>NC_079154.1:39248267-40498267 GCF_947563725.1 Argiope bruennichi | reverse complement strand
AATTTATTAGGCATTGAATGAAAGATTTGAATTAAAATTCCATAATGAACATAAATCCAAAGATAATTTTTTTCGCTCTACGAATTCAATATCTATCTAAAGTGAATTCAATCTCAATCTTGTGTGAAAAATCTAAGTGAAGAATCAATTCTATTTTGTTTTTTAATGCATATATTAAAGAATAAGTTAATAAAACTAGAAAAAAATTTTATATTTTCATATTAATACATTACGACTTAATTCAATTGTATTTTCATATCAGCTTATATAAGAATTAGAAGGAAATTCTTTTTTGGGTTAGAAAAATTGTATTGTTTTAAAATATATTTCATTAAATATGAGTAATAGAACTAAGGAAATATTTGTATATGTTTGTGTGTATCTTATAGTTTGTGTGCATATTTATCAATATCTCTCTGTATATATTTAGACAGTGTAATTTTTCTGAAGTTCATTTATTAACTGAGACAACATGAGATTTAAAAAAATTTACATCTTTTACGGTATTTTGGAAATACAATTATAAAACTTTTTCTAACAAGCTGGTACATAAACTAATATTTTGGCCCTAATTAGAGGAGATGGTCTGTTTATAAAAGCAGTCAATCAATGCTAAGTATGTATTAAATAGCATTAATTACTTAGTATACAATTAGCATTGTTATTGTTTGGAACTTATTCATATAGGAAAATATTGCATGTGGCCATTTCTGAAAGCAATTGAAGAATGTAAGAAAACCATTCACTGGGAGGAGTCTTCCTTAAACTTTCTCACATGTTCTCTTATAAAGGTATTATGCAAGAAAAACACTATCAAGGCATTGGCGTACAATAGTAATCAATGAAATATCAACGTTCGGCATCAATTTAGCATTTTTACTCAATCTATCTGTAAACCTTAGCAAGTGTTTTGACAATTAATTTTAGACATGCGATTAAATAGTATCTGAAAATTGGATTTCCATATTCATACTGTATTTTACTCATCTAGCTTTCTTTGATCGTTATCGTGTTAACTTACATTCAAACAGCCGGACAGACAAATTTATTCTGAACGCATTTCATCCAAAATTTGATTGAAATCTATGCATTTGTTGAAAAGACCGTATAGAAAATTTTATCCTTCTAAATCAAAGCGTTTTTGAGTTATCTTTGTCACAGACCGACAGGCATTTTTCAAAAAAAAAAAAAATCGAATTCATAAAAACATGGTGATTTGTCAAAAACTCCAGATCCACTTTCTTGATGATTACAATTCTTTTTCTATACTTTTTATATGAAAAAGTAATAAAACCAATGTTAATATGAAATGTTTTATTATAATCAGGAAAGACAAAATATGATTATAGTTAATAATAGCAAAAATTATGTATATTACAAGAATAATGACTGTAACAGTGTCAATCTGTCAGCTGCAAACTTTGCGCTGATTTGATAGTGTGAAATTTATCTATGTATTTTAGCCAAATCCATGTTATTGAATCTAAATCCAAGTATATTTAATGAAATACAAACATGAGGTGAAGCGCTATAGCTTTAAACAAAGGTTATATCACAATATGTTTGCCCTTGTCGAAGCAACTAATCAACTATTATCGTCTCATACCTTGAATAATATCTCATCAGAGAATACAAAGGATCACTGATAATTTTCATCACGAAAGAGCTTGAATTGGTTTCATTACCTTCGGGCATTCAACAACGGTTGTACATAATCAAATAGTATATGCACACGGATAATCAGGCATACGGATGTGATTCCATTAGATTACACATAAAGTAAATTTTTATTTTAAATTAATGTGATATTTTCATTATTTTCGGAATTAGTGTAGTCTTTTTTTAAAAAGAGTTGAAGCATTTCGTTAACATATTTGAAGCTTGATTCTACTTCATATTTCAGTTTTAAAAAAAGAAAAATCTTCTATATTTCAAAGATTAGGAAAACTATTTATAAAGCGACTATATTTGTTTATCCAGTGGTACTTCAAACAGCATGGTTTTTACTGCAACAAGATTGTGTACCACCACGTCTTTAACTATAAATTCGAAATCACTTAATTACTTCTAGAACAAATTATCATTTTAAAGCGTTGATCAGACAGAGCTCTAACATATCACAAATTATGATACTAAAGAAAAGTGCATTTTTATCAGTTAAAGCTTTTTTTTTTACTTACTTATAAACGAAGTGCAGAGAGAGAGAGAGAGAGACAGAGTGTTATAATCATCAATTCATTTGAACTAAACAGTTTGACTAATCTCTACGTTTCAGACACTTCTGAGTGCGAAAAACACAGTTGAGACGTTATTTATGCATGCCTGATTGAAATGCAATAACTGAAAAACGCTTCAATATAGATGGATGAAGTTTGGTATATGGATTTGCAACCAAATGCGTCGATTTGTACCAAAGTTTTAACTAAATCTATTTAGAGGAAGTAAATCTATTTGGATTTTCTATTACTAGTGAGCTCAATAATTCCGAAATGCAAAAAAAGCAAAGTAAATAAAATTTCACACATGACTATTTAAATATTTAATATTTCAAGAGGATTGGTCATCCGTCTGTCTTTATTTTCATATCGCTGTAAAAGCAATAACTTATAAATGGAATGTCTTAATTCCATGAAGTTCTGTTTTAAATCAACAGTAATAAGATATATGGATGCGGATGCAATTATAACTTCTTTCGCTACTACCAAATGAAGTGTATTGCGACAAAAGTGGTATGCACTACCACACTATCTAGCAGTAATGCGTAATTATCTCATTACCATTTCAGTGCACTATGTTGTGAGTTCAAATGACACAGAATGATTACCCAACTTCAAATTCAATTGCTAGTTATTAATGAAAATAATTATTACGGATAAAGAAAATTTACCATATTTATTTTTATTTTAAATTCATGAATAAATAAAAAAATTGTCATTATTCATTCTAGCATTTAAAAAATTAAATGTCAAAAATTAAATGCAATATTGAATATAATTCAATATTGATGGATTTGAATATATACATATTTACCGTGAAATATTTCATTTTAATAATTTCTATATGAAAATTTGAAATATGAAAAGTAACTTGCGTTAATTAAAATAAGCAAAACTTCCATTTCAGTTTTTATACAGAATTGTAATACTTTCATATATTCATGTAACTGTGTTGAATATTTTAATTATATCAGATACCTGAAGTATTAATGATGGTTAAATACGAACCAAAAATACTACTTTTTTCAAGCATTTCTCTTACAACCTGGTGTTGATTTTTCCGTTTAATAAATAAATATATAATTTAATAGCATTATCAAATTCGCGAGCCTAAACTAAAAGCTAGTTCAATCATTATTCAGCAAAATCCAGTTACTGAACGTTTATGATCTCTAAAGACTTTCCCTTGATACCTTTTTCCAACCTTTGATGTCATTTTGTAAAGCATACGGTTATGTTCCTAGATGCAATTTTGCATAAAAAAAGAGTTAATAAAAAAAGTCTGCTAAAATATGTTTTTAGCTCAATTTAGCTAAAATAAGTTTTAGCTTAATAAAGAAGACAACAAATAGAGATGTAATTTAAACATTCCTCTCTTGGTAATTAAGGAGAAAGAAGATTTTGTAAATATTAAATTTAAATTATCCGTGTATAAAAGCAATTATTTTCTAATGATTTAAATTAAGACTTCATGGTAACTTTAATAATTTCGTATGAAGTTAATGTATTATGCAAAAACACGAATTTATAACAGGTACTTACACAGCTAAATTTAGCGGAAATTTCCGTTGGAAGATATATAAGTTCTCACGGTCTTTCCTTTTTTAATTGTATTTTAATTTTGTTTACGAATCTAATATTGGTCATAGATGTGACAAAGAAACTTATATATATAAAGGATGTCTTCTAATGTAAAGTGATTTTTTAAAAGAAGGAATAATAATATTTAAACAAACAAATAATCAATTTATTAAGACTACACATAATAAAATTCAATATTTACACTATTTGTAGTTATGGGATAAGATTTAATTAGAAGAAGGGTTCACATGAGATGGGAACGCAAAACATGGCCGAGCCTAAAAAGGGTACTTAAAGGGAACACGCAAAAATCGTCAGATCTCACTCTTCCATCACCGGAGCAAGAATTGAGTGTTATTCCTTTTGGAGCCTCCAGCAGTCTCGATGTCATATACGCGCGAGCCTTTCTTACTGGAAGTCAAAACCAAGCCATATCCGACTTGACATGATTGGCAACGCCATCTCTTACAATCGAAACCAACTAAATACTTCAATTAATCACTATCCCTGAAATAAATTTACAGCCAATATCACTTTCTACATATATATTAAAAAATTTCTTAAAAATTAATTTCAAAGAAAAAAAATTAGTTCATAGTAAATAAAGAAAATAAAATATTACTTTATAATATATCTTTGTAATTTGAAAAACATATAAATATCTAAACTATACCTTTACACAATCTAATTCAATTCAGCAAGAGGTATCTCCCTAAAACTTCCTCGAATACTTTCTAATAAAGTTGTCATCCCCCCCCCCCACATAAAACCATGGTCTTTGGGTTAAGAAAGTGAATATAATGAATCTTAGATTTTTATTTTCATGCGTGAGAGTTCGGTGTTTCTTTATACAATTAGGATAACTTTTGTATTAATTATATGTCATTGACAAAAAATAATTACGAAAAATCACTCTTCTGTTTGAATCTAGCATTCTTACCGAAATTAACTCGTGATCGGTGATGATTTTATTTTTGCAATTGATAGTTGACATACAGGTTAATGCACAAGTACAAAAAGATAAAATATGTAGTTTGCATTTCCTTTCTCTCAGTGTTTCATAATAAAGTGAAGATAAATTTTGTATTAATTATATGGCATTGGCAAAATCTAATTACTAACTATCACTCTTCTTCGTTAACTCATTCTTATTGAAACAAACTTTAACTTTTTTGGAATAGATAAATGACATGCAGTTAATACACAAGTACAGAAAAATAAAATATGTATTTTTAACTATATTTCTCTGACCGACTGAAATTAAATTTAAAAAATACTGTTGTTATAAAATCGCAATGCCAGTATTCATTCACTTAAGTCATTGAGTTTTTATATTATTGAGTTAACATGTAAGATTACATTATAGGCCGACGGGTGAATCATTCAACAAATTAGCTAAACAATTTTGATAAAAATCTGTAATTTAGATGCTAAAACTGTGAACAAAATTCAGTTTATCTAAATTGTTATATTCTGTATTATCATGTTTACAGAGTACAGAAGAAAAAAAGTACAGAGCTTGTCAGCTTTGATTCCCAATTTGATACGCATCTACTACATTATAGATGGTAAACTCGTGGTTCAAATTTTTAGTTATTTAGTCTAGTTATTGTATTTTTAGTTATTTTGTACACAGACAGGAAGAAAAACATAATTTAAAAAAAAAATGTTTTTCGGATTGAAGAAAGTCTAAAGCATTATGACTCGTCTAAATCTCGAAAGGGATTTTTATTTTAAGATTACAATACTTTCTATTTGTATACTTTCTATACAATAAAGTAAAAATAAAGATATATAAATCACCATGAAAGAAAGAATCTAGCTTTTTTAGCCGATTCAAGAACTATTTGTCAGAGAATTTTACCTTTGACATAATGTTATTAATCTTTCTCTTTTTTTCACAGACACCTAGCTAAACTCTATTTTGTTAAAAAAAATATCCTCTACACTTCTTCCGCTCTAAATTTAAATGGCAGCAAATAAAACCTTTTTTTTTCCATAAGTTTGACATAATTAATCATCCGAAATATTTCATTTATCACTGAGAGTTTTTAGAGTCATTTTTGGAGGTTAAAGATTAATCACTAGAAGTTGTGTAAACAGGTGAAATGTGAAATAAAACGAGTGATGTATTTTATAAGGTGAAAGCTATCCAGGTTGTGTTTTATAAGCAAACAATTTATGTTCTCTTAGTAAGTTTAGATATCAAAGGAGTGTTATTGTGAAAAAGTAGTCAAATAGGAAATAACGGAAAAAAATTACCTGACATCGGTGCATTTCTAGAATTTTTATCGCTTTGAGTTCGCTAAGTGAATGACTTTTTTGCCTTAAAAGAAAGACATTGTTCATCATTTGTAAATTTTATTTACGTGATTTGTCATCGCTAGACATCAAGTAATAAATTTCATCTAGAGCCATAAAAAGGCTGCAAACAAAATTGATTGATAAATAAAGCAACTAGTATAACAAATCATTTTTGAATGGATTTCTTTTTGAACTATCATTTAAATTTTCTTAAAACGAAAATGAGTAATATATCTCAATGCATATCACAATTTTGAAAACAATTTTAGAGGAATTTGTTTAGTTGAGTAACAACGGACTTAATATAAATTCTAAGCTTAAATATTTGAAGTCTTACGTATCATAGAAGCAAGTTCAGCATTTTATTCTTTTTTGAAATTGTTCTAGCAATTAGTGTGAAAGAAAAGATTCTTATAAGATTGCATTTTTTGGAACTATCATTTAAATTATCTTAAAATAAAAATGAGTAATTTTTCTCAAGTGAATGCCACAATAATGAAAACAATTTTAGAAGTATTTTAATTGAGTAGCAACGGACTAAATAGAAATTCTAAGCTTAAATATTTCAAGTCTTATGTATAATAGAAATAAGTTCAGCATTTAATTCTTCTTTGAAATTGTTCAAGTAATTAGTGTGAAAGAAAAGATTCTTATAAGATTGCATTTTTTGGAACAATCATTTAAATTTTCTTAAAATAAAAAAAAATCAGTAATTTAACTGTGTGAATGTCACAATAATGAAAACAAGTTTAGAAGATTTTTTTTTTAATTGTGTAACAACGTACTTAATAGAATTTCTATGATTAAATATTTCACGTTTGACATATCCTAGAAGTCTTCCTTGAATTTTTTCTTGTTATTAGGGCGGAAGAAAAGATGCTTATAAGATAGCATTATTTTAATAGAAAAATCAAATAGGATATTAGCAATTGATGACTTCAAAATAATTCCAATTTCATTATCGATGTATTGGTATAAATATAATAGAAAGAATAATCTAATAATCTCTATTAAATTATGATCTTCAAATTACATCTTACTGTTATCAGGCATTTTATAAGACTAAATTGTAATTTTCTTTATTAAGAAAGAATTCGATTTCATATAAGAAATACTTTGAATTTTATATGATCAAAATAAATTAGTTTTATAAAGCTTTATTTGAAACCTTAGTACATTGGAGTTTAATTTCACCAATGTTCCATTAAAAAATAAATATTACATACATAATAATTTTAGCTGTACAGTAAAAAAAAAATTAGTATCAAATTAAATTATTCGATTCCATTCTCTAATAACTTAAACATATTATGACATTTAATTAATCTTTCAATACTACAGCCTCAAATTTTGTTATTGTTGTTAGTTTTTAGTATTTGCTTATTCTAGTTTAAAATTAACTTTATTATTATTACTCAAAATTATTCAACAATTATCAATATCCATGATTTATATCTAATAATCATTTATTCAGAGTCAAAATCCACATATCATGAATGTCAGTAACCGAATATTTCATATTCTGAACCCTGATAAAATTCAAGTTCTGAAATTTACAAATAATTGATCAATTATATTTGATTTAACTTCTTGGGCTTGCAATTCCAATACAAATTAACCAATTTAATAAAACGTAGCAATCGATAGCGGAGGTTCCAAATGCCTATCTTTAGCACATTATTTGAATGAGATATGATTTTGATTTGTTCGATCATTTGCTAATTCTTAATTCAAATAAAAACATTTTTACATTTGTACTCAAATATTCCATAATTATCAGTTATATCTCCAATTTATCTCAAAACATGAATTATTCAGAAATCTATCTCACTTTTCACAAACTTAATTGATCGAATTACGCAAAGATCTCACCATGATAAACTGATTCGAGTTCTGAAAACTTATGAATGAGAGATTACTCAACATTTATATTTGAATTCCCTACCTAGGTCCTTAGTTCCAGTACAAATTAACCAAATAAACTACAACGCAGCAACGAGCGACGGAGATTCCAAATGCCCACCTATTTGCAGGTTATCTGGCCGGCCGGCTAACTAAACGCAAACTTAATCCTTAATGAGATCCACGGTATCTTAACGTATACCTCCAACAGAAGTAGACCCATTAATAATTCCTGGGGTTCTCCAGTAGGAGGAGAAAGGCTTAAAATAGGAATGCTGCCTTAGTTCAGTAATTTGGACAGAGACGGAGTGGTATGAGTCGTGGATTGTAATTGCGTGAACTCAAGTGCCGTAGTCGGCTTAATTTGGCTGGGTAAAGCGGATTGCAGAAACACATCAAAACATGTAATAGCGACGAGAATTCAGAGGTGCCGTGGTCTGTGGTTTAGTGATGTTTCCTCCCCGGCTTCATTAGGCTCGTGAGTTTTGAAAGGTTTGTGAGGCAAATGCGAGAAGAAATGTGAGCTTCTGTGATTCGTGTTATGGGAATTTTAATCAGTCATGTAGTATGTTCTTTGTAAGTTTGAGTTAACTTATTATTAAGTTCATGTAGGAGTATGATTCGAATGTTTTAAATTCATGCTTTGGGAAATTGGGAATAAACTACCATCAGCAATTATGATTTAAATTTAAATAATGTATTAGAATATTTAGAATCGGCTTATAACACAATTTTATATTCTTGCTTCCTTATATAATAAAAAATAACCATTCGTTTTGAAGGGACATAGTAAATTATTATTAAATTCATGTACGAGATTTTAACATGCTAGTTTCAAAAGATATAATTCATATTTTGGAAAATCAGGAATGAGACAGCATAAGCTTGGTTTAAATTTAAATGATATATAAGAAATTTAGAATCAGTTAATAACACGGTTTTTTTCTTTATGTAATAAAAAATAACTATTCTATTTAAAGGGTCGTAGTAAATTATTATTAAGTTCCTATACGAGATTTTAACATACTAGTGTGATTCAAAAGATTAAAACTCATGTGAAAATATTTAAATTTTGAAAAATTGGGAATCAGCCAGCATCAATCAAATATGGTTTAAATTTGAATAGTGTATAATAATATTTAGAATCGGTTTATAAGCCAATTTATCTGTGTTTTTTTCTTTACATAAGAAAGAAAAAAATATATTACAGAAGATTAATATGTTACATAATATATTAATCTTATAATTAATCTTAATATATTACATTGGGAGGAAAAGCAGATTGTAGAAACACATCAAAAGATATAATAGCAACAAGAATTCAGAGGTGCCATGGTCTATTGTTTAGTGATGTTTCCTTACTCTTTCCTTATTAGGTTCGTGAATTTTGAAAGGTTTGTGAGTCAAATGCGAGAAGAAATGTGAGCTTCTGTGATTCGCGTAATAGGAATTTTAATCAGTCATGTGATATGTTCTTTGTAAGTTTGAGTTAACTTATTATTAACTTCATACACAAGATTTCAACATGCCAGTATGATTCGAAATATTTCATTTCATGTTTTGGAAAAATGGAGAATTAACCAGCATCAAAATAAATTGAATTGAAATAGTTTATAAGAACATTTAGAATCAGCTTATAACATGATTTAACTTTTTTTCCTTATATAATAAAAAAATAACTGTTCATTCTAAAAGGGTACCGCAAATTATTATTAAGTTCATGTACAAGATTTAAACATTCTAGTATGATTTAAAAAAATTTAAATTCATGTTTTGAAAAATTGCGAATGAGACAGCATCAGTATAATATGATATGATTTAAGTTGATACGGTGCTTTAGAATACTTAGAATTGGATTATAACAATATTTATCTTTTTTTTTCCTTATAAAATAAGCAGGAAAGAATATAATCATAAGGAAATTCCGTATATTTAAATTCCTCAAAAAAGGATAAATCAGTTTATAACGCGATTTATCTTTTTTCCTTTTATAATAAAACATAAATATTCGTTTTAAAGCGTCATAGCACCATCACATTTATTTTTCTGTTTTAAATATTATTTAAAATGCCTAAGAATACGGTCATTTAAACTCAAACAAAACCTAATTAAAAAGTAAAAAACATTAGTTCCATTTCTTTGACTGAACATTATTTCTTTAAACACAATTTTTTACTCTTTTTTTTCTAATCTAAATATAATTGCTTCAAATTTTATATACAGGTTTAATAAGATATATTACAGAAAAGTACATATAGATATCCAGATGCAATCAGTATCAAATTTAAGAAAAAATATTCAATTTATGTTTAATAAAAAAAATTAAGAAATTATTATAATGAAAAATGAAAGTCCATTGGTTTTTCTATTTTATCTTGCATGCAAAAAATAAGCAACTAAAGACATTTTGTATATCAAGGGTTTTTATATGCATAGGTAAAAACGTAACTATAAATTTTAAAGCCTTATCTTAAGAAGTAATAAAAAAAAGCGCTAGCATTTTTAAAGCACGAAAGTGAAGAAAAACTTTATATGGAAAAAATAAAAATTTGAAGTCATCATTTGAGAATACATTTTATTTTTCTCCTCAGATAGACATGGAAATAAATAACTTTCAAAATATTGGAAGTACAAATTTGAAAATGTTAGAAATTGTAGAATGAAGGAGATATAAGAGTAAAATCTACAAATAAATAAATGTAATATAAATTGAGACAAAATTCTTCCATGTAAATTTCTTGTTTATCACTCCTCCATATCGAGAAAAATTTAGCTTAAATAAATACAAAATATAGCACTTCCTAAATAACTTGTAGGATCAATAAACTGGAATGTTATTTCATATTTTCCTTAGTCTCTCCTTAAAATTCAAAAGCATCGATATATTTTGGTTGTATTACTGCTGACTAAGGTAGGGGACATTTCCCTAACGAAATATTTCTGCACTGTTTGTGAGCACATACCCTGTGCACCTGTTTGCAAAAAAATAGAAGACTGTAAGAAGGAAAAATCAGAAAACAGTTTTTTTGACTAGTGGTCCATTTATTCCCATGAAGCCAAATATGTCTTTTGTACAATTTCCTATAAGCAATTCCATATCACAATTAAGAATATTTCTTAAGAGCAAAAAAAAAAAAAAAAAATCTTCATAAAATACTAATTTCACAGGAAACTCGCTGGGTTTCTACGTGATTGCTAAAATAAAATTGCTTTGCATTTCCTCTAGAACTACTCATCGCTCACATTCACATGAATGTCTACTTTTCTTGGCTGCCAAGCAAAACAATAAATATCTTCTACATAACTTTCAAGATAACAGAAAAGAGCTGCCACCTGGGGTTAGGAAAGGGAATTAATCCCGACTACTGCGTTCTTATCAATACTGCACTTTTACGCTGGAAAATTCTACAAAGTCTCAAATGAAAATTTAATAGTCTGAAGGAGCACTGATTGGTTAATAAAAATATGATGAGGAAACATTTTTTCTTAAAGGGGTAGTTTCATTTACAAACATCATAATGAAATTAATCATTTAAAATACATGTTACCTTACTTTATTCTAAAATATATTTGTAATCATTTAGAATACACAAATACTATTTTTAAGAAGATTCAATCCAACATCAGTTAAAATTAATTAATTAATTATTCAGAATGAGTTGTTCTATTGGGTTTCACATCCAATACAATCCACTGAAGCATACTTTAAAAAAGAAAGGAGAAAATAATATCATAGTTACTTGCTTTAAAATGAGCATTCTGCTATTTTTTTATATATATTGTCTGATTTTTATCAAATAATTATTATCAAAAGCTCTGTTTAAAACTGAGAATTAACAAAAACATCCTTTCATTGAAAGTTTTCTTAAAAATTATACATTTCAATTATATATATTATAAGTATAAAATATTTTAACATGAAATAAATGCATTTAGTAGATCTACGCAATGCAACAATTTATGTAAAATAATTTTTTTTTTATTTTACAACTCGCAATTTATAATTTATATGCAACTTGTGAATAAAATTTCAGTGAATTTATTTTTGCCTTTATCACTCTAGAAAAACTTCAGGGTAAACATAATGCATTCTAATCTTGGCTCACTGGAAGACATGCTACATCATGCATGCACAGATGGAAAAGACAGTTATAACCACGAAAAAAATCTTAAATTTTTTGTAGAATTTTGGATTCGATTCTTTTCTTTCTTCTAAGTTAAGAAACTCATAATTTTGGCGTGCTGAAATAAGTTGACAGAACTAGATTGGGTGACCCATATCTCAACTTGCCAGGGCAGGAAAAGTCTCGGATATTAAAGAAAAGATTTGTTGGAACTGTAAATTGTATAACTGTTATCTCTCATATTATTGTTTCATATATAACTGCATTTATTGAAAGCGATGCCCGGGGAAAAATACATTTTATTCAGTAAACTTACTTGAAAATTCTATTGAGGAGGGATGGAAAATAGTATTAATTGAATGCATATGGTAATTTATAAGTCAATATCAGCACTGACGCATAAGGATATAAGTTTGCTGTTCCAATTTCACTGATAAATTGCATGATACTCACATTTTTAACATTGTGTTAAATGTTTTTGTTTTAATGAATTTTAGTAATTAGGCATTAATATTTGAAAATCGGGTTAGAAACTAATACAATAAATAGTTTAAAATTTAGGAAAAAGTTATTCACAATGTATTGTAAATTTGTAAGCAAAATAGAAGGTTCTTTTTATAAATATATGTGCCTATTCTTTGTTTCATATAATAATTTAAGAAGTATTGATGATATAATGTAATGATAACCTTAATGATATAACGTAATTTGATTTTAATCATAATTTATTAATTTGTATATTTATTTAGCCCATGTTACTTTCAAATTTTTCCCTTTTTATGATCCGAATCCCACATTTTTTAATTAATTATTTCCATTGTGTGCTCTTGTGCTTTAATTTCTCACTCTACGAGCGAAACAATAAAAATCCCTAACATTCACAGATTTCTTCCAAAGATACCTAAGATTCCGCTTCCAAAATCACCACGTGTTAAAAAAATCCCTAAAAGAATCTCTTAGCAAAATCACTAAGGGATAAAAATCTTCCGTCATTTCCACTGCTGTGTTCCACATTTGACTTTGTTTATAAATTATGTTCTCATGTAGAAAATCGAATTGAATTTAATTTCAAATTAAGCTTGTCTACGGCCATGGATCTGCAAACTTATTTTAAAATAGAATAATTTGTCATGCCGACTTATCACACCAGTAAAAGAATATTCTTTTTTACTTAGAAATTTTACTAAGGGATTTTTTTAAAGATTTCTTTAACACATGTTAATTTTGGAAAAGGAATGCGTGGGTATTAGGAATTTTTATCTCTTCGCTTGGAGTATGAGAAACTAAGTCTAAGCCATTTTTATATAATGTGTTATAAATAATACAACTAAAAAGTGAAATTTGAATCAGAAGATTTCAGAATAAAGTAATAATGATTAATTTAAGATAAAAATTAGTAAACTAATTAGTATTAAATTTTATTAAGAAATAGCCTTATATATATACATTTATCTATGTATATGTATATATATAAAGGTAAATGTTTGTTCATATTTTTTTTTTTTTTTTTTTTTTGTATTTTAGTGCAGTTTTCTTCACGCACTTTAAACTTTTATCATGTGACAATATGGTATTGTTTTGGTCAGGGAGTTTTGAAGCTCGCGCAGGCAATGAATAATTGAAGCTCGAAATCGCGTAGGCAATGAATAAAGCATAAATGGCAGTTTTCATCTCCATCTGCTTCACCTGCTTTTACCAGTATTGCATTATTATTATGTAAGCTTCTCTGAAAGCAGATGCGTTTTTGAAAGGTTGACCTGCTGCTAAAGACACGGGGTCTTCACCATAGTAATCCTACGGAGTTATAGAAGATCCCCCATGGAGTCTTCTACTGCGCATGCGCAGATGGTTTTCGTTATATCTTGTAAACTATATGCGTTAGAAACATGGGGTTTCCACCGTAGTAATCCTATGGGGCTATAGAATATCCCGCATGGAGTGATCTACTGCGCATGTTCAGATGATTTTAGTTATATCATGTAAACTATATGTGTTAGAGACGTGGAAGTACGTCACTTAGGAGTACTCCCGCGGATCCTCTAAGCCCCCCAAAATTTTGGATCCATAAGTAATAACCAATAATGATTTTGCTTAATATTAGTGAAATCAATGTCGGATCGATACCATAGAGTTCTTATGGGTCTCGGGATGTCGATGACGTCAACTTCTGGTCAGACAGGAATTTGTTATATCTCGTCTTCTATGCAACGTAGAGACGAGTGCAATCCGTCTAAACACTCGTATCGATGAACAGAATCGAATGACATTTTTATCGAAACTCGTGTCTCAATGAGGTCCGCGCTCAGATCTCGAAATTTAAAAATTCGAGTTATATTCCATTTGCTCGTATCGTTGGCTAGTACTGGCTGAAATGCACGTAACGATACAAGTTTCACGTAGCTACTTTGAGTGATTCGTGAGATACGGGCTCTCAAAGTTGTAAAAATTTGAATTTTCGAGCGATTTTTTCGTACTCGTTCTTGAAAAATCTCTCTTTACGAGTGGCATCGATACACTCTACTCTATATCCTCTATCGAACGATACTACATTTACTTTGCTTACGTTATTAGGAGCCGAGAAACGGAAACGAGAACGGAAAAAGAACATGATACTGTTTTGCTTAGGTTGGTTTGAAGCTCGAAATCTGTAGACAATGAATAAATCATAAATGGGGCGTCCTAAGCTTTCTCCCGATGAAGCCTTGGAAAGAGAGAAAGAAAGGGAATGAAAGAACAAACAGAGACTGGAACAAAATCTTCGATCAAACCTTCGGAGACAAAACATTCAATCAACCAAAACGAATGATGAAAATTTAAAATTAGAAGCTGGTCGAATTAAATATGAACGTAAAATAGTTTTACAACAGGAACGAAGAAAGCCTAAACGTATGCAGTGTGTTGCAGATTCTCAATCGCAACACTCAACTTCAAATACAGAATGTGTCCATTTGGTTTCTGCATCACAACCGTCAACGTTCAACGCAAAGCGTCACCGTTTCGATTATGAGTTTCAAATATCGCTTTCTAGCTCTAAGCAATTCTTCGAAAAAAATGTTATCACATTATCACTTCAAATTTCGGATAGCAGATTTAATTTTTTTATTATTATTATTATTTACTCTTGTTTATCAAAATGCGCGTGATAAATAAATAAAAAAATAACTTTTCTTTGTTTAAAAATTCGGTACATAATTCTTAACAAAGATTTTATTATTATTATTATTATGATTTCCAAAATAATTTCTTATTTCTAACAAGCCATTAATTCAGATGTTTTTGTCAAAATTAAAGTGGGGATAAAAGAGACTGATTTCTTTTGACTGGAATCCCCTAAACGTCACTTTCTATACCCCTTTTATTTTATAGTAAATATAATTTTTAATTTGTCAGAGCAATAATTAGTGGTATATTCATTCATTTAAACTATTATTTATAATTTATATTAAATGAGAAAGTAAAACTTTATATAAAAGCGTTCCATATTAATAGATTAACAGAAAATCTTGAATTCGAGGAAACAGGCTCTTCACAATAGATGTATGGGCAATTTTTAATAGCTCTAGACTTCAATTAAATGATTAATTTTTTTCTTGTTTCGTGTAACAATACATTTATTTTACAAATATACGAGCTTCATGACGTAGGGAAAAACAAATGCCACCAGAAATCAAGCTAAGAAATTTTAGTTTTTTTAGTTGTATTACGTCATGCACATTATTTTAATGTAATGCCATTAAAAGAACTGTGTAATTTGATTTAAATTACAATTTCTCGAGAATGATACAATGCATTATAAAAATGAAATTATCATTAGACATTCTTTTACTTAATTGAGTAAAATTTTCAGAAACTTATAAATTTTAAAAATAATATATATTTTTTTAATTATGAAAATATTATCTCTTTCTGTATATCTAACATTAATGAGTTTTTTAAAATGTTTTATTAAGCGAAATTTATAATATTTCTCCAAAAATATATTATCTTATACGATTTTTAGATCGTTAAAAATAAGTGTATAGCGAATTTTAAGAAAAAATTCGTATCATGCCCTACAATAATTGGTTCATGAAAATTTGCTACATAATTCTCATATAAAAAAATTAATGTGTACTTTTAAATTTGGTGAAAATATCAAGTATTTATTTACAAAAATATCTGAATAGATGTTGTTACTAATGTTAAAGAAACGCAGTAGAACGTTTAATGTGAGATTACTTAAAAGGAATATCAGGTGGTATAAGTTATTGGACGTCAAGTGAAATTCAAATATTGTAAAAGGAACTGAAGCATCTCTACAAGAATCTCTACATCTCTTCAAACTCTAATCAAGATTAAAATTTAAGGGAGAAAGAGGTAATCATATTGAATTTCCTGCTCCAACATATCAGTTTTTAAAATTTAGTATTTTTTATTATGTTAAGGTTTTTCTCTCCAGCTTTGATTATAATACAATATAAGAATAAAAACAGTACACTTGCATTATATTTCTAAGAATTTGATTTTTAATAAATAGTTGTGTTCAAAATGAGGAAAGTCAATGCATTCCGAAAAAGTAAGGATTACATATTAATGATATTTGTTTAAGGCACGGCATGATATGAGACAAAATTATTAAACTGTATAATAATCAGGTTATAAACAACAATATAGACTCCTTTTCAAAATCAATGCTCATCATTGCATGAACAGCCAAATACGTTTTCAGGGGATCCATATAACGTTGAGTGAAAAATATATTTGCTGTATGTAATCTGTCAACGTGACGTTGTAATATCCATTTGCAATGACGATTATGACAGAGAACCATGACTCCAGTGTGATAAGTGTTTCTACAATAAAACTTCAAATTTATTCTTTTCCCTATTATCTATCTATCCTTTCTGCTTATCAATTTTCCTTAACCGATTACCATTTCCAGGTAATTGGTGCTATATATTAACTAAGAGAATATGAGAATGAAAGAAAAAGATACTTGATATTCAACATCGATTTTGAATTTTTTGGCGATGATCGACATCATGCGTGAGAGCCATGATTGTGATTTTGTATTCATTTTCCATATACAAGCTCAAAACTTTTCTTTTTTATCACTTTTTCTTGAAGACTAGTGCTATGCGGGAACAGCATAGCTTTGGGAGAAAAATATACCAGTATATTTTTACAAAAATATACTAATGGTTATAATATTTATAAAGTGGTTATAAATATTATAACCACTTTATATTTGATATTTCAACGTGTATTGGGAATTTTTCTGAAGTAATAGTGTCATGAGTAAAAATCGTGAATGCAGTATAGCATGTTTTGTTTTCTTACACAAATTCAAAGATGATTGAAAATCGTGAATGCAACATATCATGATTTTGTTTTCTTACAGAGCATCAAACATGAGTGAAAATTATGAATACAGTACGCCATGTTTTTGTTTTCTTACACAGCTTCAAATCTTCTGTCCGTCAAAAAAAAAAACATTTATATGAAAAATTTGGACACAAATGCGAAAATTATTTATAATGACATTGTAAGATTAAACAATGCAATTTTTATTAAAAGTAATAATAAAACCTAGGTTGACTTCTAGGACATAGAGGAGTCAAAAGTATATTGACTATTCGAAAAAATAGCGCGTGTAAGAATAACTTTTATTACGAAAGCAGCAAAACAATAATAATAGCATTGAAGATATTCGAATGCATATGCTACATTTAAAGCCATCTGCATTGATTTATGAAAATGAATTAATCTTCCACTCTCTATGAGTCACTTTCACTTCAATTACAACCGAGTAAAGTTCAGAAGCATCTAGTAAAGATTGTTTAATTCGAACAAGCTGAAATTCCGGTTGGATAGTAAGGACTTAGAATTAAATGTTCGAGTTGGAAGAGACCACTCGACTTTTTTCTTTTATGTCTTTCCACTTTTATTTTATTTTTCCAATTTCTTCCTCTTTATCTGTTTTTGTCTCCATGATAAAAGTCAATTTTCTTTCTTGGAACGTTCATTTCTCCATCCGATTTCTATGCTCAGGTAATTTTGAGGTTCACTTAACGTTCACGGAAGCGAATTGCACCTTGCTACATTTCTTTGTTCCCCGAATAGCGAAGCTCTCGAAAGTGAGCGAATGAAGCTTTTAGAATAAATAAATTCAGTTTTTTGTGTTTAATATTTGCTTTAGTTTTCAAAATTCTTTTTCATGTTTATGCATATCTTTTAAGAGATAAATTTGACTGCTAGGAATCAAATCCAAGAATATCATGGATATTTCTTTTCGAATGAGATAACTTTACTTATATACTGCTTACTTATTTCTTAAATCTATTGAGAAGAAACTTTTGTGAATTATATGTTATAGAAATGCAGAGAGACTAATGATATTTATAGTAATCTTTTAGTAACCATTTTCTTTATCTTATCATTATTTAGTTTAGAACTGATGAATTATCAAAAATTCTAGATTAATAGAAATTTATTAAAACACATTTTAATAGTAAATTTATTTTATTACCCACAAAATTGATAAAATCCAAGTATATATAATAAACATTATGCATATTTAATAAATTATTTATATTTTCTTATCATCTTTCTAAAATTAATGGATTACTAGGGATACTATATGAGCAAATTACCGAATTATAAAGATACAGCTGCAAAATATAATTTCTGGGTTTGTGTGAGAAAACGACAGATTATTTTCAGGTCCTGTTCTAAAAACAATTTTATTCAAACGTCCATTAATTATGGACGTTTGAATAAAATTAATTTACGTCCATTAATTATGTTCTTGGAAGAAAGAAGAATTTTTTTAAGGTTAAATAAAGAGAAATAAATGTTGAACTTGGCACAAAACAGTCATTCAACGTATTACAATTCATCAAAAACATTTGTTGCCTTCATCTTTCTTATTTTAAATTCGAGTTTACAATTTATTCAAATGAATGAAAACAAATATTGAATTATGATATTCAGTGGAATAGAATAAGAAATATTAAATAGTACAAAAAGTTTGAAATTGCTTAGAAGCTGTTGATAAGAATATTCACTATTTTATAAGACAATTGTCAATAATTATGGACAAAATGACATTTTGTTTTCGTTTATATTAGATTTACAAAAGCATTTAAATGTTGAATAAATATTGCTTTAATGTTCTAAATTTAAATTTGAATTGAAGATCATACCAATTAAAACTTCAACTAAATTCGTTTGAAATGCCGAGGAATTATCGTTTTAAGTAGTTAAAGTTTTTAACAACTATTTTTAAGCAAATTCAAGCGTGCTTCTTCCCATTTGACATGTAACTTTAGAGAACTTTATACAATTTAATGAAACTCGTACATAAATATTTCTGTAAAAGATGTCTTGATGTGTGATTAGAATTTTTGATAATTATATTTCTACAACTATGTTATTGCATTGGCTAATTGTATTTGTCTATAAAAACTCTGAGTAGAGTTTTACCTCCCTTTCTTATCCAATGAAAATACTTGCATCAGCATGGCAGTTAAAATTGATTTTTCTCTTAATAATAAAGAATCTGCTAGAAAATTACGAAATGTTTTTAAACACAAGCTGTTTCTTACTAAATGTATTTCTTTATATAAATAAACAAAAGTCTTTCAAAATAATTTCGTGACATACTTAAATTAAAAGATATACTGCAAATTATAAGGTGTATTGAAATTATTAAATTTTTAGGTAATTCAAATTATAAGATTATAAGGTGCATTCAAAATTATTTAAGGTATATTATTATTAAATTAAATGTATGTTCAAAAAATATTAGATCAGTCAAAGAGAGTATACTGAGGTACAAACAATATTAATACATCTTTAATGATATACAAAAAGTAGGGTGTTACTTAAATAAGAAATCGTTGTATTCAAAGGCATAAATAAATCATAAATATTCAGTCTTTCACTATTTTAACTATTACAATTAGAGGACTTTTAATAATTTATATGTGCATTGATTGAACATAGAAAAATATTATGCATATATTACACAATTGATAATTCCTCATAATTATTAATAAATTATCTGGTTGCTTTTCATTTTAATTTAAATGGCAAATATTATAAACATGTATTTGAGTTGTGAAATTAAAAATCCAATTTAAATCTCACAAAGCTACTTATAGGAGTGTATAAAAAAAGAAGGACTGTTAAACTGTGCTACTTTCCCGAAAAGATTTCAGTTACTCACCTCGAGGGAAATAAGTCATTATGCACGAGAATCTTAAAAAAAAATATTTCAAGGACTAAACATACTTCTACCACAAAGTCTAAATCTGATAATAGTACAAGATTCTTGCACACGCTCTAAATCAGATATCTGATGGTGTTTTTTGAATTTGTTAGCTAATTTGCAACAAGACAAGGTATTAAACTTCAGCGAGAATCAAAAGTTTTGTTTCAGCCCTTTAACAATATAAACCAAAAAAAAATTCATTTTTTGCCCAGAATTTATATATATATATATATATATATATATATATATATATATATATATATATATATATATATATATATATATATATATATATATTTAAACAAATAAATAATAAAACTTTCATTTTAATATTTTATACATAAGTTGAGGAAATTTTTATTAAACTACTAATTTTAAAGTCTAAACGAATGCAATTCAGATATATGATTAAAATTTACTCATATCAATAGTAATGTTTGAAGAATTATTCCTTTTATTTTCATCGGAGAACCCAAATGTGTTATGAAATTTCTTTCTTAACTGACTGATTTTTTCTATAATGCTACAATTCTCTTTTTAAAAATTATAATTCTAACTTTAGAATTAAAAGAATATTCAATTAAAATATTTAGAACATTTACATTTGAAATAAATAAAATCCCTCCCTCTTTATTACTTAGTATTATATGATTACGAAAATAATTTTGGAAATAAAATTACAATATGGAACTTTATTAAATCATTATTTTTTGAAAGAAAAATTCCCCTTTGCCACTGATCGTAAAATAATATAAACAAATCATTGTTTAAAAGCTTATAACAAAAATATTTAAAATAGAAATTTAACTTAGAAATATAATAGAATGCTAAAATATCTAAAATTAAAAGAAAATTGCAATAAAAATAAAAGAATAAGTAAACTGGTGAGACATTTTACATATAAAGTTCGAATTGCTTCTATTTGTTTGTGTACATGAATTAAGATGAAAAAAATATTAATTAATATCTTATTCATCTCTGGGTTACACTTTCTCCAATAGTTTGTTTACTGCTTAATTTGCTTCATAAACAAAGGAAAGTGTAATTTTTGTTACTATTTTTCCTTTGGATATTAAAATATCTTTGCTAAGACGAATTTAATAAGCTTGCTTACTCTACACCCATACAACAATAAAAATTGAGTCTTTCTAGATGGTTGTTTTTATGCCTAATGAAATGCTTAATTAAGTTTGTAGATTATTATTTGGTTTATAACATTGTAAGATGAATTTGTTCTTTTTTCAATTCTGCATCCCTCGAGGGTATACAAAAAGTGCATCTTCTTGGCTCTAAGTTTTAGCAGTCTTGAATAAGAATTAATTGAATAAAACTTTCTCAATGTTGAACAGATAGAAAGAACAAAAGTATCATTTTAATAAGATACAAAGTTTTTCTGAATGTCAGCTTTTTTGGCAAATTGATTGATTGTATACAAATTTGAATGCAGCAATGCTTGGAAATTCTTTTAAACGAATAAAGAATGGTTAATAATTTTTTTAAAAGTATTGTTTACAAATTTTTGTAGATTGCAAGATATAAAAAGAGAGATGATTTTCTTTATTTTTGTGAAATAAAGCACTCGCTTGAAACATTAAATTCGAACCATGTACTCTCTGAATAAAGCTTGACGTTTGATAATAATTTTTAAATTTCAGAATTCTGAATTGAAAAAATGCAATTAAAAATATAATATACCAATGGAATTTATCACGTAATTCAAAATGCAGATTATGAAATTAAAAATTTGAATAAATTTCGATTGCTTGATGAAATATTATGAATTACTACTATCATATAATCCTATATCTTTAAGAGAGCAATTCTTGTACACATATTTATTTCGTGTATAAAGGAAATAACTTCAACAATTTGGATCAAATTTTATATTTAGATGAGCTTTTGCTTTTTATCTATGTAGGTACCTTTTCTGGAAAAATGCGATTTTACACATAAAAAAAAAGAAACAATTTATTTTATAACTAACTAGAGTCCATGAGATGGCGCCCTCAGTCCAAATAGAACCTAAACAAACCGAAATGAACATTCGAGTTTCAGTAAAAATCTTATAACTTTAAGCGATCAGTAATTGTTTATATATATATATATATATATATATATATATATATATATATATATATATATATATATATATAACCGAGTCTAAGTTCAAAAATATAATGTAATGATAGATAAACTGTAAAATTGATACTGTAATATAGTAGATTGTTTCTAATAACATGTTAACCCTTAACTGGGGAGGTGAAATGTTAGGACTTAACTGAGGAGGTGCGATCTACAAGACAGTATTTCATTTACACTCAAATTAAATTTTCTAAAGAATGTATTAGTATGAAAAACTGCCAATATAATTTACAGATATTTTTATTGATATATAGGTATGTTTTAGAAATTTTTGGAAATATATTATCATTGAAAAAAGTAAATGCATTGGAACATACAATTTCTTCTAAAATTATATGTTACAATAAATAATATTCTTGAAAAAATATATTACTTTTTAAATCATATTTATTTTTACAGTATATGAAGGTATATAGAAGACAATATAATGTAAAATTCACCAATTATATGAAAAAAAATGACAATGGATAAAATTGCCTCCTTTTTTTTATCCGCTTGTGTGACTTTCAAAGCACGGTTTTCTAGAGCATTTTAAGCATACAGGTTAAGAACTAGCATAAAAATCAACCTATAAATTCTGTATATATATCTCTTTGTATATTAATATATTTTATAATTATTTTAAAAATACATTATCACTAGAAAAATTAATTATGTGTGAGCATACATATCAGAATCAGTTGAATGCGAACTTTCATCGAAAAATTCTTCTGTACAATTGTCCTTATCACTAAATCACTTTCTGCTTCATTTAAAAGTGTCTGGAGCACTGCTTCATAATAGGATCAGTAAATTGGATGATATTTCGAGGCCCAAGTTTTAGCGCCATCTGCTAAGCCTTGTTTATCACTGGGACACTAACAGGGAGGTGCGGTCTTAGAGACTGTGCTCAAAAAATAACAGAAGTGTTAAAAAAAATATCGGCTGAAATCGGTTGAAGAAAGTGCACGTGTACTTTCTAATAGATTCACGTGCACGTGCTTCATAATAGAAAGTGCACGTGCTTCATAATAGATCACAAAACAGAAAGCTACAGATTCAATCCATTCAATTGAGCTAAAAATAGAATAATGACCGAAAATCAATCGCCAGTGGTCTCATAGACCGCACGTTCCCACTGAAGGGTTAAACTAAGCGCATTCATGGTCTTTTTTTAATTTAAATGACTAATTCATATGTAGGTAAGATTGAAAAATATTCATATGTAATCAGTATGTGAATCGTTTCTAAATACTTTCTCCGGAAAAACACCATGTTACATAAAAAAAGAAAGAAAGAAAATTGGAAAAAAAGGACTGCCTAGGTAAGCTCGGTCTCCCTGGTAGAATATAAATCTAAAATAGTTTTATTTTTTTCTATCCATAATTAAAATTTAAAACTTTAGTAGGATATTTAACAGTAAAACATTATCGGAGCTAAAATTAATTTATTCTAATGAGTTTTGTGATTATACAGATATACAGAAGTGATTATACAGATTTGATATTATATTATAATAAAATTTTTTGGAAGATGTTATCAAGTTTCTTATTTTATCCTAAATATGAATAAATAAAATCTATATTATATGTTTACTTAGGTGAATGCATTTCTTCAGAATTTTAGTCAGTTTTTATCTTCATTCCATTTATTTTGAGTTTTAATATCCATTGTTATTAATGTATATGCAAAGTAAATTTGTATTCACCGGGATAAAATTTTCATATTTACTAGAAGAATATTATTTAGAAAACTAATTTGTTTCAAAATATCTATTCCATCCTTCCATTAAATCCATTACTACCTTTTATAAGATAATTATATGTTTACTTTTACTACCCATATATCATACTCGGCTAAAATAAAGTTATATATAGTTGTGTAAACGTATTCCATCGAAGCATAAAAATATTTTCTACAACAAAAGAATCTTAACTTGATCAGCATTTCTAAATCATATCGGAACAAAAATTAAAGAAATATTTCTTTTAATGTGTTCAACTCATTCATGCTCGGGTCGGAAACTCTTTCCTTACTAAGAAGACATAACTGATCTTAATCATGGAAAAGTGTCGTCGAAGTTCTCTGGAATGAATGTTCAGCACAGATGTGATCCTTCCTAATTCCGGAAGCAGCAAAACAAAGAAAAGACATGGAGAAACGTCGTCTTTGTCTTCATTAGAAAATCCTCCCACGAGTGGTAAAGGTGAGATAAGGGTCAAATTTTCCTTGTAACTACTAAACGACAGGGAGCCTAATTGTTATGTATCGCCCAGTATATGCATCCTTTATTAAGTTAGATCTCATGGTTATCTCTCAGTTCGTTGAAGTTCCAGGTTAATCACCTGGTGCGCTGTTAGACGCGAACGGTAAATACTTCGACTGCTGTCAAAAGGTAGGTGTTTCCATGTTTTAAAGCTAAGACATTGTGGTTTCTTTTGAAGATTTAATGTATAGGAAAGAAATGACGAATTTCAAAAATTAAAATGTCTGTAAAAAATCTAAAAATTCAAAGAACACAAATAAAAATATTAATCCAAAATCTAATTAGTATGGTAATGTTAAAAAATTCTTAATCTTCTGAGCATATACTATTTGATTTATTAAATAATATAAATGCATTAAATAACAAAATTGTCGTATTAACTATTGTCGTATTAAAGTTACATAAGTTTATTCTTGTTTTAAATATGCTCTAGATTATTGGTATATAAATAGACAAATATGAGAAACAATCCAATGTAAATCCCCCGTTTTGGCATTTCAACATATTCAAAACTCATAGTATATTTAGGAGATTTAAAGAATGATTTGTGGTTTCATATTTAAAATGAATATTTAAAAAAGAAGTACTAAACGTTTTGTTATATTTTGTTTAAGGTAAGCATATACGTTTGAGCTGAGATTTTTAAAAAATGTTATAAAATATTGATAATATAAAACTAATATAAAAACTAACTAATATAAAAACTTCCTTGCGTTTGGCTAAAAGAGGCAAAAACCAAAAATCATCAGCTTTCGTAGTTTATTATATGTTATAGATCTGCATTTAAATAAAAACATAAGATTCTTAATCTACAAAGGAACTGCATTTTAAAACAATGTGTTCCGACTAATATATAATTCAATATATTTTCAATTTATTTCACATTATGAAACAGTAAACAACTGTAAACTTCAAATATTACAATATAATGCTTATTAGTTAACAAATTCTACAGCTCAATAGTTAACAAATAGACATTGGAGTTTCAGTTATTAATATTTTTTTCATACAAAGATTTTAGTAAAATCAAGAATTTGGAAATAGTGGTATTTGAAAACTATAAATAACATCAATAATAACAATGTAATTTATAGAAAAAGAACAACCAATGCAACCTCAGAGTAATTAACGCAGAAACAAAAATTAAATGATTTTACATAAAACACTATTTAAGAAATTAAGAATATTCAATAAAAACAATATTCAGTAGTTTGACAAATATCACCTTTTCAACGCAGTCTCCTGTCTTAAATTTTCAAATCTACTTTCATGTCTTAAGTTATATTTAAAGAAAGCTGAATTCGGATTTCCGATTGAAATTTTAATGTTGAATTAAGTTATCCAGTGTTCAAATCAATTAAATTTCTTTTTAGTTTACTTAAAAATATTTCAGTAAAAATTGTAAATTTCAAAAAATGAAAACTCAACTGATATTTTTGTACAGATTTTATAAAACTTAAATCTCTTAAATTTAATGTAAATAACACATTTTATTACTTAAAAAATATGTCACAAAACCAATTTTAGTAACATTAAATATTTTGTGCTTTCATTTTTAAAATTAAATAAAAATATTTTGTCAATAATATTTTGTAAATGCAATTAAAAATATGCAACTAATGTTGAAATAAATTATACAGATTACTTTATTTAGATTGCAAAATTTCAATTAGTTGGAATATAGCTTATAATTATAACAACAAATTTTCTATTAATTTATTTATAAAAATTTTTTACAAGATACAAATTTTGATAAGTAAAAGCTGCTGACCTAAGTTTAGGTAATATAAGTATGGCATGCTTTTTCTTTTCTACGCGTACGTAAGCATGAACTTTAATTTTTTTTTTCTAAATGTTATTTATTTTTTTCGTCATTTGGCTAAACTATTTAATAGTGAATAAATGGAGATTATTTATAGCACTTGAATACCATTAAATTAAATAAAAAAAATTAATCGACTTTTAAAAAGAAATTCCTCAATTTTTGAAGCAAGTTCAGGACAATATAAGGATGCTTTCTTGTTAGAAATAATTTGCGTGAGTAAAGATTTTGTAAGAAAAGTTTAAAATATTCTATAATTTGATTTTTCAGCCAAATTTAATATTCAAATATTACAAGAAAATGAACTAAAATCTTCAAAACTTTTGGATTTCATGAATTATTTCATGTGTAGAAATGTAAAACTAAATTATAACCTCTCAAAATCTTAAATCAAGACTCATATACATTTTTTGTCACACTAAACTGAATATTCTGTTTTATATTTATTGTCAAATTATGTATTTTGCAAAAAATTAAAATAAAGTCTGAAATAATGTTTTAAATGTAAGTTTAAACTAGCAATTCATCTAAGCAAAAGACATTACTATTTTTTTTATTCTTCAGCGATGTTTTTTTCTTCATAAAATTATCCTAGTTCGTTAATATATTCATTTAATCAACCTTAAAACTGGAACCAGTTATATATGCCTCTTTAAAGAATATTTTACATTCGGCAATTTTTCATTAGCACCTGAAAAATGTTCAGAAATAAAATCCTAAATACTTCATAACTAAATGCGTGTTTGTTTTTTTTCTTTAGATAACCCAATTTGAATCTCATTATATGTTTAATTTCCAAATTTCTTAGATTCAGATTATAATATAATATTTGCTTAGACTTTATGAATAGGCAAGAAATATACTTAAGCAAATATACATAATATAGTAAATTGCAATCGTATTTGATTTTACTGATAATGATGCCCTTTGGCGAATCTTTTATTTAAGGCAAATATAATTTTTGCCTAATATTTGAATATTTACATTTTCATCTAAATATAATAAAAAATACCAAAATTTTAATGAAAATATAATTGAAATGACCTTGTTTATCTTTTATATTTGGTGAATATAGGAGCTGGCATGAACGGAGAGGTAAAAAAAAGAGAAAAGAAGAGAGGCAAAAGAAAAGAGGCAAAAAAGCACAATATAGAAATTATTAAAGTTTTTACATAACCAAAATGTTTATACGGTTATTATCGCAATTCGACTGATTTTTTCTAATAATAAAGGTCCATTCTTAATTATTTTTGTTGTATGTGATAAGAAACTCACATTAAAATATTCACCCGAATATAAGCAAGTTTTTAAATATCGCTAAAGTTTGAAAAATATACAAAAATATACCCTTTTTGTTAATCAGAATGAAATTTCTGATATGATTATTTAAAATCTCAGTTTTAAATAAATATTCAACTTAACAGAAATTCCTATTTACTTTCACAGGAACCCCGTAATTATACAAATATCCAAAATTTGCGGGGGTTTTTTTTCGCTCAATGCCTCGATAATATTTTTTAAAAAAACTCACCATTAAAACTTTATAACTCCTTATTCTTCGTTATAGTTTAAGCTTTTTTATGACATAAAAATTGTTATTTCAAAAAGAGTCGTTTATATTTCCTGCATCTTTTCATTCAAGGTAAATTCAGCATAAAATGTCTGAGTAGAAAATTAGTTGATTTTTTTTCTAATGATTAAATGTACAAACTAACTGTATGAAACGAAACTTTTAGTACAGTTTCGAAAACTTTATCCACAAGTCGGTATATAAAGATATGTGTTTCTATGTAAGTAATATCTTATCGTATGGGAAATGGGAAATAATTCATCCGTATCATTTTTTTTTCTTTAAAAATGTGAATATATAATATTTTTACAAATTAAAAATTTGGAAAGTTTTCAACGTTACACTTTAAATAGATTTTATGACATTTCAATTGGATTCTTTTTTTTATAACTCAGCCTAGTAAAATACTAAACTAAATTCTAGTAAAGAAAATTATATGATTTTAATCATGATTCGTATGTAAAAGAATTTTTTTATTATTTTACAACGCATTAACATACATTATTTTAACACATTAACACATTATTTTACAACGAACATATTTATTTTTTTTTCTTTGAAAATTGGAACTTTTAGTGAGCTGATATCTTCTAAAAGCTATTGCATCATTTAAAATTATACAGATTCAAAAGCCTTTATTTATTTTATCGGCTTTAAATAAACCACTAAATAATATTTCAACTGTTATGATCTTTTAAACAGTTTTTTTTTTGGTTTTAATAATAGCAAATAATTAGCTCCAATTAAATTTTCTTTCATTTTATTGTATTACAATTACAAAAAAAAATATAGTATTGGTGAAATTTAAAATGAGTATTCAGAAAAACTATTCACTTATTATATTTTATGTCAGTACTTATTTTCAAAATTTTCTAAAATAGTGTTTTGCATGTTTCATTTTTCTTTCATTTGATTTTTTTTTCTCAGTAAAATTTTTACATATCTCCACTAAATTGAAATTTTAACATTACACATTTATTATTTTCCCTAAGAAGCACGCCTGATTTAACACATTCCCCAAAACTCATTAATCCATTTCGTTACTCGAAATTCTTGCGTGGAAGTGAAATATTTGCCCAATTTTCTTTTAATTAAATTAATTAATAAATAGTAATTATAAATGATTCATAACTGAGGATTTATTTTAAGAAGTAATAACATCCTTCTGCCACTATTTCTATTTATTTTCAGCTACAATATTTAAAAGCAGCATATATTTTAAAGGAAAAAGCTTTCATTTCTAATTTTCAAGTAAAAGGAGAGAGATACTATTTATTATACTGTTAAAAAATAATATGCAATTTCTATTTTCTAATTAGCTAATAATATTTAATTACTTCTAAATATTACCAAAAATATTTTTATTAATATATTTAATGAAAAAATACTTTAGTTATATCGTCAATATCCCTTTCTTTAATAGATTCGCTCATAAAATTTCAACGATTTGTAATATGAGGTAAATTTGTTTTCAAAAAGATTCTTCAGAATTATATTAAATTTAAAATCAATGTGCATACTTATTTTTAACAACTCATCTCGAAATTTAAAAATTTTAAAAGCAGATTATATTTTAAAAGCTTCAGCAATAAGACGAAAATGCACCGATTATTATTTAATATTTAAAAAAAATAAAAAGACTTTTCATTATTCTAGGCGGAAATGCCTTTATTAAATGTATTTATTTCAAATGATCAATGGAAAATTTATAGCACTTATATTAGTAATCATTCTTTTTTACTAAATTCAAATTTTTTAAATATGATGTAACTTATTTTTATTTTTAAAAAAATCATATAAGAATGGGAAAATATTGCGTACGCTTTTATTTTAAAAATTTATCTTGGAATTTAGGATTCTTACTTGAATCAGAAAATCTGAAAGGAATAATTCAGTAAGATGGAAAAAAAAATGTCCCAATTTATTGCATATTTTTTTTTCTGAAAATAAGGTGACTTAATTAATAATATTCTTATTAGATATGTTTCAAATGTGCTTTAGAAATATAACAGAATTTATTCAATCAGTGTTACTAAATTATAACATAAAATTTCAGTTATTTTGAATATGCGAAAGTGTTTTCAATTTTGAATTATTCCTAGTATTAGTATAAGAATAAAAATGAACGTATAAACATCCTTGTAAAACAATTACTGCATTTTTGAGATTCAATGCAATGTCAGCCCAGAACAAATGATTCACTTCCTCTTGTTTAAAAGACCTTAAATGCCAATTTAATTACATTCTGAAATTTTTTTGAGTGTACGAGTTGGCATCGCTGCTATTGTATTTCAAAACAGTACTGGTACTTTTTATAATATTGCCAATCCATGCTGGCTAAACCATTGAATGCATCAATAAGTAAATGAGCAAAGATTTGATCCTGGGATACTTGAAGATTATTATTACACACCTTTTCACTTGTATTACAATCTCTAATACAGAGAAAGTATTTTAATCGTCAAAAAAAAATTTTAAGAAGAGTCTGACATATCTTTACATATTAGAATTTTCCGAGTTCGAAAAAATAATTTGGGCAATATGACTGCTATCTGTGAAGGCAATAAGCTATCAACGCTTGGAGCTAGACGAGTGAAATTTCGTATATGGACTGACGACCAAATTTGTAAATTTCTATCAAATTTTGAAGGGTGTGAATTCGAATTAATTAAATTAGTTTGGGTGTCCTATTGCAAGTAAACTCGATATTTATAAAAAAAAAATTAAAAGTGACATAAATATAACCTGCTACGCAGTTTAACAACTAAGATATAAATTGTTATTACATTTTGAAAAACTCCGCCAAGAAGTGGCCCACATGTCGGTCTGCATTTTCGTATGCATGTAAATGCAATGACATAAATCAATGAAATTTGACATCTGATCATTAAACACAGTAGATGGTCTATGTGCAATGTTGATTCCAATCGCTTGGAAGAAAAAGGCATCGAAATACATATTCATATGATAGATTCAGTAAAATTTCTGGATTTATTCTAAAGATCTATATTTAATTATTATTTACTTACAATTATATACAAGGCATGCACAATCTTATACAAGATCCAAAATTTTATGCTGGGGGAAGGAAATGTGACTTCTATTCGCGAAGAAGTTTCAAAGAGACCAATCCGACTCATTTGCAAATAAAACGTTTTGAACATTTTTTTTTAACTTTTTCACATACAAAATATACCAAGAAAAATATTATAATTACTAAAAATGTCAATTCGAGATTTTGATGAAACTCTACCTTTCAGACCTCCCTGTGTCCAAAAAGAATTTTGGAATTATGTTTGTTTATAAATTTGAATGATGACCAAATTTTGAACGAATGCCATCATATTTAAGTCTGTGGAAGTTGAGGTTCGAACTCGCTACGTTAGGGTTCAAAGCCGAGTAACAAAGCCACTAGACAAAAGTGAACACGCTTTGCCGGAGGTTGTTATCTGGCTTATGAAGTTACCACCACAAGTCTAAATATTCGACTATTCGAATACAAATGAGCTCGATAACTACAAGCATTAAGAGCTAGATCGATAATATATGATACAAATGCCTAGTGCCTATAAAGTAGGTGCGTATGAAATGTAGGCCGATGTTCTTCACGGAGTTATACTTTTTCATGTATGTGAATTCGAAAACTCAAAAATGCGTTGATTTAAATAAATGGAGCACTTTAAATGACTTGTGATTATAATTACAATTATATTCCAAATTTTGGATACAATCGATTTGGAAAATGCGCATTATCGATTTTCTGGTAATTGTTTATTAATCACATGCTGGATATTTATCGCGCAAAAAAATGATAGCATTTAGATTTTGAATAAATATTAAATATACGTTAAAGATCTATATTCCTTAACTGTTGTTTGCCAATACCAAATAATTAATTCAAAAGTTCCAGTGTTTTTATATGGTATTTTGAAGCACATAACTCAGACAGACTCTCAAATTGAAAATTTGAATACTCGTGGCATTTATGGTCTAGCGCAAGGTTCACAGCTCTTTGCAGAAAATAAGGAATACAATCTTTAATAGAAACTATGATGGAAATTTTTAGAGAGAACACTCCAGATTATATTATTTCTTATCATACCTTTATGTTTCCTTATTATCTGGGAATGATTTCTTCGGCTGTGCTTGTTTCTATATGCTTATGTTTTCCAACGTTATCCTCTTTCCCCTTTCAAAGATTATGCTTGTATTTCCAGAAAATATCTTGCACAATGCTAGTAAAACATCACTGGAAAAATATGGTTATATTTGTATGTTATTCTCACAGTATGTTACTGTTTAATAAAATATTTTTGGATGATTTAAAGATTGTAGTATTGATATTAAATGAAATACATTGATTGTATAAATTATGTCTCTGTTTTCGATCTTCTGTTGAATTAAATCACATTTGCCTTGAGAGGATTTTTTTTTGGTATATAAGTCAGATTTGACATGTTTCACTTATTTCTCTGATAAGGATTTGGATCAAAATTTGTACATATCTATTATTTCGGATAGTAGGAATGTATGAAACATTTTTTTTCATTCCTTTTCCAGAGGCATTGCCTTAACATACTCATATGCATATGACAAAAAAAAAATTAAAAAAATGGGGAGACGAATACTCGGCATGTTACACACACACACACACACACAAAATAGAGGTCACATTTTTTAATTAACGTACATTCTCTGAAAATATTACATATGAGACTTTGTGGTTTGCTTGGTACTTCTAATTACAGATTTGATGAATTTAGTTAGATCGTGCCAATCATATAATAATATTTTACAGCACTAAAATGACAAATCATTCTATTTTTTTTATCTTATCTGATTTCCTCATATTTTATACATAAAGAACATTCTAATTTAATAATTTTTCTAATTAATAAAAATAAGATTATTCGATGTGATTTAGGTATTTAAGAATATCTACATTACAAATATGCATAATTTAATTTGAATACTAATTTTCAATGCTCTATAATAAACAAAATAAGAAAGATAGACATTAAAAAAATACTCGATATTTTTTTTACTTGTTTTAGTAAAAACAGCCACATTTTAAAATTTATAATGAATTATGTTTAAAAACACTAAAACGCACCTCAAAATCTGAAGTTTCAATTGTATATTGGTTTTGACATACATTTTATCATAGAGATACACTTCGAAATTTTAGTGATTCACTTTTACTGCAAAAGCACTTTTAGGAAATCTCCAACTTTATACTAAATTTAATATCATTTCTCTTTGTATAGTATTTTAAAACGAAAGTCTTATTTCAGCTTTGACAATGAAAAAAAGAAAAGAAAGAAAATGAAGGTTCTAGGAAATTAAAATTTCTTAATTGCTACATGTTAGATAAATAGTCGTAGAAAATATATAAAAAAAATAAAGATTAACCTGCAATTATTTTCAGAAGTGCGCAAATTAGTAGCGTTTCTTTCAAATGAAAGCTACTAGAAAATTAATCTAAGTTCCCTCCTTTTTCAGCTTTTTTGAAAGAGTTTTAATTACACCGCCAGAAAAAATTTAGAGATCACAGGATAAGAGATTTCATAAGTATTAATTTCCTCAAGCTACTTCATTGATTTTACTTTTTAATAGTGACTAAACTAAATTACCGAGTTTCGTTTTAGTCAGTTTTCGACTGAAAACAATTAGATGAAGAAGATAACACACCCGAAAATGTTTTAAAGAATTTAAATTATTCTCTCTTGTTATGCAGTTCATGAATGATTTAGTGGAAGGCTTGTACTCGAATGTGAAATGATTTTTTTTTTCTTATTTACTAGAAAACTTTTTGTTCTAAAAGATATGGAATAAATTAAAGCATTTTCAACTGTATTGTGCTTCTAAAAACATTTGTTTAACAGTATGCGAAGAATGTTTAATTAATGATTTAGGGTTGGATATTTAAGAAACTTAAACTAGCATAACAATTATAACACTGTTAGTATTTATATATTCACATCACATTTCATATGAGAATATATATGGAGAATGGTTAGTGTGTAATCGAATGCAATTGCAAATATCTAAAGTCAATACAACTTAAACAATAGATATCTATTTCATTGGTATTTAACATAATTTGTAATCCCAAAATTTAACTAGATTTGATTTCGCTAAGTTTGAGGATATGTAAATAACCATGACCAGTGTCTTTAAGGTTCGACTGCTTCACGGTGCTTTCATTCTAGACAGAAGTCTCACAAATACTTCATTATAGATTAGTTATTAGGGGTAAAAACCCTCCAATTGTAATTTTAGTACCGATTTCACCATTTCTTATTTCTTTAAAATTAATTAATGACTTTTTCATGCGTCATCACTGGCCGGCTATCCTTCCACTGCCCATAATTTTTGTCATAAGTCTCAAAACAAAACTTCGACTGAGTCCTCAACCACAACAGGAGATATTAAATGGAGGAATATCTGTAATTTGTTTACAGTTTGTCGATAATAATTTTATAAAATTCAGTCTTTTCTTTCTCTTCCACAATTTATGAAACTCGATTTGGTAATTGGTGCTACATGCTTGGCTTTCATACATTATTTGAACATTTAAAATCTTTCACCGTGATTTATTAACATATGATATTGGAATTAATGACTTTGTTTATTTTTTTTTCCAACGTTAACAGTTAATCTATACTTATAATAAAGCTCAATGTGTGTGTGTGTGTGTGTGTTGGCGCTCTACAGGCCAGACCATTCGAACAACAGCTACGAAATTTGGCACGTGTATACCTTGGAGGCCGGAAATGTGCACCTGGGGGTTATTTTTTCGAATTTTTAATTAGAATTTTATTTATTTAAAAAATAAGCGAAATTTTGACGTGTTTCTGCTATAACTTCCGAAAATATCACCGCACAAAAAAGATTTTTACATCAAGTTAAAGATAAAAAATTTATCTTTTAAATGATACCAATGTTTTAACGTTAAAATTAAATTTCTATTTTTAATTAATTTTTAAATAAATATATTAACGATATTTTTCAACATTTTTTTTTCGTACAAAATAAAAATAAAATTTTAGCTGCACGAGCACGTTTCGCATTCGTGGGGAAAAATTAGCTTCTTTTACAAAGTGTTGCCATCACATTGATTAAAGCTCCAGTTAAAAGTAAATTAAATCTTTTTGGAAATGAAATCTGCAAAAATATAATTTTCAGCACGTGTCTGTATGAAATGAAACAAATATGAAATATTATTTTTTCTAAAAAATAAATTCAAGAAAAATTATTTTATGTTCTTTTACACAATCTATATTATTAATCAAATAAGTCAGTTTTATTTTAAGACAAGTTTTGTTTAATATTATCAGGATATCCATTCAAATCAGAGCCACACAGCTAATTTGTAAACGTTTAGTAATACACACAAATCTTCTAAAATGGTCTAAATGGAAAATGATTATATTTTATGTAACTTAATCCAATAAATGCTCTAATAAATAACGAATTTTTTATTTTAAATAAAGCTTCTGCTGTGGAAATCATGTTTAACAAAATGTTCTTGAAGCACTACTATTTTAAATAAAAAAGAGACCAATCAACTAAACCAATCACTTAAACTGACTGATTTATGAAATTTGAATATCACTATTCAATAAAAAAGGATAATTTTAGATTTTTCCATCGATTTTTTCAAAGAAAATACGCCAATCAGCGCGTAGTTTTCTCAAGATTAATTGGTCTAAGATTATTAAAATGTTGAGTTTTTCTAAATTTTTAACATTCAAAACTTCATAAATCAGTCTTAGTTGATCTTGGAAAATAGAGACATTCATTCATTTATTTAAAATTTGGTGTGTCCATAATATTTCTCAGAATATGATACCTTACTGCATTAAATTTAGACTTCATAATTTTTGAAATATATTTATAGGCCAGAATGAAATATTATTATTGATTCCATTTCAATCCTTTTGAAAGCAAAACTAAAAACTGAATTTTATGCTGAATCTGAGAAATTTTTGTTGAAATTCTTTGAGATATTACATAAATTATGAAAAATATTTTGTAGTTCACACAAGACTTAAATACCGAGCGATTCTGGTTGTAGTACTCATATTCAATAATAATAATAAATAAATAACAATAAAAATTATAAATAAAATAAAACGCTTGGTTTCATTAAAAAATATCTTTATATTAATTGCTATCTCAGCATTTCCTCTTTAAAATAAAGTTGAAGTTTTACCGGAAATGACAACAAATTAGCAAAATATATATAGTAAATTGAACGAAACGATCTAAACAACAGTATAAGTTTGGTATGACTATCAAATTGGAAGATAAAAAATGTTTTGTTTGAGAAGCTATTAAGATACAAGTTACTTAAAATATTTAATTGAAAATTGTAGCGAGCGCTAATAATGGTGAACCGGCTGGTCGCCAAAGGCGGCTAGTGTAGAATAAAATCTAATGATTCTTCGTCACAACTGTATCTGTCAGTTAGTGACACCTGCAAACTTTCTACTGCCCATAGCAAGGGGAAAAAAGGGTTGACTCAATTTCATCTTTTCATTTGTAAAAAAAAAAAAAAAAAAATATTTTTGCATATAACTGAACATAGATTTAAGCTTCTTTCAGAAACCTCAGGATTAATGTCATAAAAACATTATTTAGTCCTACTTACTATGTATTTGATAAGAATTAATACCTGAACAAACAATAGGATCTAGTTCCAGTAATAATTTCGTTAATTTTCATTTTTAGGTAATCTTGAAAAGGAAAGGTACATCGAATTGGGCAACACTGAGTATTCCTATTCGTAATGTACGTTTAGCATCAAATCATAATTGTTTATTTCTGAAGGAACCGATAGACCTGAAACTTAACAAAGGAAAAAAATCGATATTTATGTAACTAAAAGAGCATGTAAGGAGTTATAAGAGAAGCATTGTCGGATATAATAATGTCTTCAAAGTTCCGCAGAATACTTTAGAAGTTACAGTAAAAGAAGAGAACGATATAACAAATGATTTCAAAGAAACCGGCTATAAAATGGTCGTTTGGAGTCATTCACACATGTGGTTTTTGAGAAAAACTACATGTGATAACCACATGTGTGAACCACACAATAAAAGATTTTCATAAGGAACACAATTTTTATCTTACTATATTTATGATGTTGACAAAACTGGAATAACCCTTATCTATAACGAGCAATCTAAGTGATCTACGAGAGCCACATCTTTGGAATAAATTGAAATTGGCGTTTTAGTTACTGCTGAGACGTGTATGACTGCGGATCGTAACATTTTATTTATATTTTATTCTTCTTGATTAAGCAGCGCCTGGTATCTTTGTCCGAAATACCTCATTTAATTACATGCAGACATAATTTTTTGAATTGATTTCGAAGATTTATACACTTTTCTATGTATTCAACGGGAAAACCAGTTATCTTAATTTTGTAGGACCATGCCAGCCATAAAGAGTATCAGTTTGTCCCTTGTTTGAGTTAACTGACACATTGCTGCTAACCACATGATACAACAGATAGGCATGGCCTTCTTGGCACCTTTAAGAACATATTACTGTCTTCCCATGAGATCTTTAAGAAGTTTATTTGTGTATTGTAAAGGCATATTTTCCAACACAAAGAAAAGAGAAAAGCGAAAACAAATCAGAAAGTGTCTTTGTTTGACCAAAGAAAATTGACCAAAAAAAAAACTCAATAATATGTAACCTTTTTTCATTAGAGTGCAAATTATTGAGGTTTTTTTTTTTTTAATAATAAAGAATCTTTTAAACTGTTATATATATTTAAAAAAAACTGGTTCATTGCCATTAAATATATAGTTTTCGTTATTCCTCATAAAGTTAACTAATTTTTCATCACTAATGAAGTAAGATCGGGGGATTTAAATTTTAAAAAATTCCGATAAAAAATCATTAATAAGCAGAAATGCGATTTTCCTAGGGTGATATATTATACGCAGTTAACAAAGGAATAATTTATTAAGATCTGAGAGTCTCTAGGTCAATTAATTTATGTAAAGGAGTTTTCGAATATTAAAAATCTGCTCTTACTTCACTTTCCCCTACAACTATTTTTTAATATAAAATGGATTTAACATGGGGAATGACTTTTCTTTAATGCCTGCAACAGAAGTTTTCTCATTTCATTCTGAAATTAAAAAAAAAAATGAATTAACATAAAAGATGAAAGTAAAGTCTTTAAAGGAAAAGAAAAAAACCCTTATTAATGTATAAAAAATTAAGAGCAATTTCAGCAGCAATAGTTATATCAGTGCTGAATTATAAAAATTAAATAATAAGACTATGTAAACAAAAGAAACCATGAGATTTAAAAAGGTCATTTCTTCTTTTATGAGGTTCAGATAATTATCAAAATAATGGAAATAAATGTGAATATAAGTCGCATTTAAGAATGACTTTCGTAAGCATTCAAATACTATAGCTGTAGCCATAATTCTAGTTACCAGTTTCTTTTTAATATAAAAAGCATATATCATGGTTATATGAGGTAACTTTGGTGAAGCTGTATATGATTTGAATTTTCGTCAAAGGTTAAAATGCCATACATCATATACTTTCCAGAAGCCAGATTTCAAGAGTCTGAATTGCTAAAACATCTCAGACTGAAATATGCCAGTTTTTAAGGTTTTTTTAGAGGTTCGGCGTCTGAGAAGAGGGTAAACATGACAGAGTATAGCGATGCAAGACAAGATCGACAAAGTAAAGCAGTAAAGGAATAAGTTGAATGAAAGAGACAGACAGATATTGAAACGGATTCTAATGTCTAAAGATAAGTAGGCAGTAAATGTCTAAAGTAAGAACTCAGGCAGCCAAAGTTACCTCCAAGCTTAATCAGCATTAAAATTTTCCAGTGTCAATAATTGGTTAGGACGCATCATCATAAGCAGAACATTTATGACAGAGCAGCAATTTCAAAGCCACTTATAAAATATCTCATTAATACCAAATGTCATCTACAGTGGTGCCATTACCTCGGAACCTAATCATTTGATAAGTGGAAGGCAGTTATACGATCAAATGAATGATACATCAGATTTTTCCCTACCCAAGAACGAATATACGTTTTGAGGAAGTGCATGATCATGATTGTCTCTTTTCAACAATCAGGCATGGAGGCGGATCTGCCATGATATGGTTATTATTATATGTCATGACTTTCTGCTAACCAAATAGTAAACCTGAAAGGTAGAATAATGATAGAGAAGTTTTAGCTGATTTAGACCCTCCTATGATTCAAACTTTGTTCCCTGCAAGAGATGGAATTTTACAGAATGATAATGATCTCCTCTCTATGCAACGAGACTTGTCCAATCATGATTTTATGAACACGAGGACATCACTAACTAAGCCCGCACAGTCCTTTCAATAATAAAGTTATGGTCTATTTTAGAGCCTTCAATTCGGTATCAATATCTTCCATCGGCATCCCTACCGGAATTTTCGCAATAACTCCAGGATGAAGGTACATTTCCCTTCAAACATTTTCAGGACTTCTATGATTCGATTTCCAGTCGAATCCAATCTGTTTTATATGAAAAACATAAACATAAGCTTTATTAATAAAGAATCTTGCATTCATTTGTGGTGCTTCCATTATTTTGATAACTACTTGAATATAACTAGTGCAACAATCGAATGGATAAGAATTTTTTTAAAGAAAATTATTTAAAGTCCTCAGTTTTTTTACATTCCATTATAAAACACACCGTTTATTTTTATGGCTGAAATAATATTTATTATTTTTTAATTAAAATCTTAATTTTGTTTTCTCATTACGAATTTCTGAAACTGTTGTTTTTCTCTTTATAACATATTTCGAAACGTTTATTTTTCACTTAGCTATAAAGCTCCAATAAAGAAAAAAAATCAGTTTTCATCTCTTATATATTTATCAAAGTTAAATCCCTTAACTAGTTGTAATTAAACGTAAACAATGAACAAATTAATATCTTGAAAAGCGGAATTCAAAAATGAATTCCACGGAATTCCGCAGATACACAGCTCATCCTGGAATAATAAATTAGAATGAATAAGAATTTTAAAGCAGGGATTCAAGGAAAATCTATTTTTATCCTTTACTAAATCCAGTTCCTCTAATGGAATGCTTTTTTAAAAGAACAAAGGTTTTTTTCATTCATGTAGTGTTCATTTCAATCACAAAAAGTTAAAGAATTAAAAAAAAAAAAAGGATTATCCAACTTTAATCAAAAAATGGAAATAGAATAAGTAAAAACTCTGGGAAACCATCGCTTTTAATATCCTTTTTAGGAAAGAGTAGGAGTTTAAATTTGATGTCGAGATTGGTATAAAGCTTCAATTTAAGTCAATCCCTTCCAGGGCCCCTCCCTTCACTCCCTTTACCAATGAGATAAGGGATTAGAGGGAGACGGATTGGGAAAATTCCGTGAAGAAATATAAAAAAAGAGGCATGCCTTGCAGCTAGCTCTTAACTGCTATTGATTCTAATACGGGATGTATGCTATTTTTTCATTCGCTGAATCCTCGAGAGACCTTTCTACCGTGATAAAAAATAAAAGGCAGGCAAAGGGAAAATGCCTTGAGCTAAATTTATGTGTTTGTGACAGATCAAGCAACAAGTTTCTCCTTCTAGTCACTCGGATCAACACATTTATTAAAGAAATGTCTGAATTCACTCCATGAAGTGCTAAGGTTAGCTTCAGTGCCGGAATGTTTCTTTTCTTATATAAATAAATAAATCACTGTCGTTGTGTTGTTGTTTTTTTTTTTTTTCCTTTTTTACATCTAAGTTGCTATGCGTATTATTAATTTTTTGAGCTTATGCTTAGTGTATGTTTACTTATTTATTATTTTTGCAGAATTATAAGGATCTTCAAATTTATTGATTTATTCGTTGATATCAGCCACCAAATAAATTTGGTGGTTTCCTGTATGGAAAAATTAAAATGTTGACGAAAACGACAGAGGACTAAAGTATGTGAAAACAAAATTAATAAAAAATAATAAATGCAAACAAAATGTAGCATTAATACTAAATTATATAAGTTAAACAAAAATATAATCATCATGGAAATTATATTTATGTTCTGATTTAAAAAAATATTAAATTTTCTTAGGTAATATCATCATGTTACCTAAGAAAATATTAACAATTTTTGTAATGATAACAGATTAAATAGTAATACCAAAGGTCAAAATAAAATAAAAATACAAAAAATAAAGCAGGTCACAGTACGCATGCCTATTTATTATGTAGAACATAAAATTTTGAAATTTTAAAATGAAATCGAAATTTCAAAATTGTCAAAAGAATTAATCCTTCGTTTTTTTTTCGACAACCTTTCTTCAGTCAGAGAACTCACCATAAATGCAGATGGAAATTGTAATTCTGTTCGCATTAACATTTTAGAGAAAAACGTCTCACCATTCTGCGATCAAAACGAATAGAGTTGTAAAGCTCCGAACTACATTATTTTATACCTGTTAGCGATTTGTTTATTGGGTTATACTTTCTTCAGGTAGCCGCTCAAATGGTCTGTTATCAGTCTAACCAAATAATAATGAAATATTCTAATATTTATTGTTCTTTGATATAGACGAATTCAAATACTATAGAGATGTAAAAGCTTCATAACTCAGTTAGTGTACATCAAAGAAAAGTGGGGTTTATTTTGTTTAAAATGCAAAAGTCAAAGTGCTTCATGATATATAACTATATTGGTATCAAATTGTATAAATATTTTGATTTCGTAATATTTTCATCATTACGCTTAAGATTAAGTAAACATAAAATGAAATTCTTTAAGTTATTTAAACGTTACATTTGAAAATTTATACACATCTCGAATGGATTAGAAATTACCTATTGAACCACAGTTATAGAACAAACCTTTCATGCGAAGCAATTACGTTTCGATTAATCCTAACTATGTACATTCCCACATTCATTTACAATTTATACATTGGACATTTTTTTTAAAGCTTAGGAATTGATTTTTCAAAATTATGTTGAATTCTTTTAAATACATAATTTAATAAAAATTTCCAAGATTGAATCCAAGAGAAATTTTGGAAAGAATCTTTTTTTCTTCAGAATTATTGTTTAAATTTTTTATATTTCAAATTGAGAACAAAATATATGAACAGTACTAATTAGTTTTTTTCAAAATTTTCATTTTCCCACCTTTATTTTCTATAGGAAAAAATTTAATTTTGAACAGAAGGTAGAATCGCTTGTTTTGTGCGACTCAAAATCAATCTCAAACTTGTAAGAAAACTTTAATCAAAGAAACGATATAAAATTTCTCTAGTAACATCATTTAAGCCATTTGATATTTTTCATATTAGTCACATTTATAATTCTTACCACGAATTTTCAAATGAAATTTAAGTTGTATGTAGGCGTTAATTTTGTTTTAAAACTATAAATGAATGAATAAAATTATGTTTATTAAAATAACTATCTTATTACATAAAATAATTTTTATTTTATTTCTATTTATTATCTTCAAAATAACAATTTTTAATAATAACATAGTAATTAATAATTAACAAAACTTTTTTTTAAAGAAACAGCAGATATTTTTCATGAATAAGTGTCATTTTTAAAAAGCCTCAATGATTTCTATCTAGAATTTCAACTCAATGGATCAAATTCAAAATTTATTAATTTAGATTCGACTAAAATTGTGTTGCTACTTTTTATTAATTGGATTAAAGAACAACTTGATATTTTTTTAAACATAAGCAAATCGATATATTTGTTTAATTAATGCTTGAAACATATTTGCTTTGTGATTAAGTGCATACAAAAGTAAATTAAAAAGAAATGAGTAGTATACATTCTCTTACAACAGGAAATAATTAAATTATGTTTATTATTTGTTTTTATTTATGTTTATTATGCTTCATGAATAATTAATTCCAGCGGAATTTTCAATTTTAGCAATATTATTACTTCATCTTCTGAAATTATTTTACTATATATAGATATAAAAAAATAATCGGATCCTACTCAAAACATTGTTTTCCTAATTATGTCAATTCTATTTTCTAAACATAATGTTAGTTTGAAAAATTTATTGCTTTGTCATGCATTTAATATTTAATTCATATTACGACATTTTTAGAATCAAAATGGAATTTAAAGAAAATGAATTTTTTATTGCAATATAATAATCTTGATTCAAATCCAGATATTGTACTGACCTCACATTGTAACTACAGCTTAATTTAAATAATATATTAGAAAAATTTGTTGCGAAATGCTAGAATTTAATATCTTTAGAATTTTAAACGAGTTGAATAATGGAAGTATTATTTATATTAACGTTTTTTACAGGAAACTAATTCCCAATTGCCGGTACTTAATTTACTCCATATTTACAAAATAATTACGTTTTAGAAACCTTTTATTAATTTGAATATTTTTACTTAGTTATATTTAAATTAGATAATGATTATATTTCTTATGCCAGGCATTAAATAAAATTTTACATTTTATATAATAAAGTTCTGTGAAATAGAATTTTGATCCCTTTATCCAATGGAATTATTTTCTGCAATATCCATGGACATTCTTTATCCTTTGACAATTTTTTAAAAACATTCTAAAATATACATCCATGTATTATATGTGCTTGTTTGGCTGTGTTTAACCCTTTCTATGATCATGGGAAGTATACTTCCCATCAAATTTATCAATCTTTGAATGAAATTATGTAGGTTGGCATAAATTCTGACTAATTTTTTTAGTAAGTCAGAAACTTAGATGCTTCAGTTCTTCTCAGACAAAATGATGTGTCTTGATTTGTTACCTAATTATTAATTAACCAAATAAATTAATAAATCAAATTAAATTTATCTAATAAGTTAAATGAATCCCTTTTCTTATTCTAATTTCAAGCCTAAAATATTTTAACATAATAAGACTAGAAAAAAATGGTCCTTTAATGATTAAATGAAATAATGATTATCGTTCCTATGTCAAACATTAAACGCAGTTTTACGTTTTTTATAATATTTTTATGATAAATTTATGTGAAATACAGTTTAGATTTTTTTTAACCAATGGAATTATTTTCTGCAAAATCCATGGACATTTTTTATCCTTTGACAGTTTCTTTTAAGACATCTTAAAATATATATTACTTGCTTGACTATATTTAAGTGAAATGCTGAAAAAATTTCTTAAGTCTTAGCTCAACATAAATAAAAACTTACATTGCTTATCGTAAATTTTGTTATGTAAGATCTTTGATTTCTAGTATTAATAGAAGTAATTTTTTGTAATTTTTTTTTTGAATTTTTTTTCAAAACGATTTTGATTTTTTAAAAACATTTTTGAACTGGTTGTATTTAAATACATTATTGTAAAATTTGATAAGTAAATTTTGAAATATGCATTTCGAAATTATAATTTAATATAAATTTCAAAGAAGGAAATATCTTTTAGACTCATAAATATCCTCAAGTTAATAAAATTTCTTTTTTACAAAATTATCTGTGAATGATATCAGTTATTTAAAAAAAGAGATATAATAGATAATAAATTATAATCAATATATAATTTTAAAAGGTAATTGATCTGAATACTTTTATTATTTTTTAATAGGCATTTAAACTACAAAATCTGGTTTTTCTTAAAAGCATATGAAGTAATCAATTTAATTAGATACAATAATTTAATTTTATATGATACAATATTTTTCAGGTAATTATTTTTTTCTTCTATTTATTCTTATCTGAAATCTTCCATTCCATCTATAATAAAATAATAAATTAATCTATTTCAATACATTCCAGATACCAAAATCTAATTATATTTTAACTTTGTAAAAAATAAATTTTTATTACTTTATAAAATTAATGCTCTTGTAAAGAGCTAATCAAAAATCAATGTTCAAATGAATATCGTTTCTCATATACTTTTATGGAGGCTAAGTTACAAAAATGTAAGAGTAAACTGAAAATAAAAAATATATACAATTTCTATTAATTACTATATTCTGAGAAGATATGTCTATATTTTTTTGTCTCTATTTAATAATCAACATTGAGGTCCTCCTTATCGGTACAATATTTTCAGTTTTTGGATTTCTGCATTCATGAGATAGTACCTTTGTGACTCTTAGGTATTTATTTATTTATTTTTGCGGAATTTGGCTCTCCAAGCCATCTACAGTCTGCTTACGAGATTTAGTTTCATTCAATTCATTAATTTTAATTTCAAATGGCTCCAAACAGGGTAAGTTACTTTATGACGCATTAATATGAGATTAAATATTAATATGAGGTAAAATATAAATGTTACCTGTTAAAAATATATTTATTTTAAAAGTTCTCCGAAGGTAATTTTAAAATATTTTCTGGCTCAAATACTCAATGAGTTTACTCATATGCAATCTGGAGCTTACATATACAAATACTCCACAAAAACCACAATCAACTCCCATGATGCTTTTCGTTCTACAAACACAGCCACTGGAATAAAACAAACCCATTTTTCAGGAAAGAGGTCTGACATCATTGTCCTAAATAATGCGATGGCGTAAATTCCTCAGCGAGAATCTGGCAGAGTAGAGGCACAAGTATTCGCAAAGCGGTTGATTATTACAAGAAAGAAGAATTACTCAACCGAGAAGAAAAGGGCGGGAGGGGGCAGGAATTCAGTGATGTTAAAAGGATTTCATGCGAGTGGATTGGCATGCATTCTGCGATATTAAATATGTATCGAAAAGCAGAATTCACAAAAGGCATAAGGGAATTTGGGAATAATGGTTAAAACCTTGTTTATTGATTGATGCACAAGCCTGCCGAAATTTGCATATTTTGATGTGAGATTCTAAATTTGGATTACGTTCAGTGGAATGTATACTTGAGTCTAACAGTTAATATTTCAAAATATTTTTGAAATATATTCCTTCATTTTAAGGTTGTTGTTGATTAAACTGCAGACAGGAAATTTGATTCTTACTGCAAAAGAATATTGATTTTGTATTTCATTCTTTGATAATTTTTCTTTTTAATTCTAAACTTGTGGAATGTAATTCAAGTGAAGGAAAGATATTTTAAAAATACAAGAAGTTTTATAATAAAGGGTATCTATTAAAAAAATATTTATACTTTTTAAAAGGGGTATTTATTATTTATTTCTAAGAATCAATAAATTTTAAGATTATGTTTATAAATATTCTTCAAAGAGCTTTAATCAGTTAATAATACGCATAATTAAAATATATTAAGATATCATTCAAGAACATTAAAAATTCTTAACCAATATCCAAATAAATAAAAAAAAATATCTAACCTTTTCAAGGATCATATAATATTTATTTTTAATTCATTAATATAAACACAATTGATTTCTCCGATCACTCCGTAAGAACATGGAAAAGTCTGAAACACGAGCATTGACGGAATCTACGGCTGTATCACAAACCAGTGTTCATACGACACCAACTTTGTGTGGAACAAAAAGTCACGCCTTCCTCAGGAGCATCAATTGTCCCCAATGCGTCAATGGCAAGTCGTTGTGTCATTAGAACACCTATTCGCCATTGTCCCATAGTGGACATGTCATCTTCCTGAAGTAGGCGTGACCTTCTATTGTGCTCAATAATTCGCCTCATATGAACGCTGCTTAAAGACAGTAGGGTCCCTCCCGTAGGTGGCACGTCTAGATAGTTATTGGATGGGAGGAGTGGTAGCTAACGCACACTATTTCTGAACACATCAGCCTGAGAAAACCTACCACCATACCTTCACATTCTAAATTTTGAGACAGTCCCTGGAGAGCAATTCATTAATACAAATATAAAATTGTTAACCAACCATGTTTCTTTGAAATATATTATTAGCTTATCAGATCATTATCAAAGTAAACTTAACAGGAAGTGAATAATTTGTTCTATTAATTGTTTTCTTCTTTTCTGAATAGTCATACAGGTAAAAATAGTTGTCCAATTTGCTCTTTTATTATTATTTTATGAGACATGAAAACCATATCTGCCTGAAAAATGATGCGATTATCCTTTGAAAATTTAGTGAAATGAAAGTCTGATAATTTGAAAATTTGCTTCCTATATTAGGACTCTTGTTTCAATCTGTTCTTGAATTTTATCTGAAGAGCCTCCGAAACTGGGAAAGTATCTTATATAAAAATTAAAAATATTACCACCAGCATTTAATTAAATAAGTTTAACTCAAAAAATTTTAACGCACTTAACATAATTAAATATGTTTAACATAATTAATGATAACGTACTTTACATAATAAATCATTAGACATATTTTAACACAAATAATGTTCGAAGCGTGTTCCTGAGTTTCAAGAATTGCTATAGTAATATCATATCACATCATTCTTAACAGCCTATAAATAAGGTGTTTTACCTTATAAATGTTTAGAAAAATAACGATACATATTTTCTAGTGATTGTATTTCTAATATCTAGAGAGAATCGCCTAATGTATCTGTAGCTCATGAAGACTAATATAATGTTCAAATCATAAATGTCTTCGGGTTAGTAAAGTTTCTAAACTATTTGATTCTCTTTCTCCAGATAATAAATTTAAAGAGAAACAAACTGATTTCACAATGGCATGAACAAAAAAGCTCAATTTCAAATAAAAATAAATATTTTAGCATAGTTAATATTCTGAAGAAAAACCCATCATAATTTTAAATTTTTCGGCGGGAATGAAAAATTAAAACATGAAATAAAAAAATGAAATAAAAACTTTCTTGAAACTTTCTAAAGATGCTTATTATTATAAGATTGCATGCTACTTTATTTTTATTAATTAAAAGCATCTTTAAGAACAATCATTTTAATTCTGCCTACTTTAGCCTAGATTCTAATTGAAATTCTAAATTTCGCTTTAGGCAATGATATACACAATTGCGCACTTGAAAATACTGCATTTTGGTCATTAATAGTTAAGGAAATTTTCTCAAAACTCAGATCACGTAATTCATTGATGATCATCTAATATCGCTGCATGTCCTATTATTAAAACAATGCAGATATAACAGTTTTTTGCCTAGATATTCAAACGACTGCTAACTTACAGGAAAATTTCCAATTACTCGAAAGAGATAAACAAACCTGAAAGGTATTTTTTTTTTAATACTGTCAGATATAGTGCTTCTAAAAATAAAATGTACAAATAATATTATTTTAAATTTATTTGGTGTTAATAAAGGCTTTTCTTTTCTTTCTTTTTTTTTTTTTTTTTTCATCATTTCATCGTTATATGCAATATAAATACTTACTATGTTCTAACAATAATTTTAATTAAATATTTCACACAATACTGGTAAAACGAACTTCAAATATCATGGTCAAGTGACTCGTTAAATACCAATGTAAAAACAAATAAAATGCAATGTTAACATATGTTTTAATATAATAGAGTGTTAAGAAAATAAAAACAGAAGCTATTCTTTTGTACTATTTAACCTTAGTCAAGATGCTTTGTCTTCCAAGAAATGCTTTCTTTAGAAACATACTACTTGTCAGGAGTTATTATACATTTTTCTGAAACTTCCATCTAATATATCTGCAGAGAGGATTTTGTAAATACTAGCCGTATTTGATCTATAAATAAGTATACCATTCAATTGTATACCTTTGCAATGCACCATCAATGCATTCAGCCTTAGCATTACAATACTCCTAATCTTGTTCAAAGTTTATTTTCCACATCACTATTAATCAAAAACTTAAATATCCTGCTGGTTTTCAAAATACATCTCTATTTTTGTTACCACCAAACATGCATACCACGAAACCACTCTCTAGATGCTTAGATACTCGAATGAAAAACCACAACGCACTATTTACAATGCATGTGGTCCAACAAGAACAGCCACTGGATCAAAACAAACTCATTTTTCACGAAAGAGACCTGACATCATCATTTTAAATAATGCGCAGCAAAATTCCTCTGAGATAATCCTGAAAAGAAGAAGGCACAAGTTTTCGCAAAGCGGTTGATTATTACTTGATCGAAGCATTATTCAGGAGAGTTGAAAAGGGGACGAGAGTTTCGTGAAGTTAAAAGGATTGCATGCGGGAAGATTGCTATTCATTCTGCAGGAAAACATACGTGTCGAAAAGTACAGTTCACCGAGAAGGTTAGGGAGTTTGGGAATAAAGGTTTATAACTTTTCATATTTATTGCTATGCGAGTGTACTCTGAATGCATATATTTTGCTTTAGAAATATAAACGCTGTTAGAATGCTATGAAATATAGTCAAGAGTGTAAAGAATGTGACAATAAATTTTATTCAGATGATTTTGGAAAAATGTCGTGTGTTTAGATAGGAATCCTTTTTCTTTTACTTGCTTTCGCAAAAATTGAATATTTGAACATTGAATATTCGCTCCTAAGACTGAATGCTGCTAAGATCAATCATTATTTTTAAAGACTTTTCATAAGATTTCGAGCATTTGAATACTGTTTTAGGGAATTTAGCTTTGAGAAAGTGAAAAGTAAAAAAAAAAAAAAAAAAAAAAAAACTATTTTCTAATAGTTCAGTAAAATGTATAAATGGTTTATTTTAATTATATTTGGTTGTTATGAAAAGAAATACTCATCTTGAAAATTTTTTTACAAGGTGACTATTGATTCGAAAAATGTAATTCTTATTGTAGATGATCGATACTATGCAAAAGTAATTCATTTTTGCTTTGAATGAGATCATTTAGGAAGAATTATTCCATTTTTTATAATCATGAAGTATTACTTTAAGTAACAGAAGATGTATTTCTAACAGGTGGTCGACAGAATTTGATTTAATCAATGTCTAAATTTCTTAACCTATGGCATGCATTTGTTTAAAGCGCTGTGAAGATAAGTTTAATTTGATTTCGTTCTGAACTTCCATAAGGTCCATTTTAGGAAGACTGTAGTATTGGTCACTGTATCAAAAGACGATCACAACTTTAAAGCTAGTAGTTAGTTTCCCGTATTTCTCTTGTAACCAACGAAATAATGACTCTTCTTTTTTTTTTCTCTGTGCCGTGGTTATACTCTCGAACGCAAAACCTTTAAAAACACTTGTCATTTTAAAGGGTATACGCTGAAATATTCATTGAAAAAAGAAGCATGTTAAATGTTACTCCCAATGCACCAATAAAGCAATTATAAAATACACAATACAGCTATAAAAATAATTGCATGATAAATTAAATGAGTGCCATGAAATTTAATGTAATATTTAATTTGTTGTGTAAAAAAGATTGATTGATGACATCGACGAATTAAATTATTCTGGCTTCAAATTTGAGAAAGCGGAAGCGACACATTTTTATTTCTTTTGATCCTGGCCATTTTGTTTTTCGTCACGCTGTTCTAAGAGGTTGTTCTAGGGCAAGGAAGGGTTTAAAGACGTCATGAGAAGATAGTTAGAGGCATAATGACTAGATAAAGAATATGTATCTAAATACGAAGAGAATCAACTGGTTCTAGTGATCGACAATTATCTTGTAAAAAGTAATTTCGATATTTACGTGATTCAGTGTGGAGTTTTTATAAGATCCAATCAATGGAAAGACCTTACTTTAATGAAAAGTCAAAAGACCATCTCGAAGATTATTATGAGACCTGCATTAACGTTGACCTAATTTGGAAGATAACTATTGAAAAAATAATTTGTCTTGAGTGAGATAATGAGAAGGATAATGATGGCATGAGGAATGAGGATAATAAAGAAGAAAATATAGAAGTAAGTAATTCAGAATATTATTCGACCTTTAATAAGAACATTCAAATAACTTGATGAACCATTTATTGAAACCTTTCCTGCGAAAGGATTATCTACCTGAATTCTCAACAGCTTCCATCTATTTTTAAGAAAATTTTAAAAAGTAATTTATATGAATTTTTTCAATCCTGCACATTGAATAGATTTTTCTATTTATAATCAAACAAAAGTTGTTGTGTACCTTTTTTATTTTTTCTAATGGTCTTGTATACTTATAGAACTGTATTATTGTTATAATATTTTGAATGTCATTGTCACTCAAATGAACCAATAACTTTGGTTTGCACCCAAAATAACTATAGACAGCATCCAAAATATTTTAAATTGGTATATCAAAAGTATATAAAAAATTTTCAGTGGAGACCTGAGTCTACTTACTATCTTTGATGAATTTCATCCCATAAACGATGCCACTGCAACAAAGCAATCTCATTGTCCACGAAAGAGATCTGTCATCAGACTCTTAAATCGCATGATAGAATAAATTCCTTTATGAAACTTTGAGAGAAATGAGAAGAAAAATATTCGATTGTTGTTATATGATTATATACCAACAATCGTATGATTGATATATTGATATATTACTGTTCTATTGCCAAAAAGGTTGTTGACTAATGCAAGATAGAAAAGTTGTTGAACTGATATGAAAAGAGGATAAAATATATATTCCACAAATTTAAAAAGTTCGATGGATTGGGATTCATTATACGATAATAAACATATATCGAAAAGTAGAGTTCACAAAAGACATAAGAGAATAGGGGGAAAATGATTCAAACCTTTACTTCCTGATTGACGTAAATGCACATTCTTTAATTTATATGCTATAATGCACAATTATAAATATTTTTCCAGTTAGGGAACTGCAAATGGAATTGAAATAATGTATTGCGAATCTTATTCCGATTTTTGAAATTGATCTCTTGAATTCAAAAATATTTTCGTTGTTTATAGATAATTTTTAAAGAATGTGTGGTTACTGTTATATTAAATCGATCTTCCAATATTTATAAAGAACTTTAAAATGTATGTTTACCTTTCGAAATTTAAATATTTCACATCCTTCTTCTTATTCTCAAATTACATCTTTCAAAAAAATGGTTCCAATATCTTTCAAGTATCGGAATATTTCTAAAGTTGATTTAAGAATGTTTCACTCTTAGTTTCTAAAAAAAAGTACCCTTATTAGGAGCAGCCCCAGATATGGGAATTAAAATAAATACCTCAAACAGAGGAGCGGTTGGTCCTCGCTTTTCTAGTGGGCACTTCTACTCTGATGATGTGATGTGCCTACATGGAATGAGTTGTTGCCTGATCGGTGCGGATCATTATTACCCAAGCATAATTCGATGACTGTCAATCATTAAGCGGATTCTGCGATTGACAGGAGCTAGCCCGTTCTTTTGTGGTGTAAGAAAAACTTGAATGTATTTTGTAGAGATATATTTTGAAAACTAGCAAGATATTTAAGTTTTGGATTAATAGTGATGTTGAAAATAAATTTTGAACAAGATTAGCAGTAATGTAATGACTAGGCTGATTGCATTAAGGGTACAATGCAAAAGTATACAATTGAATGGTATACTTATTTATAGATTAAGTTACAGCTAGTATTCACATAATCCTCGCTGCAGGTATATTAGATGGAAGTTTAAAAAAAAAAAGGATAGTAACTCTTGACAAATATTGTTTCTAAAAGGAGCATTTTTTGGAAGACAAAGCATCTTGACTAAGGTTAAATGGTACGAAAGAATAGCTTCTATTTTCATTTTCTTAACTCTCTATTACATTAAAACATATGTTAACATTGCATTTTATTTGTTTTTAGGTTGGCAGATAACGAGTTACTTGACCCATGATATTTGAAGTTTGTTTTACCAATATTGTGTGAATTATTTAATTAAAATTAGTATTAGATCATAGTAAATATTTATATTGCACATGATGATGAAATGATGACAAAAAAAGAAAAGAAAAGCCTTAATTAACACAAAATGAATTTTAAATAATATTATTTCTACATTTTATTTTTAGAAACACTTTTTGTGACAATATAAAAAAAATAGCTTTCCGGTTTGTTTATATCTTTCGAGTAATTAGAAATTTCCATGTAAGTAAAATATCGTCTGAATATCTAGGTAAAACAAGTGTTAAATCTGCATTGTTTTAATAATGAGACATGCAGCGATATTAGATGATCATCAATGAATTACGTGATCTGAGTTTTGAGAAAATTGGCTTAACTATTAATGAACAAAATACAATATTTTCAAGTGCGCAATTGTGTATACCATTGCCTACAGCGAAATTTAGAGCTGCAATTAGAATCTAAACTAAAGTAGTCAGAAAAAAATTATGGTTTTTAAAGATGCTCTTGGTTAGTAAAAATTAAGCAACATGCAATTTTATAATAATAAACATTTTCCAACGGCTTGAGATATTTTTTTGTTCATGTCATTTTTAAATCCGTTTGTTGCCTTTAAATTTATTATCTGATGGCAGGGAATAAATTCTTTTAGAAATGTCACTAACCCGAGGACATGTATGATTTGAAGACTATATCAGGGTTGATGAGTGACAGCGAACATGAGATTCCTTTAGATATTAGGAATACAATCACTAGAAAATATGTATCGCGATTTTTCTAAACATATATAAGATAAATTATTTATATGTTGTCAAGAATGACGTGATCTGATATTACTGTAGCAATTCTTAAAACTGAGGAACACGCTTCAAACATTGTTTGCGTTAATGAATGCCTAAATGACTTATGTTAAGTACGTTAACATTATTTGTGTTAAACTCATTTAATTAAATGCTGATGGTAAATTTTATAAAAGAAACTTTCTCGGTTTTGGAGGCTCTCCAGCTAAAATTCAAGAACGGATTAAAACAAGTGTTCTAATATAGGAAGCACATTTTCAAACGATCAAACTTTCATTTCATTAAATTTTGATAGGATAATCGCATCAATTTTCAGGCAGATATGGTTTTTATGTTTCAAAAATTAATAATAAAAGAGCAAATTAGACAACTATTTTTATCCGTATGACTATTCAGAAAAGAAGGAAACCATTAATAGAACAAATTATTCACTTCTTGTTAAATTTACTTTGATAATTTCTTATTTTGATAAGGTTTACTTGTTTAGAAAATGGAGCCAAAATTCAGTCAAATTTAAACTAATAAAAATTTTAGAAATTAAAATAATTAGTGCTCTTTAATCAATGGCATTCTAAATATTATTACGAATCTGTAATATTGCCTTTTTTTGCAGATAGTTTCAGAGCAAGAAAAAGTCATTTAAAGGTATTTCTAGCCAATCCTGCATGGATGATAGATCAAATCTTGACGGCAAACTTAGATATTGTATGGTGATTTCGGGAAGAATATGAGACATTTGGTGACATACATGGAGGTTCGAGAAAATACAATAATCATGGTTATACCTGTATAAGGAGCCGAGGTATGAGACCCTTCTAGAAAATGTGATACCGTGACTAAAGAATCAGGTCTTCATCTTCACTAAAATCATGGAGAGCTGATTGCAGAAAGAAATTTCTAGCTGCGCATTCTGAGGGATATCGAGCTTTCCTTATTGCTATTTTCTGTCTGCTTGTGTTGTAAATTTATACAAGCGATGTTCTTTATATATGCCTGTGTTGTGATTTTATTATATGTGTCTTTCATGGAATAACGCGTTGCTTTCATTCTCCAGCATGTTATACTTCTTTTATTCTACACCCGCGGACGTATTTTCATAATATTAAATATGCATTTAATAGCAGAGTTCGCTAAAATATAAGAAAATTCAAGGATGCTGTCATTTTAGTAATTTGTGTATAATGATTAAAACATATTTTAAAAAGGTAAACCATAAAAATCATGTATATATCCTGTTATCCAACAAAGGCCTCATCTAGAACAAAATTTTCTAAGAGCATTATTCAATATAATCTCCCCAAAAACGTCGCAGCATAGTTAAATACTATTTGAGAGATAATAAATATCTGTAAAATGGTTTATTTTTTCAATATAGAAATGTTAAGAATGTTTTTTTTAAATGAAGTTAGAATTATTCATGCACGAACGTTTGCCTTCAAAATATTAAATATATTTCTTATTATCGCGATTCGTTAAATTATAAGGGAGTTTTGAAATAATGATTTAAAAATCTTATTGATTGCTGTGCTTCTCTGTTCAGATTTACTAATTTTGATGCAAACATTTTTAAAAAAAATGTTTCTTGCACTGTATATAATACAGATGCAGTGGAAAGTGATTTGAAATGAAATATATTTCAAAAATGCTTAAACTCATTTCCTCGAGTTTGATGGTCTAAACATTGTTCATTGCAGACTTTAGAACAAATTGCACTTGCCTTGCCTAAATTGTTTTATAAGTGTTTATAATGTAAAGCAATCTTCTGATATATTTTAAAATGCTCATATGATACTCAACATAGATATTAAAAATTTTAAACACTAAACAAAAATATCACAATTTGTAAGAAAGATTATTGTGATGTTATTTTAAATGAAATAATCATAACTTTTGTACTTTCTATTTAAAAATTAACAAACAAAAAATAGTTATTCTTCTTATAAGAATTCTACATTATTGTTTTATAGAATGAAAAGTATTTCAGTTGAAATGTTTATTCCTTCTTCATATATTCTCAGTAAATATCAGTGTCAGTAGCTGGGACGCATAAAAAATATTGGAACACCTTGGGTTATCAGAAGAAAAATATTGCTATCTTTCTGAGAAGAACTTTAATATATATATATATATTATATATTTTTTGGCTCAGTCTAGTTTACGAAATAAAGTAAAACTACCAGATATGCACGGCATTTTGAATCTCGATTTAGTCATTTATCTTTAAATCGTTGCAAATGAACAGAAAATTTTTCTTTTAATGATTTTTTTCTAGTAGATATACATGTATATAAAATGTACTCGAATATCTTAATATAAAAATTTTTCCTAACTCTTTTCAAAAGGTACATATTTTCAAGAAATAACTTTTACTCTCTCGTTCCTAATATGAAATTCCGGCATCTCAGAGTATTAGAACGTCCTAGTTTATTTTTCAAAGATAAGAAAAATCTCTTTAAAAAGAAAAAAAAAATGCAATTATAGTCCTTGTCCTTAAGGAATTCATATGCAAAAGAGGAACCCAACTAACTGATTTTTCTTTAAACCATCAGTTAGTTTCTGTATAACAATTTCTTCTTACTGATACGTACTTGCGCATTCATCGAAAGTTCTCAGAAAAACATCTATATCTCTCTAATGCATCTGGAAGAGCATCTCTGATGAGCAACACATGAGCCATGGGTATTCAATCTGTCAACCTAACGAAATGGAAAAGAAATTACCTAGTGGCCTTATGGCATGTCGGGGATCTGATGTAATTTCTTTTAATACGCGTTTGAGATCTTTCGTTACTGATAGAATTAAACACTGCTAGATTGATATTTATCATTATAACGAAGCAAGAGCATATTTTATGTGAAATAAAATTTCATATAGAAGTCGGTCAATAACTGAAACTGAAAATGTTAACATTTTTCAATTTTGAAAAATGCAATTTTTGGCAAATTGTATTTTGGATATATTAGCAAAAAGGTCTTTTCTTGTATTACATTTATTTGGGCGAATGCAGTCATTTGACAGAAATTGAAGGTCAATCGGCAGCTCATCAGACTACACAGCAACCTCTTTTCATATTTTATATATCTTGATAGAATTTCTCTCCTTGCTCCATAATAAAATTCCATGAAACATTCAAGAAACTATGTATGAAAATGAGCTATCATATACACCTAACAACCTTAGCTTTTCACCTTGACCACTGGTATGGATTTAATGCGATTTTTTGATTCAAAACCTTGGTATTCGTTTCAAGAAATTAAACGTGAAATTTAATTGAGATAGGTAATGAATTTTTAGTTTTTTATTCATAGTTCCTGTAAATGAACATCAAATAGGTCAAATTTTAGATATGGTTACATATAATTCGGGTAACTTTTAACAAAAATAATTTGAAATATCCTTTAGTTTTTGTTTTTCTGATATTTAATTGCAATAAGAAAACTTCCTTATGAAGAACCAAGCTTTTATTAAACGCATTTTTAATCAATGCAAATAATCAGTCAATTTTTTTTTTGTCAGAGAAGTTGTTACTCGATATCCCATAAGCAAAGAACTTCACAGAATTTCTTTTTTTTAATTCTAACTCAAAACTAAGAAAAAAAATTGAATTAATCCACAAGCTATCCAGCAATGATCGTAGATTTCAGTGTCTTCATATTCAGAGCTAATTAATATTCGCGTCAATGCACATCTCCTCAAAAGATCTGAATGCTCAAGAAGTAATGAATTCAATTAATTTAATGGCAAAGTACCCCAAGACATTCTTAAGGTTAATCTGAAGAATCTGTAAATAAATGTCACTCATCGAAATTGTTTAAAATTCTTAAATTGCACGTTAACCCAAATAAATTAATATAGCTAAAACGTTTTGTATCTGCTAGGATATATGGCTTAAAATGTGTCTCTAGATATCTATATTAGGAAATGAGAAGCCTAATGCTTACGTGGAATACACCAATATTCCCACTTTCAGAGTAATATGATTCGGTTATTATGTTCTAAATGATAAAACTTTTATTTTTATATTCAAATCTTGAAAACAGAATTGAAATCCTTAAAATATTCCCTGCATGTCAAATCTCATAAATTATGCCTGGAGTATTATTTTTACTTAGGAACTGGAGTCAGACATTATGATATTTTTAAAAATATTTTTTCCTCTTTTCAACGCACGGAAATCTGTGGTAAAAAATCCAGAAGTCTTCAAACCTTTTATATTTTTTGTTTGTTTGCAGACAACTGCAATCGAAGAAGGTTTTATATATTTTTATAGAATGTCCTTAAGTTTTGATTAAATGCTTCCATCTACGACTTTAAGAAGAAATTTCGGTATTGCTTTTTGAATGTAAACATATAATTAATCCTCTTTCTGAGGCCAGATTAATTTGCTAAAGTATCAAAATTTTATGCATCTTTCTGCATTTAGATTTTTTTTTCTTTTTGTCAGAACGAAATCATTCAGATTAATTGTCTCCAGTGTCTTCAAAACATTTTAGATCATGCCGAGAATAAATGCTTTTTGAGTTCCAAATAAACCAACAAAAACCCACTTCAAACTTCTTACAATAATTCTCGTCCGTCGTTCATGGCCATAAGAGTAAAACAGATTCATTTTAAGGAAATACGCTGACAATGTTTTTCTAAGTAATCCGATTATTACTCAGTAAAATTCAGAGAGAGAAGAGAGCACAAGTATTCACAAGGCAGTTAATTGTTATATGATAAAAGCGCTACTCAGCTGAATTGAAAATGCAGTTGGACAGATAGGGAATTTTAAATGGAGAAGGAGTTCATGCATTTTACGATAATAAATATTTGAAAGGCTGAATTCACAGAAGTCATAAGAGAGCAATAATTTAAAATCATTTGTATTGAATGATATACGTGTGTACTTGCGAATTTAAATATTTCGATATAGAAAAATAAAATTTGTTTGGATGTTGTAAAAGTGGCGAGAATGTATTTTATTTCTTTTGATCCGATTTTTTTTACCCACTGTTTCTTGTTTGTTACCAGGTTCAACAATTAAATCGAACTTTTAAAGAGTTTATCATCCATATAATAATTCTAAAAGTTTTATTAAAATGTATATTCATTTTAGCAATGAGAATTAATTTTTTTAGATTTCATTATAAACCGTGCCCATCTACAGGTATAAAGCCTCAAAGACCATGATGTATTTAAAAATAGGGCATATGATACATATGCAAGGCGCATTTTTGAAATGTTAAGGGATATTTTTAATAATTTCTTCATGAAGCCGTTATGTACATCATTAAATATTTCATTAAAATAATTTAGTATTGTAAAGTACAATACTATATCAAGTATCATTTATCAATTGTCATAAATTCTATTTTCTCTCATCAATTATGTATGTTTGTATAATCCATGTTTATCTAAATAATATTTTAATTAAATTATTGACAATATTGACGTATTTCTTTTGTTTTCAACAATTATTTTAGTCGAATAATGTATAATTCAAACATACACTTTTCAAAAATGTAATATAATTTATTTATAAAATAAATTTTGTATCGAATTATTTTTATCAAATTTTGCACATTTTTAAAATGCATACATTGATATATTTGATTTTAAATGATGTACTTTCTATGAACTTGCCATTTCATAATATCCTACCAAATATATTGCCACAGTTATATATGTAAATTATAGCTGTTTGAAACGATATTTGTGCATTTCATTTATTAACAAATTAAGAAGGAAATATCTTTCATGATATTTTTTTTGTACACTAATTTAAAGGCCAACCTCTCTCAGCAATATTTAGTACGATTTAAAATTTGCTATGAATTTGAACAGAAATGTTTCAGTTTAGATTTGTTTAAATTGGAAACAAATATCAATACAAGCATCCCCTTAAAATAACAATGACCACCAGATTGACATTTTTTCCTGTATGTTACTCCTACTTATAACTTTGTTCGAAATGTTTAGAACTATTTTTCTTTAGTAACTTTATGAGACCCTACTTTTATTGCCTGGAATTCTTATCTGAAAGCTTTTGATATTTCTTTTCATACCACGCAAACATCCATTGTGAATATTGACTCTGCACAACAAGCTGAACCTTTTCTTCTGAAGTACAACATTACTGAATGACTTCAATGTAGAGCAGATCGAAACACATTCGCGGCCTTTGTTGCACAAACGTAGTCATTTAGATGTCTTTCTTTCCCCGAGGCAAAAAGTACTCTTCGAGTAGCTAAACTCAGAGGAAATTCGAAGAATCCGAAATCGCTACCATAAATCGCAATAGCTAAAATGGAAGTTTAGATGTCAGTCGATGCGGTGTTTGTGATACTGAACTGCAACTGTTGCTGCCGTACAGCACCTGAATGTAATTTTGTGGAATCACCTACAATATTGTTAAGTGAGATGTTTTCGTTTTATAGTACTAAGGAAAAAGTAAGGTTTGTTCAGCAATAAAAATACTACTTTGTGTTTACAATGCCACAAAGTTTGAAGCCTTTTTGCTTTTATTTTTGTTTTCAGAGGCAGAAAACATATATAAAAACAATGGCAAAATTTGAATCTTCAGTTTCATATGTTGTGAAGCATTTATAATGTTTCTCAAAATTAACAACAACAAAAAAAAAAGTTTACAAGAAAAAATATTTAATTTTCAGTTACAGGTATGGAGGTTTCGATAAATAAATATATTATATTTAAGAACTGGGATAATAAGTAAGTTCAAAAAGTCTATTTTCTAATTTAATTTCATGAAAAAAGTGATATTTTACTGACTAAAGATATGTATAATATATTTAGTACCTGTTTAGGTTCAAAAACGAAAAACATTTGAACTGCATTCTAGAGATATAGAGGTAAGGTTTTTCTTGTCATTTTTTAAAGAAAATTTAAAATGTCTTTTTGCTTCAAATTTAGAAATTCGAAGAAAAAAGAATGCAATCGTATTGCAATATACATAACGTTAATCTGAAATAGCATTTTTATTTATTTTTACACAGAAGCATGTTTACAATTTCTACCATAAAGAAAAAAATATCAAAATATCATGTGATTTCTCAGATTTTCAAATTACATGTCATTAATATATTTTCAATAATATGTCAAATAATTTGATTAAGTAAATAGCATTATGCTGTTTTATAATTAATATAACACATTTTTGCTATATATATTAAATTTGATATCAGATATAATGTTTACTACTTCAAATTCTGAAGATTTTAATTTCTTTGATTACATTTTAATACCCTCAAAGATAAGGACTATTTCATTTTTTGATCTTATAAGAACTGACTACAGTTTAAATATGTCAGACATAGTGCACATACACTAATTAGTATTCAAACGTACACTACATGCATTAATTTTTACACACACTAATTAGTATTCAAATGTCTCCAGTAAAATCTTTTAGAATTCCACGGTGCGCAAATACTTTTCTGAAACACCCCTAACATTTTCTCTTTTAATTAAACTCCAAGTTTGTGTTTCTATACATTTCGAAGAAATTCATCTCAGAGATGTATTATGCAAAGTACCTAGAAATTAGAATTTATGTCTGTCCAGGGTTAATTTTTTTACAGATTTGAGTTATTACTTCGAGCGAATGTATATAATGTACTACAATTTTAATAGTATAAGGAAATATATATAATAAAGTATAAGGAAAGTATTGCAATCGTGAAAAATTTCGTATTCGAGATTTTGACAATAAAGTTTTAGACCTCCCGGAGTTCGTAAAAACGCATTTTTGGAATCGCCCGCCTGTCTGCGTTAAAGATAAATCAAAATACTTTGAGCAAAATGGAAAAACATTTAGTATATGCTCTCTCTCTCTCTATTATATATATATATATATATATATATATATATATGTGTGTGTGTGTGTGTGTGTGTGTGTGTAACATTATTATTTTGGTTGAAGCAGAAGGCAGGTTTGAAGACAGACGAGACATTGTATTTTTAATTCTCTTTAATATCCATCTAAGGAAGGCAATTTATTTACAAGAAGACGCAGCGCGCCACAAAACCAGAAGTAAAGAAGAGCGCGAAACAAATAATCACTAGTATTATATAACATAGGATTTCCAGCCAAGCGTCAATTGAATACTCGTGTTGACCTTTGACATCTTGGCAAGGGCAACGGAAGTATCACTTTCATTTGATACGTAGTACTGATGGCGCATTATTTTTACAAAGGAATTAATGAAACTGAAAGTGGAATTGGATCACGAAATAAAAGAATACTTTAGAATGAAGTTACGATGGACTAAATGAAGATAAAATCTTGGAAATTAATTAAATTGAAATTAGAATTAAAATATCGTCACACACACACACACACACACACACACACACACACACACACACACATATATATATATAAGCACCGATAATTAAAAAATGAAGAAAGCTAGATAGATAAATTTCGGTACACAGGTTTAACATTTATATTGTTGACGCATATCAAAATCTGAGCAAAATCCAACCAGGTGAAGACAGTCTGTCGGTCTGTACTTACATAAATATTTAAACGCAATGATTTAAAAATATCAAATTTGTAATGGCATTTTATCACTACAAGTGTAAATTTGTTTCAGCTTTTTACGTCAATCCGTTGGAAAAAACGTGTCTAAAATAAAAATGCGTTTTTTTTTTTTTTTTTACCATATTAACTACATGCCAGGGATTAATAGCCAAAACACTCGCCAAGTATAAAACGACATATTCAGTAAAAATGAAAAAAACAAAAAAAACAAACAAAGGTAAACATTTCTTAACTATGGCACGCAAATATCATGCAAGTCTTTCACTGGAATAATACATTTATTTGAGAGTATGAAAACAAGTTGTGGGCAGATCACTCCCGCGGTTTTTATAAGTGCTTTAGTAAAATTACATGGAGACAATATATAGAAAATCGTAAAAATATATCCTCCATAGTGAAATCTTTCGCTTTAATGCCATCAAGAAAATTGAAGTAATTATTGAATTTGTCCATTTTTTTTTTCCATAAAAAGATATGCATATTCGCAATTAACATAATTTACAGTTATTTTGTATAATTTCTATTTTGATGCTAAATAAACTCATGCTCGTATTATATTATATAGCACATTTGTTCTTCAACTTTTGGAATTTATTCAGCATAATATCAATCAGAAGATTTTTATTTACCAATAATGGAAAAAGTACTTTTTAAATTAAATATTAATTAGATTTTTTTAAATTTAAAAATGTTTAACTAATAAATTCAACTTCAATATTAATCTTAAAGTAATGAATGACTTTTCTTAAAAATATTCTAATCCCTCTATATTCTTTAGTTTTCTTACAACATCAAACCTTTATAAAATTTGCAAAACCTTTTTTTTTTTCAAAGGGATTTGCTTTCTGGCATTCTGAATTTCAAATGTAATCATAAATATTATGATTTATTATTTATGAACCAGAGAAAATATTTTCTAGTTCATTATTCGATTGGACGTTCATCAATTACTTAAGAAGCGTTATTTCTTTCTGTTTTTCTTCAAGTTCTAGATAATGAATCAAATCCTTTGATGAAACTTTTATTTGTTAATGTGTTATTTTTAACTTCATTCAAAAAGCTTTTCTTTAATTAAATTCTCAACTTTAATGAGCACTTTCTCTTCTCTTATTTCTTTTAAATGTTTTATTCAAATACCATCTTTTTATTGTGAGCAGACTTTCATATCACAAGATTTCTTAATTAATGATTGACTGATAATATGCTTTTGAAATTTCGGTAATTAAAAACTTTAAATATCTAAACACTGAAGCCTATTTTTTTTTGTTATAGTCTATTTGTGCTATTGAATAAGGATAATAATTTGTACTATAGAATGAAATTTTCTACAATTAATTCGTAATTAAAAATATAAAGCTTGATTTTTTTTAATGACTGTTTAATTTCATCTGAAAAAAATGTAAATTAAACAAGGTCTTTTTAAGAAACTCGACCATTCTTGTAAAGTCTGCAGATGCACGTTATATAATAAAAAAAGTAAATATTTTTAAAATAAAATTGCTTTACTTACACAAGGTTTTCCGAAAAAGTGAAACATGCATTCATTTCCATAAATAGTTCTATTATAAAAAGTTATTGTGCGATATTTCCACCTGTTTTTCGATATTATGAATATTTGAAAACTTTGCAAATTTTTCATAATAATGTTGTTGGGCAATTTTTGCAAATAACTAATGAATGCAGAGATACTTTGCCGATTATTGAATTTCATTACATAAACCTTGCTGTGGCATGTGAACATTTTACTTTTGTCGATATTAATGATAATCTTATAACTTTATACCAGCGTTTTCTTGTTTATTTATAAATTTATTTATTTCGTGTACCTAAGCTCTAACGATTGAATCAAATTTTATATTTAGATACGGTTTTACTTTTTAAGTTTATCTATATATGTGTCTTTTCTTTAAAAAAAACCGAGTTTGCAAATACACACACAGAAAAACATTTTTTATAACTAACTATTATAATAAGTACTTTCAACATCGAATTCAAAGTGCGGACATTGTAGTATATTAGTCAGAACAACAGGGATAACGTGTGTGTAGTGAGTAACCGGTTCGAGTTTCACGTTTTGCTTTATTTTTTATTGATGTATTTATATTTAATATTTTGGCTATCTAAGTTTATCTGTAAAAGTGTCTTTCCTGAAAAAATGCGATTTCACAAACACATACACACTCACGCAACGTAATATATCCATATCACTCTGATTTATATGTATAATAACCATATCACTCTAATCTATATCCATAATAACCATATCACTCTAATCTATCCATATCTTTATCGTAATCTATCCATATCACTGGCCAGTTCACCAAACTGCCATTGTCTTCGAAACGGTCGACCTCCAGCCATAAAATGGTCAATCTCTGACCTTCCTCCTTATCTTCCTCTACACCTATCATCCTATTTATAAGGAGCACGTCACGGCTTTGAGAAAATCTCCCTCCAAATGATCGCCCCTCTACAAAAGAAAGCTAAACAGCATAGTCATGTTTACTCATAACATACTCAAAAGCATACTCTTATGTTCATTCTTTAACGATTTTTTATAACCATTCTTAAGTTCAATCTTATGAATTGTAAATATTATGTAAATATTAGAATATAATTTTAAAATAAAGCTTCAATATACTCATTGGATTTCAGTATATATACAAAAGTTTCCAGAATATTTCAATAGTGTCGAATCTGTGATCGAATTATTTGCTTCTACATATTTGTTACTTTCTAACAAATCTCAACAAATAACCGATAATTTATAACAGCATTGAGTTACTCTAAATCATAAAATTTATTCAACTGGTTTGGATTGTGCAGGAACATTAATAATAAAATACAACAAAGGTAGAAACAAGCAAAGCGTGGATAGCAATGTTTGTTTCTTTTTTGTGGATGGAAGTTTTTCATTTTGAACTTGTGAGTGACTATACTTTAAACAATTTAATAGCTGCTCCGAAACGCTTCAACGAGACAAGATGTCGACCTATCCCACATCTATTGCAATAATTTCTCTACTTTGTTGCACTTTTCTCAAGTAAAATTATAATCACGATTTTTTTTTCTCTACTACATACAGAGAAAATGTCTCAATTTTTTCTTTCGCAGTCAAGAATTGAATTGAATTTAATGATTTAGTTCCTCCGCACTTAACGGGTTGTGGAAATCATCAGTGAATTCCATGAAGTTCCATCTCATGCGAGTTATTAGTATCTCAAAATTCAGACATGTCTGACTTTTGAGGAATTCACTACTCATGTCACACAAAAAGAAGCTTTTTAACATTTAAACATTTAAAACATGAATAAATTGTGTTTGACATTTAGAACTTTTTAATAAATGTGATTTCGAAAAAAGCAAGCTGAGAAAAATGGGTATAACAATGTCGACACTGTAATATTACAATTAAACCAACTTTTAATAAACCAATCCTTTTCTTTATATGCTCGTAAAATAAAGTGGTATATAATTTTATGCTTATTTGTGAGTGTTAAGTAATAGTGATAGAAATAGCATTTACTGATTAAAAAGGTAAAAGTGAAAAAATGAAAATCATGCATCTTTTTCTCACTCTTCATCGATAGATTAATTTTAAGGCTAATCTTAAAACAATTTTTAAACAATAAAGATATTCTGAATTTTATTTATTTCGCTCAAGCAACATTTTTTTTTTCAAAATGGCGATTCAGGTTTAGATGCAATTTAAACAAAACTTTCAATAATCTTGAATATTTCTTTCTCAAAGAGAAACATCATTTTCCCAGTCATTGTTTTCATTGTAAATATTTTGCCGTGCATGAAGTAGTAATCGATTTTAACATGTAGACTGTTATTTCGCGAATTGCTAGAAAAATAAATTTTAAAAAATATTACTGACGTAAGAAGAAAATCTAAATCTTATATTTCTGATTATGATAACAACCCATTAAAAATGTCAAAGACCTTCCAATGTAATTTTATTATATTAACAAAAATTTATATTCCGGGTAATTTTACCATGAGAAATCTTTTCATAGCATCAAATAAATATGCTGCTTTAAGAAAATAAAAAATATGTACAATTTGATATAAGTAAATAAAAAAAAATATGAATATTTTAGGCACAATAACTTTTAATATACTCTAATAGATTTTAAATGGAATTTTTTAGTTTTTATACATGATAATCGACAGCAAAAATAAATGAGTCAGACTTTTTTTTTTCGCTTAAAAAATAAATTTCAGATAACTGTTGTTAAAGTTAAAAAAAAAAAAGATTTTATTTCAGCTTTTGAATTTTTGCGAAAGTTTTCCAGGTATATATTATGGCCTTAGTTAGATATTATTTTTGATTGCTATAAAACGTATCAAAATAATAAATGTCAAAATTTTCTAAATAAAATTTTTATTATTTATTTATTGCTTTTTTGAAAATCTACAACTTTTTATCACAAAAATAGGAATTGAATTGTAACTAAACAAGGAAATTTTTATAGCTTACGAAGTCTAGAATTGTTTTAACATAAAGACATATCTAATCAAGTAAGCAAATCAATATCCGTCATTGTATTCCAAAAAATATAAAAAATAACATTAGAAGTTAATTCTTTAAGAAATTAAATCAGCATCTCAAACCATTATTATATTTATTCAGTAACAATTCTGTTGAAATAATCAACGAGATACTTATTGGCTACTTTATTACTTATCGAAGGCCGTCTTTAGTATCTCTCAATCGGAACAAAAAATATATATATTGTTCAGATTGTTTAACATTAACTATTTCAAGTTTCAATACCTAACTTTAATTCTAATTTAATTTTTTTTTCAAAATATTCAGCATTTAAAAGGCTAGTATTCATTCAAATGAAACTCCAATTACAAATATTTATACTAATTTAAATAAATATGCCCTGTTTGCTTTTGTCAAACGATTTGTTCAAATGGCGAAAACTATTTTGTCGTTTCTAATTAAATTGAATTCTACATGAAAGAAATGTTAATTTTTCTTAATTAAGCAATTCAGCTCATCAAGAATAGAGTTTTCCTACCATTCTTTGCATATCTCAATCCATTTGATTTATTTTCATCTTTTAAGTATTACAAATGCTTATAACAGTCGACGGACGTAGTGAAAATATTTAATGTATAACGCTTGAATTCCTTTTCTTTGAAGCAACGAACAATTGGTCTTGATTGCTAATGCAAGTTTTTATCGCTTGAACTACCGGCAATCTATTTCGAACAAACAAAACACACCATTTGCATTTTGTAACTTAAATCTTTCCTTCTAAGCAGCGTTAATCTTTTGATCACTATTCGTGTACAAATCATGGCTCATTTATTTTCTTTTAAGCATGAATCATTGGTGTTACTTTTTGCCTAAGAGGGATTTCCGATTCCATTTTCCAGTCGAATGAGCAGAAGGGGGATGAGGGTTGACGGTTACTCACTTTTAGCAAAGTGTTTTGGAAAATCACTCATTCGATAATTTTCAAATAATACCTTTTTTTCTTCTTTTGAATTGTTGTTTAACGTTACAAATCAATTTTTCTAACTAATTTTTCTAAGGAGCATATTTAACTCAATAATACCCATCTGAGAATAATGTTTAATTGATGAATTGAGGTTTACTCATTCAATTTATTAATTTTTAAAAATCAAACTTGTTTACAATGTTCGCAATAATTTCTGTTGATTCATTTTATTTGATCAGCTCTGTAAAAGTAAATTAAATTTTTAATTTTGACAAACTTTTGAAAATATCACATTTCACAAATTTTAATATAATATCACTAAATAAGCAACATGACTTATTTTTCTAAATTTTACAAGAGGACGGAAAGACTGAATGTTTTTACCAATATTGAATTTACGAATTTTTCAGAAATGATTAGAATAAGAGGTTCTATTATTCTAGTCAAATTTGGATAACGTATAAAAATGTGTAAAAATTTACAAGAAACGTAAATTTTGTGATGCTTGCACAAAAAACTCTGAGTAAAACGAAAAAAATTTACTTCTTTAGACAAAATTTGTATATTTCTATCAAATTGAGAGTAAAATTTCTCCAGAGAAAGTTTGTACTTTCAGAAGCATTTATTAATTTATAATGATGATTAATATGTAAAGAAATTACAAGAAACACTTTAATCATTTAAGCTAATGAATTGATTACCCAGAATAAGGATTTAAACTTGCACCCCGATATATTATTGTATAGGGAATAAGGAAAGATAGATAAAATACAAATTTTTCATTAATCAATAAAATATATTAATCTGAGAATAAAAACATAAAATTAAAAAAAAAGTTGCGAGTTATTAAAATATAAAATTTGCTGCGGAACGTTATAATATTTCAATTATGCCAAACATAATACTTTGGAAAGTACAAAATTAGAAAGTACAAATTTGGAAAGTTCAAAATAATTTTACATTTATTTAATATTTAAGCGAAGTGTTTACAATTCCTCGACGTTTTACATGGATTGGGACATCTGACGAAAATTTCAAATATGTATTTGCAATTTTTTGTTGAAAAATTTGACTTGAAAAACGAATGTTTGCCGAAAAGTGTTTTAAGACTTGAAAGCGTTGTCTTTCGATTTTGATGGTTGTTATCATGGATAATACCACCAGGATAACAGGTTATTTCGATAAATATATTTATATTTTTTCTTAAATTGAACATTATAAAATCATTTCAAATCAGACAGAAATATTTTCAGTACAGCATAATTTTCGTTTAACAAATTTTACTCGACAGTAAAAATATGTTTCCACGATTTTTCATTTTTAAAAAAGAAATCTGTATTTTTTAAAAAGACAATACAGGAATTAAGACAATTTGAATTTGAATAATTGTAATTTGAAAAATAATGCCTAATAATACGTATTTCTTAAAAGATAATAGGAAAATTCTATCAATATTTTTCCTTTTTATAAGTAGAATTCACAAAAAAATTGTTCTCATTAAATAAAAAGATGAACGTATTTTCAGAATTTGTAATTTTTTTTATAATTTACCCCTGACCAAATTATCTTGCCCATCTCATCCGGAAACAATTTTATTTCGAATGAAAACAATTTTTGGTTATCAAAACATAAAAATATTGATGCGATTTTCATATCCATAATTAATTATTCTAAAAGCATCCCAAAAGGTAATAATACATTTCTTCAAACCATTTTCCATTTTCTTTTTTATGACTTCTAAGAAGCTATATTAAGAAATGCGCAGGAGTTTCAAAGCAGATAATTAATGTTTTTCACCTTAAAAAAACTATTTGATTTATATTTTTTAAAGTGGAAAATGCATATCAAGGCAAATAGTCATGTGTAGGAATGGGTGATGATCAAACTTCACTATTGCAATATATCTTCCAATGTAAATCTGTATTTCTTTACATATCTTGATTTCATTATTTATTTATTCATCAGTGCGCCAGTTTTATTTATTGAGAGTTTTGATCTTTTAACTTTGACTATTTTATTTTCATATAGAAATATCCTCTAAATAGATGAATGTACTTTTTTATATACGGCTTTATGACATAATATTATGACACTTATCTGGCTTTTTTAGACTCCTCCCTATCCGTTTTCATTATTGTTTGTCTATGTGTTCATTATTATTTTTAATTATTTTATTCCTCTATCTTTCATCGTCAAATGCACGAAAAATCTCTGGAACTAAGCTGCAGATTAAAATAAATGTTGAAAAGCATAAACTCAAATGGTCACATAAATTATTTGAATAACCAGTTTTTGATAATTACAGGAGTTTTAAAATCAAAATTTTAAAAATGGAGGTGAAATTCTGAATAACAGTATGCGTTTAAAGTTAAAGATTTAATACGTAATAAGAATTGGAATTAACTTTTCATCATTTAATTTAAAATTATGCTGTGAAATATTATGAGGAGTATCTTTTGAGAACGGTAAATGCAACATAAATATATGTAATACATTTTAGATCTTTTTAGTTATCGTTAACTTTCTATTATAATTTATTTATGTATAAAGATTATGTCGTAATATTAGTATTATTGTAAGCTATTTGTTGCTGGAAATTAAAATATCTACATCATTAATTAATTATAATGATGAGAAACGGTTGATATATATTTCATTATATTTTAAGTGGGAGAACATTTCTGATTAATTCCAAAATTATTCAGAGCATATTATAAGAATTTCTTTACTATAAATATGATGCTAAAAAAAGCATTTTCAGAAAGAAAAAACATAAATAAAAGGTCAAATTTTAAAAGTCACATTAAATCGTTTAAAAAAGTTAAATGAGAATTATTGAAGAGATTTTAGATGGAAAGGAGACAGCATTGAAATTTTTTCCGTAATATTTTTTAAACTAACCTGAGGAAAAGGATGCAATTTAATTACATAATGCCAATTTTAATATTGGTCTTGAAAAATATTATTTTACAAGACCAATATTTTTATTATTTACATTTAAGTTATCTATTATCATCTTATCTTGGGAAATAAGCATAATTATTAAAGTATAATTAAGAAACAAAAGTATAAGTAAAAATAAAGTATAATTCAGAAACAATTTTTTTTTATTACAGAGGGAAAATACAATTTTAAATTATATTCATTCTTGTTAAGCAAATAAGTCAATTCCTTATTTCAAGTATAATTCATTGATTGAGATATAATTTTAATGAAATAAAATTTGCAAAAAAAATAATAATGTATTTTTATGTATTTTATGTTTCTATCAAAAAGTATGTTGAGAGATAGTGTAAAACAGTTCTTTAAAATTTTCTACGATAGTAATTATTATTTCTAATACGTTACTTATAATTTTTATAAATATATAACATCTTCTACATAATTTCATCAAATTACTTAACAAAAATAATTTCTAAAACCATCATGTAATTATTTTTTTCTAATTTACTGAAATTTGAGTACAAAGTTTAAGGTATCTGTCTACGTTTAATGGATAATTTTTGGCGAAAATTCACATTTTTTTATTGTTTTATTTTAAAATACATTTATTTGGGTTTCCAAATCTGCATTTCTTTTAATTCTATGATAAAAAAGAAACCGATATATGTGATGTTTTATAAACCATTGTAGCTGAAAACGAAACCGGAAGAAGTTGAATGTTTTCCAACATTTTATCAAATACATGCCTCCCTAAATTATAATATATTTTATAATATGTTGTTTCAGCAAGCAATGGGTATTAGAATACGTTTTAAGTAGTTTTTAGACCGAACGGATTGGCCTAAATCTATCTGCTTTTGAACATTGTTTATGTTTACAAAGCATTTTTAGAACAAAACGAATGAAAACTTGAAATGAATTTTTTTGAAAAACTTGGATTTCGTAAAATGTTTAATACGTAAAACATGATATCTTAAAAACGTATTAATATATTGCCTTGAAATTTTGCATATATTGTTATCTTCAGTGAGTCAAATGCAATAAATAAGGGATATAAGTTCGAACTGAATGGGTTTTCTTTCAGAGCTGCCCAATGTAATATTCAACAAAGAATTTTGTGAAATTTTCAATACAGAAAGCATCAGTTAGCCATAATTTTTTTGAAAATGCACATATTTCTTAGATTATAGTTCATTCCCCCGGAGTGAGTCTGCCGGAATATTAAGAATATGGCGCCAAATGCTGCTTTTCAGATCTGGTAGAGATGATGGCCTTTCACGGTAGATATTGTCCTTTAAATAATCCCACAACCAAAAATCGCAAGGGGTAAAGTCTGGAAAGAGAGGAGGCCATGCTATTGGAAAATGACGGCTGATAACTCGTGCTTCTCTGAAATAATGCAATAACAATCGCTTTACAAGACGATCAATATGGGGTGGTGCAACATCCTGAGTGAAAATGATATCTCGAAGGCATACATACTGTAGAAGAGTTGGGATTACAAAATTCCTCAGCATGTCATGGTACCGTTCTTTTGTGACGGAACAGGTTTGGATTATATTCTAAGTTATCTCTTTAAAGAAATATTGTCCAATGATAAAGGTAGCTGTAAAACCACACCACAGTGTCACTTTTTCAGGATGCAAGGGTTGTTCTTGGATAACATGAAGGTTTTCCTCTGCCCAAATTCGACAGTTGTGGTGTTAACTTGCCTATTGAGATAAAAGTGGGCCTCATTACTGCACAAAATGTTTCATGGCCAAGTTGTGTCAACTACCATGGAACTAAGCAAAAGTTTTACGGATCTCTAATTCCCAGTCCTGCAGAAGGTGCACAAACTTGATTTTGTATGGATAAAATTGCAAAATTTGCATTACGATTTTTCGTACAGTTGGATACGGCATATACAGAACACGGGAAACAACTGGCAAACTCACACTATTATGCGGCGACTGACTGCTGGCTTTAACGAGCGCGGTCGCAACATTTTCGACGATGGAAGACGAAATTTTTTTTTTCGTTCTCTCCCTGGAAGAATGCCAAGTTGCCCATTTTTTTTCAAATTTCTGCATCACCTTATGTAGGGCACCTGGAGATATTGGACTGCTTCGTATCTGCTTAGTACGATGAAATTCCTTTAGAGCTGCAACGGAGTTTTGTTGGTTCTGGTAGAACAATTTCACCAGTAGCACTTTTTCTTTCAACGTAGGCATGAAGAACAGAGAAGAAACTAATGTTCGTGCAAAATCTGTCTGGTTTTTATCGAAAGAAAAATGGTAATACACATGCACTTTAACTCAAATTATGGTTCACATTTTCAATATATGCAAATAAATGCCATTTATTTGTGTTACAACGCCATCTATTGGTGGATTTTTGTGCATTTTTTTTTAAATTAATAAATGCAAAACGCCTCATCAGAATAATATGTAGTCCAAATTTTATCTTATTTGGACCAATAAAAAAGCATTTTAGAGCCTTCTGAAGTGGGTGATTTATTACTAGCTAACCCTGTATTTTATTTATATAAAAATACAGTTTGTTAAGTTCTAAATCATCTTTTAGTGATTGAGCATAGGTATCAAATGTTTCACAAAATCATATCAGAGTGACAGTTCTTCATATGCATGAATTATTTTGACTCTTTAGAGAAGCGTACTCAAGTAATATCAGTCATGAATTGAAATGTACAAAAATTGGATGGAAACTTTTTCTTCAGATGTAGCAACAAATATATATGATAATAATTTAAATATATAAATTGTAAAGGCTTTTATTTCCCTGCAATTGTTGTAATACAATATAATAATAAATAAAATAAAATTAGAAAAGATTTTAATTCCTTAGGCTGAAAAGGCTGTCACAAGCAATAATTAGAATATTGTTCTTTTACATTTTGATATCTGATAAACATAAAGCTGTGTTTCTACTTATTTGTGTAATTTATGATTTATGAAAGCAGTTCACTACGACGCTAGGCATATTCATTGGGAACATACACTGTCACTGAAAACACATTTCTTAATTTATTTTCTTAAATATGCAAATGCACTTTTGTTTACTCTGTATCCAGAATGTATTAAATTAGTCGAACAGTTTGTATTCAAGCGCTACCCTGCGTAATTACGTATACTTAATTATAAAATCCCATGGAGAATTTATCAATCTATCAAAATCAGTAAATAAAGCTTTGTGCCTTGCCTTTTCGGAAAAAAAGAAGTATACATTTTAAAGTAAAAACCTCAGTATTATTTTTTTAAAAAACATAGGCTAATTTGCAACTTTCACTAAGAACTAATAATCATGATTTTATTAAATATTTTAAATTAAAATATTTTATTTTTTGCTAACGGTAGGAATACTTAAAATATCTAAAAAATGAAGGTGGTTTATAAACAAATGTGTTAAAAATAAACAGAAGCCAATCTAAGAATTTCCTCAATCTGAGAGAGAATATTTCCCTTGAGAATAATATGTTATAGAAAAAAATAATTGAGAAAGTGACACTGTTAAAACATTTAGTATCTTGTTTATCTTGTTTTTTCTGTTGATGTTATTACCGAAAATTAATCACTGCTGGTTTTTTTTTATTTCTATAGATTCTATTGCAAAATGATGATCATATCCGTATAGAACATTTTAAATATGGTTAAATTCTAACAGTAAAAAATATTGATTCTTTGTAATTCTTTAAAAATCATAGCTAAAATGTTGCTGGCTTTCGAAAAAAAAAGAAGATATGATTGTATAAAAGCAATCCCTAGTTATAAATTATAATAAATTATTAATGATAAATAAAATTGTAATCAATAATATTTGTAATAATTTACTTGTAATAAATTATATAATATAACATGCTTATCAGGTGGGTAAATAAGTGAATAATATTAATAAGGATAACAACTTCACAGTAAATTGTTTCCCTGATTTCGAACCAAATGATAAAAAAATGTTGGCTAGTGCTTTAAGTTGAAAGCATTCATTAGGTTTTTTTTCTATTAGACTATTTTATTTGTGACTAAATGTTTTTGATTTTGTACTCAATTACATTTTATTTCTTAATAATATATATATTATTTTGATAGCGAATGTTTATTTGAGAATACTTAATTGTCATTTCTGTATCATTTAAGAAATTTAACTTTATTATAAATAATTTTTGGCTGATTTTCAAAGCATTTATCTTCTCTCTTTATAACCAGTTGTGGTACGTTTTCAATATTTTTACTTCTTGAATTCATTGAATCAAAAAGAAATTTGTTAGACCACTTTCCACAACTAATTATTTTTCTACACATCGTTATATTTTATTGTGCAGATACATACAAATTTAGAAAACAATCATGATTAGTTTATGTTAAATGGTTTCTACCATTCCATTAAAATGTAAGTCAACGCACTTGAGCTTCAGCCATACCTGAAAGGAATAATTCCCATAAAAGTTTTATGTGTTCCACTTTAACATCATTACTAGAAATGAAAAGTATATAATATTCTTATATATTTTTTCTACAGCAATAAGCACACTGCATTGACTATCATTTGCATTTAAAGGGCATTTAAAAAAACAGCTTTGAAATTAAATTTTAAAGCGTAATTAAACAATTCAAATCGTATTTATCTACTATTATCACAAAGGAAAATTTAGGGAAATTAAAGCATTATCTAATTTAATATGTTTCGCTGGGCTTGGAAAATCTGACACATCTTAATAGTGTGTATTTTATAATTATATTCTGATGCCAAATGTATAACATGATAATTGAAAGATTCAACAAAATACGCATTTTTATTGAAAAAGTAATATCAAAAAAGTCTACTAACAATGAGAAAAAATGAACGAAGTATTTTATAAACTAGAATATAAAATAAATATTGATAATCCTTTCAGAATGTGTGCATTTATACAAAATTTAATATGATATTTTTAAGCAGAAATCAATAAAATTATGCTTTAAAAACCAATTTTTTTTCCGATTGTAAGAATATTTATGTATTTTCGGTATTTTTATTAATATTTTTAAAATAAAACAAAACACTCTTATTTTCTTTCACTATCTAAATTTAAATTAATATTTTAAAGCCTAATATATCAGAACTCTTTCTGGTTTATTATACGTCTATAAAAAATTGTTTTGTTTTCATAAAAAAAAATACAGAAATCTAACATAGAATTTTCGGAAGATTATTTATGTACTAATGTATTCCCTTAGATTTCTGCTAAATGATAATTACAATTAGGAAAAAATGTATAATATAATATATTAAAGATTTTTAATAATTTTTGCTTGCTTGAAATCATGTATGGTTTTGAAAAACAATTATCCAATAGATTTTATCATTATGCAAACACTTATAGATTCTTTGGAAAACGATGTATGAAAATAAATTATATATACTAAATATAAAGAAAATGAAAGATTTAATTGATTTCATAATTTAAATATACTTTGAGCACTTTCTTGAAATTTTTATTTGGTTTTCATAATAATTGTTTTGCCTTTCATCGTATTATGGAACCTGGAATTCTACGAGCTGATCAAAATAATTACTGAGTTTCCATCATCCCACAAAAAATGTTTAATGCACTTTCATTCAATCCCACTCGATGAGTCTGCTTAATGAAACGTAATATATTATTCGTCCTGCTCCAATAAAGACATGGTGGCACTCTGACATTTAGGATCCAGACATGCCAGTTGGTTAAATGTTTCCTCATTTCTGTCAATATATTCCCTGTAATGGAATTGAGAAAATTCTTATGGGAGTATTAATGATCCAATTTCAGCAAATTCAGCTTAAATATAATCTACTAAGATTAATTTCTTAATCGATAAATTTTTAATTAAATGTTTGATTATAATATAATAAGAATATTATCTTTTAAAAAAAGAAATTTAAAAGGAAACATTCAATAAATACTTACATATCAACTCGTTATCTATATATGACGTTGATTTATAAATGAAATATCAATATTTTTGATAAGATTTTTTAATGCTTGGAATTTATGTTACATTGCCTTATTTTTTAAAACTAAAACATTTATGAGGTTTTCAAACTTTTGAAATATCATTCAGGAAATGCAAAGAGTAATTCGCATTTAAATTTTTCATATTTTCATATTTTATATTTTATAATTTCTAATGAATTTTTCATATTTTATATTTGTTAATTATTTTTTATATTTTATTTTATATTATTTTCTAATGAATTTTTATATTTTAATATTTCATATTTTCTAATGAATTTTTCATGTTTTCATATTTTATATTTTCTAATGAATTTTTCATATTTTAATATCTTATGTTTCATATTTTTACAAGACTTTTTCTCCAATTTTTGCCTTTAGACATTCTTATTATATTCGATATATATCTCTTTACAAAAAAGAAAACAACAACAAAAAACACCAATAAATTTATTTTAGTAAATAGAGTCTCAATTATCATGATTTTTTTTCATGAACGCATTATCTTTTGGAAGAAGATATAAATAATAGTTATAAATTGTAGTTTAAATTCTAACAATAATATAAATAATAAATTAAATTTGTATATTAACTATTTGATATTTGTAAGATGATATTACAAAAACCTGCAGTTCTGATATTTTTATCACGTTATATTGTATATCTTATTATAAATAAACTAAGATTTTCTTAAAGAAAACAGCTTATGAATTTTTGAGACTTTTTTTTTCCTTTGTTTTTTTTCAAAGCAACAGTTGTAGATAAACTATTTATTCTTTGGATAGTTCATAATAAGTTGAATTTAAATTAATTTTTATATACATACAAGGTGTGTTGAAATGAAAAGATACGAAATGTCGTAACAACGTAATCGTTAACTTATTTACCTAGATTCTTATGGGAGAATGTAGTGAGACATCTAGGGATCCGATTGGAGTCTCTGGCGTAGATCGGATCATGCGTGGGCACCCACATGCGCAGGAAAGAGCAGATAAAGAGCGCCGTCTAATTGACGCTACTTGTTGAATTACTTGAGCACAGAAGAACCATTAACTCCGATGTGTACTGTGAGATACTCTAAAGACTACGCAGGTCCATCAAAAACAAAAGACCGAGGCTACTCATGGAGGGTGTGGTTCTGCTTCATGATAACGCGCATCCACTTGTCTACAGGGTCACACGCGGAACTGGCCAAGTTCAAGTGGAAACAGCATGACTATCCACCCTACAGCCCGGATATATTGCCCTCCGATTTTCATGTGTTTGGTCCCCTGAAAAAAACATCTGAAAGGGAAGCGTTTGAACTCGGACGGTGAAATCAAGCACGCTGTGAAGGACTGGGTCTCGTCACGGCCACAGCAATTCTGGGAACAAGGAATCCTTCAGCTCGTTAATCAATGGGATCATTGTGCTCAGGCCTATGGTGTATACTTTGAATAAAGTCTTCGTTTATACCCACAGTGTCATTTCATTCCTTTTCATTTGAACACTCCTTGCATGTAATAAAATTTATTATTTTTTATTTCAATTCCGCTACTTCGTTTCGATTGAAAAATAAATAGCATTATTTCTTAATAACAATAAAAAATAGGAAAAACAGAGATGCATCGTATATCTAATTTTAATAAAATTTTATTTAATTAAGAAATTGATCCATATATCGTAATAATTAGAACAAGAACCTTAAAGAATTATTTTTCAACTTCTAAAACCAAAACCTAAAATACGACATAGGAAAAATATTACAATCTATCTTCCTAAGACAACTTCTTTATACATTTGGATAGAAATTATCTTGTGCGCTACACGCAATAACCTGTCTTTCACCCATTGTTCCCATGTAACAACTATTCAAATAAGCAGAACCTCCCCATAATTGGAAAATAAATTATTCAAATTCCAGAGTGTATTTGAAATGGAAGTGCAGCGTGGCATGACCTGTCAGAGTTAACAATTGTATTATTGTCTCCCTATCTTAAAGGTGCCTAAGAATTGAATTTAAAAATTCACATTGTTTATCATTACACATTTGTTACTGGTAACAATGGCAGGTAGAATAGTAATATTGGTAACAATGGCAGGTAGAATAAATTCCGACAGAGAAGAGTGTGGCTGTCATTTAGGTAGTTATATTTATTGACAGTTGAGTAAATTTCTGTAGGTACTCTTGATTGTGTTACTTTAAACTTTGCTCTTTATCTCCTGTATGCTTCAGAAGATAATTCAAGATTTAAAGCTTTAAAGAAGATGACTTTAAACTTCAAACTGAAAATTAACTTCCAGAAATATGACAAGGTGGAATACTTTCCTTAGTACTATTAATTATGTAGAAACACCTTAGTACTATTTAATTATATATTTATAAGGATATGAATGGTACATAAAAAATGTAGTTTAAGAAGGATTTGAGTTAATATGCATCGCAGTTTTAACTTCTTAACCCTTTAACGCCCAACTTAATTTAAAATTGAAATTTTGTTAAAAAATTTTAAAATTATGTTCTAAACACTTAAATTAAATATAATATGCAATTAAACTCCACGCCATTAATTTAGGATCCGAGATAATTACTGTCCTATAAATAGGACGCTGGGCGAATATGGAAGTTTTTTAACTCTTAGTCCTTCTCCTTTGTTTTTAGTTACTTGATTATGTTTCTGTTCCCAAACAACTGAACTTTAATATTTAATGCAAAATAAAATGAAACACAAATAAATTTGACATTTTTTATTAAGTTTAAACATATTCACACTATTTATGGTAATTTGGAAAACATTTGGTACATAGAGTTACATTACATTTCATTCAAAAAGTAAGAAGTTTTTCCGAACAATTTTGCATTTGACATCGTCTTTGTTTTTCACTTTTACCAATTATATGGCCAACTCCATCACGTCTAACAGTGTCTATTTCCTTCACTCGAGAGGAAATTGTATAACTTGGTCTACCGATTTGTTTTTGTCCTGTGTTGGCTTTTTTTAGATAGGCTATTGCAATATGTCTCCTTATTTCTTTGATACTCTTTTTTTTCTGCATTTACCATGTTGTAAATAACTCAGGTATTTACAACAGCGATGTCTACAATTGGGGTAAAAATTGGCCAATACCTTTTTTTTTTTCCACGGATCTTTATGGTATGGTTCTCTAAAAGCCAATCATGAGAATCAACACCACCCATGTTTTTGTTATAATTATTTACGAGACATGGCTGTTCGATTATATTTTTTTTTTCAGCTTTTCCTTTTACACGCCTTGAAACAGATGTTAGTGGCTCAATTATGTTAAAATTTGTCACAAGTGTAACGCATTTGTTATCATTCCCTTTTACCGCAGTAATTTTATTTTTCAAATCAAAGTAGAAATCATGTGAACCACGGCTAGTCTTTTTGAAAGTAGAATCAATTTCAAGGGGACAATGCTGTATTCTGTCACTTCTTATTGTTCCTGTTGCTCGAAATCCACTCTTTCTTAGGTCAACTAAAAAATTTTAGGAATTAAAAAAATTATCAAAATAAACTATATGACTCTTGGGATAAGTAAATGGCTGAAGAATTTTTATTACAACTCGAGTTCCCAAGGACTCTTTGAAAGAACCGTGGTAGAAGCAGCACCGCCAACTTCCTTGCCGCAATACAAATGAAAATTATAGCAGTAAGCCTTGTTTCCACATAATGCCCACATTTTATACCCGAGTTTCAGTGTCATCAAAACCTTTTTCATCTGTTAATTCATCTACTTCAGGTGGTAAAGCAATCATTTCGGACTCTAATTCCTCCGAAAATAGATATTCTACAACTTCCTCGGCAATTTAAAAAAAAATTTCCGCGACATCTTGAGCACCTATGAAATAAACTACATATCAGAAAATTTAACGAATCCGCCCAGCGTCCTATTTTTAGGACAGTAGTTTAAATTTGTAATTAAAACTAATAAAAGTAAAAATAATTTTAAAACGTTATAAGATATCTGATAATAGAATATCTGAAATATAAATTCTGAAAAAATATTTAAATTTTCCTTTAAAACATTTTCGTACGATTACAATGAAATTCAGCAAGAAAAAATCATGAAAATGGCGAAGTTTACGTGTCTGCAGCTGGCTGAAAAATGCTTCCATCCGGTCCAAATCGGTTTAAGTAAGTAGGGTGAAACCCTTACTCTTCAGGGGGCAGAAAAAGAATAGACGAAACGTAGAATAGCTTTATTTATAATGGTGAAAATGAACTGTCCTATAAATATGACGGTGGGCGGAAACGGGTTTAATCTACAGATTCGTTATTTTTTTTTTTTTCATTGCGGCATTTAATATTTGATACAGATTTTGTTATTTGAATCTACATATGAACGAACATGTTATTTATAATTCTGAATCATAATGAATTAATCTGCGCAATTAATTTCTAATTTTTTGATTAAATAGATGATTTAGATGATTAGATTAATGTATGATTTAGACGCTTCCTTACGTTTGAAAATGTCAACAGATTTATGAAAAACTTTTAAAAAAATCGAATTTTCCTTTACTTTTTGAATATTTCGATATTTAAAATATGGTAGTAATTCTAAGCAATAGGTGGAATATTTTGATCCCAAGTCCATTATGACGATTTACAGAAATAGGCAAGAAAAGTTATGTGTTTATGCCGATACTTCAACCGTTTGCATAACTAATATAGATCTTTTGACAAATCCCGATTTCGCCTGTAAAAGTTCTGGTTTCTGGCTGTATTAGAACACCTTCCTCTGCATTTCTATTAAAGAAAAGTTACACTCTATAGTCAAGATTTATGATACATTCACTATCTTCAGATTGTTGTGAACTGTTAGAAATGACTTATAATAAGTATTTAAGGATAATCATAATTGGGATATGCAGAATAGTTTGTTTTAAAAACATTTTTAACTCTCATCCTTTTTATTTTCCAATAAATAAAGTAAAGTAAAATCAATGCAAGCATTAAAAAATTACTAATTGTTTTGATGGATTTCCATGTTTTGTATCTCCCCCAGTTAGAAAAGCACATTTTCTGTTTTTGTATGCCTGTCTTTGAAAAAGATAATTAAAAAAATGATTTGAAGTATATGGACAAAATTTGTTATAAATAATTTGGACCAAATTTATAGAATTCTATCAAATTTTCAGTGGAATCCTTCCAAAGGAAGTCTCTCTGTCAGTCTGTTTGAATATAAATTAGCACGTTATTCATAAAACCAAGTGAGCTAGATGAACAAAATTTGGCACAAATATTTAACATTTAAAATCTAAATATGTATTAAATTTGAAACCAAATCCATGAAGGAGCTAATTTTTTTGTCAATTTGTACTTTCACAACCGTGTAAATGTGATAACTCAAGAATTTAATGATTTAGATATTATCAAATTTGGCATGTGATTTTGTTACTAAATTTGCAGTTTTGTGTGAATTTCATTTTAAATGATTGAAAAAAAAAACTCGTCTAATACACAAAATCAATTTTTCGAGTACATTTAGCCCCACACCTGAGATTAATCGCTAAGATACACAATAGATTTTAATTACTTCAAAAACGAATATAAACCAAAGTTAAATATTTCGTATCTCATCAATGCTGTGACTTGTATTCGCAGTCTTACACAAGCTGAACACTTTTTTAAGAAGCGAGAAGAATTATAACTTTCTCAGAGATTAAGCGAGAAAGTTTAAAGTAGAAAAGTCCTGCTGGTTATATTTTTGTATCAAACAACCCCTGATGTTGAAATGTTCTATACAAATATTTGCTAAATGGAGCAACATTAAGCCCGACATCCTGGCATAGGGGTAGGGCGTCTTCCCCGTGACCTAGGCGTTCCGGGTTCGGGCATGGTTATTCTCTGTGTGAGATGCGTGAATGAGCCCCCTTGTTGAAAGGGGTTGTGCAAGCGAGTGTGTGTGTGCTACCTTCATTTGAGATAAAGTCAGACTTATGCCATCGGGTGCTGAGGGGTCTTTACCATCAGAGCTACTGCACAAAACTTTGGCTTAAAAGAGTCAAACGACAAAAAAAAAAGCAACATTCTGAACATTGAAAAAAATTAAATCATAGGTGCTTTAAATACATACAAATTATATATATATATAAATATATATATATATATATTATTAATAAATAAATCTGTTTAAATATCGCAAAACTACTTGTTACTTTCAATACTATATTCAGGACATCTCTACTTCTCACTTAAGTTATGAATATTAGATATCCAGTAGTAATCTTATAAATATCAAAACACCTTGAAAATGAATGTTCTTAAAATTTGAATAAAAATGTTTTTTTAAATTTCTTTTCACTTTTTATGATTCTTTTTTAATAATTTAATAAAAATGCTCTTTTTTATTTTCGGTTTTTATAATTCTTTCTTGATAACTTAATAATATTATTAACCACACTTTTAACAGAAGTTTTTGGGTGTGTGTTATTTGTGCGTGGTTTCTTGACAAAACTTTCGCACTTTGAAATGAGTTATGAAATTTGAAAGATGTCGTCATAATAATGAATTATATAAGCTTGAATTATAAAATTTATTGTAGAATGTTCTTTATTGATTTTTTTTTGTGTTGTTTAGAATGACTATTTACATGTAGCATGATATTTAGTAATTGTCGAAACTATCTTAATACCAGCAGAAAAGTAATGAATTGCTATTCTAATGTGGTTTGCTTTGAACCTCTAAAATAATTTTCGGAATTTAAAAAAAAAAGTTTACATTGTTCTCACATTTCCGGAAGATTAATAAAATAATTTAAAATATTATTCCCCCAAACATTTTGAGGTTATTATTTGAATACTTCACTCAAATTAAAACAAAGAAATCATAAACTTATGTTGATTAATTTTAACTAATTGTCCTTTATATGAATTTAAAGCTTCATTTTTTTTCTGATTCACTCAGTAAAGAAATAGATCTTCACTACAGAAAAGTCTTGCTTCTTCACTTATTTAGCAAGATAACAAATTTGAAATCTAAAAATGATGGACATTTAAACATATACATTATTTATGTGGTTATAAGATCCGGATGAATATGACAGGCACTTTTTGACTTCATCAAGAAGTTTATGGTTGTTTACACGTTAAATCGGCAGAAAGTCTGAGGTGAGAGAAGTTTTTTTCAGCAACACGAGGTTCAATTGTTGAATGTCGATAATAAATTGAATTTAAAATCAGAATGCATTAAAATTTTAGCATGGAATTTAGCTTCAACGAAATATTTATGTAAAGAAACTCACGTTATTGCAACCAAATTATAATGTAACATTATGGAGTCAAAATAGATCGAACCTGTAAATGGCGAGATATATTATATTCCACGAATTCATCTCTTTCTTTCTGACAGCCATTGAAATCCAAACGAAAACCTTTTCTAATACTTTCATCCTACAGTATAGCAATGGATAAAGGACAGGAGCATGCCTTTGAAAACATTTGTTTGATGTTGAACATTTCTGTTTATATTTATTACTTATGTCATTGATGAAAAGACTCCTCAAGATCCTAAAAAAAATTATCATGACTGGTGGAAGTTTTGTGAATTTCTGTGATAGTAAATCGTTCCTTCCTTACAGAAACGCTAATATTAAGCAACACCTTATATTGACTGACAAGAGAAGGAACTGTTTCGTGCTCACATTCCATATGAATAATTAATTTCGAGACATTTTCTAACAAGCCGACATTCCCGTTCTCCAGACTTAAATCCTTGTGATTACTGGTTATGAATATTCTTGTAAGAATGTTTCTATGAATAAAAAATACGTTCTTAGCCTGAATACTGTTGCAATTTCACAAGAAACTGTTTATATACATTCGCATTACTAATGAGTAAGTTATTAAATTAATTTCAAATGGAATGCACATTAAATTAATGATGAGATTCAATGAAGATTTTTTTTTCCTTTTTTAACCGAAAAGTAAAGTGGGGAAGCGACAATTGATAACATATACCGATTAACTTAGATAAGATATCCAGGTAGGAAACTAAAATTTTCGGGAAATCTTAATGGTGGTACTTTTGAATATCGTATATTTTTCCAGTAGACAAGGCATAGTGAAGCAGTGTTTTTTCGATTTATATATAATACATAAGTTCACACATTGGATATATATATATATATATATATATATATATATATATATATATATATATATATATATATATATATATATATATATACATATATATATATATATATATATATATATATATATATATATATATATATATATATATATATATATATATATATTATATATATATATATATATATATATATTCGTATGAAATAAACATGCAAAATTGGCTTAGTGCTTAGAGCTATGTGCATGGTTCATAGGTGTTTTTTTCCCATTATTTAAAAAAAATAGATAGCATTGATAACAACAAAACTTTTATAATTTCATTATCCTTCTCTCTTCTTTTAGAGCGTCTTCATTTTAAGTTATTTATTCCAAACTTATCGTCTACAGTTTATCAAACAATATTATTATCACGATAATATCCACATAATTATTTTTGTACTTCGTTTCTATAGCTTTATTTCATGTTTTTCTTCCTTTCTCTAAAAATCATCATATCAGATTCATATAAGTGAAGTTACTGATCAAAACAGATATGTCTATTTTAAATTAGGAGCGTTCTCATAAAATCAATAAACTTATGATTATAACGGATGTGTCTTAAAATTATTTTCCTCTCTTCATAAACTAATTTATTAAATTAGCTCTATAATTTTTTTCTGAAGTTCTACACTTTTTTTATAGAATAAGATTTTCTAAAATTAATTTGTCGATTCCTGAAAAACAGTTTTATATTTCAAAATTTTTGTGTCTAACAAAATCGAATATTTCGAAATTCTCCTTTTATGTGGACTGATAAATTATTCATAAAATTTTATAACAGAAGTTTGTCTGGTGATGCAAAACACATAAAAATTTCGTCTCATTGAAGTCTTGAAGGAAAACATTCACAAACTAAGATTGAAGATGAGAGTTTTCGAGTACAGAAAAACAATTCTAAAAGTTTCTATTCATGAAGAATTTATTTTTCTAAAGTAAATAGTTTAATTTAAAACTCCATAATTTTAAATTGCTGCTAAAATTCCAGACATTTTGAGAAAAAAAAAAAACAACGAAAGGGGATTCGAGCATCTAATCTGAAAGGATAATTAGATAATTTTTTAGGCAAACTAGATTTTACTTTTACAATTTGCTCCTATTTGTATACTAACTTTGAATTTCTTAATTCCTCATAAAAATGTTCTTATTAATTCTCCATACACAGAATTATAAAAACAGAACATAAGAAAGGAATGACTAATGCTAATTATATATCTTAAATTTATTAAAATTAGGGAACGATTTATATAGAAAAAATTAGTGTCAATTTTTTAACAACAATATGTTCCGAAATTTGTCAGAAACAATGATAAAATGATAAATAGTTTTTAATAAATAAACTGAAAAAATTTCAAAGCTTTTCTCAAATATTTACTACTCAAGATGCAATTGCTTGTCAAAAGTGAAAGCTCTAGATTCAGTCCAGTAGAGTGATTTGATTCTTTTTCCTCTCGAATGTCCAAATTTCAAGATAGTATGTAAGGTTATAAACATTACCGTTCTAGAGATACAATTAAAATAATATGAATTAATTTAACGTGAAGCTGTATATAAAGATAATAATATTGATAATAATATTTCTGCTAAAATGCATTCGCGACATTTTAATTATGTACGAAATTTGGAAGAAGAATCATAATCAATAAAAAAATTGAATTCCAGTTTTTGACGAATCTTCAGGTTTTAGATCCCCCCTGAGTTTGAAATATTTTTTTTGGCATTATATTTGTCACTCTGTTTGTAAATACTATAATTCAAAGGCATTTTTTTGTGCTAGAATGATGAAATTTAATATATGGACTTATGAACAAATTTTGTAGATTTTTATCAGATTTTGAACGAAATCCATTCACAGAAATTCTGTCTGTTTTCGCTATTTGATCACAAGTGAACTCAATAACTTCAAAGTGCAAAGTGTTGCCTAGATAAATTTTGATACACATGTTTGTAATCAAAAATATAGATTCTTATCAAATTCTGAATCAAATCGGTCTAACGCCTGATTGTCTCTCTCTGTCTGCGTTTTGGCATATTTATAAACGAAATAACTCATAAAGGCAATGAATTAAATGAACGAAATTCGTATGTTATCTTGAAACTGTATCTGTAGTTTCCATGCCAAATTTTTGTTTCAAATAATCTTGAAAAAGGCGTAAAATTATATTTTCGATAAGTCAGAAGAAATTTTAGATTCATTCAAAGATTTATATTTTGTAAATATTGTTCGCAAATGGTACGCAAAGTCTTCTCAACATTTACAAAAGATTCACAATTTTATGTGGGTGGAGGGGGTAAGTTTTCTGTTATGAAAACAAACTTATTTATTACATGTACATTCTGCTTCAAGTGGAAAATATGAAGACTTTATTATATATAAAAACTATTATAATAGTTTCCTTCTTTGTACAATGTCTAGACACTCTAAATAAAAACATATTAAATCACTTGTGCTAAAACTGGCATTACTATATTTTAATCTTAATGAAATATTTATATAGCTCAGTAAGTAAATTTTATGAAAATAAAATGTGATAATTAAAATTCAAAATAGGTAACAAATAAATTATATTTCATTGGATACAGATGCTCTGAAAGAGTATAAAGATATTTTTATATTTTCTTCTCTGACTATGTAACTGATATGCAATATATATATATATATATATATATATATATATATATATATATATATATATATATATATATATATATATATGTTAAGTAAGAAACATTATCTTTGAGAACTTCAATATAAATATTTTTGATTCTTTTAATTGAACAATTTTTAAATTATTATAATTGCTTCGTAAATTTTAAATGTTTATGCCATAATCCAAGACGTTTGCGGAATTATTTTTTCAAACGTTGCTAGAATATTAAAAAAGAGCAATTTTATTTCTTAAAATAATATTCTAAAATGCTACAAATCATTGATAAATCCTGTTTTACTCTGAAATAAAATGCGTTTTAATATAATTAACAGAATTTCATTCGTTGAAATAGAAAAATTAGAACAGCGTAATTTATTGAAATTAATACTTTTATAAACTTTATAATATATATTTATAAACTTTAGTTTTAATATTTTTTTTTCTTGAAAATATGAGTAGGCATCCAGCTTTTCTTGTTAAATAAGGATTTTATAAGCCTTCAGGAATTCAGGACTCATTTTAGCTTGTTATAAATTCTTTTGTAAAATTTTCATTGATTATATTTTTGACGAGATAAAAATATTTCATCTATTAAAATAACATAATTTATTTAATTATGTTCCGGTTTACAATCTGCTCCTGTCTCAATATATCTATTTCTCTTTTCGAAATGTTCCATTAAAAAAGAGATTTAATCTAGAAAATACCTGTTGTGAAATCTTAAATTATTAGGTAAAACATACTATAATAAAAAACTGGATTTCGAAGATTTTCTTTACTAATTACCTTATAAGGAGTGCATATAGTTGATGTTTTAACAAAATGTCTTAAAATAAAAACCATACACATGCACATAAAAATTATTGATGTTAAAGCTGGAATCACTGAATAGTATTTCATGATAGTGTATAACAATCACACACTGGCAAATCGTGATAATATATAAAAATCACAACATTTTTAGAAAAATGCAATTTACCTGCGCAAGAATTGTTCTTAAATAAAAGGCTTTAAAATATTTGAAATATTACATTTTGGTATAATAATGACTACATATGTTATTCTATAAGTTTTCTTTCATAGATAATTATTAATGGATTATGACATAGAACCTAAATATAGTAATGCAAGTCTAAAAATTATGTGAAATTAAATTGCTTTATTATGCTATTTTAATAAACATATTGAATATTAACACAGGATTCACATATTGATTTTCGAGACCTCTATATATGATTTGTATACATATAATTAAATATTAAGACTGTGAAATCAATTTCTGACAATCTTAAAATCCATTGGTGTATCTAATTAATGTAAAAATACGAAGGGACTATCTCGAGGCTAAATCAAAATAATATTAGACCCTGGTTTAATGGTTTTTATTAACTAACATAAAACCTTTTGTTGAATTTCAATTCCTTAACAAAAGGACATTTTAATATTTGGAGTCTTTATATTTTAATATTTTTTTTTCATTTCAAAATCCAAATTAAATATTGAAAACTGTGTTAAATAAATCAAACTTATGAAAGAAAATAAATACAAAAATTATTATCTATTGTGTATTTACAAGGAAAAGGTCTTATAAAATACAAAATTCTGTACGGAGAAATTAGGGCAGCCTTTGTCCTAACTACAATTAGTCAATTGTGCAATATTCTGACAGTTTTATACTTCGGATTTTCAATAAGTATTTTTCATATTTATTTATATATCCATATGTAATATTTATATATATTTATTTATATACAACGAGGCTAAAAAGTGAGTACAGTATTAAAGAAGAAACAAACAAATAAAATTTCCAAAATTTGCAAAATTTAAAAATTATTAAAAGCATCATTCAAGAAAAATAGAGTTTATAAATCACCACCAAAATTAAAATTAATTTAATTAGATTTATAATTGAATTATTTCTTTACTAAATAGCTCATAAAATAATAAGATTTCATAATTTCACAAATCACGGAATTTTAAAATATCGTTAAGATTTTAGTTGTTTAATTACTCAAATATACAAAAATTAACTTGGAGGTTCACTGAAATTCGATAATATTAACTAAAAGAAAATTCATTTCGTGAAAGATTGGAAGAAATATTTTCTTTTAATTTTGTATTAGTAATTAGTTATTCATATAAGAGAATGTTGAGGCATCATGTGAAGGCATTGCGACTTAATTTGAAAGTCTGGAAGACAAAGAAATCAAATTATAAACTAAAGTAATATATTATTAGAAAAAAGTATTCGGAAGCTACAATATGAGAAAATGAAATACTTAAATTCTATTGCATTGTGTTTCATTCTTTATTTGGAAATTTGAGTAAGAATGAAAATTATTTAAAAACTGTAACTTCTTTCCAATCGATAATTTTAAGCAAGTAAAAAGTGGCGTATATAATCGTTATTCTGAAATAACCTGATTTCTTCCAAAATAATATTTGCATTATCTAAAGCATTAAAGACATTTTTCGTTAATGAGCATTTGCATTGTGAATAAAGCATAAAGTTTCCCTATATTAAAGAGAAAACTGCCACCGTAGTTTCAAAAAAGTGTAAGCAGTTTGTTAAATTACATTTTATGCATAAAACATCAATGTGCCACAAAAAATCCTTGGCAGTCCAAGAGCATCAGATTTGAGTACTGAAATGAGACATTTGAAAGAAAAGGTTTTCAGATTCTGCTGTCTTTGTGAAACAAAAACGAACTACAGCTTTTTATAATGAATCGGCGGAAGAGTTGCAGTGGATAGAGGATGGAAGTTTAGAGAATGTACAAACCCAGACGGTTTGATGTGAGTTCTTTTATTGTGTATGGATTTTGTCAATGCATTTGAACCCAAAGATACAAAAAGTTTAAAGTGGGATGCATATAAGATATATGCACAATTCTGCAATTCCGTACAGAAAAAAAAGGCACTTCTTCAAATACTAAAATTTAGCGACAAAATATACAAAAGATCAAAAGGCATTTTAAAATGCATAATGTAATATGAAAGTAAAATCCCAATGTAATTTCATATTATTGGGTGTATTTTTTGCAGTTAAACATATCACATTTGTCTACCATAAAAATTAATGATCTATTTATTTAAAATTTGTTCCCCTAGAAATTGCAATATTTGTCCATATTTCATGTGGCAAACGAACTTTGAGATAAAACAGTCTGGTTGTTTCGATGTGGTCTAGTCAGCAAATCAAGTTTTGATATCGTCTTGGGAACTGAACTTCTCTCATGAAAAGGTAAAAGGATTGAAACATAAATAATCATGAGGAGTATCAACTGTGAATACACCGGAAGAGACAAAATATCACAAAGAAATGATTTTTGTTAAAAAAAATCATTTGGAAAAATCTGATCGAGCATTGTGGTATTAGGAATTATTATTGTCATGTTTTCCACCATATTAAAGGTCATTTCTCTTTCAATGCTTCGTCTAAATTGATCATTTCTTGCTTATATCTGTCATTAATAATGTTTTTTATTTAGTAATGCTTTCAAATCGGCATTTTTAATTATTTAGAAGTTTATTATATTCTCTGTCATGTGGATTGAAATCTTTATTTCGTAAATTGACGAAATCACTGTTTGTAAATTGTGTTAAATTGGGTAAGTTCACCTTAATTTTACAACCGAAACCGATATGTTTCTGCTGAAAATTTTTATGCAATCAAATAGTATAACATAACTTCACCAAAAGTTGTTTTATGGACACAAAATATGACAATTAAAACCAGAATTCACACACAAATTTTTGAAATCACTTAACAAAATGCATTTTTATCATGTATCAAGTGCATTATTTTTATTTATCTGTACGTAAACAGAACTACTAAAGTCGTCTATTAAAACTGGACGGAGTTATATGCATACACCCAATAATATTAAATCTGTTTCATCTATTAGGACATCAAAAGTCAGTAACAGTGATAATCCAAAATGAGTAAGAAGCTGAGATTATCGTTGAAAAACCTGCTGATAAAGATTTACGTGTTTGGGGAAGCAATCTTGGAGGAAATATAATTGAAAAATATTATTTTTCTTTTACTAACCATTTGATGGATGTTAAGTAGGAATATAAATTAATTTCAATTTGGTTGTTCATATGAGTACATGTAATTGTTTTAAAGATCCACTTTGATGGTAAAGATGTTTTTTTCCCTGTAAAATTCGAATTTAATTTCATGATCCAAAAATAGATCCAAAGCAAAGTAGATATAATAGTATCTATAGATATAATAGTATCAATAACACACAATATCAAAATTGCTATGTATGCTTTTAAATTATAAATTCAAAATATCTTCTTAAGACATAAAAATCAAATGTAACAAGTATATAATTTATAGAGTCTTTTAAAATCGTATTCCACAAAAAAAATCATTTGAAGTATAATTTGAATTTAAATTTGATTAAATATAAACTTAGAAGAGTAAATTTATGTAATTAATAATTAATTTTGGCACTGTATAAATGAAATCCTTATTATTAAAATAATATTAATAACTAATACACTTTTAATAATATAAAATCTTAATTATGAACTTATTAACGAATTAAGTTTAATTTTTCAATCCTTAAATGGAATTAAAATTTCTTTTTCTACTAAAAAAATAGTAAAATTATTTAAATAAAGTTTAATTACATTCGAAAAGATTTGTTGAAATTATATTTAATTCTCATCACTTACTTAACTTATCGTGAATGCAGACACTGTATTATAAAAAACGAAAGGGAGAGGAATTAAAAAATATTTTTAAAGGAGAAATTGATTAAATAAAATTCCTTATCCACTATTTACAAAAATAAACACATTACAAAATTGTAATAAATTGCGTTTACTTTTCCATTAAAACCAGAATTAGTTTCCTCGGAAATTTAATTGCTAATTTGGCAAGCATTTTTGCTATTTATTCTTTTCTTATTTCTAAGCTACCATATTAGAATTTAGTGAAATGTTTCAAATAAAATTCAGTCTAATCCTAAATGCTGTGCTATTTTATAATATGAAAATTGTGTATCATTAAAAGAAATCTTCGTATATCATTATAGAAAATTTTGAAAATACATCCTGTGAGATAATTCATTTAATTTAAAGCTGATTTAAAGCCTTTAATCTTATTCTAATTTGTTTTCAATAATAGGATTGCAAATGAAAGGATCTGAGGATCAAATTATTTTGTATGCTGAATTTTATTGATATATCCTAAAATTAATAAAAGCAGATATTTGTCTTCTTAGATTGACATGAGCAAAAAATAGTTAAATCAAATAAATCAAACAAATTGGATGGAAATAAATAATTTTACTTACCATTTGAATCTAGGTATTTTTTTTCCAAATAATATTCTAAGGATTTTATTTTTCTCTCGAATAAAAGTAAATGCGAAAAATGGGAATCTGAATCTTTTGTCCAAGTCATTGCAGCATGGGAATATTATAGGTCTGATTCTTTTGAGTTTAATTTATTTTTTATAAAAAATATTTTCAATTATATAACAACAATATGATAGCCTTAAAATTAAGAACAAGAGCGTGTATAAACTCGGCAAGTAAAACAATGAAAAATATTGTTTAAAATATTTTTTTTTTAATATTATATAAGATTTTAAACTGATTTTGAAAAGATTACATCGTAATAAAATTGATCAAGAAAAGGTAATTGCATGAATTTTCATGTCTTGTTAGAGTCATAATATGTTATAAATTGAAAGTGCGAAAAGTGTTAAATTTCGATTAATTTTTAAATTAAAATTTTCATAAAATCATTTTATTGAGGTATCTAAGGAAAGATTAGAACTAAATTTGATGATTCTAGTTAGTAATGTTTTGATTTTTGTATTTCACATATATAACGCCTAATAAAATTTACATTTAATATCCAACTTATTAATACTTATTTGTTTATAATAATTGAAAAAACTACATTTCTAAATTCCAGCCCCAATCGCAAGGTCCATTTAAATCTATATTATTAAAAAAAATTTCCATTTCGCGTATTATATAACACTGAATAAAATTTACATTTAATGTCCAGCTTCTTAACATTTATTTGTTTATAATAATTGAAAACATTACAATCACCAGGCCCGTTTAAATCTATATTATTAAAATGATTTTTCCATCCCATGTATTATACAACGCTTAATAAAATTTGCATTTAATATTCATCTTATTAACATTTATTTGTTTATAATAATTGAAAAATTAAAAATCTAGATTCCAGCCTCAATCACCAGGTTAGATTAAATCTTCATTATTCCAATGATAATTCTGCATGAGGAGAAACCTTGGTAATATATGTAACGCTGGCAATGTATGTAAAATGGAGTTTACTAATCTTGATGTAATCTGAAAAGCGGCAAGTAAACCCAGTATTTTGGCTTTCTTGATTTTATTTGAAAATTGCGTACTGATTACACCAAATGTAAAAAACATATATTAAAATAAGGGAGTTGCTTGGAAATATGCTTGTGCTACCTATTTGTTATACCTATTACTTGTATTAATGCCTGGTAATATGAACAGTAATTTTCCAAATAAATATTTTTTACATTCAATTTTGAGCATTTTTATGTGCAAGTATCTATTAAGATTCCGAAAAATCACCAATAATTTTCGCATTTTTTTTATTTCTCATTCCTTTGATCAAAAACAGATGTTATATCTTATTAATAGTAAGATATAATTTATAACATATAACATAAGATATAACATATAACATAAGATATAACATATAACATAATATATAACATATATAATAGTTAATTTTGTAAAATTCTCATGTTTTGTATAGGACATTATTTCTTTTGCATAATAAAACAAGCATCATGCAAAAGAAAATATCTAACCAGCTTGAACTGCCTTTTTCATGGAGGATTCAGAACGCAATTTTCAAGAAATATTAATATACGGATATTTTCTGTTTAAAGTCTATCCGGTGAATAATAAGAAAAAACGACATCTCTGCTTCAACTCAAAAATAAAATAAAGAATACAGTTTAAGCCATCATCATCACTCTATTGGCCATTATATTCGAAGTCAAATTAAGATTTTATTTTCTTCATCGGGAGAGCGGGTGCGATGACAAACTTCAGTCTTGAAATTCTTGTACATACACTTTCAGATATATTCACATTTTTCACAACTTTAAAAATAATTTTTCCTCTTTCAAAAAATTGTAATTTATTAATTCTTAAAAAGTAATAAGCAAAGGCAGAAATTTAAAATGAGCATTAATAATCAGTACATCGTAAACATTCAGCAAATAATTTGCAAGTATTAAGCACATTTTTTGCTTTCAATTAGATGATCAAGCTACTTATATTACTATGTTTAATATGGAAAATATTCAAAAAATAATTTAAAATTTAATCATTTTTGTTGAGATATGACAATGGTGGGAAGGAGAAAAATGTGGAACTACATTTGCATATAAGGAAAAGATTAAGACATAAAACATTAACATTTTAAAAAAATCAATGCTAAATTTTTCAGTGAGGTATTAATTAATTATATAATTTTTTTGAAACTTGGGGGAAAATTACAATATTAAAAAGAACAAAAAATATTTTTAAAAGTTTAATATCTAAATGGGTGACATTCAGTTAGTCTCAACTATTTTACAACAATGAAAGATTTGTAAGATTTAGAGAAGTGGTTGAAAAGGGGAAAATGTAATAAAGCGTTTTATTAATAAAAATGCGTAGGAAAAAAAATATAATATTTTTAAATGAAGAACAATTTTGCTTAAAAAAATATTAGATTCGAATAATTATTTATATAGTATAGACACGTACTTTAGAAAATTGTTTAATCTTTACAAAAATTGCCCATGAAAGTTGCAATAGAGTGGCTGGAACATTCTATAATGACCCATTCTTCATATAATAACCTCATTTTCTAATTTCTAGATGTATCCAATCTTCTCTTCTAGTGTCTTTGAGATATTTTTATGATATAATGCTTTATTTTTACTTGATAAATTTGTTTTAGGGACTCTTAAAGAACAAGTTTTATTTTAAACATTGTATAAGAAACCAAACTCTTCGTTTGATAATATCTGTAATCCTTTTTCAATTATCTATTTTTCAGGTATTTACTTATGAGTAGGTTATAAATATGTATTCAGTAATCGAAAGCTGTATTGATTGTAGACGAACTCAAACCTAAATTATGGTAGACTAGTGAAGAAAACATCGGAGACCAGGTAAAACTTGAACTTGAAAATAACAATCCAAAGATGAATATAGAAATTCATTCTTTCTAAAACGCATAAAAGAATTTGTTATAATAATGGTTCAAACGGGATATTTTCTCCATGTCGTCAGTCAACGCGCATTAAACAAATAATAAACTAATGTATTGTTTCTCCTCTAAATTCCTCCTTTTAATTCTGTTCTAATAATTATTTCAATTATGAATTAATAATTTATTTTTTTCTTGCAGAAAAACTGAATTGTAAAAATAATTCAATTATATTTTTCAGGACAGTACTTTCTGATATTTGAAGTTTCTGAAAAGAAATCAAATAAAGGGGTCCCAAACAAAATTATTACTTTATCTTTAAATAGTAATTTGAAACAAATTTTTACTTTTTTTAAAACGAAGAATTAGAAAGAAACATTTTTTTTTTCTTTTAGAGTTATTATCAAGAATTACCTATAAATAGAAATTAAATAAAAACTGTAATCTGATTTAAAATATGAATTAACATCGCAACGATAAATTTAATAAATCTAAATGTATCTATTGTATCAATAATATAATATTCTGAGAATTCAAACTTAAAATAACTATGAATGTTTCCAAGTTTTTCAATAAGAACTTTTCACCGCTTTGAAAAATTGAAAACTATTTCCTCTTCAACTCCTCCAATATAAAATAGAACAATATGTTTGAAGAATTCAATACATCAATAGCTTTCTTCGGAGAAATAGGAGATTAAAAAATTCATATTAAATCTGAATCAAAAATATCCATCCGACAGTGCTCGAGTTTTTTCCCTTTTATATAAAAAGCCAACAAAAAAATGAAATGGGAAAAGAAACCTCAAAACGTCTAAAAACGAATTTTCCCTTTTTACTAAAACTTAACTCCTAAGAATAATCTCATTTCTAAAGTTAAAAAAAAGAAGAAAAAACCCTTCAGAACTAAAAAAAAAAGTAGGAAAAGAAGGAAAATATTGATATGGTTGGATATAGATATATACGAATTGCTATGCCGTTTCTTGGAAAACGTCTAACTTTCTTTAAGAAGAAGGTGAAATAAAGCATTAAATGAAAAATAAAAGAACGAATCGAGTATATTTGCTTTTCCCGTTTTCAGACAGAAGATGAAACGTTCGAAAAAGGCGCGTTTGAAGAGAAACGCGTGACAGCCGAATTTCTTGAGGCTTGTGCTACACAAACAATGTCAGAAAGTTTTCTTTTAAGCAGTTTGTTTTCTGTTTATTTCACAATCAAGCAGTGCATTGTTTTCCTTTTTATGCTTTGTTTCCAAGCTTGCATTTTTTAAAAGAAGGCATCTTTTAGATTCCGCCTCTGAATTTTCAAAGGAAAGAGTTAATGGAAAACAGTATATACTGTAACATATATTTTTTCTAGAATAAACTTTATTATTTAGAAAGAAAAAGCTTAATGCATAATTAAGTTGAAAAATGCTAAAGTTTCCCGGCGAGTTTTCAGTTAATTTTTAAAATCTTTTTAATTATTAATACACTTAATAATAGCAATTTTGTTTAAAAAGAAATGAATTCCTGCTAGTGATTTTAATTATAACAAGAATATTTTCTTTCATGGTGATTATTAAAGCATAAACGAATCATAGTTTAAAGTAAAGAAATTCAGATGAAAAGTGGATTTTTAAATTAGGGATTTTAAACAGCTGAAAATAATTATTATTATAAATGTTTGGCAAATTGAACACTATTGTTAAACTATGTAAAAAATTATTATGATTTTCTGGAAACTACAAAACAAATTTTATAATAAAAAAACTATTATCACTCCGTATCTCATTTATAAATTAATATGTATTTGATTGAGAGTATCTAAATTACAATTTTTCAGATTTGACTTTTTGATGTATTTCGAGGTTTAAATGGATGTAAGTATAGCGAATGTAACACATTATAATTATGTTAAATTACATTAAATTATATTAAAAATATTATGATTTTCTGGAAACTGCAAAACAAATTTTGTAATTAAAAACTATTATCACTCCGTATCTCATTTATAAATTAATATGTAATTGATTGAGAGTATCTAAATTACAATTTTTCCGATTTGACTTTTTGATGTATTTCAAGGTTTAAATGGATGTAAGTATAGTGAATGTAACACATTATAATTAGGTTAAATTACATTAAACTATATTAAAAATATTATGATTTTCTGGAAACTGCAAAACAAATTTTGTAATTAAAAACTATTATCACTCCTTATTTCATTTCTAAATTAATATGCAATTGAATGACAGAATCTAAATTACGATTTTTTCGATCTGACTTTTAATGGGTTTCTAGGTTTAAATGAATGCAATTATAGTCAATGTAACACATTATAAGAATATCTACATATGAAATACTGCATCTGTTTGTACAAAAATTTATCTAAACAGCAGCAGTATTGAAAGTGGAATTAAAGCCAGATAGAGATATCAAATTTTTTTTAAAGACTGACAGATTCAATATAGTATATATATATATATATATATATATATATATATATATATATATATATATATATATATATATATATATATCAATCCAAGACAGATTCAATATAGTATAGAGTAAGAAAGAAACTTTTATAGTATATAGTAAGAAACTTTTCTCTGCCTTTTATGAAGAAAAATCGAAATTCGTTCAAAGCCTTAGGATTTTTTTTTTACTTGATATGCAACTTTTTTATTTATTTATTTATTTTTTACTTCTTATGTAACATTTTTTTTTTTTTTTTTTTTTTTTTGCTTCATATGGAACGTAATTTTAAATTCTTTTTAATGGGTACTTCTTGAAAAATCTTTCATAAGAATTCATTGATTCAAGTGTGTTTACCTACTATATTAAAGATAACATGGATAGCATTATAAGATAACTATGATAAAGATAACATGGATAACATGATAAGATAACTATGGTAAAGATAACATGACCATAAATTTCTCTATTACCAGGCTCCAGTATGAGAATTTTTCTAGATGAATGGTGAAACTCTCTGAAGGAGGACATTCAATGCAAGACAGATTCAATATAGTATATAGTAAGAAAGAAACTTTTCTAGTATATAGTAAGAAACTTTTCTCTGCCTTTTATAAAGAAAATTTGTTAAAAGTCTTAGGATTTTTTTTTCTTCTTTTTTTTACGTCATATGCAACTTTTTTTATTTATTTATTTATTTATTACTTCTTATGCAACTTATTATTATTTTTTTGCTTCATATGGAACTTAATTTTAAATTCTTTCAATGGGTACTCCTTGTAAATCTTTTATAAGAAATAATTGATTCAAGTGTGATTACCTACTATAATAAACATATTATATAGAACATATCATTAAGCATTAGACCTATAGTAATTTTGAAATCATATATCTGCCAAAGTAATTTGATGCATACAAAATTTATCTTTATAAGATGAAGGCAGCTAATTGTTCTTTTTTATATTCTTATCCATTATTCCTTCGTTGTATTATCCTTCCTGTAAAACATAATGACAAATGATTGCAAGAGCATGTGTTACGAAAAATTAATTCGCCCAAACTCCATTTCCTTTCCATTTCTTCCAGTCTTTACAGTAAACATGGCTATAAATTTCTCTGTTTTCAGCCTCCAGTAAGAGACTTTTTATAGATGAATGGTGAAACTGTCTGAATGATGATATTCAATCCAAGTTTCAAGAATAATATCAAATTATTTCTGTAAGCATTTTTCAATACTTTTCTAACCCTGTAAATGCATTTTTTTCAACAATCATTTGTATAATCATTGATTCAATTTTCTTTAACGAAATATCTCTAATAAATATAACTGAGAGTCTAGTAACTGTATCTGAATATTCCTTTAGTAATTTAATTCAGTACTGATTTTTGTTATAAAAAAATGCATCATAAATTTAAATTTAACAGTTAATATTGTTGGGTAAAAACTCCCTAAGGGCACACGATGTATCATATTTCCTCAAGGTATTCAATATTCTGAATGCTCCACAATATTGTTGAAATATCTAACTTTACTATTGCATATTCTGTGTTAAGAGATGTAATGTTTCTCCGTTTGTAGAAGAAATTTAACTATTCAATTGCAGTTGGGTCAATTTTTAAACGATGACATTTGCTTTTCATATAAAATACAAGACTGGTTAATGCATTTTCATTAGTAATTACTGTTAATAATTCACCTTAATAAGAATCAATTAATCAATTTTAATTATCAATTAATTTAAAAAAAATAGTACTTTTTCTCAAATAACTGGAAGCAACTGTCAATAATTTAAAATTCAAGAGAATTACTTTATCTTAATTCTAATAAAACTTAAATAATTAAATTATAAAACTTATGTTTTTATTCTTTTTATTTACGAATGAAGTAATTGCATACGCATGCGTTCCTCAAAAAATGCGATTTGTGAGTTTTTTTTTTTTGGGGGGGGGGGAAGGGTGATTCACTATTTGGATAATGCTCGTCTTCTTAAGGTCAACTCCTTGACAATTAAATGCAATTATTAATTTTTGCTTTATATCCTCTTTGGGCTAATAATCATAGTAAAATCATTGAAACAACAGGTTTTTCGCCTGGGTAATAATTCCAACTGACCTCGACGTACGAAGCTGAATCTGTAAATGTTAATTCATTTCGATGCCATGATTAACGAAATATTATTACATAATAAGCTCTTTCTTTCTTGTATACATCTCAAAAGATCATTACCAGCCTCCCGGAGGAAAAGATTATCATCGGCGCTGATCTCAATGGGCACAACACCCTTTGGGGGTACAGATCCAATGACAACAGAGGCAATGAAGTCTTGGATTTTATCTTAGCAAACAATTTATACATCTTAAATAAATCAGATGCCCCACCAACTTTCCAAAGAAATAACAGCATTGGCTGGCCAGATCTGACATTATGTTCCCAATCAATTATAGACTCTTCCATTAATTGGGAGGTTCTGGATGATATTTCCTTAAGTGACCATAGATATATACAAACAACAATAGTATCCACTATAGCTAACCAGTTCTACAAAAGATACAAGACACGCCATGGGAATCATCCTAGATTTCTCAACATACTTGGTAAAGATATTTATTATCTAGAAAATAAAATAGCAGCAGCAAGAAATTCCAGAGAGCTAAATGAGGCTACAATAGTTCTTCAAAACTCTATTATTAATGCCTGCAACAAAACCTTTAAGATCGAAAAGCAGCTTTTGTTAACAAAACCAAACTGGTGGACAGAGAAATTAGAAATTCATAAAAAGAAAATTAGAGCACTAAGAAAGAGAGCACAGAGGGCACCAGAAATTGAAAAGCAGTGGAGATACCAGATCTTCAAGAAAGAAAAAACAGAGTACAAAAACATATTAAAAAAGCAAAAAATACGGGCTGGAGAAATCCCTGCAGTTCAGCCTCCAACCCATATTCCCGACATTGATGGAATTGAGAACCTCCTTCTTAAAATTATACACAAGCGCTTTCATAATATCTTCCCAACTCTCTTTAATAAGTGCCTAGAATTAAGTTGCTTCCCAGATTCCTTGAAAATAGGAAATATTATCTTATTCCAAAAACAAGGAAAAGATCAGAGACTGGCATCTTCATATCGACCCATTTCTCTCCTGCCAACAATCGGGAAGGTGCTAGAGAAATTAATGACCCAAAGGTTAACTTATCATCTTGAGACCACTAATAGCCTCAGCGAGCGTCAACATGGGTTTAGGGAAGGTAAATCAGTAGACACAGTCATCCATGAGCTGATAAACAAAATTCAAGCTGCAAAAAGAGAGGGCAAGCATGTATTAGTGCTCTCTATTGATATAAAAGGAGCCTTTGACAACTTGCAACACAAAGAAATTCTCAAAAGTCTGGATGAAAGTCCCTGTCCTTTAAACATCAATCGACTCTTTCACAGTCTTCTCCAAAACAGGAAAGTGACCCTAATGACTCCAGAAGGTAGGGCCATAAAAGATCAGAATCAAGCCTGCCCTCAAGGATCATGCAGTGGTCCCGCTCTCTGGAATCTCGTAGCCAACGAAATTCTCAAGCAGACCTGGCCAGAAAATGTACAAGCCCAAGCCTTTGCAGATGATTTTGTACTGGTTATCGAAGCGGATACAAAAAATAGCCTGGAAAGAGAAACTGAACTTGCAATAGCCAAATTTAACTCCTGGTGCTCAAATAATCAACTTTCCATCTCCACGGAAAAAACAACCCATATTTTATTCAGCAAAATGGCAAGAGGCCCGAGAATCATGTGGAATGGAGACATCATTAAGAGAAACAAATCTATTAAATATCTAGGAGTCCACATTGATGACCAATTAAACTGGCTAGAACACATAGAAAAACAAGGAGAAAATGCCATTAAAATGCACCAAAACCTCAAAGGAATCGCTGGCAGCACATGGGGAATCTCTCAGAAACACAAAAGAGTTCTTTACAAGACAGTAGTTGAGAGAATGCTCGCCCATGGTTCATCAGCGTGGTGTCTAAACCCAACATATAGAATGAAGAGGAAACTCTCCACCATTCAGAGACCATTTCTTCTCTACATTTCAGGTGCTTACCGCACAACTCCAACAGCAGTGCTACAAACCATTCTCGGCATTCCACCCCTGCACCTGCAATTACAGTTTGAAGCCAGACTAACGACAATATATCGCCTAAGAATCAATCTTCCACATAATATAACAGAGATACAACCAGAAGATCTTGAGAAGAAAGCAACTGGTTGGTCTAATCACCCTTCACAGCATCTCAATCCCAACCAAATTTCATTGGAAGATGAAGGAATAAATTTATCTCAAATAAATAATATCAATATCTTCACAGATGGCTCAAAAACAGAACATGGAGTTGGAGCTGCGTTTTCTGTTCTGTTCAATGATTCCTGGTCCTACCACTGGTCTGCCAAATTGAATGACAGCAATACCGTTTTCCAAGCTGAACTCACTGCACTTCATGAAGCAGTAAAATATACATCTCAGTTTTCAAACAACAATATTTTTAAAATACATGTTGACAATAGAGCTAGTATCCCGGAATCTTGAAATCCAAAGAGCACAAACCAAAAAGCAAGAGAAATTTTTCGTGTCCTGCTTTCAAAACCAACAATAAAAATTTCATGGGTTAAAGCCCATGCGGGCAATACAGGCAATGAAAAAGCAGATCAACTGGCAAAGGACGCAACGCAAAATGGGCAATTTTATATGGAAACAAAGATACCAAAACCACATATAAAAGCCCTCCTCCGGAAAGACATACTTGAGGAATGGCAAGGATATTGGAGCAATGGTTTCACAGGCAGAAAATTTTTTAATATCCTGCCTTCAGTCAACCTTAATCCCACTAACTGGAACAGAGAGGAAATTATTTTCTTCTCAGAACATGGCCCTTTTCCTGCCTACCTCAAAAGGTGCAATCTGTCTGAGAGTGACCAGTGCAGTTGTGGTGGGATAGGCACCGCACTTCATTATGCTACGGAATGTATCCTTACAATCTCCTGGCATATGAAAAAACCATCAGCAAGCCATGAACAGGAATGGCTGAAAAGAGTCGCCGGCAACTTCCTTTCCAGACAAAAAATCCACAGTATAATCAAATTTATAAGTGGAAATAGAGACCTATACTTACCTCCATAGCACTCAACATCAAGTCTCATACCAAAAAAGACTGAGGGAAAAAACAAGCACTGCAGAGTCCTGTCACACATTTCAATCAAACAGAGATTGTCTCCATTTTCATTTCTCAAATTATTTTCCATCTGATTTTTTTAACTGCATCCTGATCTACTATAACATAAAAAATAAGTGAACACAGATTATATGTATATTTTTACAAATTTTATCTCTCAATCTGCATTATATTTCTGCGTTTATTACTACAAATTATATTTCTAAGTTGAAAAATTATGTAAACGGTCTCATCATAATATAATTTCTTATATAATTGTAAATTCTGTAAATAATTATTTTTGTTTCTTTTTCCTACTGTAAATATTTTGTTAATTAAATAAAATTCCCATAACATACCTACCAAACCGTTCAGTGACCAGAATGGCCACGGATACGGGGGTATGAGACGGCGTTCTGTTCTGTATACATCTATTTATTTTTCTTGAAATTTTGAAGAAAGTGATATTATAAACATAAATGATTAATCTTTCAAAAAATTTAACTAGATAGTCTAAAAAAATGAGTTAGGTATATGAAGGAACAATTTTCGGGAAATATTTCTTTTAACCAAAGTACTGTGGAAGATACTTAAAATCATGGTACTTTGGTTAATGTAAATTCCTTTTCTGTTTTAAATCCATCATAAGAATCCTTTACTTTTCAATCCAATGTGCGATGCCATAACGGACAAGTGTTTCACCGAACAGACACATATCGACACAGGTATCAGACTCATAAACACAGCATGAAACTTTAGAGAAATAAATCTTGAATCAGCGACGCATCAATGCAGAATCTGTAATTCTACCATCACTTAACCATTGTCCTCTTTCAATATCAAATGCGTGACTGCTGGAAATAAATGAAAGATATTTTCAATTATTTTAATGTGAATGCATGAAGGTAGAAAGGACCCTATATTGATTTATGAGACGAATTATATTAAATTTACCAACAACTATCACATAGCATGCATTAAGCTTTTGAATACTTGTTAAAAGTAATGGTTAAAATTCATATTTATCACCGAAATTCAATAATGGTTGCAATTCCTCTTATATGTCCACTATTTCCTATGCTTTAATCACATTACTTTTCGCTGCACTTGCTTTAAATCTTATATGGGCAACAGAAACGACAGTAGAGTCGGATTTAATCCGCGGAAGAATAAATCATGTCATCCAGGACAGTGGAAAGAATACTCGTTCGATGCGCTGTATGTAGTACCTCGATCCGCACTCGGTAGTTATAACCACTTTTCAGTGCTAATGACAACGAAATGCCGTACCGTAATAAATTCCCATCTTTTCTTTCTGTTCCATTAAACCTCCGAACCATCCATTCCTCGCACCTCATTGGTTGACAAGGCTGGAGCCAATTTATTTCCAATTTCTTTCTCTTTTTTTGCTTAAGATAGATTCCGATTTCTTTTAACCGTAACTCAATTTTTCCACCCTCGTATTTTATTTCCGTTATACCTAACATGGCTTCTTAGCAGCTATTGCAGAGAAGGGTGGTGGAAAATGAAAAACAAAATACTGTTTAACTAGCTCACCAAACCAGTAATTGAGTTAAAACAATGATCGCTACTATAATTCGCTTAATTAAATCAATTATTGCGCCTCAAAGAATATACTTTCCTTTTTTCTTTTTTTTTTATCTTGGAGTTGTATATATTATTTTGCTCCGGTGATAAGTACCTCTTTAAAATGGTTCGTTACTTCACTATCTGGAATTTCATTTAGTGCCCGTCAACTGTGTTTCGCAACTGTTGTTTTGTCTAAGTAAGGCATAAAACAACAACTAAAAAAAACTTGGTGAAGCCAAGATTCAATCACGAATAATTAGAATGAAGAAAACACGATATATAAATTTCAAAAAAAAAAAATCTCTTAACGAGATAATTTCTTGTATAAAATAGTTTGAAGAAACAAACTAATCGGAAGAATGAAATTATTTCGAATTTTTTTAACCTTTCATTTTACTAAGGAGCATATAGATAAAACTAATGCATCTTTTATTCATTCTCATTAATACTTTTTCTTAATTTTTGTTAAATTTCTTATACATATGAATGAACATGGTTATCTCGTAGGTAAAATAATTATTACAATTGGATATTTTAATGATCAATTAACCTTTATTGAAAAGCCGAGTTAAGAAGTAATTGCAATTATGAAAAAGTATGAAATATCTTTCATGAAGTGGAAACTCATTTAAGTGTGGAAAATGTATTAGCCATGGCTTACAGTTGTTATCTAGTTGTTTATTTATTTAGAGTTATGCTTTTTTCATTTCAATATATGAAAAAAAATATTATATTGTTTTAATAGTTATTAATTATTTTTATAAATTATTAAAAAGATTTATATATATATATAATATTACTTATGTTATCATATATTTTGATAAAAATATATAAATTATTTTTGATGACATGTGCAAGTAACAACGAGTGAATGCTATATTTTAGTCACAGTATGACAAAACTAAAACACCATTGACAGATAGTGAAATTATTTTTTTAAGTATTCTTTATTGCGTAAACAGTGTGAGTGATGCTAATACGTCCTGAGACTTTCAAAGAATAATAAAATACTCAAAAATATTTCTGAAAAGGCTTAGTCTCATTAATATTTTAACTTCAAAACAGTTTTGAAATTTTGAAAATGTATGTACAGAAAAACATAAGAGTAACTTAAAAATATAAAATAATATGTTACAGAAAATATTAATTGTAAAATTAAATAAAAATGCTTCTTGTGTGAAGTTATAATGTGCTTCATATGAATATTTTATGCCCGAAAATTCAAAATTTTAATTGAAATGTAATAAAAAAGTACATACATTTCTTGTTATAACGTTAGAAAAATATATTACACACACACACACACACACACACACACACACACACACACACACACACACACACACACACACACACACACACACACACACACACACACACACACACACACACACACACACACACACACACACACACACACACACACACACACACACACACACACACACACACACACACACACACACACATATATATATATATATATATATATATATATATATATATATATTCGAACATTAGAAACCATTTAAGTATTCAACAAAAGTTGTCTCAAAATACTTTGATAAATCCTGTAAATGACTTTAAGTATGTTGATGTATGTTAAGCGTATGATGTATGTAGAAGATCTATAGTTTATCATCGCTATTGAAATAAAAGTATTTAAAAACATTTCCTAATAAATAACTCGCTGAAAAGCATATCAGTCGGGCGAATAGAATATAAATTTGCAAATTAATAGTGTAAATGCACTTAAGTATGGTGTGATAAACAATAGTTCTATTCGCGGTTAAGGTTATAGTAATAACATTTCAAGCAGCAACATCCGTTTTTATTTACGAAATCGAGATTTTCCCAATTAAAAATAATTAAAATGGAGTTTAAATGATATTTTATCGCAAAAAATATATGTCCTCAGACACAGGTGGCAGGAAAAAAAGGAAAACTACAGAAAATGAGAGAGGATGAGAATTAAAGCAAACATTTATATGTTCCACACATGATTAATGCATCAGCTTACAGGATCCCATATCCATACTGCATATTATTGGTTGATGACTCAAAGTATTGTAGCTGATATTCAGTAGCGAGGAGTCTGTCCGATCTCAAACCGGATGACATCTATCGAAACATACACTTTTAGCAAATAAGAAGATTAAACTTCTATTTTCACAGCCAGCAATTCATTGGAGAGAGATCGAAGGGTTTGTCTGTCACAGGAGCGTGAAACAGGCGAAATTAATACTAAGTTACTTAAATGATGAATCAGCTGTTGCTGGACTTAAAACTTAATACGCGAGAATAGCACTCTTTTGCTACCACGTCATGAGACAGATCATTTGGCTGCTATAATAACAACAAGCGAGAGCTATAATAATCTATTCAAATAAGTATGGATCAAAAGTGAAAGATTCTTATTTGATAGTGGTCTTCGGGACCATATCAACGGAAATTGAACCTGCCAGTTCCTCAAATTATCGTTGTTAGTCTCGATGGTAAATTTCCTCTCCTGTCCATGGAATGAAGGAAATCCAACAAATCCAACTCTTACCAGGTCAGAATGAAATATTCATTGTCGAAATTCAATCGTAGTTCGTAGCAACTGAACACAATGAAGGCAGTACATGAGAAGTATAGAGCATAGAATTTTAGAATCAGACTTGAATCACTGTACATGAAGTTCCTCATTCGGTTGTAGCACAATCTTACACAATGGAGAACACAATGTAACATGGTTGTAACACAATGGAGAACACAATGTAACATGGTTGTAACACAATGGAGAACACAATGTAACATGGTTGTAACACAATGGAGGACACAATGTAACATGGTTGTAACACAATGGAGAACACAATGTAACATGGTTGTAACACAATGGAGAACACAATGTAACATGGTTGTAACACAATGGAGAACACAATGTAACATGGTTGTAATACAATGGAGAACACAATGTAACATGGTTGTAACACAATGGAGAAAACAATGTAACATGGTTGTAATACAATGGAGAACACAATGTAACATGGTTGTAACACAATGGAGAACACAATGTAACATGGTTGTAACACAATGGAGAACACAATGTAACATGGTTGTAATACAATGGAGAACACAATGTAACATGGTTGTAACACAATGGAGAACACAATGTAACATGGTTGTAACACAATGGAGGACACAATGTAACATGGTTGTAACACAATGGAGAACACAATGTAACATGGTTGTAATACAATGGAGAACACAATGTAACATGGTTGTAACACAATGGAGAACACAATGTAACATGGTTGTAACACAATGGAGAAACCTCACGATCAGCATAAGATCATTCAATATAGATCAATCACATGTGTATTCAATTTCTTCAAAACTGAATATCAAATTTCTTAAATTTTAAATGGACATGATAGCCGTGGAATTCATCCATGATAGTTAAACTATTCAGGTAATAAAACTTTTACAGTTTGACTCTCTATTTCAGTGTAATATATTTGCTATTCAAGATATAATGCAACAAAGAAAGACGAAAAATTTAAATTAATGCCCTTTTTCCTTTAAACTAGGCGATGACATCATCCATGACAGGGTTGTATGTCAGAAATGGAAATATTTTCTTATACGTTATCGTAGGAATACTGCTTACATTATAGGAACAATTTCATTTTGAGGGAAGCATTTGTTTCAGAAAACATTTAAAACAGAAAATATATGCGCTCTAGGGTGGAGATATTCAAGAGGAAAGGTTCAAAAAGAAAGTACAGTATGTAACGTAACAAAAATGGAAAAAAACAATTTGAGTTCTAGTATAATTTCTATTTTTCGTGCCCTTGCTTGGAACGCTTTTTTTCGCATTAAAAGTTTATTTTTTAAAGGACCATGTTGCTTAAAGGAATAGTCTCTAAGGTTTCATACATCGATAAAGTGTTTGCAGTATCATATTTACATTTTATAATAAAATATGAATCATATTTAAAGAATGTAATTGTGATGCATTTTTGCATAAATCGGAAGAAACAAAGTAAAAACTATGGAACTTGACTAAGTACCGCAGTAAGCATAAAAATTAGCCTCATGCTTAATCTTCGTTCTCCTTAAATTGTTTTGAGCAATTTTATATTTTCCATTTCCAGGTTGCAAATATCGATTTGCCGTGGCAGGTTATCTGTAGATTAAAAAAAATCTAAAACAATTAAGGAATTTATTATTTTTAAGGTTCGTGCTTTTGTAAGAAGATGATAAGATGTTGCATATGCTGAAAAAAACCTACCAATTTTCTTTCTTACTAACAATACTTTTTTATCTCCGGCGTTTACCTACTCCTGAAACTCTTTTAATGATCCTTGAATGCAAAATCATGGCGAGCCAACAATCTTTAAATTGGTTTAAGTGAAGCGGAAATGAAAGGAAACTTTAAATGGAAGGATACAGGGGGGAAATATTCAGAATTTAACATCGTTTAAGCAATTTTCAGTAATCATTAATCTTTTATTATCATTTACCGCTCCTTCCCAGTTGATGTCTGACTACTTCCGAACGAATCCGTTTTGAGCAGGAGGAAGTGCTTTCGTCTACAAATATTGATATAATATAGAAGAAAACCAGATGCAAATTATTAACAAAAAATATATAAATATATAATAATATCCATAAAATAAGACACCATTAAATGTTTGAAGACACATCTTTCAAAACTGTTGTCGCTAAAAAAAATTGTTCTGAAATTTAATGATATTTATTACATGTGTAATATACTAGCCATCTTCGGTGATTAACTAATCCCTTCACTGTATATAGCATCAATTTAATTATATCAATCAGCAATAAATGAAAATTTTTTGAAACAAATACATGAATGAAAAAAAAAGAAAAAGGGAATTGAATTATAAAATGCATAAGAAAGCTATGCACAAAGTGTTAATTTTTGAATTATTTCTATGAACAAAGTGTTAATTTTTTGTGAATTCTGTAACTGACTTAGGTGGGCAATAAGTTTCGGAAAAATGGGTGAAATAATTTCAAATTTTTGTGAATGTGAATTCAAATGCGACTTCCTTACATTCTTTAAGATGTAATATGGTTATAATAACTTCTCATTCCTAAGAAAATTTGAGTTCTACTTCAAAATACAAGTAAACACGAATTTCTTTTTCAGAAACAGGAAAGACTCTCTACTCCGTTAAAAGTCGCAATTTTATCCGGCTTTTTTAAGCTGTTCATATATGCAAAAAATACCTTCTAATCTAAAAGTTAATAAGTAGCTGCATTTTCGGACAGTTTTCTTGAAAACTCCCTGGCTTTCAAAACCAATAGGGCAAGCGTCTCTAATGGACAAAGTATGAGTTGCGTTATCATGATTTAAATGCCGCGTTAAATGTGATTAAGTATTTAATCAATGACTAGGTATCTCGAGCGATGACCCTATCTCCTTTGAATGGGCGTTTTAACAGTTCAGTATTTATGTAGTTAATATAATTATCAGCAGAAATTTTGACTTATGAAATTTATAGACATACGATTTATATTATTTTAAAAGCATTGCATTATCATTTTCATTGCTTTATGCATCTACTTTATTTCCTGCAATTTCATTTAGAGTATAAATATTAAATTTTAGACGGGAAACGATTCGATTTAAATTAATCCATTAATAACATAGATTAATTAAACCCTATTAATAAAAATATCCTATAATTCAGTTGTGAAGTTTATCGCTCTACTTCATGATGTAATATGGTGAAAGATTATTAAATAAAAAAAAATTGGGTCAATAAATAATCCAGCGTTTTACAATAAAATTGTGATAGTTCAGTTCGAAACACAGGTGATGTATTTTGATACACTGAATTACATGTACAGATAAGAAATTTTCCACTCCAATTATTTTCTCCAAGATAAATTAAAATTTTGCAGATCTCAGTAACCCTTTTTTAAAATAATTAGTTATCAAATAACTGAAAACTATATTTATAAATAGAGTATAGTATATAAATTTATAATTATTATATAAATTTATAAGATTTATAAATTTATAAATGAAAAAAATTAATTGACAAATGTCTTATGAAATAAAATTTTTCTTTCTTTTAAGAAATTATTTAGAAAAAAAAAGTAACTTTACATTAAGAATAAATTAACATTATCGTTCCGAATTATTTAGATTATGCTTGATTTTTGCTCAACAATAAATGCTGAATGCTTTCAATAATACCAAAATTGTTATGTAACGCTCATAATTTAAATAAAGTAGTTAATTTGGTGAAAAAATTAATTTAGATAAAAAAAGAGAAATAAAAAAAGAAGAAATTCTAGAAATTAATTACTTAGTATTTTTTTGTCTTATTTTATTAGAGATTTTCCATATTTATTTTTATTTATCAAGTAATTCATTGAGAAAGTGATTTCAGAGCTAAATAAAAACAGATAAAATTAATATTTCTTAGACAATGAAAACTATTTTCGTATACTTTAGCACATTTATAAAACATCTTCACAAGATATGTGAAGGATATTCATAAAGATTTTAGACTCCATCTGTATTTTATATTCCTCAAATATGAAAGCAAATAACTAATTTAATTGCACATAATAATTGTCCCAACTAACGCTTTTTGTTTGGTTCTGAAGAGTTGCATGAGATTTAATATGAAGATTGTAATAATCTAGTATGCACTTTCATATCGAGTATTTAAAAGCGGCGTTCTTAAAATGGAAAATTCATGTTTAATCACACAACCATCCGATTAATTTGATCTAATCCAGCAATGGTGGGACTAAGAGCTTTTAATAAAATTAACACCACTTTGATGTTGCAGATATTTTTAAGTCTCTGAAATTGAATTTTATATGATGATATTGAGTTAAATATATGGCTAAGAGTAGCATTGTAATGAAAGTTTTGAATTATAAAGGATATAAATAATTATTTACAAAAGGAGGTACTGATAAATTTGAAACTATTATAATCTTCCGAAAAAAATTTAAATATTTTATTCGTTTGATTTTTTTAGCTGGATCTTTATTCCTTCTGTTCTGATAGGTAGAAAATAATAACTCATTTCCTATAAAAATTTAATTTTTAATTTCCTAGGAAATACTTTTTTTTCTGCATTTTTAGAAAATTGAATAAGAGGCTTGTATAAAAATGCACTTTCAAAACCAAAAAGCTGCAGAGTGAAACCTATTAGCTATTTTTTTTTTTTTTACTTTAAATCCTCTGAGGCATGATCCAAAATCTGCAAACTCGTAGTCCTAACTGTTTCTGCTTTAGAACTTTGAAAAATGCACATACTGTTGTGTCGCCACATTTGTATTATAATTAAATTATATAAGAGAAAATTGAGTTGAAAATTGCGCTAAATTTTTATGAGTCATTGCCTTAAATCTACGATGCGTCTCATTATCTTGTCATTTCTAAAAATATTTTCATTATTTTTACCACTTTCGTTCAGACGCAACTCTGCTGAAATCTTTTTTTTTATCTGAAGGCAGCAGTGTCTCCACAAACTGCTGTTTTAAGTGTCCTATAGCTAATATTAGATCCGTCAAATGAATTACTTATAGTGACTCGTCATTTTCACCCACAGCTCAGGATCAAATTCTAGGATATTTTAACATCTATTATGGTTTTGGCATTCGTCTATTTCAGCATAGCCATGTTGGAAATATTTGAGCAACTCGCAAATTCTTGCTCATTTTTGTCATCATTTCCAATCAATTTTCTTCAATTTTACCTTACAAGTGCCATCAGGTTTTAGAAAAAAACTGTTGCGGACTTTGTGCTCACTTTGCCTCAAGTTAAAAACAAATAAGATGACATCTTAGTGGATATATTTCTAAAAAAAAAATCACTACAAAATTTACTTGGCCTTTTTAACCTTGTATCTTGCATGGAAGGTTTCTATTTCAATGTCTACGAAATTCCTTCGTTTTACGTGTTTTGTTCTTTAGAGCAGGACAGCAGAACCGAGATTTAGCGATTTGGTTTACATATTCTTGTTTTTGTTTGTCATATTAAGAAATAAATAAAAAAATAACGATGAATTAGATACACAAATATAAATAGCCGATTTATAAATTTCATTTGTAATATTCATTTGTTTATTTTATTACATATGGAAGATATTTCAAAGTGATTAAATATTTTAAATAACATTAAGTCAAGTTTCGAAATTAAAAACTTAATCTTTCAGGGATCTTATTGATAGTGCTGGAGTTTCTCCATTTCCCTCCCTTATTTTTCGCCGTATTAAATCTGATTTGAATAGAAAACTCCTCACAACGAATGTATGCTGAGCCTCAAATCATGATTTATATGTTTGCTTTTCTCCGTTTAGTGTGAATGTATAAATAGCATTTTCAAAGAAAATTATTTATATAAACTATAATATCATGAACAGACAAATTTAAACGAAAGTATATCTTAAATTATCTGATATTAAGATAGTTATTAGTAAAGAATATATTTGTGACATTATGTTATCTCTGAGGAAGTTTTCCAAAAAATGTGGGTAGACATTTTACGAATTTATCATCTAAATACGAGATAATTACATTTAAGTAGATAAGAAAATATTTATAAAAGGGGGTTTAAATATGATTTGAACCACAGACGGTGCGATTCTTTGATTCTGGATAAGGTGTTATGTATTCCATTTCAAAAAAAAAAAATATTGGTTGAAGCTTTGGAGGAAAATAAGGCAATATCATTCAACAGATAATTTGTCAAATGAAGATATTAGGAGTAGAAAATGAGTTTGTAGATCTTTACTTTTTGAAGAATGCACAATAACAAAATGCATCTAACTTTTACAGCAGAAATGAAACCACACACGTACAAATCTTGTCAATTATTAGAAAATACCGAATTTTCTGTCATTGTAGTGCGGCTACTAATAATAAATTTGATCAATGTGTTTCCGAACATTACCAAGTAGTCCATAAGTATCAAAATTCATGGTATCTTAATGATTGCTTAAGTTATCAAAAATAGCTATTTTGAAATATTTTTTGGTAATAACTATTTGAAGTTGAACATTATATTTCACATATCCACACACAAATGTTAATAATCATGCTCAGATTCAGCAAATATCTTAGGAATTTAACAATCGCTTCTCTCATTAGAAATTTGTTCTTCACTATATCTCCAAGGATAGTCCGTCACCAGGGTGTGATGATGATTTGAATCATTTAAACCAGAAAAATGATTTTTCTTAAACATTTTGGTTGAAGTTTACTTGCTACGAAGGCGAACTTACTTCCTAGCATCGATACAGCAGGTTTGCTTTTTCAGATCATTCAATATCATTTTTAAACTATGCTTCTATTACTATCTTACTAAACTAAACTGAAATGCGAAGCAAGATTAATTTACAAAGATTAAATCCAGTTACAGGTTCACTTCTAAAATGTGAGTCATTACATGTAGATATGATTGGCAATAAGGTTGATGATATCATCACCAATTCGAAATTTGGGCAATGATGAAAAATTATCTCTTAGTTTTCATTGAAATTACTTATCTTCATCATCATTGCTACACCAGAGAAAATACTAAAGCTTTGCACTTTGCGAAATAATTTTGCAATTTGCGAAATAATTCATTGTGGATCAATAGGCAATATCTTGCCTATTTCATGTAGTTCAAATCAGGTAAATATCCTAATGCTGAACAAGGAAACATATTTTGCCACATTTATTAGATAATTCAAATTTATCAAATCTTTTCATTTTATATTCTTGCATACATAGCTTCATTGTCGGCATGTTGTTGCAATAATACCCCATAATGTTCATGACTATGCACAAATTGTGCTATAAGTATTTTTATTGAATTCAACAAAAAATTAAATCAACAATTTTAGATGATGGCTAGCAGGTTAACTGTTTTTGCAAAAGCTCACAGTGTCTACATCCTGTTTATAAGGCGTATAATAAGAGTAAAATTGTATTATTCCTTATTTGGTGGGGGAGTACCTCGTAATTGAGGATGAGAAGCTTCAGGCATAGTGGTTGGTTCTCACCACCCCTGTGGGTACACGAAAAGGTGGGAGTCTGGCTTCTCCCTGTGATGACGGGACGTACTTCCTTAGGAAATAGTTGTACCGTAACCATTGATGGTCTTTAGTAATCAATGACAGTTTCTGCCAGTGTTGCTGTCAACGCGGTCCGGTCATTCATATGATTTCGTGTCATTCCGGCGGGTCGGAAAGTAGAAGTAGACACCTATGTCTCCCTGTCCTAACCAAGTTGGGTGTAAGGCCGAACAAGGGGAGACGGGGAGCAGAACCACCCAAACAGAGGGAGGGCCCTCGGATCAGACCAGTCCCCAGGACAGTTTTTTATTGAGTCTAATAAGAAGCTTTTCAATCATTGCCCGCAAACAAGGGTAGAAGTTAATTACATATGTATGGGTACAATAAGCTGTTCTTGTTATTATAGGATTCGACTCGTAAACTATACGGGGAGATGAAGGCAAGAGAATAAAATATTTAAAAATTGTATAAAAACACTCAGTATAATATAAAATAAGAATAAAAATCAGTGTCTGATCGCGATGGGCTATGGAGGTAGGAAGCACGCTCGCCGCGAGATCGCGACTAATTGCAACTAATCTACGTAAAATTAATATGCTAACTTAAGATCTATTTAATCAAGTTTTAGATTTTGATTGTAGTTAACTGTTGATGTTAATTAAATATTGATTTACAGGAAGACAGATGAAGCGGAGAACAGGGATAAGATGGTTTAAATTACAAATTCAATATAAGTCCCCCTCTAATCATCCCGTTTCATCTCACCTTTCATCTCTCCCCAAGTGTTAAGTACATATATTTTACCAATTAATGAATTGTCTATTTCTTATCTTTTCAGGTGGTGAGACGAACGGGCATCCAGAGGAGTGGGGGCTGCAAGTCGGAAAATGGTCGTATTTTTAATTCACTAATTTATTAACAAACTAAACCCACCCCCGGTTGTCCCAGGAAAGCCAGCAGTTTTTTTTTTCTTCCTTTTTTTCTTATCTTTTTTTAATTTTTTTCTGTTTTGTGTTTTTTTTTTAAAGAAAAAAGTTATCATTCTGTCATCTCTGCCCTGTGTTCTGATTTTATCTGAGTTCAAGGCATTTAGCGTAACTAAAGGCAGAGAGATTTTCGCACTCACCCTGAAGGCCTCAACCAATTTGCCGATAGCTAATTTGTTGCGGAATAAGTATCCGAACAAGACTCTCTTATGGGAGGACGCGGGTTTGACCAGGTGAAAATATTTGGCATGGTTACAATCAAATGCATAGTGATCGGCGTTCCCAATTTGTCCACAAATGCAATGGGTAGAGTCGAGTCTTTTAAAATGATTAAGGTATACTGGGAATGGACTATGCCCACTGAGGAAAAAGATTAATGATTTATTGTTAATGAGGAATTCCACTTTACTCAGGTATTTCCTAGTTCGAGTCCCGGAGGGGTAATCATAGTTGAGTCAATATTGACTCCATTACTCAAGAATATAATTTTTATGTGAATAAGGGGCTGGTATTTTTATATGAATAAGGGCTTTAAATATGAATAAGAGGCAGGAACAGTAATTTTTTCTCCAGCAGTCGTGGCTTCATTTGCTAAGCGGTCGGCCACCTCATTAACTTCTATCCCTACATTTTCCTTGACCCATTGCGGACCATGGCTCCCCAGAGCAGCAATGGAAGAAAGACTGTTCATCTAGATATTAGCAGTTGTATTTTCCTGGACAGACCATTTGGCCGCAAAGTCGATGGCGAGCATCTCTGCTTCAAAGACTGAATTAAAGGAGTCTAATTTAAAAGTAAAATTTTAAAAAAGGTTTTGTTTTTAAAAATGCACACGGCAAATACAGTGGAATTATTCAGCCTGGATCCGTCGTTGTAGATATCATATGCCGCATCAAGGAGAGTCTCATTTAGCTTGACCATCTTCTGAGCGGCAGAAATGTTATCAATTAAAATATTTTTTTCTAAAACTACATTATCGAAAAAATTGTTAAAATCGTGAGAGCCAAACGTCTAGATCCGAAAGAGAATAAATTCGGACTTAGCCACGACATTCAGGGAGTGTGTGTGTGTGTGTGGGGGGATACTTGTAACGATATTTTGGAGATTCGTGGATGTGGTCCTATAGTCCCGGGTAAACCGAAGTGGAAAAAATAGTTGGATTGAGTGGAGCCTAGAAATTTTGGGTTTTGTGAAGGCCCCGCCCCAGATGCTAAAACCATAGGGCAGGGTTTTTTTGATAGCGGTATTGTACCAAAATTTAATTATTTTGTTGTCTAGGCTCCAATTTGTTTTAATTGCCCTACTGAAGTGGGATGTTAAATTTATGGCCTTTTCTGTTAATGTTTAAATGTGGGAGGTCCAGGAGAGTTTATTATCTATAGTAATTTCCAGCATCTTCAGGCTATCGGTTATTTTAACCGGTGTTTTATTAATACGGTAGGTGGGCCTTTTCCTGGCACTTGTCGACTGATAAATTTATTTTTAAGTCAGCTAGTGTATTATAAACGGTGGCCAAGGTTGAGTTGACGTTTGCTGAAATAATGTTAGAAGTACCGCCACCGATAACAAGGACCATGTCATCTGCGAACGCCTGCACCTGAACAGCCGGAGCGTTTAAGTTTAAAATGCCGTTAATATAAATGTTCCAAATTCTGGGGGTGATAAATGACTCGTGGGGATAACATCTGAAGCACCCCATAGTTAGAATTAAAATTTCGTTAACGTTCATCCCTCTAAGTCAAGTAATAAAATAGAAAGTTGGTATAAAATCTAGGTATCTCAAGATTGCCCAAGATATTAAAAAGAACCAAACAGTTCATGTTATCAAAAGCGGATTTGATGTCCAGGGAGACGAGAGCCAACTGTTCTCCAAGGACCCGGGATTTAATTACGTTAATTAGGATACAGATGGTTAGATGGCAACTACGGCCCTCTTGAAAACCGAATTGGCTGTTGTGAATAATATTATTGCTATCCAGCCAACAATTCAATATTTTTAAATACAACCTTTCTAAAAATTTCCCGCGCGTAGACAAGAGACAAACTGGTTGATAAGAAGAGCATAGAGCAGAGCAGTTTCAAAAGGAGATGACACAGGAGGGTCAGCAGTGTTTATGCTTGAGGTAGACATATTTAGAGACCCAAGGCAAAACATATATCAGAGAAATCAATCAAATCAGAGTGACCAGTTACTAAAAATACACTATATTAAAATCCCTAAAATGTTCCACACATATCACAAAAATCAGAAATAGACAAGATAAAAATAATTCAATCATCACCACAAAACCCACATTAAAGGCATACGATAAAATAAATTAGCACACACAGATATAAAAATAATTAAGCCTGTATGGTAAACACAAATAAAACAATAAGAGATAAGGTATGTACACTTAAAAAGGATAAAAGAGGGGGAAAAGACTCACCAATTGATGAGCGAGGAGTTCCCAGACAACAGGTAAACATATAAAAAACATTCACGCACACACAAATTGTTCAATCAATTCATTAAAAAAAGTATCCCTAACACAATCGAATTGTGTTACTGGGTCGCCGAAGAGTTCCGTAAGCACGGTGTGATAGGGTTCAAATCACTAAGGTGGTTAGATAGAAATAAAGCACTAAGGTATCATAGAAGAGGCCGCTCCCACAAAACGTGGTGGGCAGGCATCAACCCAACATCGGCAGCAGAATGTGGGTTCGAATGGCGCCCACAAGGCAAGATGGTCGAAAGTTAAAAATCCGAGGAGGGAAGTGTAATGTTGAAGATTCAAACACAGATGAGTCCAACTAGAAAATCCTAGGACAAATGCTCTCAAAGTGGTGTTAGGTTGATCAGTCGCTTGGAACCATCACCAAAGTTTGAAAGCAATCTAGAGAGATCGTAGTTTCCCAGGGAAAAAACAGAAAAAAAGGGGTTCAAATAATCGGTTAATAATACGGCTCCATTGCAATGAAGTTGAAATCATGAATTCCAAAATCTGGCAGCAGATGAGAAAGAAGAGCACTTTACTGTGGGCGTTGACCATAGTCGTTACAAAACCAAAACAAAGAATTGTGAAGGTGAAAAAAGCATTGGAGAAGCATTTTGCGAAGCAGATAAAAGGTATTTTCTGGTTATTTTTGTTTCTGTTGTTTAAAGTAAAGATACTGTACTTTATTTATAGGTCACCGACCTTCTTTAGTCTTCCAATTGTCAGTTATTGGTAGTTTTAAGTTTAGCTCTTGGAGTTCCGTTGGACTTAGGTGTATTTAAAGCAATGCAGTTGAATTATAGGCTATATGTTGACATATCTAGGGGGTTGTACAGTTACCGTTGTGTTGAATTTATTTCCAAACAATTAGAAATAAATATTGCATACATAGTTGTAATTAGTTCCGTGTTCTATTGCATTAACGAAAGGTGAGCATTTCACTCCACTGCAACCATGTTCTTTCAAGCATTTCTCTCTTCAAATATGACACAAGTATAGATAGCAAATAGATATTGGTATTATTTTGAACGGGATTTAGCATATATGTTGACACAAATTAGCAATTCACCATTGATGAGAAACCACTAAAGCATGGAAAAAATAGTTTAAAACAGACGCATCCAATTACACAAATAAAAGTAAGTTTCAGTAAAACACAGATAAATACAATTAAATATCACGGCATAAGTTAAAATAAAATATTAAAAACTGTTTAAAAATAAGAATATTCATTAAAATTGAATAAAACTTAGAAAAACTTAACCGAGATGCTGTTGGGTCGGAGATGCTGAGGGTCATTTTGTGATTGTGATTATTTTGTGTATGACTTATACCTTATTTTATCTCATCTTGCAACAAGTATCAATCGTTCATCAGAAATGAATATTTTCTCAGGCACCGCTTATAATTAAAGTCACAACAACCTATCATAGTTTTGAACTGCTTATTCATGTTTTCACAATTCACATAATTCACAAGTATGGTTTTCATCAAACAAAGCTAGCCAAACATATTCTTGCGCCAGAAAACCCAAACAACCAAACCAACAAAACAAAGCAATAAAATAATTTGACGTCGGAACTTAATTGCAGGCAACAGAAACTATGACTTGAAATTTAATAAAACTGAAAATAGTTACCTTTCATTTGTTTCAGACTCATTTTAATCTTAATAAAAGCTGAAATAACTCTACATTATTAAAATAATGTAAGCAGCTCTCAAGCGTTTATAATAAATATGCGGTAATTTCTAATGAATAATTAAGCTCATCTAATTAAAATCGAAATAATACGGTCTTGAATAAGTTTTGTGGGTTTCTCTATAATATTTTGATTTTACCTAATGGAAAAAAACTGTAACATTTTATCAAATTCTTGTTGTTTACTTGTAGTTGAAGCGCAATAAAATATTGCATGGCAATTTTTGGGATACACAAAGCAAAAAGAATGACTTTCTGCGATAGAACAAAAAATGTAGTAACTATATAAGCCTATATAACATAAATCGGTTACGAGCTGAGAATTGGATTTCTGTTGATGTCTTGTCTGGTATCTTATCTTTTCTACCTCCTTTTGTGTATTACATTACATGGCTTATTTACTTTTTCATACATCCATTAATGTACAGTGTTACAGTCTGATAACGGAATACTGGATTAGTCCTGCTAATCTTGAATAACTGTCTGGATATATAATAAAACGACTAGTGTTTCATTAAATGTGCCTTTAATTAAACACTATTACTATTACAGTGTTATTTTAACGAATAAATCGCTTCATTAAATAAATAAAAAAATTGAATGTGCGACAGACATGGTAAAAATGATATTTTATCAAATTTTACAATTGTTTAGTTCGGTAACATTTAAATCTAATATCTGGCAATTGCAAACCACATCATATAATTACAAAAGTGTATACCGAAAGTTTGTAAAGTAAAAATTGAGTTTGTGTAAATAGTAATTGATTCCGAAAAGATTGTTTTAAATTAAATATGTAGATATATTGAAATAGGTTTTACATTTATATCCAAGTTTTATACATTTATAATTTCTAAAATGTGTATACGGCATCTTTAAAATAACATGCACACCTAATCTGATTCCACATTCATAATAAGTATTTTATTACAATCATGCAGAACCTTGATTGGAAATATTGGATATATAAACAGAATATGAATAAGTATAAAATGAATTTCGGAAACTATTTCAAAATATGAAATGTTTGATGTAATAATAAATTTTTTTGAAAAATATATTTTATAATTTATGTTGAAACAATTGGACACTTATTTTAAAAGAATTGTCAAATTCTTGGATATAAATATAAAAATACAAAATTTATAAAATAGTTAAGCATTTTTTAATTATTTTAGCGAATTTAATGCATTTTAATTTGATTCCTAACTGTCTTGAAATACATTTTTAATCGAAAGCATTATATTGTTTTGAAATATTGAGTGTTACATAACAAAGAAATTTTTTGATTATTATATATTTTTTTTCAGATCAATGCAATTTAATATATTGTGATACTAATTATTCATCAAGATTTAAATTTTAGTCTAATGAATTATTTAATATGTATTTGTTGCCATAGTAAATCGTCAAAACTGATGTTCTTTTACTAAATATAGTATAGATATAAAAAAAGAATGTATATATCCTCAGTTTTGATAGAAATAATAAAAAAGAATTCTTCTGTTTATTCAATAATCCCTTTGTTGTTTTAAATTACCAGATATAATCACTGAAGTGAAAGGCTTTCTCATAAAGGTTTCATTATTTGTTTAACAAATTATTTTACTTTTTTGCATTTACTTCTTTTATTTAAAAATAAAAAGATTGCTAAATGATATGCATCAAAAAGAGTAAATAATTATTTATTTTTCAATAATTATTTTAAGTTTGCTTTCAAAACGTCGATTATCTATCATGTAAAAAATGGGTACTTGTTTCCTCCAAACAGTGTAAGATTTATTATTATTTTTCTTTGAGAGGAGAGAATTCTGCTTATGCAGAAAGAGAGCCACTCTGTGAAAGAAGAAGAAAAGAAAAAAAAAAAAAAAAAAATCAGAGATAGCCCCTTCAGTTTGTTTGCTGATCCGTATACTGCGGAGATGCAAGAAAAAGGAAAAAGCAAATTTTCCTTCCGGCTAAAAGAAGGCTTTTCATAAATGTTTAGATGCGTAACCATAGAGACTCTTCTACAATTGCCTTCAGAGAATAAAAGTAAAATCAGAAACTAATATGGTGAACAATGCAGGGCAAATAAAAATTACACACAAACATATCCTCCCCCTTCTTCAATTTCAACACAGTGATCTCGAACAATAAAACTGGCGGCAGTGTATTGTGCGCATTTCCGCTGTTTTTAAAAAGCGGTAGCACTTGCGCTTGAGGTTGTATTTTGCATAGTCTAGAAAGAGAAAGATACCCAGATATTGTTGTTCTCTGTTGAGCAAGCTGTGTCTTTATTAGTTTGCGCTTCGGTTGAATTTTCTCGAGTCTTTAATTTTGCTCAGTTTCTTCCGAAATTACACAAAAAGGAACAATTCTTTCGAGGTGCGACTAAAGGAAATAAGTCTTTTTTTATCTTTATTATCTTTTCATGGCATAATTTACATTTTTTTGTATTATTTAACTTAACTTTTTTGACGACGGAATTATATGGATAAGTCTATTCCTTATTATGATGCTAATAATATGCGAAATATATTAAAATAATATTATCACAGTGCGCAAATATTCATGCATATACATTTTGGTATATTGCATGAATATTATCAAGATTATCACTTAACCCCTGATTAAGTAATTGTTCATAATGACAAATGGATTTCAACTATTCCATAAGTAAAACAAATATTATTACACTATTTAAAAGGTATTAAATTTTAGAAATAATATTTATTGATATGATTTAAAATGCCATTATAATAATCTTAAATGTTTTGAAACCTCTATCAGTAATCCCTTCCATTCACAAAAAAAAGAAGAAAGAAATATTTGTGGCAGAAAATATGAAGTATACTTTAGTCTTATTTCTTTATATAAACGTTCCATTTACCAAACAACAAGTGTACATTTTGACGATGGACCGGAAGCACTTTGCTGGTACCGTATTTTCTAAACATAATATCATAGTTACGTGATAGAATATGATGACTGGTGGTAGATTTATTAGTCGGTCTGTCCTACAATCCATCATACATAGCTGATATTCAGTGGCATGATGTCCCAACTCCATTTCCTTCAACATCGAGATCGAAATTCTACGAGCAAGTCAGCGAGTCTCAATTCAGATCAGTAACAATGATATTAGAAGAGGTCTTAGCAGTGTTTATGACAAACTCTGTCATTTTGAAATGTGGTCAGATATTGGAATATGGCATTTGCGAAGACACGTGTCTGAAAATGCTCTTTTCCGCACAAGTAGGAAGATGTATGACTTATGATTGATGTTTTGTTCATCAAGTTGGCACGCTTGGCGGAATTCTTTTGAAAAAGAATGTCTTAAAACAATTCCCATTTCCGAAAATGAGACTTGTATACTAGGTCTCCACCTTTACAGAGTAGAGCTATCCATAGAAAATTTAAAAGGACTTTATGGATTTTTCTGTTCATCAACCTTGTAAGCACGATTGAATTTCTTCGTAAAATAAAGTCTCAAAACAGAGAATCATCATTTCCCAAAAGTGAGTCTATAATACTACCCCTTCGCCGTCACAAAGAAGAATTGACAGTCGATAATCGAAAAAATACTCTATAAGGGTTTTTTTTAAAAATTCTGGATTGCATTGCATGCTCAAAAATTTAAGTATATTAGATGCAAAAGGCACATATTAGAAATGTTTATATTTATGTGATTTTTGATCATAAAAAATTGTTGCTTATTTTTTATCAATATTTCATCTTTTAATCAATATGTCACAAAAAAACTGTGATTAAAATTTGTCCAGTCTGTTTTTAAAGCATGGTTGAAGATATATATATTTTTAACTTTGAATTATTTCCGAAATATACAAAATAATTTAATAAAATCTGTGTTTGTTGCTTTTAAAAATTAAACTGTTAGGATTAAAAAATGCATTAAATTAAACAGATGTACTTCAAAAAATAAACAATAAGTCATTCATTAGAAAACAAACTTTCACTGACTACCGACTCATAACTGTTACTTGTTATTTCAAAAAATGATTTTATTAAAATCATATTTGCTACAGAATCACGGTTTTTTTTTCTAATTGTTAAAATGGTACCAAATGAATCACATTCAAGTATGAACATTTCATCGTCTTTTAACGCAATATTCAAGAAATACTTAAAATTTTCTCGTGGTTTCGTGATTATGAAAAAAATATTAAAAAAAACTATTAGACTTAACAAATAATTTTAAATTAAATATAAATAAGAAAGAAAATTATGTAATCAATTTATTATCAAAAATAATCGTCATACTTGTATTTTATATTATAAAAATGAAACATTAGCAAAACTATTTTCTAAAATATGCAAGATTTTGAATCTGTAACAATTCTGAAATATTTAGATGCTTAATTTAACACATTTTAAGTTATTTTATCTTCTATTTTAGTCTTTGTTTTATTTATATATGAATCATTTTAATATTCATTCAATTAATTGTATAATTGGCATTGTTCGCTTTAACTTTTCAACCCAATTAATGTATTTTCCTTTGTAGCGATATAATTTTCAAAATATTGATATTATTTTGTCAATTTAATATTTTTTCTATAATATTTCTAAGCATGTCTTGGAGAACAGTCATGCGATATCTGAAATAAACGCTACAATAAAGTGTCAGCTTATAATATCTATGCATTTCGGTGCATAATATACAAATTACATTCTTTTATTCAAGTTAATGAGATTACTTAAAATCTGTTGACTCCTTTATGTGTCATGAAAACTGATTTAAAAAAAAATATTTTTACTATTCATCTTATTTTTTTATTCAAAATATAACTTGTTTTAAAAGAAACATAAATTAAATTCTAATTCTTTTCAGGTCTTCATTTTCAAGTTTAATTTATTTTATCATTTTACCTGTCCATCTTTTTTATTATTATTGACATATAATAGCTATAAAGCATGCATAATTTATTCATTCTTCGCCAATTATTTTAATATATTATCATTTATCACTTGAGTGACACTCAGGCATTTCAGTCACTTTTCAATTTTAAAACGTGGTACTTATATGTATTCGATCTACGGATTCATAAATATTTTAAAATCAGTCCAACCAAATTTCACATTGGAATGGAAAAAATATATCAAAGTGATTTTTATTGATTTGAATTACATTCCGAAACTGTGTCTGCTTTCGAATTTATTGCCGGATAAGGTAAAGGAAGGGAAAAATTGATATATCAGTTTTTCGAGTTTAAATAAAATCCAATTTCTTTAAAAAATACTTTTTTCTAAATTCACTCTTTTTTAAAATTTATTAATGAGTCTACTATATTATTCTAATATCATTTCATAGATCATTTAAATGCCTTATATCTTTTTGTTCGAAGTTTAATGATGATGAATAATTTTATATTAAAATGTGAAAAATCGATATTTCAACGTCCGCCCCTTATCCGCTAAATTATTAGGGATCAAAATTTAAGAGCATTGTTTTGGATGTGAATTCAATGACTCAAACATAAAATTGCTTTTATGGGATATTTAGACTGGATGACAATTCAATTAGATGATAATTTATAGGAAGTGTCATTTCAGTTAAATAGTTGCTTATAAACATCATTTACATTTCTATATAAAAAATAATTTATAAATTTGGACACAGTTTCAAATTTCCTTAATGAATATACACATAATTAAACAACTTATTTAGAAAGTCAGTTCTTTCTTTTTAATTGCATTTCATATAATTTCCGTAACATATAATATTTAATTAATACTTTTCTCTTTGATGCTAGTGTTACTTCATTCAATAATAATGTGGGTAATCGGATTTTTTTCTACATATTTTCAGATTGCTTTGTCTGATGCTATAGACAAATCAATGAAAGAAAAAAAATATAAACATTTTTGGTTTATAAAAAATAGATAATAATTTCATATTATATTTAAATGATGATGATATATAAACATTTCATATTTTATCAAAACGCTTCTCTAGTTTTAATTACAAAAAAATCTGTCTGTTAAAAAAGAAGAAAAATGTTTTAAAATGTTACCAAATGCATGTTAAATATAATCTGTATTATGAATTTGCATTGCATTTATGGTTCCTATGAGTATAATATTCCACCCCTAAATTAACTACTACCATAATTAGAAGATATTTCTATATAATTAGAAGATCTTCCTATAAAATATTTGATATTCACTTTAATCTCATGATTTTTTAATATTAAAAGTTCATTCAATAGATTTTAGAGTAAACATTTCGTTTCGAACATTGATATTCACCAAGTGTGATTAAGAGCAATTTAGTTACGAGCATTTATAGTAACAGTAAACATTAAATTAATGAGATTATCTTATTCCTAAAAATCCTGAGAGTAAATGTTTTTAAGAAAGTAACTTTCATTAAAATTACTACAGCATTCAATATTCTTCTGTGCAGTCTTCCAGGAATTAACCATAATTTTTAAGCATATTTTACATTCAAAAATTTACTTTGATGTTATATAGATCACAAATGTTGATAAAGAATCTCGCACCTTTACATAACGTACTTCAAACTTTTAATGAGCGCTGCGCGGGATTTATTATTTTTTTTCTGTTTACGATCAATTAGTTTCCACTACATTAATTACATTTAGTTCTAAGTATAATTTTACATTTGAATGTAGAATTGTGAATTGAATGAACAATTAAAAATGTACCCACAATTTATTTTTATAAATGCATTGCTTGTTTACAACACACATTTGCTATTTTATGCAGCAAATAATGCAAGATACAAACTTGCATTGTATCAAATAATGCAAGTTTGCATTATTTAATGCATTTTTTGTCTGCACATATTTTATCTTAGTTTAAAATGTCGAAAAATGCGAAACCACTAACAGTATTTGAATCAATTTTTATATTTTAAATATAATGCATTTATTAATGCAAATAATTTAATACCTCTTTGCCTGAAATAATGCAAGATGTAAGCTACATATAATTAAGTATAAGTTATAAAAAAGTTTTAAGTTGTGATTTCTTCGATATGAATTTATTTCATTACATAAAGATCTGTAGAATCATGTTAAACCTTATTTATAGTTCATAATAAAATCTTTTTAAAATTTTACTACAGAATTCAATAGCATATTCCTTGCAATAAGTTGGTGTTTGTTAATTATCTCACGAAGATAACTTAAATGTATACCTTACTGATTTTATTAATAGATAAATTAATAATTAGTAAACATTCTGATTTTTTTTACTTTGAATTATCAATTATCTTCCTTTTCATTTTTAATCTTAAAAATTAAACCGCATTATATATATATATTACAGTACTGTATTTTAAACAAAATATATTAATATAATGTTTTGAGAAGAAGAATAAAATATGATTGACTACCACTGGTTTCATATTTTTATACATTTTAAATTAAGATAAAGTAAGTGCAGACAAAAACTGCTTTATGAATTATTAATATGGAAAGATTATTCTTCAAAAAATATAAAGGGTGCTTCTGAAATCCAGATACAAACTTGGAAGGGCAATAGAAAACATCAACAGGAATCAGAATTATACAGGAAAGTTCAGAGCTAAATTACAGAAAGCAGTTTTAAAGACTTTATTACATACACACACAAGCACACAAAATAATATACAAGGTGATCAAAATTAAAACACCTTATTCTGAGCTCTCTATACAGCGAACTACTCAGTCTAAAGGCTCCAAAATTGCTGAACATATTGTTCAAGACATGGAGAGATGGATTACACGAAAAAAATTAGTTCCTGAAACATCAATAGTTGGCTCTGTACAACAAGAAATATGCAAAAAAAATATATTTTTTATTCATACGTATCACACATTTAATCACACGGGAAACTGCTCAATGCGGTTCCCTTCTTCCAGATGTGAATTCTGCATTTATGTAGACAGCTACAATCAATTAATCGTAATTGATTGATTGATTGAAATGCTTCTCACTTGCAGAGTGATACTGTCTTTCAAATCTATCAAGGTTACCGGACGTTCTCGATAAGCAAGATTTTTTAAATATCCCCAAAGCCAAAAATCATAGGGATTAAGGTGTGTAGAAAGAGATGCCGAAACTCATGCAAGAATTAGGTTGCCGGAAACGTACGATTAATTACTGCATTATTAGTAAAATGATGCCAAAGAAACAGTTGTATACAGAGTCCGATGTGTGGAGGCGCTTCATCTTGCATAAAGGTAATTGAATGAAGACATTGGCTCTGTTGCATTTGGGGTACAACACAATTTTCGTGTATGTTTGGGTGCTTTCCGTAAATTCTCAAGTCAACGAAACTCACGAAGTGCAGCTGCAGCATTCCCTTTGTTTTCATAAAACAACTTCACAAGCAAAGCGCAAATTCATCGCTGAAAAAAATGACATTTTCTTTTTTCTTTTTAGCCCTTTTATGCCTAGAACAGTTGCAGCAAATCAAGTTCTTATGCAAATTTTTGTATTTACAGTTCGAAATTGCAGTCACATTGAAAGTTTTAGTTTTTTATCGTTTTTTACATATCAGTAATAGAAAATACCGCATGTCTTTTTTGTTTTCTTTTATGATTATTTGTGTCTTTTTGGCATATTTTCTGTTGTACAGCGACAATTATCGGTGTTTCTGGAACTAATTTTTTTCGTGTAATCCGTCTTTCCATGTCTTGAATAGTATGCTCAACAATTTTGGAGCCTTCGATTGAGTAGTTCGCAGTATAGAGAGCTCAGAGAAGGGGCGTTTTAATTTTTATCATCTTGTATTTAAATCACCTCGATGTTCCCGATTCATAACATAGATATTCGAAATCTCGCCCATCGATATTCATGCATGAATGATAACTACGTTGCATGGATTGGCGAACATTTTCAAAAAGTGAATATCGGCTAAATCGAGATTAATGAAAGGATTCATCCTAAACTCACTCTGGTGTCGACCAAAGCATGCTGACCTCGAGTACTCTCTTATATGTCATCTGTTGATTTCTACTGTTGTTTTCTACCGCCCTCCTAGTTTATACTTGGAGTTCAGAAATACCTTGTATACTTTGATCTAATATCTCCCTTTATAATGTCTGTCTAATGGTTATATTTAAGTAAATTAAATAGAGCATCAAATATTTAAAACAAAACTGAAAACAATAAAGCTAAGAATATTTTAGATTGTTTCACTATGGGCCCCTGTAAAACTGAAAATCAATATTTCATATATTTTTGTTCAATATATTTATACGTATTTTATTGATGATGATCTGTAAATGATCTTAAAATAAGTCATTTTTCAGTTCAATGGAAACTTTTTGAAATATCTGGGAAGACTTTTGTCAAAATTATTTGGAAAAAGGGCAACTCAGGAACTCGTTCCGCTTATGCTTCCTAAAATTACTGAAGCATTTTTATTTTATTTGAAAGTATGAATTCATAAATATAAGAATTTCTGAAATATAATTCATTTCTAAAAGATTTTAGGGATTCCTTTTTTGAGAAACTGAGCATAATTTAGAATAATTTGATCTAGTAATGTTATTGTAATATTTTATTTTTATGTTTAATTTGTCCTTTGCAACCTCATCTAGCATATCTGCATTGCAAACTGATAAAGAAAGGTTATTCTTGTGGGGAATATAATTCTTATAGTAAAATAGCAAATCTTATAGTGGAATATTCTTATAGCAAATCCATCGAACAAGATAACTTTTAATTCGGTCTGAATTGTTATGACAGCTAAAGAGCTTTTCCTTCTTCTAACAAAATTTTGAGCTCTAAATATTTTCAGTTATTTTGATACTATCTGTATGAACGCACGCACGCACACGCATGCACGCACGCACACACACACACACACACACACACACGCACGCACGCACACGCACACGCACACGCACGCACGCACGCACGCACACACACACACACACGCACACGCACACGCACACGCACACGCACACGCACACGCACACGCACACACGCACGCGCGCGCGCGCGCGCGAGATTACCTAGATCAAGGATACACCTAGACAAACTAAATAAAACTTTTATAGGCCGTTAGAATATTTGTCTATGTTTCAGCAAGTACTTTGAAACTACCAATTAAAACTGGAATCGATTTAAAACTCTTGTATTTATAAATGCTCACAATAAAAAAATACAATTTTTCTTTGGCTGCCATATTATTATTAATTAACAGAAAAATATGCCTAACCTAATTTCTTATTAAAATACTGAATTGCATTGTATTAAGCCAAATAAAAAATATTTGTAATGCCTATTAAGATACCATGTATAATTCCCTCATTTCGTTTCTTAGACAGGTTATTGCAACTATGGCTTTTTGGGTTACCGTTCATTTGCATTCTCAGTAAATCTTAAATAATAAATTATTTTATTTACATTTTATATATTTTGTGTAGTTTATTGCATTGTATTATTACATCTTTTGATGTATTCTACATTTTTTGGGTCGTCTTTTTGTCCTTACTTTCTTTTAAATTTCTTTTTTTTTTAATTTTTATGATTTTTATTTATCGCTTACTATCTATATATTTATGAGATTTTTCATAAGTAATATTTAATTAGTTTTAAAATAGTATATTACATTTCTTTACGTCATTTAATACATTTATTTATTTTTCTTTGCTGCTTATGTGCAACTTCTTTCGTGCGATGGCAGAGGATTATAATGATAGTAAATATTGCATAAATTATTGCTTGGCGCAAAAATCAAAATCCGGTTTTCTTAAGCCGAAAATTCCCATTTTCAGAGTATGCATTTTTCCGAACATAAATTCACCTATAAGTGAAATGTCCGTGATTAGGTTTCCAAAAAAATAATGGACGTATTCTTTTCGATAAAAGTAGTTTAAAGCTTAGCGTATGCTAGTAACCTTTCCTAGAATTTCGTAATAAAAACGTGTATGCATTTTTTTCTTAAATAAAACTGGATTTCAGGAGGCAAAATGCTAAATAGGCTCTGCAGCTCAATATTCATATGGCATCATTTATCCTATTATGTTGAGCGAAATTTTTCCCTTAGTTTATTTATCCGAGTTAATTTATTGTTGAAAGAAAGCTTAGCTTGTAAGAAATATATTTATTTCTGTTAAAAATTTAATGTTAAATGTATGTGAATTGTAGTCCAGATGCCAAAAATATGAATTTGCTCTAGAGTTATAAATAGTTTCGGTATAATATTTTCAATATAATAATTTTTTTTATCACATTTGCTTTTACAAGTTTATTGTTACATGTGAGAGGTCACGTAAGAATACATTTAACCCTCTCATTACTAACTCGGGTCAACTTGGCTGGTAACTTCTATTCATGTTTGACAGTGATGAATTACTTATTTCGGCATGATACTTTCAAAAGATTGCGGAAAGAATTAGGAAATAATTTTATTTATAATTTAAGAGTCGTCGAATATGAAATAAAGCTGATTTTCAAAATAAGAAATGTTACTGTAAAACAAGACTTTAGTTTTAAAAATTATACTATTTATAAATTAATTTATGTGTTCATTTGAATGACCAAATTAATAAGAAAAAGAATATCGTAAAACATTTAAATGTTAGAGAAATTCATTTAGTAAAATTTATTTGGTCGAAAATTTTATATTCAAGACATGCATTAATTACAACGATATTGGATATGCAATACTTCTTGTGAGCCATGTTAATTTTTACTCCAATAAATAAAATATTTATTTTTTATTAAATGTATAATTTTTTGGATAAGGCTTTATTAAAATAATCAAAGAAAAAGAAAAATCTGGTAGACATTATTGAATTTACTAGTAAAATTACTAACTTTGCTTTCTTATTCTCAGTGCAATATAAAATTTTAATATTTTCATAACATGGTTATCGATTTAAAAAATTAACTGAATAAAATTTCCTTTTTATACATGAGAGATTTCATCATTGAGGATTCGATAATAAAAATGATTTCAAGATTCCATCATACTAAATTTGATATAAAGACTACTACACAATAAGAAATAATTAAATTAAATTATTTTTCATCTCAGTATATGGTGAATCCATTTCACTCTGTTATGAGTAAAGCATTTTCCGTACACAACTTAATTCAGATTAAAATTGCTTTGAAGAGTCAAAGGGTTAATCTTATTGAAGAGACAGAAAGGTTAATGTATGTATGCTTTGTAGCCCGAAATATCTGGCATATTTAGTAATGCATACAAAACCTAGCTATTTTTCTAAATATTTTTTTTCCGATATATTTATTACGACATTTAAATCAGTCGTGTAAAATAAGATACATCCTCATAGGATGTAACGGGACTAAAGAAGACATACATGATTTTGACATGAAAGATAAACATTTAAAATATATATATTTGTTTCTTCTACAGACACTAAAATCTAAATATTTTCTAAAGTACCAAACATTTTGAGCCTATTTTTTTAATGTATGCAAATACCAAATATTTATTTTTTGGTTAGTTATTCCTATTAATTTTTGTTACATGAAAGGTGGTTGATTAAGAAATATGTATTGAATGTAATATAACGTATTTGAAATTGACATGGAAAGATTAAATTAATTTAATGTAAAGTTGTGACATTGCTTGTATCCATTAATTCATTTTTAAATTAATTGAATATGATTTTTAATTAATTGTCTTATTGTATAAAATTGTTAGGATAGATGAAATAAAAAAATACACTAAATATGGTATCAAAAATCCGTTTTACTTCTTTTAAGAACATAACACAACAAATTTACAATACAAGAAGGGGGAAATAACAAAAACAGCAGCATATATGCTGTATTTTAAATCAAATTTTTTTTAAAACTCAATTCGAAGGGATCCATTCACAATTTATAGCAATACATTATACACATATCAGTTAGGGATACACATACTCCATTGGAGAAATACAATTCGCAACTTAAGTTTTTACAAATAATGCATTTATACAAATTGGAAACAACTATGAATCTTCATGAGAGCTAGCGGTTTTATCTAATTTTAAATTACATTATTTTTTCTCGATATGCAATTGAATCCAAACTGTCTTGTATGTTGAAAAAAAAATGAAGCCGTCACAAGAAATTGCGGAAAATGAAAAGTATCATTTTCATGTTCTGTTAACAAAGCAGTGAAATTTTCTTTAGCAAAACAGTTTTTATGACATATAGTTACGGAAAAAGGAACAGTGACCATGCGCTCCGTTATTTTACTGTAAAGAATTATTTCTCGACAATGACGATTATCTGTACAGTAGGTTTATTAATTGTTTCCTTCTCCGTAAGAACAACTTTTAATTAATTGTAAGAACATCAGCAATAATCACAATTCTTGAAATCTAGAGAAAAACAAAAAGATATTTTCAGTTCACCATCACGGAAATTATCAAATACAGAATGCATATACTAGTGTCTTTGTTTGCTGCAAATCGATGAACCATTTACCTATCTGGTTAAAACACCACGAGATGTTGCGTTATGTTGAGTCTCTAGAACATAATGTCTCGGTCACAAGATTATTTTATTTGTTGCAAATAACAGATGAACCATACATCTATCTGGATAAAACACAATCATATGTTGCGATATTATGAATCTGGATCATAATGTATCCCTCACAAGATTATTTTACTTGTTGTAAATAACCATTGAACCATATATATATATTTGAATAAAATACCATCATATGTTGCGTTAAGATGAATCTTGATATTCATAATGTCTGATTCACAAGGTTTTTTTACGAATAATATTTATATCAAACACTTCCATTGTACATTAATGAACATCAACAGTATTGGTATGTACAACAATGGAAGGAGCAACACGTAAGTTTCTTTGCATAATATGAGAACTGCCAATCAAATATCTTAAATGTGGTACATTTTTGACACAATTATATTTTTCATAAGACATTTAACAATCCATAAAGAGTAAACCACTGAAACCCCCTTTTATTAAGACCTTTCTTTATAATCAACGTGATGTTGCACTGTTCTTTCCCTGTTTAAATAAACACCAGCAAAAATAACTATATTCAGAATCAGGAGAGAACAGCCTATTCCTATTGTCACTGTCAAAGCCGTAGAATAGGCGCCTTGCTGAAATATCATAGCCAATGAACCGGATATATTCATGGATTTTGGAGCAATTGTCGGTCGTTCTTCTAATATAATTAGAGTTGCATAAGCATTGGTATTGACTCCACCGTCTTTGGCTGTTGTTGCTGATGAAGATGTTGTTGTCGATGGAGTGGTAATGACGATGCTTTCTCCTGCAATATTACTCCTAACAATACCGTCGTATGTGTTAGGGTTGTCGTGATCTTCTAGAAGGTGGTGGGTGGTTGTTGATTCAAAAGCTGCAGCTCTGTGAAGAGTAGGAATAAGATTCAACCAGAAAGAGAGTCTGTGTGCATGATAATGATCACGGAGCCGAGGTTTCAAACCTAGAAATAAAGAAGATCTGAATAAATAGGCTTGTATTGTGAAAACAAAATGACTATTATTGACTAATTTATAACTGTTTATGTCATTCATTCAGTATATTTCATTAGTGAGATAAATTCAGCATCTAATTATAATATCTTTGAACTCGTGAAATATCATTAAATTATTCATAAGCGTTATAATTAAATGTAAAACGAATGCTAACATAATTTGGAGGGAGAAATTGCCATTTATTTAATAATATAATGAAATGTATTATCAAGGATTAAATAGCTGAAAACATGTTTACATTTTCTTTTATACGGCTAATTTTCTTCAGAGTAGTTACCATTGGGATATTTATGATGGAGGAATTCAACAAGCAAACTGATCAAACACAATACTTATGCCTTAGGCTATTTCCAAGAGTAAACAGAATAAAACTCCTCATAATATAGTTTATTGCTGAAATACCAAAACTGGTAATTTAATGGACAATTTTTTTAAATGAAAGTATACATAAATCCATCTTGTATTAAAAGTTTCCTGGCAATCTTTGGCATGGAGTAAAGGATATGAGCAATTTAACTCAATAAAGAGGAATTCATAACTATTTTATAAGTCATGCATAATTTATTTAAAGGTTTGTGTGATTTAAAGAAAATTTCTTTATTCACTCGATTATACAAATATAAAAAAATATTTTATTAATGCATTTGCGGACAAACTAAAAGTTTGATAAATGTTGAAGATTACATAGAATATCTTTTGTACTAAAAGCTACAACGGAAATAACAATCTTACTGACTGGAACCATGCATTTCGGAGCTTCAAGTTTGATATAACACATTAAAGATCCTTAATTTAATCCTAAAGATCCTTAATTCTTCATTTTTATGGTGAAAGGCAATGCGCTTCGCACAATTTTGTGACATTTTATGGAGCTTTGTTTCCTCAGATGACTTGAAACAGTTTCAAGAGATGAAATTATTTAATTACTTGAAACAGGAGGAGATACACTTTTTCAAGAAATAAAACAATTTCATGTTGCAACTTGAAACGGTTTTAGGACTTAAGATAACTAATGTTAAAACAATTTTAAATGACTACTGTAAAGAAATAAGTGAAAATAAGTTTAAAATGTGGATCATTGAATAAAGGAAAAGTTAATATTCAAGATATTGAAAGATAATGTTTAGTGACAGTTTTAAGCAGATACAAGAAATTTTATTACACTGATACAGGATCATAGAGGAATGAATAAAAATCGATTTTACCTATGGATATGAACTTCTGATGAGTATCATTGTACTCTGGCCACCAAAGTCTCTCGAATTTTCCTTTTATTTTCTCATTGCTGACATTTTCATTATCGGTATGTGGTTCATTTGGATCTCTGAAATGTTTAAATGCCAAGAGTTAATAAGAATACTGTCAATAGACATGGGCCAATTATAAACAAAATAGCACTTACAATCTTTGAAAACCAAGATTGTCTGTTACTTTTTTTCTCATGTCTGGTATCAGTTCAGCTTAATTAGATTTTTTTTTCTTTTTAAAGCACCGCTTAGGATATTTTGCGACGAAAGTAATTTTGAACTGAGAGCAGATGACGATAATGATACTTGAGCTTGCATCCCTTTCTCCAGGCTTCCGCACCACACTAGCGGGAGGAAATTTAGCCCTAACGGATTTAGCGCGCACCAGACTCGTGGTGCACGCGGATTCTTCAGTAAATCTGGTCTCGCACCTGATAACCTAAGGTTCCGAAGTCGAGACCTTACCAATATGTCACCGCAATCCCCACATTGGCATCAATACTGTTGTTGTGCAACAATTGGTTTTGTCGGAAAAGTTATTGAATAAAATTATTTGATTTGTTTATAGATTTAATATGATTTCTATTAATCTACAAAGAAGCTACTCACTTAAATAAGTTAATAACGCCACTTTAATTAGTTTCTTTAACTTTACAACATATTTAAAGTGAATTTTCTAAAAGTATTTGCATTTAATTTTAAATTTTATTACATTTAAACATACTATATAGCAAAAAAAAAATTGTAAAGTGGTTCAGAAGGATTAATGCTTTTGAATGATTTTACCTGCTTCGTCTTTCGAAATATTACTTTTAAAAGGTTCATCAAAAATTATTTATATTTAAGAATCACTTCTATCCCGTATCTTTAATAACATAGAAAATGTTGTTTTTTGGATGTTGAAATTGATATCTATCATTGTTACCATAAAAGGTATACAATATTATTAATTTTCAACTCTAGATAGGCAAAACTTTTAAAGGATTGAGCCAGTGAACCCTGAAGCAAAGTTTCAAGAATATTCTGATAAATAAGTAATTTGTAAAGAAAATTTCATAATCAAAACAAATTTGAATAATCAAAGTTCCATGTTATTTTTCTGTCATGATCTTATTAAATTATGAATAATTTAGAATGCATAATAATTAATCAAAATATATTAGTGAACCTCCCCTGATATATCTTGTGTGATTTTTATATTTTGTTTCCATCACTGAACCAAGCTATAAATAAAATAGTTGACTCGCCATTTTCCGTATTTATGGATAATATATTATGGAATTGATTGCATCTCAGTTCAAGGATCTCAGTCATATTATGAGCCTTTCAACTTTCTGATTCTCAATTTATATCAGTCAAGACAGCAACTTTTCTACTTATTCATTTCCATCCCTTCAAATAATGCCAAATAAATCAAAAGAAAGATCAAAACATTCTTTCGCCATTCTTTTTAAGAATCTATAGATAACTATCTTTCATTCATGTCCAAATATTAGTTTCGCTTCAAGCTATTTTCATGTTCGATTCGGTTGGAAATGCTTGTTATCACTTTCAACTCAAAATACTTTTTCGAATATTTTTAAATAAACTTATCTAATTGGGTTGTCATTTATAAAGCTCTTTAATTGACTGTCTAAAAGCTATTTCAAACTTGAAGTTTAAAATGGACCTAAATGAAGATAATTCCCTGAGAGAAATTTGCTAAAATATTGATCAACCATTCATTTATTGGAGGACATTTCTTTATGGATTGATAAAAAATACTTCGTTAATGCGTTTTGACTGTTACTAGTTTTTTGACTGAATTTATGACCATTAGCTATATGAAATTACACACCTAACTTTTTTTTTTCAACAGAAAAAAGAAAATTGCATGAAGAAAATATACATCTTCCATTTAAATATTTCTTGTTCACCCTACGACATTTACATTTCATTTTCCTCAAAATGAGGTTCATCTTCTTCAGAAGATTTTTGAGTTTCCCTCCTCTTATGGAAAAAAGTGAGAGTTTTTTTTTTTTTTTTAAGAACATACTTAACTGCCTCTCTTTTATCACAGAAACTAGAGCGAACGAGAAAGGAAAAAAAAAACGTTTAAATGAAAAATGAACATTGAATTAGTTCTTTTTAACTAACATGGTATAAAAAAAAGGATTTTTTTTTTCTTAAAGCTGAGAGAAAACTGGTTCCAAAAAATGAGTATCGCGGAAAATGCCTCGAGACATTGAGTCTAAAATGAGTATTTTGCTGCCTAAAGTGTCAGAGGATTGCTAGAGTAAGCGAAGATTACCAAACCATCTAATGATCTAATGATAAAAAAGAAACCAGTTGGGGTGCTGTAATTATATGAACTCACTTCAAAAGCCTTGGCTGGCAATAAAATACAAAATAAAAAGGAAAAATTGCATTTAAGCGCTGCTTTGTAAAGAATTGAAGGATATTTTTGAAAAAAAAAAGCAACATAATCATTAATGTTTTATAGAAATGCATTTTCTAATCAGTTCGTTTTTAAATCAAACACAGATTAAGACAGTCCAGACAAAAATGAATGCAATTATGATTATCGTATTTGTTTTTTTCTTTGATTTAAGATCATACACTGTTTTTATATATCTAACAATATTTAAAAATTTAAATTATAAGTATATATTTTTAATTGCAGCATTTTTGTTAAACTCTTTCATCATATTATTTCGCATTTGTTTAAAAAATGAAAATATATTTCGTTATAACAAAAATTTCTTTTTTTTTTCAAATAAAATGTTAGAAATGTGCTTCTATAATATTTTGGTTATTGTGACAAAATGCTAAATACTTATTCTGTGCTTGGTGCACTGTAAGCATGTTGCAGTAATTATACGATTGCAATAATTAATGTGTGCAATTATGTGCACATGGTTCTCGATTAGAATCCATTTCTTTTTTGAATGTATATCTAATAACTTCTAACAATTAATTGTTGTTGAACAGATCTTGGTATAATAAAGACGGTAAAAATGAAAATTAATTATCGTACACAGACCTTATTCTGTATTATCATATTTAAATGGATAATATTATTAATGGGAAGAATATATTATTATAATTTTCAGATATACGCTTCATCAACTTTGTTAAGAAAAAAAGATATTTCTGGGTAATAAAGTTTCAACTTTAAACAATTAGTATTCAAAATACAGGAATCAGATATTTAAACAAATATATCATATCTAAAAGACGGTCTTCCGAAATCGTAAGTGTTGAGCGTAAACCATTTCAAAAAATTATATTTAAAAAAATAAGTAATTATTTTGGAAATAGACGTAAATAAGCAATATTCAAGTTTGTGAGTGATGAAATAAATTAATAAAGAAATTTAATACAACAGTTGTTACAATTCAAATAAGGTCAAAATGTTGTTTGTAAATTCAAAACTCCTTACCCATATTTAGCGAAATTTGTCCAAAGCATGATAACAGTCTCAGAAAGGGAACTTTCAGATTTGGTGAAGTTTCTTGAAAAATGAGACAAAGAATTAACAAGTGGAGCACCAAAGACATAGGGTAAATCTTCTCCATGTACCGTACCCATTCTTTGCGAATAACCAGCATCTTCTGTTTGGTGAGTAAAAACATACTGGAATGTTTTAGGATCTCTTGGATGTCGTACTCTTGAATGGAAGTTGCCTGTGCGTACCAAAGGTGCTATAACAAGTGCATCACTCATGGCATCTGTTGTTGAATCCAGAATGTTAATTGGATGTTGATCAGGTTTACTCCAATCCGTGTATTCGTTCACTACGGTTAAAAAGATTTCTTGTAAGTGGTATGTGAAAAGATTCCGGACGAGTGTTCTCAACAAGCGGTCTCTTCTTAGGACATCAATGCCACTTTTGTCCTCCTGGCTTGAAAACTGATCATATGATTCGATTCTGGTCATACCAAACATTAAATCATATTGGCCAAAGAAATCTGTGTGTTTCTCCATGACTTCCGCAGGTTCTCCAGGTACCACAACGCCATCAATTGTCGGGCCAAAAGCGGATAGATGATCTGGTACACTCAATGGCACATCAAGGATATCTTGAACTGGACGCTGGCGTAAGCATTCTACTAAAACAGCGCTGTCCTCTATAGGGCATTTCAAACTTTTGGCGATTTGGCGTGTGTATGCCAATGAATTCCTAGCAATTGCCCAAGGACTAAGAGCTGAACCACTCTGCATAATCGCTCTTTGAAATAGTCCTATATTTTGAAAAAAAAAAATGCTTTTAATGTTGATTGCACATATTTATATTGTGTTTATGTGATTGAATACAAAAAAGTCATTATGTATGATAAAAATATGTATGTTTATATATATATTTATGCGATAAAATGTGTATTCACAAAATCCATGAGAATAGTTTTTTTTAATAGATAGTAACAAAATATCATATATGTAAGTTCAATACAATTAATGAAAATGACATAATTTATTCTGTTATGTAACTGCAATATTATGTTAACTTTTATTACAGTTAATTGAGTTACTAACACATTTTTAAGATTGTAGAATAATGATATAATATAAGGTATACATAATTTGAAGTAAAGTAGCTTGAAAATAATTAAATTTTGTTCTAATTTTAAATTTAATTTGCATGTAAAATAATTTATCCTACAAGCAATCCTTTGTAACTTTGCATTACTTAAATTTTGCAAAAAGGTTTTATTAAAAACTTGACGTAATTTTTTATCAAAGTTTTTTAATGCCTTTCCTTTAAAATTATACTTATTCAACTAAATTATATAACTAAATCTTTTATAAGGACCTATAGATTTAATTAGTTTCATAGAATAATTCTAACAAACATTCGAGTTTACAATGCAGAAAAAGGTAAAGTAATGTCTTTCAAAAGCCCTAAATCTGAATTTCAGGAAGCAGTTTATGAATAATTCAGTATATAAATAAAGTTTAAGCAAACTTGCAAATGTATCCCCAACCACATTCGCCTGGCGTTATAATATAATTAAAAATACTTTATTAACCATTTTGCATGCATTAAACATTATGCATTTTTGACACAGCTTATGGTGACTTAGAAACCCTGAAACATTAATATAACTTATCTCGGTAGCTTTTATTTTGTTTGAAATATAAATAGTGTTTTGGCTTATATCTTATATAAGTACAAAAAGATTCAAACTTCATTGAATTTCTGCTTAAACAAAAGCATGATGTATGTCCTAATGATTTAAATTGTATAATTAATTTCCTAGCAAAATTTACCTTCTTAAAGCTTTTCAACTTTTGAATTATATAGTGTAGCATCTTTTCACATATATAAAATAAATGTTCCGAATGAAATGAATGTGTCCGAAAGCATGATGTATGCCCTAATCATTTAAACTATACATTTAATTTCCTAACAAAAGGTACCTTCTTATATCGTTCCAACTTATTAATTTTATAAAGTACCATCTTTTCACATTTATAAAATGAATGTCCCTAATGTTTCCGAATATTTTGAAAATATTGTCTTAATATATGACCCTATTTTCAAAATATTCGAATGCAATAGAAATATTCTTGAGTAAGAGTTTGATTTTCTTCTTCATTTTTCATTATTTTCGATTATCAAGTTGATGTACAATTTTTCGACTTTAATACAAGTTCACTTATACAACACTTTTCAGAATTTCGGAAGAGAAAATGAATATAGCTAATTTTTGATAAATTTTTTGATTTGATATTTTTTTCAAAATTTTGACTACGCCTTTAACCAGACAGAATGGTCTCTTAAAAACTTTCTCGCAAACTCTGTAATAATCGCGTCATTTCCTTCATCTAGCATAAAGTTGGGTACCTTCCGCAAGGTCCGAAATTCCCCATTACTTATAAGATATTGATGCAGAATATTGATTACTGGAGTGAATTTAACATTTTTACTGAATCTGTAGTGAGTCTGAATTTGTTATTCTTGATGTTTTTGAAGATTAAGCTCTTGCTTGCTGTTAAAAGCATCTCGAAATCGAATTTTCGTTTTAGATACGCTTTTTCAAACAATTGAAGTCAAAACTTGCCACAGGCCTAAAATTATATTGAAATATACTGAATTTACCCAATTGTAGTTAACTTTATATGTAGTCATTACATATTCGAGTTTACATGCTTGGAACATTTCTTCTTGAGCACGATAATCCGCTTGACGCACTCCAAGTATGAAAGGTATCAACACTTTAAATGTTAAATCTCTATCCAAATTTTATCTTTCTTGCTCTCTTCGTTTTGTAAATGTTATCTACAAAACGTTATACAGACAGGTAGACTTTCTCTAAATGGATTTCGCTCAAAATTTGAAATAAAAATTTGGTATAAAAACTAAATGACTGATGAAAGCCAAATTTCATTCATCATTTGCATAGAAAGTTATGTTGATGAAATGTGGTTGAATGCTAAATTTTATTCATCTAGATCAAACCGTTTTCACGTTGCTGTGTTCATAGACAGAGATAATGAAAAATAATTGTGTTCTGAATAAAGGAAATCTGAAATGTGAAGTTTCATCAAAATTGCGAGGTCAATTCATCTAACGAATGCAGCATTTTCTACATGTTTTATATGAGAGAAAGTTAAAGAAAATAGAGTATAATGAAAATCTCCAACAAAAATTTGAAATATCATAAAATGATTGGACTAAATAATTCTTAAATATGCTGCACATAAGTAATGCATATAATGGTATCGCATACTATTCGTTTTGCACTCACAAATAGTTCGGGTTTATAGTACATAGAAATCTTGGAAAATCCTTACTTGCTTAATGACCTAATATGCGTTTCTATGAATGCTTAAACTATAATAACATCTTAAGACATTCAACAAGTTTAGATATAAATTTCAATGTGTCTTGATTATTAACGATTTAAAAATATATATATTTTTTAAATCTATCAGTATCTTTTTACAATGTAAAGATAGATTTCGAAAGATTTAAACACATATAATCTTGTATTGAGTAGCTTTTGAAATAATGCGAAATTTGAGTTGTTTATTATCACAATTATTGCGTTATATTTAATTTTTGTACATTTTTTATTTAATGGAAGATTACGTCTTAGATTTTTCGAAGATTATTTCCAAATACTTCTTAGAATTTGGTATAAATAACATTACCTTTCGTTAGAGGTGTCAACATTAATAAATTGACACATGCTGCACCATGGCCATGACCAAAAACTGTAACATTTTTTGGATCACCCCCAAATTCTGCTATGTTTTCTTGAATCCAGTGTAAAGCTGCAACTTGATCCATAATGCCATAATTTCCTCGAGATGATCCCTCTACTGCTGGTAGGAAACCTACAAATAATCATGTGATAAAAAAATCAATAACTGTATAACAAATTTTAAAAATAATAAAATAATATATTATCTATAGGTAAAATCTTTTTACCATCTAATATTACTCAATATTCAAATATAAAAAATAATGCATTGTTTGAAAACAATTAAATATGAATATCAAAATATTTAAATCTGTGAGTAAGAACAAATTAATTTTATCATAATTTAAGTATTTTCTTTATTTTTAGTTCATATTCAATGAATTATCATTTTTTATCACAAATCTTTCATTAATAGTTTTTATGTAAACATGCTCATTCTTTTCTTGAATAGACACTTTGTTTCCAGTGAAAAAACAAATATTGTAAGCAGAAAATTTTGCATTTACATTATTATTTCTCTTATTTAAGTTCATAAAACTATGATTTGATAAGAAAAAATAAGAACATAGGTAGAGTCAATGATACAGAATCGTCGATTGAAACTTATGTAATACTGTTATCATAAAAGTCTCGAACAATAACTTGGTATGTTAATTTATCGTTTCTGTATCAATAATTTATTACATAAATCCCCACCAATTTCGGTACTTTCATGCTTAAATGTTTTAACGGTTGAGAAATTGCAATTACCGTAACACGGCTCTTTACAACTGTAATACTGTTTAATCTCCCCGCCTAGGGCAGTACGGAAATAGTGTTTGAATTATTCAAATAATTTGAGTAGCTTCTCTCCTCTATTGTTAAAAGCAATAAACTTCGTTGCAAAATTAGATAGTTTAATCTCAAGCTATGTATTAAAGAGCTTTTAAAATAGCGTTCAATTTTATGCAAAGGAATGAAAATATCATGCTCAATCATAGTCTTAATATATAAAATATATATTAATATAAATAACACAAACGTGTGCAATTTTGGCTACGTTAATTTTACAAGAATCGGACCCAAAATGGGTAATATCATATTTTAAAACCTTCACTTATAATTGTAAAAAAAATCATACTTAAAAGTTTCAAAAATTGGCCAAATGATTCATTAGCAATATTTTCCCAAAATATCCGATGAAAAATAATACATTATAAATCTTCAAATTGGTCTCTCATTATTGTATTTACCTATAAGAGTTTAAAACGGCATTGAACGATTATGAATATTTGTTAATGCATGAGTTTTAAATAATCAATAATACATTTATAAATCAATTTTTTACATACGCAATGAAAAATCAAATATATATGAACAGATTTATAGTTATTGCTCACCATACATTCCGTTAATACAAATTAAAATCCGTATTATTGCATTTACACAAATCGAATTTTTTAAACTATGATTTAAAAAATTCAGTTGCTTTTTTATTAATTTATTACTATTTCACTACGTTATTTAATTACTAATTTTTATAATTAGTATCTTCTATTATAAGGATTCGAATAAGCAACTGTCTAGAAAATGGTAACAAATAGGATATTAATCTAAAATAGCATGACAAATAGATTGATAAGCTTCTTTGATATATAAAGATTGAATATGATGGTTTATTAAAAGCAACATATCTTTAATTTTGAAACCAAGCTTATTTTATCGCATTTTCATTCCAGGAAATTTATAATAAGGCTTATTTATAAAATGAAAGCTATCCTGTCGGTGTCTTTGAACATTTAATACATGAATTTTGATTGAAGTATTAGACAAATTCCCTAAATCCCTTTCTAACGTCTGGAAAGTTTTGGAATAATTTTAATTCAATGATCCTTATGCGATTAATGTTTGACGCCTTTATCATCAAAGCAAATCCTTTCAATGAAAATTTATCGCTTACACAGAAATCATAGATGGAATCTATTCGTGTCATAATCTTTATTAAATAAAAGAAGAAACGCGATCTCTTGCAATCTTAATTTCCTTTTGGAGCTTCAAATTCACTTGCCATGAATAATATCAGACAGAATCCCAGTGAATTCATTCGTTTCCCAGTGAATTTGGAGCTTAAATCATTTGTTCAATCTGAGGGACGTCAGCAGAAACTAAATGCATTAATCTGAAACAACGATTTCAGAGCTAAGACTCCTCAGTCTTGATTAAGTTTTGCCTCAATGCAGCTTGTTGGAATTCAAGACTTATAAATTAACTAAATTCCTCTCTCGTAATGTATTTCATTAAAGATATTTTGTAATAAACTTGTGAATCCGAGTGAAAGATTTAAATGTTTTTGATAGGAATTATGTTACTAAAATTAATTTATATATGTCTTTATGAGAAATAATAAAACAACGAATGTAATCAATTAGTAAATCCCTAAGTATTTTAATAATTGTTGGTAAGAAAAATAGCATCTGAATTTCTCATTTTGCGGATATCAAAGCAATTACATTCAATGTTCACATCAAGAATGCAGGAAAATAGAAATACTCTTCCTTTAATAACTCATATTAGAATTTCCAGCTTTATTCAGTCATTCATTTCTAATTTATGAACTAATCAATATCCAATATTCATAATATGATATTAACTTCATAAAGAATATTGAGGGAATTTTGAGTTGCGTATTTCATATAACATAGGAAATATATGATTGACAAATGTCAGTCTAGATGTGTAAAGGACGATGTTTCTTAAACACTATATATATATATATATATATATATAATATACAAGGTGTCCCAAAAAAATGTATACACATTTTAGCAGCTGATAACTAAGTTATTTCTTCTCTCTTTACAAACTGAACTCATTGAACCGAGTGATGGCAGACAGAATTGAATTTAAAGAAAGGAAATTTATTCTAAAATGCTACTGGAAGTATGAAAATGCAGTAGAAGTGCAAAGACAATTTAAGAGGGAGTTTAACAAAGAATCACCTACACGAGTTACCATCACTCGAATTAGAGATAAGTTTGAAGCTGATGGAACTGTTCAGGACGTCCATAAACCTGCAACAGTTGTTCAATTGAGGGCAACCATTGAACATGAATGTACGAATATCCCAAGGGAATTGTTCCATCATGTGTGCTATTCCATCGCTTCGCGTTGTCAGCAGTGTCTGGAGCAGAACGGACATCAGTTTGAGAACATGCGATAACAAGACAATAGAATGATATTTGTAAAATCTTGTACATGTTGAAAATTATTCGAATTATAATAAACCCCAAATTTACAATTATTTAAAGTGTGTATACATTTTTTGGGACACCCTGTATATATATATAATATAATATACGGCGGATGCTTAGTGCAATAGGATTTCATGCCTACTGCCCTAAGGCCAAGACCTAACCATTAGGCCACCGTTCCCTTCTCAACATGGTGATATCAAAGGCACGTGACTAAGAACGCCTTTTGATGATCAAATCATAATTTAACAAGTAACGATTAATGTTCTTTTCCAAATTTTACAAGAGAAACAAAAAATTCAACATTTGCAAAAAATAACAAATATTCCTGAAATTTTACAATTCCTGAATATGAAACAGCATGTTTATCGGAAATTGTATTAATAGTTTTTGTCTGTTTGTAAAATTTAAAGCCATGAGGTTACTTTCATTGCTTGGAAAATGATGAAAGTCCTCTCGTACATAGGTTAAAGAATTTGAAAGAATCATATTTTCTGAAACACAATTCGTATTGGCATGAAAATGTTGAAGGAAGTACAAAATAAATTTAGAAAGATTTCAACAAGAATTCTTAAAATACTATTGCGTTCTTTTTAAATAAGTGAAAGAATCGTTTTAATCTCCCAATTTTTTTAAAGTCAGAAAGGTATGCCGAAATTAATTTTGGCTAGAACAGATTCAATGCTTTTTTAGACAGCATGTATAATATAAATAGCTGTATAGATAGGGAATTAGAATCGAATATGCCCTATTTTATTTATTGTTAAAGAAAAAACAAGGCAAGATACATACCAACTTACAGACCGACATTTCAATAATTCTGAATAATTGGTTAAGATGCTTTGCAAATATAAATATTTCATATATCACTAATCTATAATATTTACTTATAATAAAGATGCATCTGTTTATGTGTGTGTTTGCCAGCTCTCTAAAGGCCAGATCGATTGACCTAAAGCTGTCAAATTTGACACAGCTATACTTTGAAAGGGAGAAATATGCACAGAAAAGAGAACGATTTTTGAAATTTAATTAGAATTTGTTAGATTTTAATGTCTTTTCGTGATAATTTCCACATATATTCCCGAACGTATAATGATATTTGCACCATTTTTAAGTTTAATCTTTTTCATTATATTAAATTTGTTCCTATAAGTTTATTTTGCCTAGATTTAAGTGAGTTTGAAACATTATACATATATACATTTTTTTTACATTTTACAACATAATTCTCGTTGTTGTGAATAAAAACCAAACAATATTTACTGTTTCATAAAATATTTGATCGCTTGATTTTCTTCCATTATTGAAAGCTGTTTAGTATATATGTAGTTTTTTTAGGAAAAAATAAAGAAAAAGGAAGCAGCAATACCATTAAATTTAGACGATATATTGTTCGAACATTTACAATATTAATAAAGCTATGACATTTTCAAACTAGCTTCCGACAGAAAAATCCATGTATATAACAATCAGATCAATGATGGGGCAAATAGTTTAGCATAGCTTTGAAGTCTGACAATCATAGATATCAAATTACATCTAAGCAATTTAAGTAAAATGAAATATGTTCTTAATCTCCAATAAACCGGCGGTCACCAAATGCGATTAGAATTTATTAAATTTACTACTATGTTTAATTAGATTTTCATTTAAATCTGAAATCAGAAATGCATTGTTTACATTGAGGTTTTTCTTGACCATTTATTTTCCTTGATCTGATACATTTCCAGCATAGTCGAATTAAAAATATTATAAAAATAAATAAATTAATATTTTATGCTGAGTTTTCATTTAAGGAACTTTTTTAAGAATAAAAAATTATTCATTTCATCATTATTTAAAATGTAATGGATACTAGAATTTCCAGCAGTATTATCTTTCTGTACCAATTACATTCTGGATAGTAGCGATTGGCTTTACTTTGAATAAATATATTTATTTCAGAATTGTTGTTTTCTTTGAGATAAGCATTACCGTAGATCATTTTTCAGAAACCTTTCCTATTCTGGGAATGACAAAGACAAGAGTACATAGAATAATGCCATATTTTCTAGGAAAGATAGGAAACAATAAGGAAAGGTAGTTGGAACTTTAACAAAAGGAAATATTTTCCATGGATATTTTTATAAAGAATCGTCAAATAGAGAAAAGGCAGAAGTAAAACTTACAGGAAGATATTAGAGTTCCAGCTATTCACAATTATTCCAAATATAAAAAATTGTGAACTAAGAAATTTTCCAGATTCTTCGAAGAATTTCTTAGATTTATTTGCCTCACTATAATTCATCATAATATGATAAAAATAAGACTGTGTCGAGGTACTTGGTACTCGATCTGAAGTTTTATTTAACATATAAATGATTTGGATATTAGCGGTTTGAAAAATCAAATAAAAATAAATATCAAAAGGTTTGAAATTTCTTGATTCTATCTTCGTCATTATTCTACCAGTTTTTAGAATTAAACTGCTGTTGCCACTTTGATACGCTTAACCATATATTAAATAAAGTACGCTGAAGCAATATTTCAAGAGAGAAACTGTTACTTTGCAAGACTTTCAAAGGCTTAAAATGTAAACAAATAAAAGAAATATGTTTATTGTCACCTGCGGTGGCGCTAATATATCAATCTTCAGTTTAAGAAGTGAACTGAAATGAACTAATTTTTGACTATATAAAGATTGTATCGTCAATTTCGAATTATCCTTTACTTTCCTACTAACTTATGCTGGTTGCATGTGAGATTATGTCTTATCAATAATGATTTTGTTTTTTATAAGCGAATCTCATCCTTGCTATTAATACTACTATTTAAACTACGAGCTAAGTAATGGATTAAACCACACAACCTACATAAAAGAATTAAAAAGTACATTATTTAAAATACTGGAAATTTTATTTTTGAATGATTTATACATCAGGTATATTAAAGTAACTGCAATTATTAAAGTAACTAACCCATTTCTGATAAATGCTGATACTACTGATATAATATATTAAGTAGAACTTTTACAAGGAATTTATAAATGAAAAATTGGTATATTCACTAGAAACTACTATTTTATGCTAAAAATGTTTAATGAAAGAAACGAGTTTTGCTTCTAAACTATAAACACAATTAGATTGCTATTATAGTGAAATTAATAAAAATGTATTTTTCCTATTTTTGGAATTTTTCCTAATTTCTAGTTATTAAATTTGCACCATAACAATCGTTAAATACAATTTTTTGAAGTGAATTGTAAAAACATGACTTTAAAAATGATTAAGTTAAAATTTAAATGTTAAAAAATGATTGCAATGAAATGAATTAATTTCATCAAACTGAAATTTTACTTAAATTTTATATTTTTATGCATTTAAATCGTAGTTATAATTAGGATATAGTATAACAAAAAAATATTGATGTATTATAATGAGACTAAATTTTTCTGGTATCAGAACATATACAAAAATTGTTTTCGTGATTTTTCCCAATCAGACTGAAAATTGTTAATTCTTTATAGCTGAATTGACTAAACGTATTTTAAAACATTAAAAGAAAAAAAAAATTCTCAGGCTTTCAAAATTTTTCTGGTTAGGATTTATTCAAAAAATTTCTGTCTGGAATTATAAATAACTTTTTATTCAGAATTTAAATAGTAAACTAATCTCCCTTTGCCGAACATTTCACATCAATCCGTATAATAAACCATATTCCAACATTTTTTGACTAATTCTACTCAAAAAATAAACAAATTGTAAAAAATTATTTTTCATTGAAACAAGTAACAAAATATTTTTTTATGAATCAGCAAGATTATAAAAATAAAATATTTTAATTATATTTGTCTAACTAATTATTTAATCTATAAGCTAAATAATTTATATGATTTCATTAAAATATTAGATTCATTTTTTTATTTTTGTGATCAAGATATAATTGATGTCTCTTGCTTTTAAATATGCCAAAATAATAAATGATCGACTACTCCTTGAATGATGCATTAAATATATAAGTTACAGTACAACCTATTTCTGCTTTATTTTGAAGTTCGATTTCATTTCATTTGATTAATGTTCGGATTGAAATTTAGATTAAACATAGTGAGTCATTCAATTTCCTATGTTTATGCAAAATGTCAATGGTAGACGTTTTATTCTTTGGTCGATTTATCATTAACAATCCTAGATATACTTCCTATTTTCAATGGAAGTAAATCTCTTCTTGTAAAATGTATACAATTATTTTTTGCGATGGAGTAAATCTAAAATTTCATTTATCAGAAGGATACTTATCATTATTAATTGTTTATAGTTTATTAAGATAATAGCTATTATCAGTTCGTAATAGCTACTATGACATTCCATAATTTAAAAAAATCATTCATATTACTTATGTTAAACTTTTAAAATGTAGATGTCTTTTCTTTGATTGAAATGCTACACGTGTTTAGCTTGTTGGTGATAAAACCGATTAAATTTATTTCAACATATGAAACACCAAAATGTCCACACATTTCAGGACATAAGAAATTCAGCAATGTATTCTTCAGTGCATTGCTATCTCTATAAAGCGACTTTTTTAATTTAATGGATTTTAAGCATATACATATTTTAAAAGTAAACAATTAATAAATAAAAAATAATTTTGAGCATCACTCACCGAATATTCCGAGTCTGAAATTGATTGTAATGACGATAATGTTGCCAAGGCTGGCAATGACGCTGCCATCGTATGAATTTCCGGAATTCCAATCATATGATTCGCCATGTATAAACACCATCACGGGTATTCTTGATTTAGCATTTCTTGGGCCTAGAAATAAATCAATAATAACTTAAAAATCTTTCAAATCAATGAAACATTCATGACATCCTGTACAGCATGCTTAGTTTTAAAAGAAATCCAATTTTTATTTACTTCTAACCGCCTTTATGATCAGTTGGTTCACTAGTAATGATTTTTAAAAACCTTTATTTAAATAGTCCATGTATATTATTTTTAAAAGTTCCCATACGAAAATGAAACATCAAATTTTGATGCATATATATTTCATAATATTTTACAAGATTTTTAACATTCTGATTCATTGAACTATGAATTTTTTCTAATTTTCTGTCTATACAAGCATGCATTTAAATATATCACAGAAAATCGTATAAGTTTTTAAAAATTGGGGCACACTGAAAAATGTTCCCTATTTTAAGTATGACTTATAATTAAATCTACTCAACATAGTTGAATACGCTGAATTTTTTTCTTGGTCTGAAAAAAAATGGGGAAAAATATATTAAGGAGAAATATTATGAGAAGGGAAGAAAAATATGTGATTTTTAATCCAATAATTAAATCTATTGTTGCGACAGATGCTTGAAATATTTTTAAAAATGTATAAAATATTTTTTTTAAATATACGGCAAAAAATATCATTGATTTTTTTTTTAATTTCTAGGCGATGTAAATCTAATATTTTTTATGTAATATTTTCAACAGTTATTATGGGAAAATACGATATGAATGGCAATATAAATGTTTTTTTAGGGCATTAGAATAAGACAAAAATTTAGCAGGCGCTAGACCCAAACAGTATGTATATCACGATTATATTTAATGGTCCGGTAGTGCAGATTCGCGATATAACTTTGAGAATCTATAATTATATTGAGCTATAGTTATGATTTATGCTCCTCGAATATTCCCTATATGACTCAAAAATGTTAGCAAAATCCTATAAAAAGTTCTTTGTTTTTGGAATCTTAATAGAAGAAAATATATCACAACGATATAGAAAAAAAAATAATATCTAAATATTGTATAAAATTAATGAAAAATAATCATATCATACTGTAACCTTAGGTACTTAAATAATAACTATGTTTATCAGAAGATATTCGAAAATAAACAATGTGTTCATGGAATTATTAAACAATAAATAATTTGATATACTTATTCAGAGCAACAACGGCTGACAATTGTCGTTTCTAGATGCTTCTATCCAGACATCTAATTATTTAAATAATACTTTCTTGATCAAATGAACGCGCTCGTGGCAACCATTAATTATCTGCTTTAGGCCTTGAGTATCCATTTCGTTCTCCTGTTACTCAGTGCACAGTGATAACTCGATACCCCCATATTATGGATTCTCAACTCAAAGCTTTCACAAACAGAAGTTTATTGTACCCATTGATTATTTAGCTGTGGTTATTATAAGCGAATTAGCATTTTATCTCTTTCATGGGTACATTTGTGGTAAGTTATTTTTGTGACGATTCATAATTACTGATGTTATTTCAATTTTCATTAGCGTTATACAAATGAATAGTTCCAATCTAAAAATAACTATTTGTTATTTTTAGAGGCAAAATATTTTAGCAGTGTAAAATCTGTAAATAGGACAGATTTAGAAATGGGCGTAAAATTTTCATCGTGATGTTTCTGTATTGGATTTCGTTCAATGAATATTGCAAAGTCGATATTATCACGCGCGATTTGCAGGTTTTTTCCATCGCTTTGAGACACACCCTCAGGAAAAGGTATTGATTTTATCCCGGATTATTTCCTATTTTTTTATTTTACTATCGAACTTCTATAAAGTAAATGGTCCAATTTTTTTCTTATATTGGCTAAATTTATTTTTCAAATATTCTGCGATTTGTGACTAAATGACCTAGAAAAATTGTGCCATGGAATTTTTTTTGTATTTTTTTCATTTAAAACTTTACTGATAATAATAAAAAATAGATTTAATATTAATTTCTTTTGTTTTTCTTAGAGAATTTTTTTGTCAAAAAATTTATACATTTTTATTTATATTTCTCTAAAATATATTTCTTGTGAACCTTTATGATCAAAGAAATACACAATTTTATAAAATTTAAAATTTTGAAGAATTTGGTACTAATTTTCTACAAAAGTTTCAATCCCTCTCATTAAAATCAATGCATTTTTTGCTTCAATTATCGATCTGTCTACGAAATTTTGACTTTAAAATAAAGGTTATTAAAATAAAATGAATTATTAAAATTTATACAAAATGCTAGAATAAATAAAAAAAATCCTAAATTCCAATGAATATTATCGATAAAAGTGTATATATTATGCAGAGTTATATAGTCAGAAAATATCGCAATTTTCTGATTTATAAAGAATAACAACTTCGAAGCATGAGATGAATTCCGCTTTTAATAAATATTCTTTAAAACACAAATGATAGTAAATAATGAGTTCTTGCACATATATTATAAATACGCGATTGTCTTGTTTAGCGGCATCTTTGTTAAAATTGAAAAAAAAATGTGCGAATGGGAATGTGAAAAATGAGAAAATGAGAAATAAAATCAATGACAGAATAAGAAATGAAAGAGTATTTAAAGTAATTCAAAATTTGAGCTTGAATTCATTTCTTTAACTTTGTTAACACACACACACACACACACACACATATATATATATAAATTAAGTATATGTATATAGATGGATAAAATTTTTATGTGTATCAAAATCACTTTTTCATGATACATTTGCCTTAAATTGTGAATATGAATACTTAAAAAAGAAATTAATGAATAAATTAATCATAGATATTTAATTTAAAAGAAAACATACATAGCATTTCAAAACGTATTAATAGCTGCCTCAGATGCTTTTAGATAAAATAATATAAATTTAAATATTTTTTTGCTGAATTTTTATAGAAGATGGCATAAACTGATTCATATAAAATGTATGAGGCAAATCAATTTTTTAAATGACAATATAGATGTCAGTTATTTGTAATAGATACCAGAGTATGATGACTTAAGAAAATTAAAAATTGCAAGCTTGTTTTCATTGTTACTTTTGCATTGATTTTGTTTGTTATTATCTTCAAAAATATTTCAAAATTATTTCGCCTAAAAATAAATAAAAGGGAAAATACATTATTTAATACAATATCATAATAACTTTCACATAAAAACTTTAATCAATTTAATCAATTAGATGGCTGATTGGTTTAATGAGACAAAAATCAAATACTCCTATGCTTCGCCAGTGAATGTGATTATGACTTATTTGATACTTCATTTCCCACTTATAATTAGACTCTTTGAACATAAATTATAAAAAAATCTTTTGACTGAGATTTAATAAATTTAAAGTAGAAACACCTTCACACATATATTTTTCAAAAGAAATTACAGATATATATAACTAATTGAAACATAGGTTGATTAAAATTGTGTTTATCTGATCATAAAAGGTTTTTAAAGTGAAAATTATAAATTATAGATGGATATCTTTTAATGGTCATATATAAAAGAATGAAATAAAAAATTACTGTACTTTATTTTAAAACGTTGCCGATTTCTGACAGACCCATTTATTTTGTAAAGAAATTTACATAAATTAATTATTTTTCTTTTGATATTTGTTTTTACTTGTAAGACAAAAAATTAATTAATTTCAGTCAAAATAAAGGTAACATTTATTCATTTTATTACTTTCATTTTACAATATACATTTCAACTATGTACAATGTCTTTCATTTATTCTTTATCTAAATACTCTATGCAATTTTTCAACTGAAAAATAAAATAAAATTATTTTATGAATGGGAGTTAATTATTTCTTTCTTAACATATTATAATTTAGTCCTGCGTGTTACATTGTTAGCTTCGAATTATCTTTACATTCGCTAGGTTCCAGTTTGATATTATAATTTAATCATTATATTCATTTAATTATTCAGCAATTACCATATATGTAATGAGTTCTGAGAATATGGTTACATGTTATTGCTCTTCTTACTTATGAATTTAATCCAGACTTCTCATTCTGTTAATTAGTAATTATTTATAGAATAACGTAACTGAAATGTCTCCCCAATGTATTCCTAGGAGGAAAAATCAGTTTTAATAGTCTGTACTAATGTTCAACTGGCTAATTTCAGAACACATTATTCCAGAAGCATGCTTCATAATACTGGGGCCATTACTGCGATGATTGAAGCCTAATGGCATCCCTATTCTGAGAGGAATTCTTTTCAATTTGAAATCTCAGGAACTGCTCCAGACATTTGAATTTGCCTAAAAGTCGTAACAAAGCGTAGAAACAACCTTTAGTGGTAATTTTGCTCAAGGAAGCATATCTTTAGATGTAATTACTGTTGCTGAAACTCGTAATAATTCAGAACTTCCAAGTTGTACAACTTAAGTGTTTCCGTTTTAATAACATAGTGGTTGTAGAACCCTTACTCACTTCACTACGTGTCAAGATCTTCAGTTTCATTTTTAATGTAAATATTTTAATTAGTGCGAGTATAAAATGGTGATAATTTGTTTAATTACAGTGCTATGTGTTTTCACAATTTATGAATTTCTCTTTAAATAGTTAATGAAATGAAAACTGGAAAGTAAAGTAAATTTCTGAGAAGCACATGTAAGTTTCTGATAAGTCCATGTAAATGCTGCACCAAATCAGTTGTGTTAGTTATTTGCATATCTAATTATAAAATTTCGCGAAGTAGTGAAATTGACCATAATATAATTTGATATAGATAAATTATAAAAACGATTTATTTACAAGTAAACATGAAAATAATATCAAAAATTTGATAGAGCTATTTTTGAAATACTCCATAAAATACATGTGACCACAGAATCTATATAAAATAATAAATGCCATGTTTGAATGTATTTTAATTTCGATATTTTAAGAATCTTCAAACTAACTGATCTGTGAAAATATTTTGAACCAAATCAACCCAGTAGAACAAAATTGTAAAGTACAAATGTATAACAAAATAATAAACCACACGCAGTTAAATGTATTTAAAATATTTTGCATGCAAAAATAAAAATTTGCATTTTATATGCATATCGGCCCGCAGGAAGGGGCAAAAGTTATTGAGGATGAGAAGCTTCTGACATGGTGGTTGGTTCTCTCCGCCCTTGTAGGTATACAAAAATGTTGGAGTCTGACTCAGCCCATCGATGACGGGACGTACTTCCTTAGGGTATAGTTCTACCGTGGTCGGTGTTGGCCCATAGGATTCAAACACTGTTCCCGCCAGTGTTGCTGCTGCGGCTGTCCGGTCATTCAAGTTTTAAAATTAGAAATCTTGTGCGGTTCTTACAAGAACGAGGAATTGATTTCTCCAGACCCAAGCCCAGTAAAAAGCTCATTTCTCAACCAAGCTCTTCTCCAAATTATATCAACTTCAACAGATTTCATCTACTCTTACTCCCCACCGAACACCTCCTTCATCATTATAATATTCTATATTGCTACTTTTTATGTGTATTGTATATGTAAACTTAATTTTTTTTTCTTAATAAATACTCCCACGTATATCCTTTCAACCGATAGGGAATCCTAGAGATTCCAAGTTTGGGGATATTCTGTGGCGAAAGAAAGAAAGAAGGTGGGTCGAAGTAGTCAGCTTGTGATTTATATACATTTGATTAAACATATTATAGTGAAATGTCAGTTTTTTTCCAAGTTTTATATTTAGTGTTTCATTGTGAATTTTTATAATTAAATAAAATTATTATAATTAAAGAGATGGTTTAAAATCAATTACCATAATTCCAGATTTATATTCATTTCAATAAAAGTAAGCTGCTATTAGAACAGTCATTTATATGCGAAACAAAATGTAAGTCAAATTAATGTGAAAATTGCTTGGAAAGTAATAGTTTCATCAAATATTGCAGTTTAGAATAATTATACGTGGTAAATTATTTTAATATAAAAAATGATATTTCATATTTTCCTTTGTTGGTTTTCATCATATGTTTTGTCCTGAAATAACAAGGATATATTGTATATAAAAACTCTTTTAATTATTATGCAGATTTAATAAACGACGCATAGTAAATGCATTTTATATACATGATATTGTATATTTTAATAATATTTAATTAAGTAAAATTATCAATTAATTATCAAGTAAAATATTATTTTAATATTTTTTTTCTTTTCTAATTTAAATGTTCTGAATACTTCTAAGCAGCAATTAATATAAATTAGAAAATCTAAATTGTTTGCAAGGTGATTTGTTTAAAGTAATTCATTATCAAATAATTTATTCTAGTCATATGTTAATCTTTTATTAATTATTTTATCAGTTTTAGCATTCAATTAAATTTTGTTCAAGTTAATATTTACAAAAACATATTTTTTCTTTGAAGTTTATGGGGAAATATTTATCAGAGATAGCAATAATATTTATTACATGCAGTTCGTTTCCTTAAAATATGTATAACCGAATGGTTATCGAGTAGTTAGGTATATAGTGTCATGAAAAAATAAAAATCAATTAAAAATAAAAATATTATGTCTATTCTCCAAATAATCAAAATTATCAAAAATAAAAATCAATCAAAAATAAAAGTATACGTCTATTCTCCAAATAATCAAAATTATCAAAAATAAAAGTATACGTCTATTCTCCAAATAATCAAAATTATCAAAAATAAAAGTATACGTCTATTCTCCAAATTAAATATGAAAGTATATGTCTATTATCCAAATAATCAAAATTATCAAAAATAAAAGTATATGTCTATTCTCCAAATAATCAAAATTATCAAAAATAAAAGTATATGTCTATTCTCCAAATAATCAAAATTATCAAAAATAAAAGTATATATCTATTCTCCGAATTAAAAATAAAAGTATATGCATATTCTCCAAATAATCAAAAGTATCAAAATAAAAATCAATCAAGAATAAAATTATATGTATATTCTCCAAATAATCATAATTATCAAAAATAAAAATCAATCAAAAATAAAAGTATATGCCTATTCATCAAATTAAAAATAAAAGTGTATGTCTTTTCTCCAAATAATCAAAATTATTTTAAGACGATGGATGATATGTCTTCTTTTAATAAATTACAATTTAAGTTATGTTGAATCAAAAATTAGGTAATGATTTATTTATGAGCTCTTTCTTCTATTTCAAATATCATTTTTTTACATTTATCATGCACAATTTTTAATATCTAATACAAAATTTAGATATTTAAAGAAAGTCATGGGGAAATATGAATGCTACTAGAAACAGAAATATCATAGTTTACTTAAAAATTAACTAGAATGCTTGAAAATCCAGCATCAAATATAGAGAATGTTTATGTTTCGTTCAAAAGAATTTCCTTTAAAATAATGTGCAATTCTTTTTCTAAAAAGTAAACATACCATTTTGAGCATTTTCTAGTATTTAAATAAACTTTGTACTTTTTTTCCCTTTTAATATCATCTTATGACTTCTTAAAAGTCAAACAAAAAACAAAAAATATCTTTTTATGAAAAAAAAAATATATATATAAAATTTAAACTTGTGCTTCGATAATTCATAAACATCAGAAATTAATTAAATTTCAAAGTAAAAATCCACAACGAATTGTATTTTCTATCCATTACAGCTGTCACCGATAAAAAAAAACGAAATAAATGTTTTTCTTTCTCATTATATCAAAGCAGAAAAAAAAAAAAAAAAAAAAAAAAAAAAACGAAACAGACCGAGAAAAATGAAACATTCAGGAGCTTGCCATTTCAAACCGAAGGTTTAAAAATCTCAAAAAGAAAAGCGAAAAAGCATGGCTTTTGAAAGGTTTTGATTAATATATTTAGGAAGACGTGGGTCCTGGCGTAGAATTTCATAAGCCGACAGGAAAGAGATACATCTTTTTAAAATATATTTTAGTTGGAAATTTTATTTAGCGTTTATTTTATGTTTCTTTGCAGCCAGATGGGGTGTGAACGAAGGAGATCTTTGGAAATTCGAGGTAAAAAGTAGTAAGTCCAGTAAAAATGTTGCTTTTCGTATTATTACTCATATCATTGCAGGGACATATATAGAATGAATTTATTACTTGTCATTTGAAGTTACAATTTATAACAGCATAATTTTAAGATAAAAGATGTCATAGATATTATAGTTTTACTCTTTTAAACTTTAGTTGGCAGCCATTATGTATCATAGCGAGTTCATTGCAGACACTTTATATATAGTCTGTCAAAATGTTCTGTAAAATAAAAAAAAGTGAGATTATGGTTATTATTTTATTCATTTATTACACAAATAAATAAATTCCCTTCGGTGTGGTTTCGCTACATACTTTTCCAGAAATAGATTATTCATTCATAAATTTTGATCATGATTTTTTGTGAAATTGTGTTTTATTTGTAGTGTTCTACGAATATGGATTTCATTTGAAAAAATATTGGTCCATTTTAATTTCGTCGTTAATTATTTTCATCAAGAAACAAATTCTTCCTAACGGTTAATTTTTTTTTCCGTAAGAAATCTTCATATCAAATTTTATTAAAGAATAAACATTGCTGGAAAAATCGGTTTTATGTATTTTTTTTAGAAATCGCAATAGATTTTTTTTTTCAATTTCTAGTGATTTATTGAAAATTAATCATTTCACAGAAATCTCTAAGTCGTATGCAGATAACAACATAGATATTCATATCAACATATATTCATTCATTCATATATATATATATATTAATAATGAATAACAAGACATAAAATGTATACCGTATATGTTTTTAAAATGTTAAATCACTATTTTATTATACATAAACTGGATGATTTATCTATCATTTTGAAATATAAAAATCAATGATTTTTCACTTCCAAATTCATTATTTGAATATTTATATTATTTTTCTTAATTTTTTAAAGCTGCAATTTGTTCTAAAACGAAAATCGTGTTTGATACAGATTCATCTTTCTTAACTGAATTTCAACATTTGAAAATAACCACATGAGAGAAAGAAAAAAACTCTTGAATATGAAATGTTGTAAATAACCTGAAGGTCAATTCAATGACAACATCTCTTTACGATTAAAACAGATTGGTGAAAAAAAATATGCATTTTGAAAAAGCACCTTATAAACAAGGCCTTTGGAAATTTATTTCCAAAAAATTTAAATGAATATTAAATTTATTTGAGATAATCAATTTAAATTATTATAGTTTGTTTTTCTTATAATTTGATACATCAAGTAAAAAAAAAACTCAAAGAATAATATTCATAATTCTATGAGCAATCAAAGGCACATAACCAGTTTTTAATTTTCATTAAATGTATAGTAACAAGTTAAGCATCATGGCTTTTGTTTAACTTGTACCATTGTGATTATAAATGGACCATTCCGCCCAATAGTTGATAAAAGAGTCGTGTGATTGTGAATTCTCCCAACAGGCCACTTCGTTTTTCAACTTGATAAATGGAGGGAATTCTCTGCAATGACCTTTTATTTTCACTCCAAAAACTTCAAAACTTATTTTATTGCTAAATTTCTAAAGATTCTAACGAAAGGGCATTCGTTTGGCAATTCTCACTTATTTTCTGAGTGCAGAGTTTTAAATTCTTATTTGTTTAGATGAAATGTTTAAAATCTGTAAATAATTCTAATTCTTTTGCTGAGATTTTAAAAGATGTGATGTGAAACATAAATCTTCAAGATAAGTAAAATGTTTATGGTTTTATATTGTTTTCATATTAATTTTATTTTGGTATTAAAAAAATTAGCAGTTAAATAGCACTTGCGTAAATTCATTAAAAAATTCAAAACTGTTTTTATATATCCAGATTCTTTACTGAAAAAATGACCTGACCTTTAACATTGAATATCTTTCTTTCTGTTTCTTTGGATATATAATAAAAAAAGTTTTTCTGCATATTTATAGATTATACATCAACATATTATAAATGTTATATATGTTACGGCCAAAGCCCGAAATACGGCCAGTTCGCGAATTGGCCGGCCAATTCGCGAACTGGCCAAGAGGTTTGGCCAAAGTCCGAAATACTTGCAATTAATGTTGTATTTTCTACTTTGGCTGGCCATTTCGCGAAGTGGCCGGACATCCTTGGCCAAAGCCCGATGTGATAATCTATACTTATGAATAAAGCTCAATGTATGTTTGTGCGCGCGTGTGTGTGTGTGTGTGTGTGTTTGCGCTCTACAGTCCAAACCGTTTGACAAACAATTATCAAATTTGGCATATATATACCTTGGAGGTCGGAAATGTGCACCCTGGAGCGATTTTTAAAATTTTTAATTAGAATTTTAATTAAAAATTAAGCGTAATTTCGGCGTTTTATCGCTATAACCAGAAAATATTACAGCACAAAATCGATTTTTGCATCAAATTAAAGCTTAAATTTTAATTTATAAATTATGCTTAGATTAAATTATGCTAAGATTTAATCTGCACGAGTACATCAAATTAAAAAAAATATCTTTTATCAACGTGTTGCTATCACATTGATAGAAGTTTAAATTAAAAAATAAATCAACTATTATTGCAAATTTAATAAACAAAATTGTAATTTTCTGCAGGTGTCTGTATAAAATGAAAAAAAAAATGAAATAAGATATTTTCTGAAATTAAAAGGAGGAAAAGTTTTCTATGAGCTTTGACAATACCTATATTATTAATTCAATAAAACAATTTAATTTAAGGCAAACAAAGTTTAATATACTTAGGATAATCATTCTAATCAGCTACCATCAGCTAATTTGGGGCATACATTTGCTAACAAAATGGTCTAAATTAACTAAATAATTATATTTAATATAACTTTAGTCAATAAATGCTCCGATGAATCAGGAATTTTAAATTTTTACATAGGTCCTCTACCCTTTGAATCATATTTAACAAAATATTCTTGAGACACCAATATTTTTAATAAAAATTGTTGAACTCCAACCAACTAAATCAATCACTAAAACTGACTGATTTATGAAATTTCAATATCACACTTCTATAAAAACTGGCGATTTTAGACCACTTCACCGACTGTCTCAATGAAGATACGCTAATCCTCTGCAGGGTTTCTAGACAGTGATTGGCCTGTGATTATAAAAATGATGCATAAAAACTTCATAAATCGGTCAGATTTCACTGCTGGACGACTCTGATTTCAATTTTCATATTTTAAAAAAAGACATGGTTAGCTTTAATATGAAAAGCTTTTATATTGATTGCAGTTTAAAATTTCCACTTTAGTTTAAAGTAGAAATTTTATGGATACTGACAGAACATTACGGAAAGTAGTACAATGAAACATAACTGTTTAAGACCTACATAAAAGTACGACTGAATCATATAACTACCTAAATATGAAGCTCAAAAATATTTTGCAGAAAAAGCCACTAAGAGAGCAATTTACATTAAGTGAAAATTTTAGCGATCATTAATACTGGTGAACCGGCTGGTCGCCAAAGGCGACTAGTGGTAAATAAATATAATGACATTCATGTATAAAATATAAATAAGGACATGTTGTAGGTGAAATTGGACAGATGGCGCCAACAAAGAAATGTCTTTAAATTATATTAATAACAAAACTATTTGTCCTTCATATTTGTTTTAATTAGCCCTTATTTTTGTTATTTGCCTTTACAAAAAAATTCATATTTTTTGAAGCGACATTTCGGGAGACAATGTGATCTGGGATCTTTAACATTAGGTCCATGGAGCAGAAAAAGACTAAGGATCAGGTAATTGAAAACTGAATACTCAATTTGCCTTTGTATTCATACATGATACGCAACGCCTTTGCTCAAGATATAATTATTTCATTTTGAAGGGCGCAAATCTAATCTTCACGCTATCACGTTGTTAAAGTATACACGTTCACTGAATAATTTCTATTATGGCTTTAATATGAGAACAGAATAACACGAGATCATATTTTTATATATTACAAGCTTATTTTTAACTCAGAGGTGTCACTTATATTTGAACTCGTTTCTGAAACAGTTGCACTTAAAAAAAAACAGTACACAGAAGTACTCATTTTTAAATATTTCATTTTTAACAGGGTGTAAAACAATGTGCTCTTGATGCCTTTCTTTCTACTTTGGCCGATCGTCCCCAGCCATTTCGCGAATTGGCTGGCCAAAGCCCGAAATCAAGAAAAGATCGGACATTGGCCGGTAAGTTTACAGCAACGTTGGCCAGATCGCGAATTGGCCGGCCAATTCGCGATCTGGCCGATTTCGGGCTTTGGCCGTAACATATATTTTATAGGTTATGAAATATAATGTTTTCTAAAAAAATTAATTATTTTGATTATTTATAAATTTTTTTTTTTTGTCAAAAATTATGGAATAAAAAGTTTGAAGGTAAATCAGAAATATTTTAAATGCAAAATATCGAATTAAATTTTATAAACTGCTATTTAAAATTAAAACAAAATTATGAGTTTTCAAGGACACACTTTGCTTAATATGCCATATTAATATGCCATAATAGATGCTTAATATGCCATTATAAATATATAAACACGTAGCTAACTATCAGTTTATTTCTGAAATAAAAAATACCATCAGAATTATAATTTTTTCGAAATTTTCTAATTATTAAAATGCCTCTATAGTTTTATTCTTCTAAAATGCAACAATACATAGAAGCAATTAATTTTAAATTGAAACTATTAAAAACTTATCAGTACACAAAATTTGAGAATGTAATGCAATTTTATTCTTTAAGATCTATAAATATTATATTAAATTACAGTAAAATGTGAACAGTAAATAATTTGCACAAAACATTTAATTAATTACTGATTTTTTTTTTTTTTTTTTTTTTGTAAACGAATACTGTTTTTTTTTCTACATACTCTTACATCATAAAAAATTAATAGCTTATTTTTGAAAATATTTATTTACATGTTTATGAAATACAATTTTTTTTTTTTGTATAAGTAGAATATTGATAGCATAGAAACTCAATTTTTGTTACATAAATATTGTATTTCAACAGTGTTTTCGGTTAAAAAAGCGCGGAATAGATAATAACATAAAAATGTCAAGACTCTTTAAAAAAAATATGAACTGAAATTCAAGTTCAAGCAACTTGGGATTTTCGATAAGGCGTTTTCTAAAGAATCGAAACTTCTTAGATAAATAAAAATATATAATTATCCAACTGATTAAATTTAAATAAAATATATTGATTTGCACAATGACAAAATATACGAATTTCTTTATAACCTTTTGAATTTAAAAAACAAAAACAAAAAAATAACACTTACATGGAATATTTACTGCAAGGAAATTGCTTATGTAATCAATGATTATATTTCAAGAATAGTGTGGAGGATTGAAATGAGTTAGGATAGAACCTGGGACCTTGTGATTCACAGTCCAATAACATGACCACGATACAAAAGCAATTGATCGTGTAGCGTAGCCGTTAACTGGCTTATAAGCTTTCACCGCAGACTCTCGCTCCAGTGAGTCGGAGGTGAGACGAACGATATGACGTTTGAGTGGTGATGTAATAGCTGTTGAGTCTAATGTGCCTGTACCCATTTGAGTAGCGGAGAGCGTGTGTGAGTGAGTGGCTGCTAATGCCTTTGCTGTGTCAAGTGAGTCTGACGACTTTCTTTTTGCTGTGGGTAGACCGCGATACAAAAGCAATTGCTCGTGCAGCGTAGCTGTTAATTGGATTATAAGCCTTCACCACAATAGCATGATAAAAATAATTCAGCCGTCTTAACATTCAAGAGAAAGAAATTATTATATCTGAGTATATTCATTATCATCTTTATTAGTGATATCAAATAGGTGATTTTTTTATCGGAATGCTTAGTCCTCTGTGTATACTACTAGGTTTTGTTCCTCTGAGCTACCGTTTTAATTTTTTTCTACTTTTGAACATCATAAACTATTAAGATTCTTCATTTTCAATTCAGATGAAATCTATATGCAATGAATATAATTCTTGCAACATAAGAAAAAAAAATGTTAAATTTAGGTGATCTAAAAAACGGACTTCATATTGGAACAATTATAAAAAAAGCAATCGTCTGCTACGTTATTTTTTTTTATTTTAAATGTGTGATATCTCTCTAATTTTGGAGAAATAAGATTTGCTGAGCTTTAACAAAACAAAATGACAACGTCTATGAATACCGTTGCCTATGGTACTGAGTTCACCACACAAAGACACAATCTGGTGTACTGAATTCAATGTTTTTTACTATTTTTTCTTAACTATATCTTGTAAATGAACCTATTTTAGAAGTTACATAAACACGTTTGATACTCATCTTATCACTTTTAAATATTTGATACTTTGATTTATTGAATATTAGACATTCTAAATAAATTGCGCTTTCTTAGAGTGTAAACATCTTCCATCAATGACCAGTTTAGGTTGCTAATTTTATTATATTTTAATTGAACGTCTAGACTAACTATATATCTGAATTAATTTCAAATGCTGGCAATACAGCAGAATTTTTTTTCTTTTAAGAATACCATCGATATTTTATTTAATGCGCAAATGTGACAACATAATTTTATTTTCTATAACGAATGCACCAATAATTTCAAAAATTGTTTTTTTTTTCATTGATCGTAAAATAGAAAGACAAACACTACAATTAGACACATCTCAAGTATTGAATGCATGCGCCTAATATGCATATATTTAGAACATTTCCTTCATAAAAAAAAACAAAAAAAGCGAAGGAAAACTACAACAAAATGAAAACTAACCAGGATTTTTTTTTGGATGTTCCAAGTATAATTGATTCTAGTTCTAAACGATCTCAAGATTTATTGCGAAAGATTTATGTTTTCTTCTGTCTTTTTAAACGAAAGATTTCTTTCCACTAATAAAGATTCCAAGCCTAGACTTTTCATTTTAATTAGCAAAACTAGAAACTTGGTTTTGTTCTTTCATTCGTTTTTTTGGAAAAAAGAAGCAAATAAATTCTAGATTTCTTTTCGTCCTTAAGAATAACTATCACATCGCTGTTTTTCGTGCATTTTTAATGGCAATTCATGGAATAAGATATCTAAAGATCAAACGCTAAAACAAATAGAGACTACGTTAATTATAAATTTTTATTTCTTCATTTTGTCATTGTAGTTTCAAAAGTAAGTTTGAGATAGTTAAATTTGTTTTCAAAACTTTTCCAATATATGTTTAAAGGACTGGGAGTAAAAAAAAAATTCATTTTCTGTTGTACGTACCAGATTGCTGTTTAAATAAGAATTATATTTTTGTAAGAAATGAAACTAAAATCTTTTGAAAATAAATATAAAATGGATCGTTTGTATGGAAATGTCTTTTAAAAAAATATTTTCTTTACTTTAATAGAAGAGTGCAGCTTGGTCAAAGATGATTTTAAAACCGAAATTAAAACAAGGAAATATTTTTCAACCTTAAAAATTGACTACAACCTATTTGATTCGAAAACAATTTAACTTACATTTTTTATAGAATTCCTATATTCTAATAAGCTTTCAGATGCTGAAGATTCAATTCCTATATATATAGGCAGCAAATTTTTGATATAATAAAAATTCATTAGCAACGATATGATAAAAATCCATTATCCTATAAAATTGTTAAAGAATTCCCGAATAAACATCCTTTCAGCATATTCAAAAAAATAAAAATGAAATGTAATTTTAACATCATGAAAGCATTGTCCTTGTTATTAGTAGTTAGAATTTAGTATATGTATAATGATCACAACTATATGCTAATTTAATAACCAATACATGAAGATCTTTATTATTGTTATTATAGAAAAAGTATAGATTTTTAAAATTAAATTTGCGTTATGTAAATATGAAACTGTATTTGATTGAAAGCCTTTAAAAGCAAAGACAATATTAAAGCAAACAGCAGCAACATTCTGGTATATTTAAATCTATTATAATATCATTATTTTTCTTTAATGCAATTTTTGAGCAATTTTTCTACCGGGGGTGGTTTGGATTTAACTGGACGAGAACTGCATAAGTGTTTAGAGAAAGATAAATAAATTTCGAATATACTTTGAAATATCATTTACATAATTTTATACAAGTTCTGTAAGATACATTATACACAATTTTAATTACAGTATATACCAAATTTTGCTTGATTTTTAAATAATTAAATTGCACTTTTGAAAAAAAACTGCTTAAAAGTTCACATTCCCATCTTTACAAGTATATCGCCTTTGTTGTTAGAAGATAAACAGTTTTGCATGCAGAGCACAGCCCATAGAGATGTGCATGTATTAATCTTTATTGTAAGTAGAAATGAATGGTTGACTGAATTAATTTTAAATGAATGGTGGGATTTTCTTTTTTATGATATTCATTGCAAATTACATACTTTTTTTTCAGCATCATTTAATTTTGTAATCAGCGTCTCTTACTTTTAGGATATCCGTTTGTACCTATTGGCTTAGGAAAAAAACGAAAATACTAAAGAAAGAGACGTTTTTACATTTTCAATTATTTTTTTCTTTATTTTCATATCCTGCATTGTACATTGAGGAACAAAATTCATGGAATACATCTTAATAACTTACCGAAACTTTTTTTGCAAAGAGAAGCGCAGAAATTCGACTTAGCATGGACTCAACAAGTCGCTGAAAGTCCCCTGTAAAACTTTTGAGCCGTGGTGCTCCTATAGACGTCCATAATTTAGAAAGCATTACCGATGCAGGATTTTGTATGAACTGTCCACACGATTATATTCCATAAATGTGACCCTGAGGCATGGCATATTGTCATTCATAAAAATATCATTGTTGTTTGGGTATTTGAAGTTCATTAATGGTTGCAAGTGGGCTCCAAATAGCTGAACATAATCATTTACAGTCAACAGTTAGTTCATTTGGACCAAAGGGCCCAATCCATTCCATGTAGAAACAGCCTACACTATTTTGGAACCTCCATCAGCTTACATAATGTTTTATTGGCGACTTGAGTTCATGATTTCGTAGGGTCTATGCCACACTCGAACACTGCCCTCCCTTACCAACTAAATTCGTCATTCATCAGTCGAAACTAAGTTTTTCAGGCTTCTAGGATACAAGCAATATGGTTACTAAGCCCAGGAGAGAAGATGATGTCATGCTGTTAGTAAAGGCACTCAGGTCAATCTTCTGCCATAAACCATGAAAGTTATATTCCGCCTCGCTGTCTAACGAGTGCATCTGTCGTGCCTAACACATTTATTCCTGTATTTATTTCCTGCAGTGCTGTTTATTTGCCAACACAGACGATTCTACGCAAACGTCGCTGATATCGGTCTTCAAGTGCAGACGATCGACCATTATGATGAAAGGTTACTCATGGTGAAAGGTTATGCCTGAAATTAAGTATTTTTGGCACACTCTTGTCACTATGGATCTCGGAATGTTGAATTCCATTATGATTTCAAAATTGAAATTGCCCGTGCGTTTAGATTTATCTACCATCTTTTGTTCAATGTCTCTTAATTCTAGTCATGCGACCATAATCACGACAGAAACGTTTTTGCATGAATTACCTGAATACAAATCATTCCAGGAAACATGCACTGCTCTTTTTTATGCACTGCTCATCATTTTGTCCGCGATACTACTGGTATCTGCATATTTATCTATTACTATCCTATGACTTTGGCACCTCAGTGTAGTATTTAAATTTTAAAACCTCAAAAATTGAAATCAGGAATTTCGTAATCACTCTTTGCAGAAATTCATTGCCAGATTGGGTCTTTCATATGAATTCAAATTTAATTAATTTTAATTCGATATAGATTAAATAATTATTAAATTATACATGTATAGATGTGATACCACCGAAATACGTAGTTTTTGGGAAAGTAAGTGCGCATTTCTTTCTGATATGTCATATTCTGATCTATGCAAAGTTTCAATGAAATAAAAATAATTTATTAAGAAATGTTTTCATAAATATGAAAATAATTTAATTAAATAAAATTATGTTAAAACTATATGATACTATCATGATATTATATAGAAACTGAAATTAGAAATATTATATCAAGATACAATGTTTCAGTAGTATACTGAAATATTTCAGAGCATTATTCAAAAAATAATTCTTATATAATATTTACTTTTACATCTTATATATTAGTTACAGATTCATAAATATTTTTGCAATGCTCGTTTACTAAATGATCTATTCTTAAATCATTGGTTTCTTTTTACATTATATCTATAAAATTTCTAAAAATGATTGCGCATAAAATTTGCCAAAAACCTCAACTTTTTTCGCCTAAAAACATAATATATTACATGAACGTGACTCAAATACAATATCTTTCTGCTTCCAAACTCTCCTATAAACCACAAAAGCAGACTTACTATAAATCAGAGACCAATGCTTATCTTATAAATATGTAAGGGACAAAAAAGTAAGTGACATGTGCATCAGTCACTTCGCAGTTTACTTTTAAGTCATCATCAATCTTCTCAACAAAGCATTATCCCTCTACTTAAAGTATCAAATTTCTCCAAATCAATATACCGTTATCTCATACATATATAGTTTGTGGAAAGATTCAACAACCTCAATCGATCACAACCTAAATGCTGCACACCATTCAAATTACAGTTCTCATTCCAGAAGCGGGCTATTTCTCCGCAACCTATGTAACAGCCGTATAACAACGCTGAGGCACCAAACACCCGTTAATTTCCACAACAGGAAACATTGGTTCAGAGCTCCGTGGAGAAACATACCGTCTCGTAAACTACATTTCAAATTATCCATCCATCTAGCCTTATCCCACAAGGGGAATGGGTTCTAGAACATAATAGGATATTTAGTAATGCGTGACATACCTGTAATCACTTATAACGGCGCCACATGACAACGAGAGCACGAATAGTCAATTAATCTGCCAAATTTTATATCAATGTTGCTTTTCTGAGAGTAATGATTGTAAGATGAGTTTGTCAAAGTGTTTTCCATCATTTAGAGGTAATTTTTCAGTTAATGATACCTTCGTCGTTGAATTTAATCATAAGCACCAATAATTGCCTTGTGATATTTGATGTATATAGCTTTATGTTGATTAAAATTCATGCTCTCTCGATTTCTGTTGTCATTCTTTTGTCTTTTGGTAACAATTAATGTTGCTTCAATACGCTATTTACTCTAAAATGAGAATAGGGCTTATAGCAAATTTAGATTTCATTTTCATGTTAAAAATTGTTTTAAAATTAATTTTGTTTTCCTACCTAAACAGTTCCCATGTTCATAATTATCGCTTGCACTATGATCTGAAATAGAATTAATATTTAGTTTAAATTTTTAATATACGAATCTGCTTGAAAATGGTCTTAAAGTATATTTTTTATAATTACTAAAAGTATAAAAATGAAAATTATTTTTATTGTATTCTATTTTCCAAACTTTAATTAAAATCTCGTTATTACATGGGACTCATCTATAATAGAATCAGACGGCGAATTTTATGATACTGGTCTGTGTTATAAATATTCCTACTTTTTTCGATATCTTGGATGCATAAATTTAAATTTTGACATCAAGTGACTTTACATATTTTTTATACTTATTACAATATGCTAAAATTTATTGATTTATTGGTGTGAATGGAGCTGAGCAGAAATAAAAATCAGTAATGGGGTTATACACAAATTTTATTTTCATTTTGTTTATGTTAGGCCATAGCAAAGGCGAATGAGCTGAAGTCTGAATTTTGATTATTTCATATTTAATAATGTCTGTTCTATGCAGTTAGATTTATTATAATCTAACTGCATAGAACAATCGGAGATAATATTATCTTTCATTCTTATTTTTTCTTCCATATATATATATATATATATATATATATATATATATATATATATATATATATATATATATATATATACACAGGTTGGTCCAAAAAAAACTTCCCCTATATATGAAACCCTATCGGCCTATCCGCTCAACCAATCGGACCAAAATTTCAGACATGGTTGTTTGAAGGTATGCGCTGGAGATTGTGATGATTCTAAAGAACGCAGAACTCACGGTTACGGTTACAGTGAGAGAATTTCGAAATTTTCGAATGACAACACCCACTTTTTCATTGCGCAAATTGATCAGCGTATTGAAAAACCACAAATGGCGTTGGAACGATTAGCGTGTGACGAAAATTAGCGGCGTAAGTCATATACAAAGAACAGCATTATAAAGGACTTATGACAATACAGAGAGGAAAGAAAAAAAAAGCTTTTATTGGAGTGGAAAGTTATAATTACTGGTTTTCAACGTGTTCGCCTTCGCAGGCGACAACGCATTGCATTCGGAAGATTGTGGACAACAATGTTGAACGTAACATGAAAGAAGGAATCTGCATAACTTCACACGTGTTATGACATCTTGCAATTCTGACACATCTCGTGGACCAGGCGTGTACACCTTCGATTTCAGATAACCCCAGAAGCAGAAATCCATAGAAGTGTGGTCGGGGGATTGCGGTGGCCACGAAACATCAAAGTTATGAGAGATGACTCTATCACCAAAGTGTTATTGCAGCACTGATCGAACACATTGAGTGACGTGTGGAGGATCCCCATCTTGCATCCATACAATGTCACTAATGACATTTCGTTGCTCCTGTTTAACCCTGTGAATTATGCAGGGTGCGTCAAAGCTCCTCCTCTCTGTGTTGTCATTAGTCCTTTATAATGCTCTACTTTGTAAATGATTTACGCCACTAATTTTCGTCACACGCTAATCGTTCCAACGCCATTTGTGGTTTTTCAATACGCTGATCAATTTGCGCAAGGAAAAGGTGGGTCTTGCCATTCGAAAATTTCGAAATTCTCTCACTGTAACCGTAACCGTGAGCTCTGCGTTGTTTAGAATCATCACAATCTCCAGCGCATACCTTCAAACAACTATGTCTGGAATTTTGGTTTGATTGGTTGAGCGGATAGGCCGCTAGGGTTTCATATATAGGGGAAGTTTTTTTGGACCACCCTGAATATATATATATATTCTGTTTGAGGATCACTATTTGTTGCAATCCCATTATAGTGATTAGTATTGATTTAAGTACTTATGAGCGTTTTGAGTGATACAGCAAAAGATTGCTTACAATGACTTTTTTTTTTAAATTCATAGGTCAACTGGCGTTTATTTTTTATTTTTAACTATTTATTACTGTATATTTCTAAACATTCTATCCTACATCTAAATACACTGCAAGGAATTATTTTCCTAAACACTTTGCTAATGCTACTTTGCTAATTTTCTATTGCGATTATATAATATTACAAAATCCTGAGATCAGTTTTCCCCGAATTCGCTGGAAAGTGGCGTCATGCGTAATGAATCAACATTTAATTAAAATAGTTCATTGACTGATAATTAAATGCAGACAATATTAAAATGTTTCATTGTTTAAAACAAAGTAAATATGAAATAAATTCATAAGTCTTCCACATTGGAAAGTTAATAATAAACTAATTAATTTTATTTTTCGAAGAATAAAAGACTAGCCACCTTTGGCTACCAACTAGTTCGCAAAGATAAATGAGTCATTAAAATTTTCACTTTAATATTTCATACAACTTGGTCTCTTAATAGTTTCTTACTCAAAATATTTTTAAGCTTTAAATTTAGATAGTCTTATAACTCATATTATTATAAATGCCTTACAATTTTCTGTTCATTGTAATATTTAAATCTCTAATTTTCTGTCAGCTCTCTAAAATTTATTACTAAAATTTCAGAAATTAGTTGTTAGACTTTGAATAGAGTGAATATCCTGCATATATTAAATTATCTTTGCTTTACAAAAATTAATATTGAGATAATAATACGAATATTTTAAGAAAAGAAAGAAAAAAAAATGCAATAAATTTTTTTCTTGCATTTTTTTATTCTTACCACATTTTATATTTATTACTTTTCTTATAGACAGATGCTGAAAATTACAGATATCTAGGCTTAGTTTGTAGTGATGATGATCGGGTGATAATAGTTAATTTCCCCCATGCACCCGTACAAGCGCCTGCAGGTTAAATTTCAATTATATTTTATGAGAAAAAATTTGCTGGAAAATATGACTAAAAATTTTTAATTCATTAAAAATATCAATTTAATTTAAAGATTAAAACATTGGTATCACTGAAAAAATATTTTTTTAAATTTTAAGAACATATTAAAATTATTTTTGTGCTATAATATACTCTAACAATCACAGAAAAAAGCCAAAATTTCGTTTAATCCTGAATTAATTAAAGATTTAATTAAAATTTCAAAAATATCGCTCTGAATTTCACATTCCCTGCCTCCATTTATGTGTTGTTTAGTAACTCTGGGTCAAACGGCATGACACGTAGGGTGTCAATCTTTAGAACGCGCAGACAAAAACAGATACTCGTTTTATTAAGAAGTAAATATTAAGATAAAAAAAGTAAATTAATTAGATATATGCAAAAAAATAAAAATAAGGTTATTTCATGGTGATGTATTATTTTCGGATATATGTTTGCTTCAAATTTTTATATAATAGATACATATAATCATTTATATTGCATATGTGTAATTTTTAAAAATAGTCTCTGCTAAATACTTTTCATTAGAAAGGTAAGGTAATATACTATGATAAATATAAAATATTTTCTTCCGTGCTTAGAAGCTTATTATTGAGAAATGAGCATCATTAAAATGCAATCAAAATATAATAATTGCACTTGAGAGTTTTCACACAAATTCATGAAAACCTTTGTATTTTAAAATCTCATTCGCTGTTTTCTATCCTTAATAAAAGACTAAGAACCACAACTCAAAAGCTTTGATTTTGTCATTTCAATGATAAAATTCATACATTTTTCTCAAGTGTTAGTGACAACATAGAAATAACATCATATAAAATTTAATAATGATTAACAAAGCGCGTCATTATGAAATAATGATGATTTCATTATAGTGTAAGAAGTTTGTGAAAAAAGTTATTATGAAACCTTTTAAATTAACCATGGAATAGATTTTGGTAAAGTGAATCTCCCAATTCTCAAAGGTTTCGCAATCTAAGTTTCGGGTTTCATCAACTATCCTTCTTGTATCTTTTTGCCGATAATCTTCTTTCAGTCGGTATTGGTGACGTTTTTTATTGCTACTTAGAATTAACGATGCGGCTCCTTCGAAGAAACTTAGTCCCAGAAAGATCGTTAACAAAGTCGAGACTGCATTTAAGTGCATTTTGAAACTAATTTATTATAACGGCTTTTTTATCTTGTAGAAAGGAAACTAAATGACCGTTAAAAACAAGAAAATTAATATGATTTTCTTCAGACTTTTAGTGAGAATAATTTTATTGAAGTCATATATGATGAATATCAATTACATACATGAGATGAGTAAATAGATGAAATGCATCATGTAACTAATATCTACTTCATTTAATCTCAAAGGTGTATCCGTACTTCTAATGGTATAAATAATTTAATTCTGTGATGCAACCAAATAAATGTTTTAAGAGAAAGAATTCTTTATTCTTTAAAAATAATGATATAAATTTCAAAATAAATTCCGAATTTTATAATAGCATCAAAAGAATAATGCCGATAATTTTATCATGTAGACAATTCAAATACAATTTACATATTTTTATTTTATGTTGCAATACGCACTAGATTATAATTGTCAATAAGTTATTTAGAAGTAAGAAATCTTTATTCTTTAAAAATATAAATATCAAAATAAATATTGAATTTTATAATAATTTCAAAAGAATAAAAGTCAATAACGTTATCATGTATTTAATTCAAATAAAATTTATATATTTTTTTGTTTTATGTTGTAATAAATTCTATATTCTAATTATGTAAATTATTAATAAAAATTAGATAGTGATTTTTAAATATAAAACCTTTATTACTTTTGGAATTAAAAAAAATCAATTTCAGTTACTTCTATTTGGATGGTACTGTTTCCTTAATTTTAAACTTATTTTCCTTTTGGTATAATGCACCTTAATAATAAATATTTCGTCTTAAGCACTGATGTGTTACAGTATTAATAATAATAATAAAAAAAAAAAAAACAAGAATTGAATGTTTTGCAGTTCTAACTATTAATAAATAAAATTAATCTTAAGAACGAAGATTAAAATCCTTTATTAGCGGAAATTTGAAAACAATTACTTTCCATATTTATACTGTTGTTTAAAATGAAGAAATTTGTATATTTGAGGAATTTCTTCAAAAATAATGCAAAATGAATACAAATAAGGATACAAAGAAAGATATAAATCTTTAGTGAAATACTCATACATTCAGACAGTTCAATTAGAGTAATGAATGTATGTACAGCAATTAAGAATGCATGTCCGCTAAAACTCTTAGGCTATTTTCATGTTGACTTTTTAGAAAACTAGCTAGATTTAAAAAGTGACTGCAGTTACAATTCACCAAAGTATGGATAAAGGAATAAGATGGAGAATTTTTCAAAGATTGCATACGAGAAAGAATTGGTCGGAAATATAATATTTCAGAAATGACTGTAGCATACTTCGGAATGTGAAAATTATGGAACTTATAAAAAGAACATTAGCGATAAAACAAAAGTTTCCCAAGAGGCATAACGATCAAGTAGGATCAATTTTTTCTACTCAAAATAAATCTTAAATATAGCCTCACAGCTGCCCAGTAGCACATATATAGTGTACAATATTATATAATATTAGATAATATTCGCAATTTTGTATAATCTAGTCGAATAATAAATAATGTAATATAATATCACCCAATATTGTACAATCTCGTGCAACATTCAATACTATCTGGATCTCGCTCTCTGGGTCACAACATTTGGTTCCTTTAGATATTCATAACAAAAAAAGAACCGGAGTTTCATTCTGTCTGGGTATGGGAACTCAACTTATTTCAGATGACTATTATTAGAGAAAGTTTTCCAACAGACTTCCTTCTTTGAATCAAATTTCTGCTTTAGCAACACATTTTTTAATCCAATTTTAGCATGGTGTGAATTTCGCCTATATTGGATGGAAAATTTGTTAATTTTTTTAGTTTGGAAGCACGAATTCAGATTCATCCAAACCACTTACTAGGGGATCGAAGCAGCAACTCTATATACTTCCTTTAATATTCAAGAAAGAGCTATCTTCAGTAGGATGTTTTGATTATTAAGTCTAGCACTATCCTCATTAATTAGCTTGCATGAGAGGAAGGATCTCAATGTCATTGCCACAGACCCTGTGAGTACTTAGAATTTTAGTCATGATATATGAGATTCATGTGTTTGTAGTTTCCGAAATACGGTCAGTTTTGATTTGATCTATATGATTGCACACAGATATGTTTCATATTGAAGCAGAAGTTTCATAAAGGCAAGATATTCATCGGATACTTTGGTAGACATGAATACCAGAATTTTATTAACTCATTTTTTTGTTTTATCTATAATGGCTTTAAGGTATACATATTCTTATGGATAGTTGAAATTGAAGCATTATCATAAAGCTGCATCCTAATTGTTGCATATTTTAAAAGTATAATTGTATTACATGAAGCTGTGTAGCAGATCCTTAATTTCGTTAAAATATGGCTTGTGAATAATTGTTATAAAGTTAAAATACTTTTAATAGTAAACTTTTTTGCACATTTACCTTATGCTTTGCTTCACCCTATGCTATAACTTTTGTCATTTGTCTCTTCTACTTAAATAAACCCTAGTTTCAATTGAATCTTAAAAATTAATTATTAACTTAAATAGATAATTTTTCGATATTAATGATAAATGATTATTTGATTTAAGGCTCTTTTATTTTCATAATTAACATAAAACAAATTTTTTTAAAAAAACGACCTTTATATATAATTGATAAGTTATAATTACTAATTATATCAATCTAAATACAGACATATTCCTTCTATTAATATTTTATATCAACTGAAAATTGACATAATTGAAAAAAAATTATATTTTATATTTATAAAATAAATTTGTATTAGTTTTTTCTGATCTGTTGTGCATAGGGATTGCAATACCGGTATACTGGGATACCGAATACCGGTATTTTGAGCCATTTGTACAATTTTGTAATACCGGTATTCACAAGTTTAAATACCGGTTTTTCGGTATTTGCTAGAAATTTTTAAAATTGTCTCCACTATATGTTCAGGTATCGCGAATACAGCAATATAGTATACGTTTTTGTTTTTAAGTCTCCCTAACGGGCGAAATTCATTAGCTAATTAATGGCTTAATTAATTGCTTAAATCTAAATTAGAGAAACATGTATTATCCCTGAAAGAAAATATTGTATCCATAACGAATGATGGAGCAACAATTATGAAAAAAGTTGGAAAGTTGATTGGTGCAAATCAGCAATTGTGCTATGCACATGGAATTCAATTAGGAGTAATAGATGTATTAAACCAAAAATATAAAGAACAGAAGAATCCAAATATTGTGGATATAGAAACTTCGGATTCCAACTTTGAAAAGAGAAAGAGTGAGAGTGATATTGACAATGAAGATAATGACAATGTAATTGTTGAAGAAGATATTGCTAATGAGGATGAAATATTAACCTATCAAGAATTGCTTTCTATAATTTATAAAGTTCGAAAAATTATTAAAATATTTAAACGTTCCCCTATAAAAAGGATATATTACTAAAATATATACTAATTGAAAATAAAACAGAATATATGTTAATATTAGATTCTAAAACACGTTGGAACAGTTTACTCCTAATGATGGAACGATTTTTGAAACTGAGAAATCCAATCCAAAAAGCAATAATTTGCTTAATCCGGTAAATTAATTTTTCAGATAGTGAATTCGACTTAATATTCAGAACTATATCAGCTCTACTTCCAATAAAACTGACTATTGAGGCATTATGTCGGAGAGATTCTAATTTATTAACAGCTAATGCAACAATAAATTTCATGTTGCAGTCACTGAAAGAACAGCACACATTAGTATCTGAAGAATTTTATATTACATTGAAAAATCGCACAGAAAAAAGGCATACCGAAATAGAAAATGTCTTATGGTATTTACATAATTCTAATGATCTTAAAAATGAAAATGAAAAGAAGAAAAGAAAATAACCAATTCAAATCTGATTAAGTTAGAGTAAAGTTTCTTAAAATTTTTTTCCCACAAACCTATCCACATTCAGAATTCGGTTAAATTATCGAAGATTATGATGCCACTACTGTCGATAGTGAAAAAGCAATCGTCTCTTGAACAAAAATTTGAATTAGCGATAAATAAAAATAATTCAACAAACCAAAATACAATACAGAAATCAGCCATATCCAAAATCATCCAACTAGAAACCGATTTATTTGAAGATGGGGGATTTATAGGTAAATACTTGGAAAAAGTATATCGCGCATTGCTAACAGTACAACCAACTAGCGTAGATGCCGAAAGAGCGTTTTCAACAGCTGGTAATTTTTACACAAAATTACTTTTCAGGCTTAATGACAGTACAATGGATGCATTATGTTTTTTTTTTTAGATCACATTTCAAAAATTTGTAATAGTACCACAAACTGAATAGTGATATTTACACTTTTTTTGTGATTTAAATAAATAAGATGTTTCTTTACTTTTTGGTAATTATATACTGTTATAATTTATAAGTTACAAATTATTTTTGTGATATTTACACTCTCTAACAAAACTGGCAAATAAAAAAATAAAAAAAGAAACACCTTTGTCTTTCTTTTCCCAAAATTTCTAATACCGGTATTAAAACCGGTATCCCGGTATTAAGATTTAAAAAATACCGAATACCGGTATTGAAATTTTGGTCCGGTATTGCAATCCCTAGTTGTGCATTGCATTTCTGTGACCATTGCGTCTGAAGTTTCTTTCTAAATATTCTTTTCTCAAAAAAATATACAAATTTAGCAGTGAAATGAATTCAATATTGGATTTTTCGGAGAACCTTAATAACAATTGAATAGAGCATGTTAATACAGCATATGGATTAAAATAACATTCATGGCCGAACGAAACAATTCATCAGAATATCTCTATTAATCAAGTCTGGATTAAATGATCGCGTAAATAAGGCATGCTTCATTAATAACAGATGTGGTTATTCCATTTATAATTTAATCAGAACGACAACGTGCGGTAAATGCAAAATAAGCTATTAATGAAAGCATAATTATTCATATGAATTCGGATATCTAGGAAATTAAACTATTTCCTCTTATAAAATATTAATTTAACTTCAAATATTATTTAATGGTGTTTATAAATACGCTCAATAACTTTTTAAAGTATTTTTCAATTTATAAATTAATTCTACACATGTCCCTCATTGAATAAAACACGTGCTTAATATCTAGAAATGTTACATGGTGAACATATAGTGAATACTTCATAGAAAAAAACTTGACACGATTTATTGATTGATTTATATGAACACGTTGAAAAGGTCAATTTTCGCTAAAAATGGCATTTAAGAAATTATTTTATTGGATTAACCAGTCTTTGAGCTATCCAAAACAAGTTTACTTTTATCTCTACGTTAATTAGAAGTCAAGATATTAATATTTTTGAAATGATCCATAAACCGGAAGTGGACATTTAAATAACCGGATACACCAATTTAAATGGCTAAACACATATTAAAAATTTGTATAAACCAAAATTTAGTTTTAAATATATATATATATATACATGTATATTTGTCTAAAAGTGTCTTTACTGAACTCCGAACCCTCAGATTAGGGGCATATATGTTTGTAATACATTTTAACGAAGGTTTTATAGGATTATTGAATATCCTTAAGGTTCTTGGGTGTATCTTAATGCAAATGCAGTTAGAGCATTTGCTAAGCTAGACAAAGACGGAATTAATGAATCGAGGCTGCATTCACCTACCAAATGCAAAAATGGCCAGAAAAATTGATTAAAACAGGAAAATTAATAAATGCTGAGGAGGAAGAAGGTATAACCTATAAATGAGGTGAATTTTTAAGAATGCACACAAATAATTTATTGTTAAAACATATTACTGTATACTTTAAATGCATTTTTCTCAAAATTGATTTTTACTTATTTTTTGCTCACTTCATATCAAATAACTCAAATTATAATTATCATATTACTATGAAATTTGGTGGACTTTGTCTTTATACTATTTTTTAGGAAATGAATTAAAAGAATTCAGATTGAATGAATATATATATATATATATATATATATATATATATATATATATATATATATATATATATATATATATATATATATATATATATATAAGTTACAGTCTATTGTTTGAATAATAACGTAATAAATTTAATAAAAACAATTCATGATAAATCTTCGACTGGTTCTAAAATTTTTATTTATCATTATAATTATATGCTTGTAATTCATTCCCAAGAGAAACTTTGTAGTTTATTTTGGTATAAGCTTTCTTTGGGCGAGAGTAATCATTTTTGGTGTAGAAAGTTTGAAGATTTTTAGGAATTTGCTTAAATTTTAGCTATTAAATACCAATTTTCAAAAATTATTATTGTTTATTTCAAATATTGACATTCTATTGCTAATCTTTAATATTCTTAAACCTAGAAATATGGTTAAAGTATGCCCACACCATGTTTTTCTAAAAAAGTCCTTCGAACGTTCGGATACCTTAAATGAAAAAAAATGTGTAGAACTTTGTTGCAAATAGTAAATTAACCCAATGTCTTGTTAACGAAATTTTTTGAATGTTTAAATTTATAGTGAATATTTTCTAAGAGTTATAATGAATATTTCCGTCAATTAAAGCTGAATTGATTGAAAGAAACTGAAACATTTTCAACTTTTTACAAATGCATTAATTGCAGTAAACGTGTTTTTTTTTTGTTTTTTTTTTCAATGCACAGAAACCTTTCTACATAGATCACGTTTCGTCCAAAGCAAAATCGTCTGTTTTCAAGGATTGAATGATCATGGATTCTATTTGATAAAATACTTATTAAATACTAGTTAAAATGCTTCTGAAATTGCAAATTTTAAAACTTATCTAAAGGAAAATTACTTCATTCGATTTTTCTTAATTATTTTTGGACAAGAACACAAATAGGGTTTGATTAGATAGTTCAGTTTTTAAAATTATTTCTTAATTTTTAACTAGATAAATTTTAATTCTTTATGTCTTCAAAATTATATATATGTCTTGAAATTATGTATTTTAATTTGAAATGTAAATACATAATTTATTCGCGTTTGTAGAAAGATGTGCAAAAAGAACATTAGATTTTCATAAAGAGCATCAAGGTTATCAATAAAGCGTTAATCGTATTTTATTTTTCATTATCTCGTAGTTAGAAGATTTAATAAACTCTCGTGCTAATATTTCGTTATTATATTGACGATACTCTTCGGCAGGTTGGTATAGATTCCAGTAAATCAGTTTTCACAATATTTAAAGATCAAAGGTTCAGGTAAAAATTATTTCTTTCACTAGAATAAAAAAAATCATGATAGATTGAATCCGCCACGTTGTTAGAGAATGAAGGCTACTTTGCTAATGAAGGCCACTTTTCTCTCCACATGTAAAAGCACATGTTTCTCTCCACATTTCTATTTGAATTCCAATTAGGTTCTGAATGAATTAAACTACGGTCTAATATAGATATGATATGGTGTTGTAGTAATAACGTTATTTCTGAATGTATTAAATGTTTGTTCTCATATCTACTAAAAACGATTATGGATTAGGAAAACTACAAAGAAGAATTTCATTGAAACTGAAATAGTCAAGAAAGTTTCAGTTTTAGAACGACCAAGTGGAAACTCCTAAGGGATAATTTAACTTAAAGGTTATGAACCGAAAATCTAGTCCGAAACAAAAGTGGGTATTGAAATGAGAGGTTGATATGCAAAGATTGTCATTTAGAAGAATTATGTTCCGTTCAGTATTAAATTGTTTAATCTGTAATTATATTTTATATTCTCTAAAAAATTATTTTCAATTATCATACATTTCTGTGAAAGATAAATTTACTTATCAGATGAGAAAATTATCACTCTTCTCATGAAGAAATTGCTGGACCTTCGATTTTAGGCAGAAGTGTGAATTTGATAACGCATTTTTTTCGCATTATTGATATAAATTCAATTGCGTATATTGAAACAATGAAACTTGGAAGACCATAGTAAACTTCGAAACACGTACATCCCCACTTAAATCGAAATGGACTTTTCTGACATCTTAAAAGTTACGGCTGGGAACTCATCAGAGTCAGGTTAAAAATGGTTAAAAACTACAGCTTTCATTCTGCTAAAAAGGGATTCTACTTAGTTCCGTGAAGCATAGGTGTTTTCAGTTTTTTGAAATTTTACAAAATAATGATATCAATAAGCATTGTTAATTATTCATATTGCCAATATTGAGCATTTTGTATCATTAGAATACCATAACTTGTGTATTGATTTTCAGAATTTATTTTGTAAAAATGAATTAATGTCATCTTAAACTTATTAAAAATATTTGGAAATATTAAAATAATGGGCAAAATTTATATTTCAAAATATATACCCGCAACTGTAAACATACATTATTTAATTAATATGTCTATCATATATTATAATTTTATGACATTTCATATCATCAAAATCGTTATTCGACTACCATATCTTTATCATTAAAAAATCCTACAATATCAGGTTTTTTTTTATTAAAGGGCTTTAACTAATTAGAGTACTAATTTATGTTTTTGTTCAATCTAGAAGAGTACTGTGAAAGTTCATATTTTGTAAGGCAAAATTATGAAAAGAAAAGGTTAAATAAAAGTTCCTTGATGAAAGGTTTCTGAATATTCATAAAGGAGCCTTAATTTTTTAACAGTTCTGTAAAATAAAACAGCTTTTAAGTAGTTGGCGGTTCATTATAATTTAATATTATCTATAAAAAAGTGCACTAAAATTTAACTATTTCACAAAAATAAATTGTTTTGACTTTAGATTTTAATTTTGTTTTTATAAACACAGTTATTCAGTTATTTCTTAGCTGAAAGTTAATGAATCTCATTATTAGAAGCGAAAAGCCTTTTCTGTTGAAAATGGTACGGAATAGAATGAATGTATTTTTCACTGCATGCCCCCAGCTTCATTAAAATAAATTGCTCAGGGGATGAAAAAAATCCCTTTTTTATCTATGAAAGTAACTTTTTTATATTGGATTTATTCCTTATTTTGAAACTTTGTATTTTTTTTTTATCTTTTAGTTTTTCTTAAGCCAAGCCAGGTAAGTTAAATTTCCCAGGTGTCATTAATTTGACGGTAGTAGAGGCCTAAAAATTCAAAAATCCTTCAAGAAAAAAATTATTTTCTGTTGTTAGCTAGGGATTTAAACAAAAATTAAAGAATAAACATTGTTGGTTCCATTAGGCTTCATTTTTTAGTATTATTAAAATGGTAAAGTACTTTAAATTTTAACATTTCTTACTTCATCATTTTTTTAATTAAAAGAATGGCAAATCCCTTTGAATTTCAACATTTTTGCTTCATTTTTTTTCAATTCATTTGGGTTAAATTCTTTTGATTATTAATATTTAAATACCCTGTTTAATAAATCTAATTTTGCTTTATAAATTTAAATTAAATTATACAAAACGAGATTAAATCTGAGATGGTTTTATTTAATTTTTGCAAAGATAAAATTAGCATTAAATTATCTTTTTCTAAAAAATAATTCCAATATTTCTTCTTGTTTTATTAATTTAAACATATTCCCTTACGCTATTGCCTTTATAAAAAAATTGTTGATTAAGTAATTTTCTTTGGGATATTTTTTTAAAAAAAGTGTATCAATTATAATGATAATAATCATAATTTATTTTTTTTTCATTTGCTATTTACATATTTTAATTATAAGAATAAATTATACAGTTCAGTTGTTATGTATTACAATAAAAATATGCCATGTCCAATCCATTTATAAAAAAAAAATAATTCGATTTAAATTTTGGATTATTTGCGATTCTTAAAAGAAAGAAAAAAAATACTGCTTTAATTGTTGCTCTTTAGATTGAAAAAAAAAAAACTCATTCTCATATAACATGCTTTCTTCTGTTATTTATACAATTAAATAATTATCTTAATACAATACAATTTTAAAAAAATACATTAATTAATATCTATTTTTGCTTATTGAAGTTCGGAATGAAAAAACGATACAATAATTAAAATTCTTTTAAAGCATATTTATTTTTTTAATTTTTTATTCTTATAAAACATTCTCGTTCATACTAAAGAATCAAAATTAAACATCCAATTAACTATTTTTTATTCAATTCGGTGTTTTTTTTATCAAAATTATGAAATGTATACATATGTATAAAAATGAAACACTTTTTTCTAATACTTATACTTTTTTTTGTTGAGATTTTTTTTCTGTATGTCTCTTTAAACACGGTTTTTCACAAAAATACATTGCTGATCATCTGCATTCGTAGTTGAATCAACGGTCAATGTAATTCGATCTTTTTAAAAATCTTTCATGCACATATTGCATAAATAAGTTAATTAAAATTAGACTCGGAATAAAAGATATCAGATTGAAAGATATATGGATATATAAATTTAATAGCATAAAGGATACAATATCTTTTATAAATAATAATTTTTTTCTTAATTTTAAATAATTACATTCACAAATAAAATTGACTTGAATTCTTGATTTCTGATTGAAGTCAGAAATAATGAGAATGATAAGGAAATATTGTCCAATGCAATTTTTCTCAAAGTATGTAACCATGTTTAAAGTGAAAAACAAATTAAAAAGATATTAATAAGTAATTATTTTATTAAATGTTTGATCAATTGTTTTAATAATCAATTTAACAAACAGATATCAGTTGAAAGACAATATTGCATTGGAAATTGATAGAAATAGTTTTTTGACAAAAAAAGAAAAAAAAAAGGAATGTAACTCAAATACCTTCTAGACTGAAATTTATTAATATTTTGTTGAAATTTTTTTTCCCTATAACTTTAATAGAATTTTAATATATCTTGATCTGAACAAAGACATAATCTATATGTTTATTCAGTTTTAAATACTGATGATAAATAACATTTTTAATTCACATATTATATATATATATATATATATATATATATATATATATATATATAATAACATTGGGGAAAAAACATCTTGTTATTTCGCCAAGCACCGATTTTTCAACCTAGTTGCCTACTTTATATACTAAATACATAAGACATTTAATACATTTGGAGATAATGGAGAGTGTGTTAAATTACAATACTTTTATGTGAATACATAAATCACCCAATTTCTTTCAAAAGAAAAAGTGAACGAGTTAGCAATGAAAAACTGTATTACTATTTTTATTTTTAATTGTGAACAATATACATATTGCTGACAATTAAAAATATACATTACAATATGCATATTATTTGTTTTTTAATTGTAAACATAATTTCAGTGATATATCCAAAATATGTATTACTACAACAATTGATTGAAATGAAAATTTGAACAAACGAATAATAAAATTAAATTAATAGTATAAAAGTGAATGTGTAAATAAATAAATAAATAATGTTTCAGAAAGTGTGTGAGTCTCTATGAATAAGAAATTAATATGTTTCTTATTTTGAACACTATGAAAGTTATAGTTATATAGTCGTAATTACCGATAAAATCTCCAAATAATCTCTGAATACATCAAGAGAAAAGTCTAAATTACAATCTTTTCAATAGACTTGATTACAACACGGGATATAAACAAGTCAGGGTATAAATAATTGAATTATCATCTACGTAATAACATAATTTAATGGGTCCTAGATAAAACTATTTAGATGTTACCTTTTTGTTAGAAATAATTTATTACAATGAATAATTTGTTTAAGTCAACTTTATCGAAGATAAATAATCTAATATAGGATGAACATAAAAAGCATTTTTCAACTAAAGAAATGAAAACAGCGTGCATGATAAATCAGAAATGCAGATAAAAAATATCGGTGTTTCAAATGCTGTAATTTGTACTACCTCTTATGAATAAATCAAGAGCAAATAATTGAATAAATGCATTATAATCTCTCTCTCTCTCTCTCTCTCTTGATTTAAAACAGCATATTCGAAATTATTAGAAATAAATAACGGAAATTATTGAGTTTTCATTAAAATTTCTTCAAATAATGGATTCATATTTGCCCGAAATATAAAATTGAAATGTTTTGTTTAGTTAAAAAAATATTTTGGAATTATCATGCTGTAAAGTTTCCACTTAAATACAACTATGCGTGAAGTAAGGCTAGTTGCGCGAAGTTAACACTTAGGAAAGTCAAACTACGCATTATGGAACGATTTTTTTTTTCAAAATTTTAATTACTAAAATTAAGCTGGATTTTTTTTGTTATAGTTTACGAAAATATTATAACAAAAAATAAAATTTTCATCCATTCAGTATTTGAAAAATTCTCTTTTCAGTTTTTATCGTGCAAATTTTTCTTGAATTTTGGTATTTTATATATAGATATGCCATTTTTACCAATAGTATATTACATTGTTGCCATGAAATAAAAACCGTTTTCGTCGTTTCATCAAGTATTTAACCATGTTAATTTCATTCATTATTGAACGCTCAAGAAGGATTCTGTTTAATATTTGTAAACTTCACAAGATGAATAACGGAATGAAGTTACAATACCATGAAATTTAAGTATGATGTTTTCAATAATACAGTGACATCATGGAACTGTTCTCCATTAGAAAGGTTCATATTCATAATGAACCGGAAATATGTAATATAATTAAAATGATACGGTTTTAATGCCTAACAACTTAGTAGAATCTCGTATATAAAAATTTATCCTAACGATTAAACTGCAATTAAATATAACCAATATCCCCGATGAAACAGTTAATCACCAAAGGCGATTAATGTTAAAGTAGAAATTTTGGTTAAAAATTATTAGACTTCATCGGTCACCATTCATTTTACCCAATAAAATATATAAAACCCAACACAAACCACGACACTTGATTCTTTGAGGAAGGCAATTGATGTCCTCTCCAGCCTACGCTTCAAAAACTTCTCCGTTCCATATATAAAAGAGAAAAACTCTGAAAAGAACTGATCACCGTTGAGCCGCCACATAAATGTAGCCAGTAAAGTTAGAAGACCAATACTCCACCCGAAAGTAAGTGGAGAAAAAAGGACGAGCGAATGCCCAAATCTCTTGAATAATTTCCCCTTAACTCGTCCCTTCCTCTTTCGGGTATTTGTGGCACAGATAACAAGGAGCAGGACATCTAACGTACTATTCTAGTCCATCCGTTAGTCCAAAAGGAAAAAAGTTTAAGGAGGAAAAAAATAAGAGGAAGATAGAACGTCTCAGGAGATTTTTTTCTCTACTTTTCTTTCCGCATTTTTTTGAGATTCTGTACAGAAAGAGATAGGTGCGGTCTCGTATTGAAAAAAGGAGGAGGATGGTACAGTGTATCGAAAGAAATAAATAGTTCGAGAATAATGGGAAGTTTTTAAGAATAAGAGATACTGCTAGTGACCTTTATAGAATGGGAAAAAAATGTTTGGATTCAGAAACAGATACCTCATGCTATGCTGAAACGTGAAATTACGGTTCCATGGATACGTTCAACTGTTTGCCGCAACATATTTGCAATTTTTTTTATTCTGTTGTACTGTGGAGAATTTTATGGTCAAACTATAATCAAATTTTTACTGCATCATTCAAGGTAGACTATACGGATGCAACATTGAGAAATCTTTAAATGTAATACATATTTTAACTAATAATGTTAGTATACATAATCTAATGTCATGAATGTGACAATAGAAGATAATTGATATGCTCTGACAATTCCTTTTCCATCTGATTTGTACAAAATCTTAAAGATACATGCAACAAACAATATTTCACTATAGACGCTGTTTTTGTAACTCGTTTCGTTGAATATTTTACAAATGCGCAACATTAAAAGAAGTAAAATAATGTGCAAATTGTGCAGTTTTTTTAAAAAACAGAAGTAATTCTACTATAATAAATTGCTTGCTTAAATTTTGACCAATCTCAAATTCTAGATGAAAAGCAATGTAATAACAGGAAAAGAAAACATGTTCTTAAAATTCGATATTAAAAAAGGAGTTAAAAACACCAATAAATCATTGAAAATGCATTATTGGCTTAAAAGATGAAAATAATTTACAAACTGACAAATTAATTATAGCTGAAATCTCCCAAAATACTTAACAATGAATAAGTATGGCTATTATCAAAGTAGATGCAAATGACACTAACAAAATTGGGCACAATGAGAAAATCAATTTCCAGTTTTAAAAAATTATTGGGCTCTTTTCAAAATTTCCCAATCCAATGCATTTTAATATTTAAATTCCATATTGCATCAAATATATGTATAAAAACTCAAATTTTCTTCAAAATACTATTGCAGAGTGTCAAAACGATAACAACTTCCCTTTAATTTGCAACCACTACGTGAGTTTTTGTAAGAAATTACACTGAATTATGTTTCCATTAAAACCTTTTGAAATGTCTTTTTAAAGTCTGCTTGTAAAACAACAGACATTTACTTCACTTGAAACATCACAAAATTGATATTTAACTACCTTCAGCTCCCTTCTAATGAGAGTGTAATTGAAAAAGAATCATGTTGTAATTTCTTAGAGATTACGCTTCCAAATAGATCCATAAAGATAGCTTTCAATAACTCCTTCATAATGAACATTCCGATTTTTCTGGCAGAAATGTAAAAAAAAAATATTTTTATTATTTGTCGAATTTTTGGGCATCCAAAATATTTTGGATAAGAAAAATAATTATCATTGGCGAACAAGTCCAAATATATTTCATTTTTCTAAGTTACATCTGCTTTCTAATTACTGACATATTGCATTGAAAATTCATATGAGTGCTTCAAATGAGTGCTTCAAAACTGAAATGAATTCTTTCATTAATATTCACTCAGAAAAATTGATCGACCGAATCCTGCGGTTTTCAAATGCATATTTTTTATTATTAAAATTTCACACATAAGTATAATTATAATCACAAAATTACTTGACATATTGTTAAAATTGAATTCCTTGTGTTTTTCAGTTGTCTTGTTTGCATTATTGTGAAGATACAAATCGACATATTTTTAACAGATATAGCTCAATATTTCATAAAAATTTACAAACGTTAAATATGTTAATCAAATTTCGCGTATCCGAGTTGTAAACTTTTTGAACTAACCAGTTTATATGTATGCAAAAGAACAAACTGAAAAAAATCAATCCTATTATGAATTTGTTTCAAAATTTGAAAGAAATTTACGAATTGGGAGTAGAAATTACATGTTTAATTCCATCGGTCTAACTCAAAGTGATTCTGAGTTACCGCGTTCACAGTCTGATTGACAAACAAACACAGTTAAAAAGAATAGAACTTGTTATCGCACATTTTATGTTATCATGTAAAAACATTTTTATTTTTCTAAGCCATTGTTTGCCTTTATTAATGTAAGTCTTTTACCAGTTTAAACAGGTTTGAAGCAATCACGCGATTATCAGATTACTCATGTTTGATATTTAGAAAAATGATAGTTCTTTTTTTCGGTCAAGCCTCCATTTTTTTTTTTTTTTAACTTTTGCGAAAATCCAGATTATACTGTTTTGGAATGGTCCCGTGACTATTGTATATTGCATTGCACAATCATCAACTTATAGAAACTTTTTTTTTTCATTTCAAGATTATTACACACACACACACACACACACACACACACACACACACACACACACACACACACACACACACACACACACACACACACACACACATATATATATATATATACCTCTTTTAGCGGTTTCGTGTTGATACCCATTTTCTTTTTTGTGTTTCTTCGGGCGATAACTTCTTAAGACCCATTACCTTTATTTTCTGTCCGCATATTTTGAGACTTCAAAAACCCCAAACCAAAAACAACATCATGCTCTTACATGATAAAATGTGTTTTTTAGACTCATAGAAGTCAGAAACGAGGAGATTTATCAAAATTAAGAGAGTTCGGGTTTTTTATGATTACAAAACCTTTTTTTTTTTTTTTTGTATATTTGGTATTCGCGAAAGCCAAAAGTAACTAAATAAAATACGTGATCATTAAAAAAGGAAAATATTTTATATATTATCATATCCTCAAATGAACGTTTAAACTCAGAATCCCTGTACTATCAATGTGAATGAATCCACTGACTCGCATCAGTTTCCCCCCAACCCAACTCAGTGGAAACTTTCAGTGCTGTAAGCTGAGAGGACATCTACGAAGGAGCGCTTGATTTTATTGGGCATTAGGCGATCCACATTCATCAATTTGACACTGCTTGCCGAACTGGAGCGCCTCGGGTCTTTATTGGATGTCAAGTCCCAAGGATTGCAGTGTCAATAGAAAAGCGGGGCCTGAGTAATGGCCTACGTCCTCTAAAATCCATGTTCGCATGCGAGCATCCAATTCGTTTCGGGACGGGATTCCACAATAAATGCGTCATATCGGTTACTTAGTTGTTTTCGGATATTCCGTCTAACATCATCCGGTACTGTAAATAATTGTAGCAGAGATCACGGGGCTATTCAAAAAGAGGGAAGGATGGAAATTGATGCCCGTCCTTGTTATCTTTTCCATTTCCTGTCCCATCGAAATTGCCTTATTTCACATTGAATGTAAAATAAAATAAGGATATAACCGAGATAGCGTATTCTTTGAAAACATAAGGAGAATTTTTATAGAATTTTTTCATTATTTTGGATCAACTGGAAAAAAATAACGTTTGGCGAAAGAAAAAGAATTATTTCATGTCGGTTTTATTTCCCTAAAGAAAAAAAATGCATATTTCTAAAGTCCGGGCTTTTTTCTTTGAGCTGCTGCAATACTTTGTATCTGGGTCTTAAAGTTACAAATTGCAATACAGTAAATACAGATTCCTAATTACATAATACAAACTAAATTAACTTATATATTTAATGTTTTTCTGTTGCTAAGGTAAAATTTTTTTCGAAAGATATTCATCAAAATTATTTTTCATTTCGATAATAAAATCGTTTAATAAAAAAATTATTTTCAAATCGATATTTCCTAAAATATTTTCAGAAAGGAACTATTTCAAAGGCTTTACATTTTCAACCAGTTCTGCGCTATAAGTTATTGAAAATATTAATATTTTTTTTACGTATTTATATATTTGATCATCTTTTCTTTATTTCTTCATCGGAAGAAAATATAATATTTATAAACAGTTGAAGAGGTTTGTCTAAGTATCCTACAATCTAATTTCGTAACTACAAAAGCATTTATAGATATTTTTATGTAAAAGAGAAATTTAAGTACTCAAAAACTATTTTATCATCAATATGGTTAACAACCTTCTAATGATTACACCTATATTACATATAAATTAATACAATTATTTTAAAACGAATTATTCAATTTTTAATTCAGCCACAGAAAGTCAAATATGGTTTAAATTCAACCACTGGGATTTTTTATTGTATTTAGAATTATCTAAAAAGAGAAAAATTTGGTTTTCCTTGCACTATTTTTAATCTTAAATTCAAAAAAAAAAAACCCTACTTACTACTTTTATTTTACCTGTGAAATTTTTTAATATATGAAACTATCCGGATGCATTTTCTTTGATCATTTAAAAATTTCTTTGTCGTAATTTTAATAAGAACAAACTTTAATGATTAATAATAATATGTCTATAATGAATTTTATTCACAAAAATAAAGACGGTTTTTGTAAACAAACTTAAATTTGCAGAAATCATTTTATAAGTACTTCTTTGCATACCCTGTTCAATGACTACGGAATACGATTTGAATTTACAAATATTTAAAAAAAAATGTGTGTTTGGGAGCAATATCTACAACTTTTGTGTAATTAACAAAAGTAAAATAAAGAAACATCTTTTTCCATTCATAAGACATTGCACAAATTTTATCGCATTCTCCGATTAAGAAAGCTTTAGTTCCATTACTTTGATATTAAAAACAATAATTCCTTGTACAGACTGAATCTTTCAGCGATGGGCGATATGAATCTTTCAGATATTTTCATTTATCATTGAAAGTTTAATAATATTAAGAATAATATATTTATAATAATCATGAGCTTTGCATCTTTTGGAGATAAATGAGAATCAATTTGGATTCAATTGTTGAACTTAAGAGAAAAATTATTAAATAGCATTTATATTGGCATTTACGATAAAACATAACTTTGATATTATTGTCAACATATTCAGGTTTTTATTAATCGTTGTCTCAAGAAAATATTTAGAAACATAATTCCCAATAGTTCTCGACAAAATGAATTTCCATTAATGTTAAAAATATTCACATTCAATAAAACAAAATTTTAAAAAAATCAAATTATAAAAATATTCTTTGAAACTTTATTTAGAAATATTTACGGTTATGTTTCTAGTCATCTTTGCATGTCTCTTCCTGTATATTTCAATAATAAATCTGAACCGAAGTAGCGTGACAAATTTGTGAAACAAAATTTTTGTAAAATATTCCACTCTTCTAGAATGTATGTGTTAACATTAATGAATGTAGTTCATATTTCGTTTTTTTTAAGTTCTCTTTTTGTAATTTTATTTCTATACGGTTTTCCATAAAGAAATAAATTATTCCCATATTTTCTTGCATATATTTTTGTATTAAATTTGGATTGTTTCACTTTGACAGAGTTCTTGTGGGAATAATGGTTCTCAACAGCTTTATACAAAAGATAAGTTTTTGAGTATTTTCTACCATGGTAAAGTAATAAAGTTTTAAAACATTACCACTTTCATTTTTTTTTCAATATATATATATATTAGTAATACATGATAATATATGCAACGATGCTATATAATGTTTTAAAAAGTGTTTTTATATGTTTAATATATATACTGATTTATTGTATTCAGTTTTTGACCTAGTGATATATTGCTACACAGCTAAAAAAAATCGGAGGGACAAGGATGCAATGTTTTACTTTCAGAAACTTTAGAACACAAAGCTTGGAGAATGAAAACTTATTATGAATTACATCACATACAAACATATTTGCAAACAAAACAAACTTTTGTCTAACTCTAGTTTGAAAGTTGTATTTATTAGAGTCAATTTTTTTCTCGGTTTCTGTAGGTATTTTTTTCCTTATAGAAAACTTTCTCATCCATTCAGAGAATAAATCAAAAAGCGTTTGACACTATTAATTTTAATTTTTTTCTTGAAATGTGATGAACATGATAACAGAGATTAAAAGCGAAGAAAGTAATATTTATAGATATTCAAAAATTTATTTTGTTTGTATGACTCTTGCATATGTCCCTGTGCAATTATTTTCTTTATGTTATTCAGAAGAAATTTCTCATAATTGTCTGATTAATATTTCTGTTATTTTATCTTAATTATTCTAAACAATTTAAGCATTAAAGGAATTCCTTACAAAATTTATTAAGACTTAATTGATCTTTTAACTTCACTATAACATCAACTTAATTTAATGATTAAACCTGGATGTAGGTCAGAGCTTTAAATAAGAAATTTCTAAGTTAAAGATTTATTTTTTTATTTTGGTTCCAAATGAAAATTAGACCATAAAATTTTAAATAGTATTTTATTTGTTGTTAGAGGAATTGGGCAGTATAGAAAAACTATTATAAAATATTATTAAATCAAGGTCTAAATAGTTCATGGTAACTTTTTGAACACATATTTAAGATTTAAATTTGAATTTCGAAATACTGAACTTTTTGAGAGTGAATTTGATAGCAAAAAATATGTAAAAATATACGTCTACTTAATTAATACATATAACCGATTCACTATCATTGCATTTTAAAAACCTGGAATCAACATTAACCTTTTTATTTTTTCATGCCTTCAAAAATCATAGTATTTAGTCTTTTCTTCAGATATGATACACATGCTACTTGGATTCAGGATTTCTTGACTTTCTTCGTAACGGAACACTCTTGTGGATAAGTTTGTTCTATTTGCACTCCCTAGAGACAAATATTTCTGATATATTCTGACTCTTTACCCTTGGCTATAGCAAGAAGTTCGAAGATGATATTAGATTGAAATTCATTCTCCATAAATACTGTAATACCAAAATTATATTGTGTTCTGATAAAAATATCACACCACGATTCCATTAGTACCTAATTTGAACTATTCACTTATAAAATTTATATTGTATTTCTACATAGGAAGGGAAAAAATATAATGCTGCCAGAGACTTTGAAATGCAATTTCTTTTTTTCCAGAATTTCTTGTTTTAAAATTATAGTTCGAGATTTTATAATTGAAAATTTCTCTTCTGAATAGATGCATCAGATTGTAATCTTCTACATAATAATAGAAACCATGTGAAATTTGATTTTGGTTTGTTTTTGTTCTTGCTTCTCGTTTTGTTTTGACTTTGTTTAATATTTATCAAGTTATGTTAGGTGCAATCTACATCGGAGACTTTGAAATGATTCAAAAGAGAACCGAAGGTATTTATTGATCATCTTGACAATATAAATATCAATATCTCAAGCCTTTGATTTACCGCTCATAACTACAGTAGATTTAACAAGAGTACATCAACACTATAATTAATTCATGATCATTCTTTGTCTCGTCAATTGAGTGTTGACACTCTCACATTCTTCCATCTTACATATGCCAGTCATTTAGGAATGTTATTCAACAACTTCAATGCAACTTCCTAAAGACCGTCTAGCAAGAGCACACGGCAGGTTCCGCCACAGCACTTCAAAAACATCCCTCTTTATCCGCATTCAGTGAGCACATATTTGAAATGGGAAGATTGGATATTATTCTTTCTTTTCTCCACTATGTTATTAATAACAAGTGTTTCACTTCGATTATTGGTTTATAACTGCCCCCTATTTACTGCTTTGGTATTGAATATTGCGAATGGTATTGAATATTGCGAATCTATTTTCTTATTACATTTAGCTAGGGTGAAGAAAATATTTTAATGATTACATGGGAAACCTCTTAGAACAAGAAATTTGCAAATACTCAAATGGAATTTGAAATCACAGACAGTATGCATTAGGACTTCAGACAGGTCACTTAACTATAAGGCTCCAGGATATTTTATAGCTTTGTAATCTAACTATATAGAATATTACTCTCTTCAGGCGACTACCTGCTTCGCCAGAATATTGATTATATTTGATTTCAGATAAGTCATTTAGATGTAACTTCATCTCAATGGTTCAGCAGAATTCTCTACCATTAAGGATGTACTTATTTAATGAACTTATTTAAGTTCTGTTTATTATGAACAAATAAAAGAAGTACAACCAAAAGGAGACGGTCCCATAAAAGAATAGCACTTATAAAAGAGTACATATTCGATTCATCCAAATTTCGAGACATTGCAACTTTATTTTTTTTCTTAATTTAATATGTAAACTAAACAGATATTAAATTGAATTCTTCATAAGAAATTTCACATAGTTAAGTATTTGATGAGAACATAAAAATTTGTTACGTTATTATTAAGAAAATATCGGGTGATCCAAAAGTCTGGAACAACTGTAAAAATTGATAGTTCAAAAACGAATAAAGATAAAAAGACGCGGTTTGCACCAAATAAATGGTAAAGAAACAGGAATTTGTATGACACATTAAAAAAAAATGTTTTCCACTAACTAATGGCGCTGTATATCGAATTACGCAAGCAGCACAACTAGTATAAATATAGCGGATTCATCAGCTAGTCGGAATTGAAGGCATTGACATACTGTCCTTAGTGGAGAAAGCCGTCTCAGTCAAACTCTTTTACAAAAATGTAGATAGTTCCAGCTCGGCATTACGAGTATATCGTAGCATGAAAGGTATGCGAAATGGTAAAGGACCACTGATATGCTCTGCATTGACCAAAATGATGCAGAAATTTGAAGCAACAAGTTCTTTGGCTTCACGTCCGAGAAGTGGCCGACCTACAGCATCTGCTACTGTTGTCCCGACAGTCGAACATAATGTGCAATCAATGTCAGCCGTTTCTGCACACGGGAAATGCAGCTCTCGAGAGGTTTCGAAACAGATAGACTTGTGTTACAGATTTGCCTGGTAGAGCACTGAACGATAGCCGTACAAGCTGCAGAACAACCAAGAACTGAGACCTGGCGATTTCATCCGGCGACGAGATTTTGCGAATTGGATATTCGTTAAAATGGTACAGCGGCACGACTGGCTTCACACTGTGCTTTGGACGGACGAGGCGCTTCTCACACTGCCTGGCAGTGTTAACACACATAATTGTCGTGTGTGGAGCACAGAAAACCCACATGCATTTGTTGAAGAACCCCTGCATCAGCCAAAAGTGACCGTCTGGTGTGGTTTCAACGCTGATCTTTTAATCGACCAAATTTTTTCGAGGAAGTCATCAAAACCGGTTTAAAAACAGTTTCTGTCACTGGTGAGCGATATGCAGTATTATTGCAGAACAAGATTATTCCAGGATTACAAACGCGTCAGATACTACAAACAGTCACCTTTATTCAAGATGCAGCACCATCGCATATTTTTATGTCAGTGCAACGACTGCTACACTCAAAATTTGGGGAGGATCGCATTATCAGTCGAAATTTTCAAAACGTATAAAAGATCCAAGATCTCCCGTTCTAAAACCTTGTGACTTTTGGCTATGGGGTTACTTAAAATCCAGGGTATACAACGACAAAACGCAAACATTCGAAAATTTGAAAGATGCCATCCACCAACAGGAAGGAAATGTTGTTGAATGCTGTTAACCGTATTGTTCCTCGTCTGACACCTGTGCTGCTGAATGATGGACAGCACATTGAACAGTTGTAAAATTCAGCGACTTGTTATTTAAGTAAGGAATCTGTTTGTCAAACAAAAATTTCTAATATCATAGTCTCCTTGAATAATCCGATATCATTGACACTACAGCACCATCTGTTAGTGGAAAACAGAACAATTTTTTATTGCGTCATACAAAATACGGTTTTTTTTTTACCATTTATTTGGTGCAAACCTCATTTTTTTAAATCTTTATTCGTTTTCAAATTATTAATTTTTAAAGTTGTTCCAGACTTTTGGATCACCCGGTACTTACTAATACATGGCATACACAACCGTATTATTAGTTCACATAATCTAGCCAAATTACTCAGTCTTTATACAAATACATACATATACATGGCAAGACAGATATAAAGGGTAATCAGTAAAGTCCTTCAGTTGCAAAAGGCCTGTCGCATATAGTGATATCTTCTGTAGTAAATTGACTATGCTAAATTTATTGAGAATGGTTATAGCGCGTATAGCTTTAAATAAAGAAGTTACAAAAACCAATTAAGGAGATTGGGCAAAGAGTCCAGGCAGGAAAATGTACGTAATACCATAATAAAAACCCAGAACATGATTTCATGGAGCTTTCTTTAAAATTGGCAGAGATGTTTGTTATTGAAATTATAAACTTTCCACAACTGTAAAAAACGTTTGCCCTAAACTGAAAAATATATTTTATTTCCTATGATGGCGCTTTTCATAATTTTTTCAAATTATTTTATTTACTTTCTCTGTTGGTTTAAATTCCTTTCGTTGTTGCTTGGCTCGGAAAAACGATACAATAGCAAGAATACATTATTTTTTTTCAAATTTAGAATGAATCTTTTATAAAATCGTGGACATTTCGTAATTTTAATCACAAATATTTCCACCAGTTTTACAGGTAACTCATGAAAATTTTTCCTGTGTTTTCGTATCACGTACATTTTTCTTATGGTCTAAATAGCTCATGGCTTTTATTTTTTGTGTGCTTTTATAAGTTCCTTATTTAGCATTTAGGGTGGCTTCAACCTTACTCAATAAATTCATCATAATCACTTTACTGTAGGTACATGTTAATTCCCTAGTATTGTGGGACACTATTTTGAATTAAAAGACTTTAACTCTCACCTCGTGTGTGTGTATATATATATGTGCGCGCGCGCGTGTGTGTGTGTGTGTACATGCGTATATGTGTGTATGTGTTTATAAAATCTGACTTTATATACAAAGTGATAATTAATTAAATTAGCATGCAATCTTCAATTAATTCGTAAGTAATTAAATGTCTGAAAAGAAAATTAACAGATTTTGGCACACTTTTAATCAGTGTGTCATATCATGCTTCTAATGATTCAATTATATATTCGATTCCTAAACCCTTTCATCATAGGCCAAACTCCTACAATCTTGTGTTATTTCAATGACAATGCACTATCTTGATTTTTTTAGAAGTTGATTGATTATTTTTTTTATTTACTTTTAACTCCATGCGCATGTTTCCGACATCTGGTGCGGAGCTGATAAAAAATAAATTTTCAAATATATAATGATGAATTATGTATTAAAAATTGAGGCAGACACTAAATAAAATAAAAACTTTCCTTTAAAGTGCATTGATTTAAATTTTATTCTAAAGAAGTTTCTATTAAGTATATTTTTTTTACTATGATTAATTTCACTTCATTACCAAGAAGTACGCTCTGGCTATTCATATCATTCATATTATGCTTCATGGTATAAAGGGAAATATGAATAGCATTGAAGAACACATAGCTTGCAATGTATCCTTCATATTATCCTTTATATTATTGTTCACATAATTTTTCAATCTTAAAATAAAATTTCATCGATATTCAATGTGAGTATGAACTATTGATAAATTTTATTTTTTTAGTTCCATTTATTGCATATGAATGTTACGGATTTTTCATGACGATATTTTCTATCAGGAATTGCATGGGTATTAAATTTGAATTTTTTGCATTTTTAATATGCATTTTTAAGAGTAAAAAATCACTTTTAGAGCAGACTTTGTAAGGCTTCCATATTATTAGGTGAGTTTATAATATAAAATTTAAAAAAAATATTTTTTTTAATCGGTTTACACATTTTGCATTGTTTTCATTAGTTTTCAAATAAATTTGATATAGGAAAGAAACTTCTTTATAAAAAATCTGTCATACTAAATTTAATATTTTCAAAATTTATAAACGCTATATTTGCAATCATATTAAGACAAAAGTGTGTACCTATTTTTATAGGGAAATTACAATAAAAGAATATGAAAATCATAAAAATTATCAAAATTGTTACCTGTTAATATTTTCTTTTGATCTGAAGGTGCTGTTAAATTCTAAACTAAAATATATTTGACAACATATTTAATATACGTATTTATTTATATTCAATGGATGATTATCTTTCTATGAATCTTTCTATTCTTTGATAGAAATGCATAAAGAAATAATGATGAAATGAAATAATACAACAGAATAAAACTCAGATAGATTGAATCTCTTATTTTTCTAAATTTTGAATTGCATAAAACATTAATTTATCTTGCTGGAATATTACATGACTAAAGGTCATGGAAGGTCAAGGAAGAAAAACCGTTGCTGTTTAAACATTCAATATTTTATCAACACAAAATATTGCACTATATTTCCAAGATATTGTTCGTTTTTCTAATATATGGTGATATCATGAATATATAGTAACCGTATTGTGAGGTATTTTGTGCTAATATATTATTAACACTTAAAGAAAACTCTTCAAGTTATCAATATATTATTTATTTTACCTTCTAGTGTATTGATTAAAAAGTATATTAGAATATGATAATAAGAAAATTTATTAATATTTTTCGTTTAGGAAAAACAATGATTATGTATTTACTAGAGAATTAAAAATTATTTTGCATTTTCTATAATCATCAATATATAAATATATTAAAAATCACATTAGGAATACCAATAAATATCAGAAATATTCTCTATGCTAAATAACAGAAAAAAATTTGGCTTATTTTTTAAGACGAAAAATATAAAGTAACTTCACCCCATTAATTGATATTTATTAATATTTATACACATAGTAATAATAATAATAAGAGAAGAATAAGAATTTCGTGATTTTTTTTTGTTCCAATTATTTACGAAAAGTTCTACATTTAAAATGATACAATACAATAATTCATTAACTAATATTTTTTTTTTTTCATAAATGACAGCAATATCTAGTTTCCACAGTCTTTTTAAAACGATTAATCCAAAGTTGCATAAAACTCCTTTCTACAAACAAATTCTCCTTTAATATTTAAATAATTATTTTTCAAAACTTCTTATAAATTACATCATTTTGACTAAAATATTTATTTACTTTAACTGAATATAGCTCAAATTACATGGTAATGCAAACAATTGAAAAAAATTATCAAGCAACTCATGGCTGCTAAATATCCACATGCAAAAATAACCAACTACTATTTAAGCATGAAAAATGAGTTCAAACAGATAGGGTACAGAATTTTTGTGTAGATTATTTTCGTAGAATTTATTTACTTAAGCCTTTCTTGAATAAAAAAAAGTACGACAAACAAATTTCTTATTAAATTACTGGATGAAAAATGATCCCTTACATTAAAGCATTTACGAAGAACCGTTTATGATTGATTTGACGGAAAATGTTTTACTTGATTTGCATCGATATTGAAATGCTATCAGTTTTTTTGTATGATTATTCGTCAAACCACTGCATGGATATATCTTCATCATCTCAATTTCTGTATTCCTCAAAATTTCAAGCTACTTACAGGCAATAAGAAGTGAGAAAAATCATTTATACTTTTTTAACCATTATAAAGTGCCTGCTGTCAAGCTATAATACTGAAACGGGATGATAAAAATTCTAAAGCAAAAGTATAAAATGCTTCCAGTGGATTATAGTTATTGGCATTTCAAATAGTCTGTGTGTAAAAAAAAAAAAAAAAAAAAAAAAAATATTGACAGCAAGCGGCGGGTTTTTGCATAAGTGATGGAGGCAATAGCCTCTTGATTCGAAATATTACAGTGCTTTAATTTCTATTTGATCTTCATCGATGTATAAAACGGACAAAGAATTTACAAAACTGAGTAGAAGGAGAGACTAAAAAAGACATTTCTTTCCACGTCATTTCATGTTGTGTAATATATAATTTTTTATAAATAAATTCTCCATAAATCCTTTTTTGAAGTATCTACTACTTCCTAATGAATGGAACGAATGCATTTTTTGGATGATTATGGAAAGCATAAAGAGAGGTTTTCTGTAAAAATGTGTCAAAATTTGGTTATATGATACCTTGTATAAATTGAAGGTTATTTTCGGTAAGTTTCTTTCTATATGACATACACTTTTGTACTCGAAATTTTTATCATTCGAATACTAATAAATTTTTGTGTAGACTATTTTTCTCAGCGTTTGTTAATAATTTGCTTCCTCACAGTAAGCCTAAAATACTTTTCTTTCGGAAATTTCTGTTACCAATATTTTTTTCTTTTCATTGTTGAATTTGATTTTCAATCCTTTTCATAATATGCATATGCAATTAGATTTCATTGAATTCATTACTTATAGATTAATTAGTGAAGAACGTTATTTTAAGGCCTCATCGTACATTGATAATGCAATTAATCAAGAATTAAGTAAGCAATTGTTCCAAAAACGTTCACTCAGGAATATGCAACAATATTTTAATAATGTATTGTAGTATTTAGTATTTGGTAATGTATTATAGTATTTAGTAATGAGTAGTAATTAGCATTCAATAATTAGTATTATTTAGTATTTTATTATTTAGTTCTTTTAGTTTTAAGTATTTAGTAGTATTAAGTATTTTAATAATTAACAAATAAGGTAATTGTTTTGAGACATGTGAAGTATTTGACCTATGATTTTTAACCTTTTGTAATTTAAAAATTAATTTTGTATCTTAAAATGCTCAGAAAACACAGCAAAATTTATTTTATATATGATACTATATAAAATTTTAAATGCAACTTTAATTTTTATGTGGCATAAAATATGACGCTATCTTAAACTATGAATGAAATTCAGAAAAATTATTCCAGACATTCAGAAATTAAAATGTATTTCTTTTTATCATAAATTAAAAACAATATTTATTCTGGAGGAAAAATTTCATCCTTTTTTCTACATACGAGCAGTAATTCTCAAGTTTTAATGCAAAAGTTTTTAATCATATTTATCCCGAGATAATTGTTTTAAGAAAATAATTGTATTTCTTCTGAATTCAGGGGATTAATTTAAATTAGATTCCGGATATTTTGCATTACGGAATGAAAAGAAGAGCTCCTTGAAAAGAATGGTTTTCAGAAAAGCGAATCATAATTTAAATCTTAATATTTTTTAATCTATTTTTTTACACGATTTATCCACTTTTTTACCTTTCTAATGCATATTTCAGCAAAAAGATTTGATTAATTTTCGTTTTCTTAGGTCTTAATCCGAAGGAACGTAAATAATAAATTCACTCTTAATACATGGCTCTGTTTGTGAATTTCTTATGAGTTTAGTATACGAGCGTTAACGTTTTTATCATTATATAATACTTGCGGCTTAAATATGTTGTTGAAAATACATTTTTTTTCTGAAAATTTAATTGCTTGCAATTTTTTAAAAATGTATATAATGTTATTTTTTTTTTTTAATGTTTTGAGCAAATCTTGCAGAGATTACTTTGAAATTAGTGAAACTAAATGCCCAGAGAAAAAGACTTTATGTTTTTGAATTAACTTAATGAATGAATTTATAATAAGTATGAATTAATTTAAATTTTAGAAGCGCAATTGTTTAATCTGTGGGAATTCAATTTCATTTTAAAATTAATAATTGTCACATAAATAGATTTTAATCCTTTAAATTTAAATATGCACGAAATAACACATTTACCAAAATTAAAACAATATTTCTGTTTAAAACTTCATCGATTTATTATTTTTTTTCCTTTAAATAATTTTTACTTATATGTTTTATCAAATCAGGAAATTATGTTTATTTCTTCCTACATAAATTCATTAAATTGACATGTAATTTGTGTATCTTAGTACAAAAAGATTGTTATTATTTTTTTATTTAACTTTCATACTCACATAAAACTTCATCGATTTATTATTTTTTTCCTTTAAATAATTTTTACTTATATGTTTTATCAAATCAGGAAATTATGTTTATTTCTTCCTACATAAATTCATTAAATTGACATGTAATTTGTGTATCTTACTACAAAAAGATTGTTATTATTTTTTTATTTAACTTTCATACTCACACTAAGTTAATTTTTGAAGAAAAAAAAACATAACTTTGAAATAAACTTAGATTGATATTTTGTTCTTTGAAATATGCTCTAAATTTTTAAAACTATACGCATGTATTTAAAATTTTGGATACGTTTTCTCACATTTTTTAAAAAAAACAGATAATTGCTCTCTCTCTTTTTTTTTTGCTAATACTTAGATGAATGTTTGAAAATTACCTTTGTATAATAATAAAAGCAGGTAGCAAATATAAAATTACATTGAGTATTCTTAAGAAATTATTTGAATAAATTTTAATTACTTTTTCTGTCTGTGCTATAAATTACAAATGCATTCTTAAAGTAATCAATGTAAAGCGACGCGTTTTTAAGCATTTGGCACAAAAACAGACTTTATTGCCATACTTCAATTACGAAAATTGCATTACTATTTTTTTAAAGCTTTATAATTCATATTTATTTAGTTGATTAGAATTATTGGAATAGACTAAGTAAACTCAATAATTTTAAGATGAAATAAGAAGATTGTAAAATGTACAATAATATGAAACATGACAGGATTCTATATATATATATATATACACTGCATTAATATTACATTGTTTAGCACAACAGTTTCTGATAAAAAAAATAAATACTTTTAAAATTAAAAATTTTCAGTGAAATATTTAAAAAAAATATACTCCTAAAACCTTTTTTACTTAAATTATAATAGGTTAAAAATTTATTTTTTATTTAATGCCAAAGATCTAATATGAAAGTATTTAATTTTATTACAATGTTCAGATTAGAATTATGGAAATAAAGAATTAGATTATATATAGATAAAACAACCATAATAATAATAAAAAAAAAAACTTTTTGTAGCTCTCAACGGACATTAAAAAATAAATAAATAAAGAGTTTTAAATCTTTATTTTGAAACGTTATTTAATATTTGCATAATGCTCAACATAAACCTAATTTTTAATATCAGATATGCCTACTTTTATTACCGCTTCAAATTCCCGTCACAGCGATAACATATATATAAAAATTGCATTTTATTTTATTTGTCTACTTTTATTATCGTTGCGAATTCTCCTCTCAGCGATATAATGTATATAAAAAATGCATTTTATTTTACCTCAATGTTCCTGAATGCAAAGACAATATAGCAAGAGAATTGAAAGGAATTTTCGACAATTGAGCTTTATATACTCAGGAAAAATATTAAATTAGATTTATTAGGAAGCAAAATTTGCATTATTGGGAAACATTATGTATGAGTTTTAAAGACGTGTAATACTTATATTCATGCATTCATTAATATTTTGATTATTATTTAATTAGATATTTAATTGAAATTTTTGAAAAGATTTTCGTATCGAAAACGGAAACTAACATGCTGTTATTTCTTATGCACTTCTCATAGACAAGCTCACTGACTAAGTCAGCTATTTTAAGGCGAGAGAGCGTCTCTTGTTTCTGTAGCACCATCTAGGGTCAAGTATATGACTTAGCTACTCATGCGTCACAACCCTTTTTACGGGACGGACTTCATACATGAATTACATCCAGTCATCCACAGATCGTAATTTAGACCTGAATCAGAGAACGAACATGTCTGAGCCAGTACTCTCAGTGGTATTGTCTCAACATGAATGACTTTGTGACTATGACAGATTTATATGTGCACCAGCCACCACATACACAGGGAGTCTTCAGTCTGCGGGGTTCGAACTCACAACCCACAGGGTACGAATTCATGGCCCTACCAACAAGGTTATCCCGGCTCACAAACTAACCTAAACATATTAACCATGGAATAACTTTTTGGTGATTTAAAAATATATAACAGCTAATACACACATACATTTTATAAGAATACAAACATTGTTTTTCAATACAAATATTTATATTCCAGTTCTTTTTGACCAAACATTACATAATTCCTCACAAATACGGATTCTATTTTAAATATTCAACATCAAAATACTTATCACATTCTAAAATAAATCACAGCACCTAAATTTTTTATTTCTATTCCAACTTATAAAGAGAAAAAAAAATGCAGTTTTTACTGGAATAGGTATTCCAGGCAGAGGTGCAGGAGAGCATAAGACAATAAGAATAATAGAAGATTGGAGAATTCTGGAGTTTCGGGTTTCATATTTCATGCAGCGCTAAGATTTATGGATTGATGTGTCAGCATGAGCGGAACTAGAATAATGGCTCTCATATTTCAAAGGGAGGTAGAAAATCTATACGAATCTACCAAAATATGACTAGTAAGTTCCAGCTGACGAAGGGGACTCCAGTTTCTATATTGACATTGATCAGGACTCTCAGAAACAGTCTTTATTATGAAAAACATGAAATATGTTTCCCGTTTTCATTCTCATCTCAGTGTCGATAAAGGCAGGCCAACAAGGCAGTAAGTAAAGGAATGAATAATGTTGTATTTAATGCATACGGAAGAATGCAGAGGAGGGTTTTTTTATATATATAATGGAGTAACGCATTTTTTGCTTCATGGAAACAAAACTTATGCATTGTTTTATATTGGATAAACTGATCACAAATGAATCATTTAGCTGCGTCGATTATCAAATTGATTTTAAACTTAACCCTAGAAGAATGTCCGACTTTTTTTTTTATTTTTTTAATAAATACATGTTTTCGATAGCTGAATGTAATTAAAAAATTATTAAAAGAAAATTTGTAATTATTTTTCCGTAAAATTTGAAAGTTAAAATGTGCTAAATTATTACATTATGAAATAAAGAATATCTCAGTGACACAAATCGCATTATAAAATTTCTACAATAAAAATAAAAGTCAATTTTTTACCAATATATATATATATATATATATATATATATATATATATATATATATATATTTACAGTGCAAGAAAAATTATGATATTGCATGAAAAATTATGGTTGTTGTATGATAGAATTATTCATACAACAACCATCTTGGTATTTTTCCAAGTTTTTAATTTATATCTAATTCAAGTAGCATTACTGTCATATAACGGTATTTAGTAGAAATTTTTATCAAAAAGTATTTTAAAAAGATGTTCTAGTCATTCCTTGTTACCCTTTGGAACAATCGTATTGTTGTTTCTAATGGCATTTGACATATACAAACCCCCTAACGAAGTGAGTGATTTTAAGCCGGGAGAGCACCTCTTGTTTTTCAGTAGTGCCATCTAGGGCCAAGAGTACGTCTTAACTACTCATGTGTCACAATCCTTTTTACAAAGCGGACTTCATTCATACATTTCATTAACTCATCCACAGATCGTAATTTAGACTTGAATCAGAGAACGATCACCTCTGATCCAATTCCCCAATGACATTGTCTCGACTTGGATGACTTCGTGGCCACGACAGATTTATACGTGCGCCAGCCACCACACACACGGAGATTATTCGGCTGGTGGGGTTCGAACTCGAAATTTAAGGGATGCTAATCCAACACCCTACTAAGAAGGCTATCCCGGTCCTTTCAATCGTGCGAAACTTATAAAATGGAAATAAAAACGTGTAGCTAAGTGGCTACATTATACACTTTAGGGTTAAACTGCCTTATTTATAATATGAAAATGTTCTTATATAAATTTGATAACTGTTTAAGCTTTTACTTTTTATTTAATAAAAATTTTTCTCCTATTTCAATAACATTTCTTAATTTATTTTGCAGAATGAATTTCGGTTCAATGTGTACATCTTTTTTTTTTCTTGCTTTAATTTAAGATATAAAATACACTAGAATTGTTTAAAAAAAGAATTGTTGTTGTCCTGGTTGTTGCAAAATAATAGTCTTACTTCTTTCGTAATAAAATCGCAATTTAAAGTTGAATAAAACTACTGTTACTAACCATGATAGATGTGAAGAAAGGACACGGTAGGTCGATAAGGCAGTCAGTAATGGGATGAATAATGTTGTAGTTAATGCATCCGAAAAAACTTAGTTGAGAATGTTTTTTAGTTTAATGGAGTAATGCATTTGCTTTGCTCATAGAAAATGAAACGAGTACTGTTTCATCATGAACAAAGTAATCAATACTGGATCGTTTAATGCTATCTATTGACATATTACATTGAAAATAAAGTGATTTTTTTTTTCGTAATGGAAAAGTGTTTTATATTAATTTGAGTACTATTTCAAGTCCTATTCTTTATCGAATTCTATTACTTTCAGTGTTTTTGCACTTTTTCATAATTCAATTTACAAAGGAAATTCCCTTTCAATTTGTTCATTTTCCTTTTTATTCCACATTAAGACATGAAATGCATTAGAATTGCTCAAAAATAAAACGACAGCGTCTGATGGTGATGTAAAAATTGCATAATTTCTTTATAATGGAAACGTGTTTTGAAAGTGAATGAAATTACAAATTAAAAATCATAATACACTTGGAAATTTTAAAAAAAGGGTTTTTTTGAAGTTTTTGCCATAGAAAAGTGAAAAAAAAATACATTTAGATGAGAATTTCTTTCTTTCTCTAGTTAAATTTATTCACTAGTCATTAGATATCGCCTGACTACAATAATTGTCCAGGAGAATTCTGGTTTGAATTTCATGATGAAAATCTTGAAATCGAAATTCATCAAATCTTATCAATTTAAATACCAAATAGATGTAATTTGCTCCTTTTTTGTGGCAATTGGTTAGAGGAAGGTTGATAAATCATTTAAAATGTTATTAATTTTAGATTGAAAGTGGATATGAAATTTATTCTTAACATAGTTGTGTTTCTTGAATAAAATTTTATTTCACTTTAGAATAAACTTGTGATATTTTTGGATTGGATCAGAATATAAATTTAATGGCAGCATGTCAGTATTTGTCTATAACGAGATGAGTCTAAAACTACATACTGCAAATAAAGTAGAAAATATCAACAAAACTATAACTAAAAAAAAAAATAACATATCTGTAAACATTAAACTGTGATAAAATGCAATTCGCGAACAGCATTTGGGTAAAAAGAAGCAATAAACAGATTCCTTCATAGAGTTTCTCCAATATGTTATTTACATTGTGAAAATCAATAAGATGTGGTAAAATAACGTAATTTATTAAATCTATGAACCATAAAATTTGTATTTACATTTTCTCATCACAATTTGACAAATATTGCTCAGATGTATATACAAAATAAATGAATCATTACCAATAAACTGACAAAATGATATAAATATATTCAAAATGCATTCCTGTCACATATTTAAACACCTAAACTCACTTAAATTTGAATTATACTGTCCAGTTTCTCTAATCCATCAATCATTCTTTTCTATCCCCCAAGACTTCTCTAGAAAAGTATCCAGTTTCTTCCCGATGTGTCATATATCCATTTGATTCGTAAAATCCAATTTAGCTGGGGAAGAAAGTATCCTTTGAAAGTGACGTAATGTCGCTTGATAAAATTCTTTCCCTGGACTTGGAACGGAAGCAGGCTTTCTTGGAGTAACGGATGGGACAGCGCTGGGTGGAATATCAACTGAATTCAGTTAGATATTTTTTTTTTCTTTTTGTTGAGCTCAAGGGATTTTACGTGTAATATCTATAGGTAGGTATATATAAAATTGATGGCAAAGCTGTTTATTTGGGCAAAATATTGTAAATAAATGTTTACATTTGCTTATTTTCTTCTTCTTATTTATGTTGTTTAACTTTTTATGCAGAAAATTTTTGCAAATTCCGATGTTGTAAGTTTGCAAATATATAGTGGGAATCAAAAATCTTTATATTACATTAACATTTTGGTAAATCATGCATAATCATTTTATTTTGTCATAAGATCATAGAAATTAATATTGACCGTTATAAAGTAGGTATTAATTGGCAGTAGATAAAGGGCAATTAAAATTAATTAAACAAAAAGACAGTTGTACAAATAATAGCTAGTGAGGAATGTACAAATGACTTAACAATTATATTTATATTATTTGTTGTACTTAATATTCCATTCATGCCGCCGTGTACGACTTGTTAATCATTCAATTGTGGTATTATGCATTTGCGGTTTTCACATTTTGTTGTGGTTCGTTCAAGCACCAAATTTTATTCCTAATAAATCTATGTTTCACATTTCATTCGATACATCTTTTCTATCCATAGGAAACACATAATTATCAGATATAGCAAACCTTTTATAAGTTTTGTGACCCCACGGTCTACAGGTAAAACTGCTTACATAGCCTGACTTACCCTTAAAATTAAATAGAACAATTTTGAATTTCATTGAATGTAACAGAAAGAAAATAAGATAATAATAAGGAAGTTAAAGACTCTTTTCTTTCATTTTTTCTCTTGAAATTTTATTTTACTAAACAAAATATAAGTATATATATTTATTTTTCAATATACTTTCATACTTTTTCACATAGCTAATAGAAATGACAGAAACTGCATTTGGTTGGCTAAACTGAAATCTATTGCTGCTGTATGAGGAGCCTTTAAATCCAGTATGCTAAAGAATAGTTCAAAGACATTATGTAAATCAAATTAAAGAATTTAAAAAAGAAAACAGGAGATTTAGTTAACTTTACATTCTGTTAAAATCATAGATCAACAACTATTCTGAAAAAATATTTTTTTACTAAATTGATTAGGATTTAAATGAATGTTACGTTTTACTCTCAAATCGTTTTTAAAGACTGATGCTATTTATATGTTGTTTGTGATATAAAATATCTTATTTTAAGGGCATATTGTATATTAAATACTGAAATTTATTAATTAATATAGCATGGACTGTAGTTAATTTAGTCGTTTTACTAGAATAAAATATTTTTATTTAAAAGAATCTGCAATATTATAGTAAAAATAGGAAACTTCTGTTCATGTGGCTTAGTTTAAATACTATTCATTAAAAATCTAAAGCATTTTTCTAAGCAAATTCGACAAAAACATATTACTTTTTTTCTGTCAAATCTGGCAAAATTAATTAAAATTAAAGAACTTTTTTCTAGAAAAAAAATTAATTTATATTAAGTATAAAAAGTAATTCATTTTAAGCCTGATTAGTTTTTTATAGTTGTAGCTTTCGAAATTTTTAAAGATAGATGAAATATATATCAATTCAATTTACTCGGCTATAATTTTAAAATTACCCTTCTGTTAGAAATATAACTCCTGTTTATTCTAAACAACATTTCTTTAATTAATTTGAAACATAAAAATATAACATATAATCAAAAATATAAGAAAACACACATTTAAAAAATATTTTCTTTCTTTGCATTTCTTCAAAATGATAAAAAATCTTATTTATCAGAAAAAAAAGCTTATTTTTCGTATTTGTAATTTCCAAAATGATTGTAAGATGATGCTTTCTATCTTTATTAGATTTTTATTAAAAGGAATGAAAGAACTTTCCCTCATTTTTTTTATAAAAAAATAACTTAATTAAAAATAATAAATGAGCATCTTAAAAAAAATCATTTACTAGAACATTAGCTTATTAAAAGTTCAAAGTTAAGGTCTTCTTGAATAAATGGAAATTAATCAACATGCATTATATAATTGTGTGAAACCTTAAATTATTTTCCACTTTCAAAATACGAAGAAGATTCAATTTATCCATAAGAATTCAAAAAATGCTTTTTTATAAAGTTATTCACTAGATGTCGGATATTTAATTAATAATAAATAGCATTCATACGCTCATAAAATCATAGTGCTTCTCTAGAAATGTATAGCATTTAATTGTAAATACATTTTGATTGGATTCCATCCTTTCTAGAAGTTTTTATTGACATAAATTAATTTCGAAAAACAATTTTATATGTATAATATGTCATTTTGAAATTCAGAAATGCATTTCATAACCTCTAATTTATATACATTTTAGGTACGTGCAATTTTGGTTAAATATAATTATTTTCGAATTTTAAATTTCATTTAAAATGAAGTACATAAATATTCTTCCAGTATTTCAGATTTCATGTTATTAATAACATTTTTAACACTTTTCTCCGAAATTTATGAGCAAATAAAAGATTAGTCAAAATTGTTAAATATTATTTCATAAATGAAATCTGCTTTCTTGATTTTAATCATACGTTTATTTCATTGTTAATTTGCAGTAAACTACACATCATTTCAAAAATGAAAAGATAAATATTAAAAGTTATGTAGAAAATGAAATAAAAATATAAAAAATTGCTGATGCTTTAAAGCAAAAATGAAACATATAAAAAGAAAATGCAATATTTTGTAGAATTTTTTTTTCTATTTCTAAATATAAAATTAATAAAACTATTTTTAAAAGTCCTCTTTTATTAGAAAGAAAAGAACTTACCCACGTAATTGTTTTCTATAATTTAGTTTTTAATTATTTTTCATTTAATAAACATTTAATCATTTTTCATTTAAGCATTCTATTTAGTGATATTAATTATTTTCCACCTTTTAATCATGATTTTTTAATTCGTTATTAACTTGTTTAAATCGTGGTTAATTTCTCAAACTAAATTACAAGGATTAGCAAAAATGCAATGGAAATAAAATAAAATATACTGATTCGCAAAAAAAAGTAAATAATTACTATTTTTATCTTTATATGCATGAAATTGTATGTATCTTTAATAAAGTTTAATTATATGAACAATCCATGTTTAATGCAACACTAGCACAATTATAGGATGAACCTCGTAATTTGGAACGGTGGTCAGATTATGAAAGAGACATCTGAGTTGACTCTTTTTCTCCAATCTTCCACACAACATCAGTAGGGGATATTTAGTCCTATAGGATTTAGCATGCCCTAGACCTGCTTACGCGGTGGTTCCTTTTTGGGACTAAATATCCCCTTTGTTCCTTTTCAGTCGGGACTTAAACCTGGAGCCTTCCGGTCACGAAGACGAAACTTTGCATAGCCTCCCCGTTCCTTAAAGGATTATTACGAAATCGTAAAAATCATACAATCCAATGACAGGAAATGCATACAGAATATTGTAACGGCGAAAACTGTTGTTGCTTTCATTTTTTTGTAAGAAAATCCGTTTAGTTGTTTAAGAATGTAAAGAAAAAATATTATTATATTCACATAAATACAGTATTTTTCCATTCAATTTTCAAATGTTTATACGTATAAACAGCATTCATTTTTGCATTTCTTTATATATAATATATCATATCCGTATGTCATATAAACATGATATTATGAATTCTGTATGTACTCCATATTTTGTAGATAATTCTAATTTTCATATAAGCGGGACTTGGATTGGAAGCAGAAAGGCAGAAATGTTCTCATAAACAAAACAAAGTATACAGACACGAAGTATATTTACACAACTATTTACATCAACAACTGTGTTGTGTAAACAAATGCAACACTATGTAAACGAGATGAACGGAATAGAGTTTCCAGTGCTAATATTGATTGGATACAGTTTCTTGCGCTCAACCTTTTGATAATAACATAGTTCTTTATATTAAAATTTGTTTTAATGTTCACTATTTAATTTATCGCTATATTCAATACAAATTGATTTTTTTATATCTTATACTTTCGCATGCCTGATTAGAGCATAAAATTGGAGAATTTTTTTAAATTTATAACAGTAACTTTCAAAGTAGCACTTATTTTTAAGGGCATTATTTAGTCCGTTAAAGTATCACACATAAATTTTACCTTTTTAGAGGGAATGAAAAAATAATAAAAGTGCCAAATGGGACGTATCTTCTGTTTAGAATATTTAATAATTCTCTACGGCTAAATTATATACCGTTTTAAGTATAAACTTATCTTTGTTAGTTAACCAATTATCTTTTTTTTATATTAGTAACCAATGATTGTTTGAAGTGGCATGGCATATTAATTTCTAGTCCAGAAATAGTCAAATCGTTTAAAAATTCTTAAGACATTTTAAATAAATTATCTTCTTTCTTTCTTTTTAAAGTTGGTTATTTGTAATCAAACTTTAAATCTGTTTTTGGAATGCAGGAATTCGTTATTTTGTGTGCTATGTGTTTCCAATGACAATACAAAACAGTAAGAAAAATTGTAAAAAGAAATTGTGAAAAAAAATTACTTTAATGCATGTACAGAAGAAAATAATATCCTATTTCTTTTTGCTTTAAAAATATGGAATTCAATATAATATTGTAGAAGCTCAAGATATTAAAAATATTTGTTAAAATTTAGATATCTTATGACTAATTTAAATTTGCTTATGTATCTACCAAAGCTTCAACTTCTGAGATTTTAACTTGATCTCCATATTTTTGATAAAATTATTTTCTTATTTGCAATGCATTAATAAAAAGTATGCTTTTATTTCAATATTTTTTAAGCACTAATTTTTTTTCTACCTCAAGACATTTAATGCTTCAAATAATTGCTAAAACTTTAAATGGTGTTTTAATTAGTCTAATAATTATTGTAGGAAATGTTTTCATTATCCTCACAGCTAATTCTCAGTATTTTGTTTCCAATATTTCTTGACTTAATAGCAAATATCTAAAAATAACATAATCACTTATATATTAAGTCATGCTTCATTAAGTAAATATAACCAATTATAACTTTTCTACACTAATTAAATTTGCTTTAATATAATCATCAATAATTCCAAAGTGATAATATTCAAGTATTATTAGGCATATACAAGACAAATAAACAAATTTGAAATGAAAAAAAAAATCGAAATAATTATTAAATAAATAATAGAAACTTATTTATATGAATAGGAAATTTTATACGCGTTTTATCATTATTTTTATTGTGTTACATTGATAATAAATTTATGTACATTAGTACAAGTATTATATATTTTTGTTTAACTTAACTGAATCAATGCCCACATATACATACGTATCAGAAATACTGAAAATGGATTTTATATTAATAAAGGCAAAAAAAAAAAGATGGTCAGACAAAAAGGAGAAATAACAATATAGAAAACACATTTCTGATAGATGAGATGAAATTTACTAAGATTTTAATGGAAAGAAATCCGGTTAGCATTGTAAACAGAAATTTATTTTTGAGTTTAGTATAGAAAGCGATAATTATTAAACTAATTTGTAGTATCGTGGCTGTATTTAACATTATTGTAAGCAACTAAATCTTGAGAACTAAAGAGTAGATTGGATGATCTAAAATAACAGTAAAAAAAATCGAACTAGCTTGGTGATGCTATAAATGGATAACCTAATTCTGAATGTCATTTGAGAATAATTTTCATTTTGAAGTTCTATTGTATTCCAAAATAATAATACTTTTCTATCGAAATTTTTATTGGCCAGAAACATGTTGCACTTTTAAGATCATTGGATGCTAAAATCTAAACAATTCGCTACATTATATTTATATGAAATTTAAAAAAAAACAATAACAAACAGTAATTAAAAACATTGGGTACAAGCTATATTAAATAATAAATCAATTTAATACTAAACACATAAAGAATTAAAATTGCACAAAAAATAATTAATGGAAGAATAAACGAATGAATAAAGAATAAAAATGAAAAAGAATAAAAGAATACAAAACGAAACCAAAAAACGAAAACTATAGAAAGAATATCGCCTATATTATACGGAAAAAGATGCATAAATGCAAGAATATCGTCAATTATTTTAACGGAAAAAGAAAGATAGAAAGAATATCAGGGAATAATTTAACAGAAATAAATAGCATTTTAAATGTCAAAGATATGTATCTCGATCTTCAATTATCCAGAATACTATTTGCATAACTTAATTTTTTTTCTTTCATTATTCATTTCATTATTTTTGTGCTCTTTATATATGCGTGAGTGAGAGAGAGAGAGAGAAACGGAGAGAGAATGCAGAATTGAATTTCAATGCAGCATGATTTCAGCTTAAACTAACAGAATAGCTTTTAAATGCCAGCAAAATTCAGCTGGGTATACCTTTGACTTCTGCTGAAATTTATGTGACAGTACGCTTGACCTGTTGCTCCTGCCAGCAATTTGTATCGCATGCTCTTCAAATATGAATATGAACGAACTTTCCAGGACAACAGAGCATTCCAGACAAAGGGATTGGAGAACCGAGAACGACTTCTGTTTTCAAGTCAGCACTGTGAACGTCACACATATAACCATTTATTTCAATCTACTTTGCTGAACATTTAATTTAATGCGTTGTTTGAGTTCAAACCACTGATCCTAATAGGCATACATCATAAAATGTTTGGAAATTCGAAACCACACGTTATAAAATGCTATTTTAATAATTAGTAATAGGGGGCTTAGGGGACCTGATTTCGAATGTAATTTAGTTAATTTATGATGTCTTGTTGTACATTATGTCATGGTATTATCATTTATAAATTTCCTTGCGCTTATTTAAGAAGAAAAATGCTGGTAAAACAACACGTTATAAAAGACTATTTTAGTAATTAGTAATAGAGGAACTAGGGTGTCTGATTTCGAATACACTATAGTTAATTCATGGTGTCCTTCATGTCATCGTATCTATGGTATTATCGTTTATCATTTTAACTGCACATATTTAGGAAGAAAAATGAAATGAATGACATGGTACAATGTAAGAAATGCATAGTATAAAGAGTATTTTACCATTATTGAGCATGAAAAAATTTCATATTATACACAAAATTATTTTATTACTTTGAGTTATAAAATAATTAGAGAAATAAAATTTTTTCCAAAAAAAAAAAATGTTGGGAAAATTTGTACTATGAAATTACTTGAGACTGAAATATAAATAGTTTCACTTTTTGTTTTATTCTCATTAATTTCATTCAGGTGAATATTTCAAGCATTTGGATAACGAAAAAATCTTATAATTAAAAGAATATGAGATTTAAAATAAAAATATTCTACAGTCTTAATTCAATTGCCGAATTTATTAGAAGTAGTTTAAAACAAAATATTTTCACTTTCTAGTGGAAAATATTGTTCCCTTATTGATTCTATAACAAATGTCTTATATATGTTAAATCTGTTGGTGTTGTTTATAATGGCGCTTGCCATGGACAAGCTCGCTGACGAAGTCAGTGATTTTAAGCCTTTTAAGCCAAGGGAGCGTCTCTTGTTTTTAGTAGCGGCAACTACGACCGAGAGTACGTCTTAGCTACTCACGCATCACATTCACTTGCACAACTCCTTTTTACAGGGGGGGCACATTTACACATCTCATAGATAGAACAGAAGAAGAACAACCATGCCTGAACCGGGACTCGAACCCAGGCCATCCCGATCACGGGGAAGAAACGGTACCCCTATGCCAGGACACCGGCGCATGTTAAATCTAATAGCATGAATTAACAAATTAAGCTATTTAACTAATTATTGCATTTTTTTCGCTTATAAAGAAAAATTAAAAGTTATAATCAAATTAATCTGTTTGCAATAGCTTCCATTGAATATGCTTTTTACCTTTCTTGATATTTAAAAATTTTCCCTCTACATTTTTGTCGCTTATAAAGAAAAGAGATATTCATATTCATCTGTTGATAATAGTTTCCGTTCAATAAACTTTTAACCTTTCTTGATATTTAAAATTTTTCCCTGTACATTTTTGTCGCTTATAAAGAAAAGAGATAGTCACATAAATATGTTGATAATAGTTTCCGTTGAATAAGCTTTGAATCTTTCTTGATATTTAAAATTTTTCCCTGCACATTTTTGTCGCTTATAAAGAAAAGAAACAGTCATATTAATCTGTTGATAATAGTTTCCGTTGAATAAGCTTTTAACCTTTATTGATATTTAAAATTTTTCTCTGTACATTTTTGTCGCTTATACAGAAAAGAAATAGTCGTATTAATCTGTTGATAATAGTTTCCGTTGAATAAGCTTTTAATCTTTCTTGATATTTAAAATTTTTCTCTGTACATTTTTGTCGCTTATACAGAAAAGAAATAGTCGTATTAATCTGTTGATAATAGTTTCCGTTGAATAAGCTTTTAACCTTTCTTGATATTTAAAATTTTTCTCTGTACATTTTTGTCGCTTATACAGAAAAGAAATAGTCGTATTAATCTGTTGATAATAGTTTCCGTTGAATAAGCTTTTAACCTTTCTTGATATTTGAAATTTTTCTCTGTACATTTTCGTCGCTTATAAAGAAAAGAAACAGTCATATTAATGTGTTGATAATAGTTTCCGTTGAATAAGCTTTAACCTTTCTTGATATTTAAAATTTTTCTCTGTACATTTTTGTCGCTTATACAGAAAAGAAATAGTCGTATTAATCTGTTGATAATAGTTTCCGTTGAATAAGCTTTTAACCTTTCTTGATACTTTTAAAGGTTTGCATGAAATATTGCACTTTTAATACACAAGCATATTTAGGATTTAAATCAAGATTTTTCAGCTGTTATAATGATGTTGGTAAACAAGCTGAATTGCAATATTTATGGCAAACTGTAGTATAAAGCGCATCCTGACCTAAAAATGCTGAAATAAACATTACTCTTACCCGAAATATGATTTCGCGCAATATTTCCATAAATAATAAAAAAATGCCCTTATTTAATATTTAAATGAGAGTATCCATCTGTAAGCATGCGGGTTTAAAAGAGATTAATTACTATATGAACTCCCAGGAAATTTTCTGCGTGGTCTTTTCCACATCATTAAAATTCCTAATTAAGCCTGCAGAGCGAAACTTCAGTTTGTAAACTAGATCAGCAATTTCATCACCTGATCTTTTTCGAACTTTGGTAGGTGCTAATTAACTGCAAATGCAGGTTAGGTTCATCCTTCATTAGTGTTTAAACCACATACAAATGTAGGGAATAAGATTAGTGGGAATTTGTGATTGCTCCTTGCAGCTTAACTCTAAAAGTCACGGAGACAAATGAAGTCAGGAAGTAGCAATGGATTTTAATCCTGATAGTCTTCCACGTGACCTTTGCCTACTTAAGAGTATTTTCACTGGGCCACTTTAATTAAGAAGTGCATTAAGTTAAAAAAAAAGCAGTTGAGAATAAAAAGAAATGAATTGAGCGACTTTATTTTATTGAACATTTATGAAGTAGTGTTTGATTCTTGTTTTTCTTTTCTTCCTCATAAATTGGTGACATTGAAAATAATTAAAGTTTAGTTCGAGATTAAAAATAATCATAGATATATGTATCTATCGCTTAACATTAATAATTGTATTTTTTTAATTGAAATCTTAACTAGGCTATTGTATGCGTTTATTGAATCAACGATGCCATGATGATGTTTATAAACTTGTTTAAAGGCGGGTTTACATTCGGCCAATCATAAGACGGCCAATAAAACTACACATGCACCGAAAGTGACCGATTTATATTAGCCACGATTTCATAAGAGAGATTCAGGCATTCCATGCTTGGCTATAAATTGCCGTTTTGGTGCCCATGTTTTTTTTTTTTTTTTTTTGCGTCTCTTATTTTAATGACGGATATGAATATTTACACAAAGAAACATGGTAAAATAAAATAAAAAAAAGTCAATATGCCTAAATTTGGAAAACTATAGAAAAAGGGCAAATAAAATGAAAAAAACACAGCTCGCATCAGAGAGAGAAAAGAGAGAAAAAAGGTTGGAACTAAGCTATAAAAAATAATCAATATTTTGACGGCAAAAAAAACTTTACATTTTACAAACACATGCACAGTAAGAAAAAAATAAAAATAAAAAAATTTTATTTTTCCGTCGGTACAAGCACTTTCCATAGACAGAACAATATTTTGCAGCCTTTCTACGCATGAGCTACCTACTGGCCATCTTATAATTGGCCGATCTTAACCCATTAACCGCTGGTGTTGCTTTGACGCAACGGTCAATATAAATAAATATAAAAAAATAACGATGAAACAATTTTTTGTATAAATTACAGTTTTATGTTAAAGAATAGCACTACAAACAAATCAGTGAAAAAATTGACTTAAATAAATTATTTTACACCTAATAATCAATGTTTTACTTTAAGCACTTTTTTTGTTCAAATTTTCAAACTCATTTTTTCTTAGAAAAAATAAAAAAGTAAAACAAATTGGGCTTTGGCTGTGAAATACATTAGCCAAGGGCACTCTTTGTTAGTACATTACACAAAACAGGTGTTTCTGTGGGGGAGGAGGGGAAAGTAAAAACAGATGTTGCGTTCGCGCAACGTCAGCGGAAAAGGGGTAGACTGTTATCCTTCTTGAAAGATTTCATTTCAGTACTGTGCGTCTTATTGGTAGCAACTTTTTTATCCTCTGTGGTTTAAAATGCGTAGAACAAGATGTCTTACGTTAGAAGAAGATTTGGAAAAAATTTTCGAACAAAATTCCGATGACGAAGATGCAGATGAGACGATATTGTTGTCGTATCTCCAGAAACAGCGGATGCTAGTGATGAAGAAGAAGGTAATGAAAATATTTTAAATAACGATAATTAAGTTTTATTTAGAGATACTGCAGGGGAAGTCGAAGTTCATGTAGAGAAGAAGTTAGATCCTCCCAAAAGTTTTGCTAAAAAAAAACAAAAAAAAAAAACGGCAAAAGGAAGAATTATGATGGACAAGAAAGGAACCAATTGATACGCCTCAATCAAAAAATGAAGGAAAAGCTTCAATTGATTGCATCAAACAAATCATAGAAGATAAAACTAGTGCAGATATTTTCAATGTGTCTTGACAATTTTACACCCTTTAATAAGCTCACAAAAATTTCTAATTTTTAAAACGTGAAGAAAATGCGGCGTAGTGCTCAGTGATAACGACCAACATTCGTACTTCTTTTCCGCTGACGTTGCGTCAACGCAACACCCTATATTTTAAAACTTAAATGCAATTTTCTTATTTTTACATTAAATTGCTATTATAAGGGGTCAAAATAATAACTTGTATTGTTTGCATCGAAAACAAATAATGATTTTGAGTTTTGGCGTTTAATGGGTTAAATTATAGTATGCATCATCGAAAAGCAGTCGTTTAATATACTCTGTTACAATGCTGATGGTTTCCAGATTTCACAAGCAAAGACTTCTTGAAAAGTAGTTGTTCGATTAACAATTTTAATCCATTTTTTATTTAAAAATTAATCATAATTTAATTTTTTTTCTTCAATTTTGGAGCCTACTTTTCCCAAAAAGTAACATTTATGTCATTACAATACGCAAAAAAAATAACCATTTAATTGTATCTCCAAGGAAAATATTTTTTAACATACAATTTTGATTCCGAATTTAACAATTTAAAAAATATTTTTCATGCATATTACATTAGAACATTTTATTATGTAATTTATTGAATTTATGTTTATCAAATGTTATAAAATACGTTTTTTTTGTGCATACATTTGTTGCTTTATAATTAAAAGGAAGTTTAAAAAATAAAGTAAAAATAGACAAATCAAGCATAAAACCCCATTGTTCTCGATATACGGAGGAGGCTGGCATCTCTTCTAAATTTTTTGTCTTCCTATCTTTAGTGTTTAGAATTCTTCATTTAAACTATATTTATTTTTACATATATTTTTATTTTCAAAATTAGAATCCAATATTTTCGATATTTTTATAAACTATTCTCAGTAGAAAAGTTTTACACTTTAAACTTTGTTTTGAAATCTGAAATAAAAATCATACTATTTGATGGACCGATTTTAAAGAATCATTAAACATTTCTAAATGAAATTACATTGTTCATTTCATTTAATTTGAATTAAGAATTTTCAATAATACATAACATAAAAAAATGTATAAATATTAATGGAATAAAATGGAAACCGGCTATATTTCTATCGGTGAAGTCTCAAACTAAAATTACGATTTTCTGACACTTGTAATAAGTAAGAAGATTTGAAACTTGATTAAACCCTACTATTTGATCTATGAAGGTAACAAACATGTCTGTGAAACCACTACCAATAGATTTGAAGGACGAAAACAAAATATCCGCAAAAACATGAGAGACTGTCTGCTTCAGACGAAAAGTTAAATAGATAAAGACGATATTCTTCTAGACTTTCTTCTTACTTTCACAAAATATATTACGTTTTGTACTTAACACTATAAAATTGATCTGATTATTATTTTAGATTGTTTTCCATTTATTAACAAATTCAGGTATTAATATCTATAATTTTAGTATCAAAATTTAAAACAAATTTAATTTCCAATTACTATCTTCACATGTAATACATGAATAAAAAATAGAATGAATTATTGATAAAAATTGTGATGTAGTATTAAATCGCTTAGGAATACATCTTAAAATAAATAAAATTTTGAAAACCTCGAGAATTTATGGCACATTTATATACGATTGTCAATAAGAATCAATTGAGATTAAGATTAGTAGTATTGATTATCCTATAAAAATCAATGAAAGATAAGATTAATAGGTTCAGCTGGAAAATAAAAATATCAATCAGCCATAGGAATCTTAGAATCAACTGGAAACATTAGAAAGAATCACTATTTGGAATAATAGAATCAATAAGAACATAGGAATCAATCAAGATTAATAACAATAGTATTAATGGGGACAAAAACAAATCAATAAAAGTTGCGAACAATAGGGAAAATAAAAATACAGAATTCAGTCAAGGAATTCATCAATGAAAGCAAAGGAAGCAATCAAGTATATAATCCAAAGCAGCATAACAATCAATTACGAATAAGATCAAGAAGAATATAGATGTCATTCAGCCTGTCCAGTTTTCTTAAATATTTATAAATTGCCTTACAACATTTATTTAATTTTAACACTCTTTTGAATATAAAATTCTTTAACATTCTTTAGAACATATTATGAACGTTTCCTAAATAATATTTTCTAAATGCATTTGTTGTTTTAAATGTGTTTTCAATTTTGACGACTTGAAACACAAGATCCATCTAATTTCAAATAATCATATTTAAAGCGAGATTTTTCAAGCGGATAATATTTTATCAAACGACTCCAAACTACAGCCACTACTTAGATTAATAATTTTAAAATGTTTATTTTTGAAAGGAAAGAAGATTCATAATTCAGTCAACAAGTGTCATTTTTTTCCGAAAGATGAAGATAAATATCTTTGTTATCATCAGGAAGAAAAAAAAATATGATTTTTTTATTTTATTAATTTTTTTCTCTTTTATAGAGAAAGATAAGGAAAGGTTCTTTCATCGACTAATATATATTTAAGTTCACTGCCGCTAAAAGGATTATAGCAGAGCTTTCAAGTGTGTTCCAGGAAGTGGCATGCGTGAGAAATGATTTATTTCAAGCAACTAAGTCCTTACAGTGGATTTGAGAAGAAGCATCTTAACATTAATTTATAATATTTATTTTTTACTTATTCCTTTAAAAATTGTGGAAGAATCTTTCAAAGGTGGATTTTGGTTAAGAAGAAAAGCTTATCTGCAATAATATAACCTCATTACTAAGAGAAAAAAAAATAAATTTAAAATTCCAGTGGATCTTGCTTCAGTGAGTAATGAAATATTTCAAATGAAAAATAAATTGAATGCTAAAAAGCAGTATTAGTAATTTATTGTGTCTTTATTAGTTCTTAAAGCAGGTTGATTTTTTTTATATTAACTGCTTTAATATTCATATCTCCAGCATATTTCAAGAAGGAGAGGCTGGTACTGCAAACAATTACATAAAGATAAATAATTATAAAAATGCGACTCATAAGTAAACGAATTATCACTTGCCTGGAACACTCAACAACGTTATGAGCATACAAGCATCAGAATCAAGTGCCATACACAGCAGAATAAACACTCTTGGCATAATAAGCTCTCTTATTCCATATATGCTATATGTATTTGTAATATATGGTTTCCGATTTACCACCTGAACGGGACACCTTAAATAATGAAATGAAAAGCTGCCGTACAAGAAAGAAAATCCTCACTTCTCCGTATTCACATGATGGTGTGGTTATGTAGTTCGCATACTAATGATGGGGCATCCCGTTACAAGTGGAATTCATGTATAGGTTTGTGACGGCATATTGAAACTGACCTTAGCACATAAGTTTATATGCATTTGGAGTACATTCTCTCCAGTTTACTTTCTGGGTGGGGCAATTTAAATAATAGAATGAGAAATTGCCAGATAAGAAAGAGGATACTTATTTCTCTGGATTAACAAATGGATGGCATGGCTTTGTAAATCAGAATCTAATGATAGGTAATCCTGCTACAGGAGGAATTGACGTATAGGGCTGTGATGGTATTTTGCACCTGACCTTAATGCATGCGTTTCTAATTATGGTGTCCGGTCTTTCATATATTATTGGACAAATAAACGCTATGGGGAGTTGATTTTATATCAAATTAAATGAAATACTGTATTCAGTGCTTTATGACATGCTTAATGCCATTTTAACCTTATGTATCTCTAATATTGCATTACTTCTCTTATCTCTACGTCTTATAAATAGACATGTCAAGTAAAGAACCCATCTTCTATTATGCATTCTGGAATACATTTATTGACAGAAATGCCTGTGTTTGTAATGGTTCGTATGAAATAATAAACTCAAACTATAATTTCATATTTTTTAAGATATCTTTTAGGTTCATTAAATAGTGTAATTTGTGTAAAAAATATGTATTAAAATTATATTACACATGGACCAATTTGAAACAGAAATTTTTAAAAAATGTAAAAACATAAGGGGATAAATATTCTGTAATAGCGTATTATCCGCTCATTTTGACTTTTAATAGACCTTCAGAGCTCCAGAGGTCGTTGCCTCAACTGCTCTTAAAGCCATTGGAGCAATTAATAATCATTTCCCCATTTTGTCTTAATGCATCCCTTTTTAAATACACGTAATGTGATATAAGTTGTTGAAATACCAACATTTCTTCGTTAAGATACTTTAGATGATGAAAATTGGAAACAAATACAGAAGAGGACATTTTCTCAAGAAATATGCCCAAGATAGTTAGAAGAAGAAAAAAGAAATGTGGCAATAAATGCATCATTGTTGCATTTATTTTTTATGCAAAATAAGTATAAAATGTAAAACACACGAATTTAGCTTTGCATTTTGCAACGCATTTTGAAATATATAAAGAATGTTTTTTTCTTCAGTTTTTTTTTCATAGTGAAGTAGTGACAATAGCATTTCTAATCCTGGCCAAGAAAAATATGAAACAAAAGTTAAATAGGGAAGAAGCATTTTAATATTTTTTTACTTATTTATTTTTGCTTAAATCGTAAATTACTAACTATTTTTCATCTTCTAAGTTTTTATTTTCATGATATGTTCTATTCTGTTCTATCAAAGTAGCGTGCAGTTTAATAAATTGTCCAAAATGTATGTTTGTGTATTTTTTAAAAAAAATCCTCAAATCATTTATTTTTCTGGATTAACATAATTTAATAGAATGAAATATCAGAAAGACATTTTGTGTTATTATTTACAATAACAGAAATATTTAATGAAGTGAACAATACTGAGATGTGTCCTATGCATGAACATCATGAAAAACTTTGCCTTCATATAAATATTGTCATTTGCGGAAAAAACAAGCAATCATTATCATTTATTCAAAACTCTTCTTCAGTTAAATATATATTCAGTAAAACTACTAGGTTCTCAACTTTTTAATATATTTTCACATTCACTGCCTCGGAACGAATTGCATTTCGAAATTATAAAATTATATTTAGTGATTTTCAGCAGTAATAAGTTTTTAGCTTGCTTATAAAGTTTATTCGGGTTTTTATTTAAAACGAATGATAAAAATTCAGTTAAGTAAAAAACTTCCATCGGCGAGACGATAATCTGCTCTTTTCAGAGAAAACTACTCTGTGGAATATAAGAAAGATAGTCAAAGACTGTAATTGCCCTAGAGACGAAGGTCATGAATTATTCTGTAACGAATAGAAACATTCATTAATTCATGAAGAAATAGCAGAGAATGTGTTCTTAGTAGTATTAGTATCTTTCTTTACTTAAATATCCTCAGAGAAAACATATGATGATGTGTCTGGAATACAATGTAAGGCAGTTTACTAATGAGTACTTAAAACGTTTAAGAAAACGTTAATTTATCTAGACGCAAGGTCAGGTCCACATAATTTATATAAGCAACACATTTCAAAATAATATTTTGAAATCTTACTGCTTATACAGAGCATTAAATAATAGATTTTCAATTCTTTTTCTATAATGTATTATTTCATTAAAAATAGTCTATTATAAATGAGATGGCAGAAAAAATGACAAAATACGTACAAGTAAAAAAAAACTATTTAATTGTACTTTAACAAGATGAATACAGTTAAATATAATTTGCTATGACGGAATTCAATATCTGCAAATTGATAAATTAATATCTAATGCCATAACTAGCAACAAATACTTTATTTTGAAATCCTATTACTTTATTCACTAATCCAACTATTTATTCTGCAAAGCATTACAGAATGAAATTCTATTGCTTAAAAATAATAAAATAACATCTTTTATTCGTAATTTTTAATTAAAATGGATCATTGTATTGAAAGTAGACAATTTTGCTAGAACTGACAATTGAGTTATCATGCTGCACTCAATTAGATGTTGATTTCCTTCCAAGTTCTAAAATCTGAAAACAATCGTTTATTTCGTTATGGTATAATACTCTCCATTGTACTATTTCTTATATATAAATAGTAAATAAGGGATTTTATTATATATCGAGAATCTGTAAAATGGTAATTCGTTTCTAATCTATAACAATCAATATATAAATTGTTTTTTTTTGAGAATATAATTACTTAAAAAATTTCAAAATAATATTCTGATGTTGATTTTCCACTTAACTTATTATTGTATTATAACTATGAATTTATTGAAAATAGTCTATTGTGCTAGAGATGATTGCTGAATTCACATTGAATAAATTGTTGGCTATACTTATTTGGGTACAGTTTTCATTGCGAAATCTGAAATCTGTAAAATAGTGGTTCATTTCTAACTGTACATTAACCATAGTTGCATTATTGTTTAAACTCCTGCTGCATACATAAATCACTATAGAATAATATTCTAATGTTACTTTCTTGATGCAATTTATTGCTGCATTGCTATTATATACCGTTTTTATTGCGAAGACTGAAATTAGTAAAATGTTATTTCACTTTTAATGGTATTATTAATAAATTTATTATTATATTACATGAACGTGTACCAAAAAGTACAGCGTATCGAACTATAATATAATCTACAAAGCATTAATAGTATGAATGAATTGTTTAATATGAAATTTTTTCTGTGCTAACTTGAAAAAAACTCCTCACAGAAAGCTGGAAGGAAAAGGTAGATTCCTTTACATTTGAGTTATTATCCGGCAATATAAATTGTTGATGTTATAAACAGTCAAAATTAAGGCGTGAAAATCTCTTTTCAACATAACACTTCTGAGAAACTGCATTTATCATAAAACTTTAAATACAAGTTTGTTCGTCTTCGTCAAGAGACTCTAATTTGGCCAAAGCGAAATGAAAATTTCAATTCCCCCACCATTTCCACCCCCTCTGGACTAGATGGGTTAGCGGTCCCCACATGTCGAGTGAAAGCACAGAGAAGCGCTGATGTAAACAGATTCTTCTAACGGATTCTTCTGTTTCCTTTGTCAAGGATGCCACGTCTGAGAAATTGCAACCATAATCGACATGGGCCAGAAACCTCATGTTATATAAGACAAGGGATAAAATGCTCACCCCCTCCGTCATTTCTTCTTTTCGCTCTGTGTTGTGTGTGTGTACTCGTCACTCCTGCTTGAAAATATTTTTGTCTTTTCGAGATGGATTAAAAAGAATAAAACGAACTTGGAAAATGTAAAGTGTCTCCTTTATCGTCGAACTTCAATCTACTTCTCTACTTTCAAAAAAATTATGCTTACGTTATATACATATATACATACATACATACATATATATATATATATATATATATATATATATATATATATATATATATATATATATATATATATATATATATATATATATATATATATATATATATATATATATATATATATATATATATATATATATATATAAGGTTATTGGTTAGGTTTGAAGACATAGAGGAGACGTTGTATTTTCAATTCCGTTTTATTCTATTTTAATATCCATCTCGGGAAAGCAATTTATTTACAAGTAGACGCAGCGTGGCACAAAAAACAGAAATAAGAAAAGGCAAAAAGGTACGAACAAATGATCACTATTCTTATATAAGATTGGATTTCTGGCTAAGCGCTAATTCAATACACGTGATGACCTTTGACACCTTTTCAAGGGCACCTGAAGTGATCACTTTCATTTGAAACGTAGTTCTGATGACGCATTATTTTTTATAGAGGAATTAATTAAATCGAAAGTGTAATTGGATGACGAAATAAGAGAATATTTCACTATGGTCTAAATTAAGTGCTTAAAATATCATTACACACACACACACACACACACACAAACACACACACATATATATATATTATTAAACTCTTTTAATTCAAAACAGCGTCCCATAATTGAGTTAAAAATAAATAAAAAAATAATCAATCAACTTCTAAAAAAAATCAAAACAGTGAATTGTCATTGAAATAACCTAAGAGTATAGGATTTTAGCCTATGAGGGAAGAAAGGGTTGAGGAATCGAATACATAATTGAATCGTTAGAAACATTATATGACACACTGAATAAAAGTGTGCAAAAATTTGTTAATTTTCTGTTTAGACATTTTAGTACTTACGAATTAGTTGAAGATCTCATGCTTTTTTTTTATTAATTATCACTTTGTATATAAAGTCAGATTTTATAAATACACAAACATATACACCTGTACGCACACACAGACACACACACACACACACACACACACACACACACACACACACACACACACACACACACACACACACACACACACACACACACACACACACACACACACACACACACACACACACATATATATATATATATATATATATATATATATATATATATATATATATATATATATATAACCATATCTAAAATTTGAAAAAAAAATTCGAAACGAAACTAAATAATTTCGGAATAGCAAGTAGTGAGTAGGAAAAGAAATTTCTCGAAGAATGAAATATTACAAATTTCTATATAGCATAAGTGAGCGTTTAAAAAAAATTTTCTTCACGTATTAAATAAGCTTGATGTTCAGCTTTACTGATATATAATAATGTAGCAATTTATATATTCGCTATTAGCAATTAACTTCAAATCTACTCTAATATATTTATTTAAAATCTGAAATCAGTCAACCAACTTACAAGACACTTGGATGAACATAGGATTGCAAAGAATTATGAAAGTCATCTGAACTTCCAGATGATATAAGATAATGATTTTATTAAATTTCTTTCATGCATTTTCTAAACGATAAAATAAATTCAGTCAACAATGCATATTTAAAAAAAAACTGTGTTGAAATAAATTTCTAGGTTGAATTATAGCACAAATACATATCAATGAAACAAATCATCCATTGGCTGTTAGTAATAGATTTAAAGTCCATTCTCCTTGAGTAGTCCAGGCAATGGACGAGAAACGAAAGCTGTTCTAATAGCACAATACAAACACATGTATTAGTTTAATTAGCAAACTTCGAGAACAATTATTGTAGAGAATTTCGTGTTTCCGAATTAATTGAGGAATGTTTCGTCGAAATCACGCCATTCCAAATCATCAGGATTTGTTACATGGAAACAGTTGTAAGTTAGTTGAGTTTAATCGTTTTCTACTTAAACAGCTTAAACTTCGAGCGATTTTCTGTTATTTTGCAGCACATGATGTATTTAAAAAAGGTTTATAACTCAAACACTGAAAAGACAATAATCAATAAGAGTTATTTGAGCAATTTTTATTATTATTTTCTGTGTTTTTTTTATTACATTTTTGATTCGGACTTCTGAAATTTGCATATAATTGGTTTATAAGTTAAACCGAAGTCATTAAATTGTTCTGCCTTCTAGAAATTATAGAATATATTACTCTTCAAATTTTATTCTCAAACATATCCCATGTAGCGTATATCAGATTTTAGCGAATGTTTCGTGGCAGTTACATGTTTTGTTATTAATTTTTATTAATTTAAAATTACATATTCATTAATCCTGCTCAGTATTTTGCTGTAAAAAATTTGACAGCGTTGAAGATTTGTTACTCACGGCTGTAAAATCAGCAAACAAGTTGAATGAGCAATTTATTAAGATTTATTTAACTTACTGATATAAATAAAAGTTTATTTTAACTCGAAAACAATTGCTTGCTTTCACGTTTCTTAAAAGATTATTCAAATTTTTGTCAATTTCTTTCAATAGTAGATAAAGATTGAAACTCATTGTTGAAGATGGATTTCTTATTGTTCTAATCTAATTAGAAATATTTAATTTACTACATTTAATATTTAATATTAATATACATTTTATATTTAATATTAAATTTCTATCATTCTTGAAAAATTTATTAATGTTATAAACTGTATTTGTTCTTGGACAATTAGAATTTTTCTGAATCGATTTCAATTACAGAAACAAAATCTAAGTAAAATATTTCCCTTATCTTTCACTTTACATTTTGTCATTTATTGTGTTCATTTGAATTCGGAACAATCCGAATTCTTCTGAATCGATTTCATTCAAAACTGGATATTAATATACCACCACGGTGGAAAGACCTTGCAACAAATTTCATTGCTCTTTAACTGAAAAGGTTTTGGAATTATCATATTCCCAAACAGACGAACATAATTTCAAAAACTTGTTTTTTATATTTTGGGTGGTCTAAAGAGTGACAATTCCTTCATGTTTGAATTTTTATTATTATAATTATTTCATTTTTATTTTTTTTATTATTATTATAAATTTTATTATTATAATATTTTCTCTTTCTATACGGAAAATTAAAAGAAATTGATTACTGATAGACATTACTTCAGAAAAACCTGCAGAAACCCAATTTATAGTTGAAATAGGAACAAATTTCTGAAAAAGGTTACTTCATGAATTATTAAATCAGTGATTAATGAGTTCTTAATTGTAAGTGATTTACTTAATTTAAGTGATAGAACCGAGTATTTTTTAAAGAGTTAGACAACGTCAGTTTTCAGCAGTAAATATGCTGATTGAAAAAGGATAGAATATAATTATTTATATTATTTAGATATATATTATAATTGAAAATATATGCCTACCAATCGCTATTAAAAAATATCAGATATTGAACCCAGATTATATTGGAGACCCAACATCATAGGATCGTAATAGTTCAATTTTCTTTTAAAAATCCTAAATATTCCATAACATATTAGAAAGAAAGTGTTTACATTAAAGTTTCTGAATTTATTCACGTTTTCAACTTTTTAAAGAAATTCATGAGATCCTTAGATCGGCAATTAAATTCGCATCATCCTTTCAATCATGGTTAATCTGCGATTAATGAATTTACGGATATGATTCTTTCTCAAAAGAGGAGAAAAGCATAAAAATCTGGCAAGTAGTTATCATTTTCCAATCTGAATTTAATGACTTATTTGGTAATTTATAGAAATTACGCTTAATGGAAAGCCTACATTTACAGAATACTTGAGGTAGAAAATATGGAATCTACCGATTTAGAAACATTCTATAATTGTATTAATTCATCACAAATTAAAAAAAGAAATGGAAATGTTTGTTATTTATCAGTCGAACATCAATATTTAAAGTTTAGTAGAAAAGTTTTAAAGTTTACCAATGTAAATCACATTTCATTCGTGCTAGAGTACATGCAGCAAAATTTTGTCTTTTTTCCATATCTGCGGATAATTACTGCTGAAATTCCTGTCACTTGTATGGATACACATCCCAAATTCTGTACCGAGTACGTAAAATCAATGACCTAGAATCCGCGTTATTATTTCTCCTTCTATTATTCTTAAGGAGTATTGTTCCTCCCTGGTGAAGTCTTCGTTGCTATGGAAAGTTTGAAACGCGGGCGCTGTTGGGACTCAAGGATGATCTGCCACTTCATGATAGATCCTTAAAACTCCTCAGCGTGAACTTTCGCAATGCAGTAGTTGTGGATTGGATTCACAGTAATATTAAAAATGCTAACTACCAACATTCTGTATGGGAATGATTGCATGCTGTCTGGATTGAATAATAAATCAATTTCTAGTAGGTTTTTATTACTAGCCTGATTTGCATAAAATGTCTCAATATACTTTGCGACTGTCATTTTTCTGTTGTTTTCTTAAACACGGAAAAAATCTAATGTCCCTCTGATAAAATTGATTTAAAGCTAAATTTTTTCTTAGCATTATTTCTTTTATGACGAATTTATAAGATTTGCACAAATTTATGACGCATCCTGTATATTATTTTGAGACGACTATCATCCTGTCAAATATTATTCATTTAATTCGTCTTCACAATCGTTCCTTTTTCAAAAACGTTCAAATACTAAATATACAGAAGATCATATATAATAAAAAATTGTAATCGGCCAAAAAATTCGGCTGAGTCAAATATCATCTTTTTACACTTTCCTAGATAAGTAAAGCATAGTTTTAGAATTATGTCTCTCTGCTAACGAACAAGATGTCTTAAAAACGTTTTGAACTAATCAGATGAAATTCAAAATAGGGACTTTAAACTAAATTTGCAGATTTTTATCACATTTTGTGCGAAATCTATTCTTAGGAATTCCGTCCATCTGCGTTCCCGTGTATGCTAGATGTACAAGTGAATATAATAATAATAGGAAGCGTAGAGCTACTTGAATAAAATGTAATATGTAGTTTTACCATCGAAATCTTTAAACATGTTGAACATAGACTGTATGGATGCAAACAGGAATGACATAAAAACGCAAAGGCTTAGATAACATATGATCTGCATATTGAAATTGTCAATCTGTATACAAGTTTAATTTCATTTTTTTGGAGATAAAGGTGTTCAAAATGCTCACAATGTTTTCGTCATTACAATAGGAAGCCCAAAATGTTCTCATGAAGTATTTAAAAATTTTAAATCTCATCCCTCAGAGTGTTCAAATGTTTGAACAAAATTCTCAAATTTTATGAGAGGATGAGGGATATTATACCTTTATTATGGAGTTATAAATTTCGAAGAGAGCATTCCAATTTATTTACACATTAATTAGTATTTATATTTTTACTTATATATTGATTAATGTACATTTGGTTCATTTTTGTGTTTCATATTACTCTCGATACCTATTATTAATTTTTAGATTCAATATTGTTTTGTTTCAGTTAATAGAATAATAAATGCAATTTAATTTTGCATCTAAGTGTTGTGACATTTAAGAAGACCAACAGCTGCAAAAATACTAAATAATAATAAAAAAAATATTTTAACTATTCTCACTTTTATTTCTACCTGATTCGTTTTCTTGAAAAAAATCTGATTCCATTATATTTCTTCAGAGAAGCTGACATATGGACGTCATTTCCGTTAAGAATAAAAAATAAATATCATAAATTGCCCCATGAATCATCTTATGATTTTTCTTCATAGTTTCTTTTACGAGTAGAAAAGGTATCATTTTTTTTCTCCCAATTTTTTTTTCCGGGAAAAATAAATTTTACGCTCAAGGACGTTACGACAATTTCCGGCTGATGCTCATCTATCACGAACACATATCCGACACGTGATCAATATGTCTGAAAACAAAACCATTTCCAGAAAAACTGAGGATCAAATGTCAACTTTCTCTGCAACTGAAGAGATTTAAAAATCCTCACAGACTCATCATGTCAATCATGAGCGAAGACAGCTTGTCGGCGCCAACATTGTCTAGCTTTCTTTCTTGTTTATTTCGAGTTTTACTGCAATCCCAGGCTCTTTCCACCATCTTTTGTTTATTTGGTAGAGAATTCCCAGACGTGACAGAAAATAAATGCGCGATCTCGGAAAAATTCTGTTAAACGTGGTAAGGAATCCTAGAAACTTGCATAGTTCTTTTCCCATGTTTGTTTCTTCTTTGTGTAAACAAATAAAAAGGGAATTTCTTGGCACCTCGAAGGAATTTTTAACCTGAGATAAATAAAAAAATGCAGCATTTAGTATATTAAAATGCAAAGGATTCCCCAAGTATTCAAATGCAGATTTATTAATGTTAAATGATTAAAAGTGGGATATTGTTTTGATGCTAATTTTTCATGTGGCTTAAGTAGATCAAGATTATTATTCTTTATATAAATGCTCAAATTATGTACAGCAAATCCCCATTTGCTGTACATATACTATGCTACCTTCAAGATGTTATTTGATATTTTAAGTGTAGCGAAATGTCTTGAAAGTATGGTAAAACTTTTTCATCTCTAAGAGAAGTCACTTTAAAATAAAAAATTTAAAATTGCAAATAATGCACGAAATAAATTATATATTAATTCTGGATACAAACGATCGCTAAAATGGCTGTTATTTTTTTAAAGATTACATTTTTATGAAAAATTAACATGGATCCTTTTAAAATATGTTTATTTTTGAAAAACGAGAAAATGAGACTCATACCAGAAATATCGCAAATTTATTAATATGTATCTACTAAATAATCATTTAAACGCAGCCTGATAACATTTAAGTCATAAGAGAAAATCTTAATTATCTAAAACAATATTGTGGTGTTAAAAATAATTTCCCATTAATTTTTTTAAATTTTTTCTTTTACTTTTTATTTATGTGCTTTTTGCTTATATTATGATGAGTAACTCTTAAAATTTCGTGACATATTTTACTTTTCATAAAATACTTGTTGCCTATCGATATTATTAAACTTGTAAGTGTAACCTTCTTTTGAAGGGAGTAATAGAGGAAAATCGTTTAACGAGCATGATTCTTTCCCTAAATACTAGTAAAGAGAAATTTCCTTTCTCCTTACTAGAGAAATTAAAGAGAACTAAAGAGAAATTAAAGAGAACTTACTAGAGAAATTAGAGAACTTAAAGAGAAATACTTCCCTCTATAGCAAAGTATGAAAATAAGACAAACAATAAACAATTTCCAAAAAAAATAGCCAAAAAATTTATAATAAATTAATATTTGTACTGCATTTTATCTTCACGAGAAAATTATTTTAAGCAGTTTTTTCTTTAATTATAATATTAATAAGGAGAAACATCGTTAAATGAATTTGTTTTGCACATAGCTACTACCCTATTAAGATGATATTTATCAAAGCAAAATGATATCATATCTAGCGATTTCAGATTATGCTTTATTTCGCATGCTATCTTATTTACATCACTGCACCGTTGTTTCTCTGTTGAGTTCAACATTTTTTGCTAAGAAAGTCTCTTCCGCTGCATTTTGCTGTGACAGGAATACAAATCCATAAGCTATTCAGTAATTCTGGCTTTTTTCCTCCAGTTCCTCGATATTGCTATCTTCCATTACTCCCACAATCTCAATGAAAAACACAGTTATGGGTCCCCACGCATTTACTCAAATTTCGGATTCGAAGTTCAACAAATGCTTCTATCGAAAACTTCCAGTTGGATATAAAAGTTCGCCTCAACAGGCTTCAACACTGAATCCAATCTACTACGAGACTTCACGGTTTTTTCTATCTATTCGTCTTGCGTAATATCGCCATTTAAGTGAGTCAATATTTTATATTTTGTTTTAATGTATCTAATTAATTTAAATGCATTTTATTGAAAGTAAGAGTCCTTTATATATATATATATATATATATATATATATATATATATATATATATATATATATATATATATATATATATATATATATATATATATATATATATATATATATATATATATAATCGCAGTCAATTTTTCAACTCCAAGTCCAAAAATTTCAAGATCAAGTTATTTTCATTACGTTTGGCGTTAGTCATAATGACTCAAATTCTTTTTACGTAAGAAGCTAGAGATTTTGTGTTTATAATATAGCCGTGTTGTGATCCTAAGATCAAACTTAGCTCCATTTCTATATCCCAAATGCTAGAACTCATTTCACAAGTTCAACTCGTTTGTTTTGAAAATCATTCCACACTACATGAATGGAATAATGGCACTCCCTGTGATTATGTTTTTCATACATTCACTAAGGAAAATCATTCACGAATCTATCATAAATTTAAACTTCATTCTGTCCACAGTGAATGTCTTATGGAGTGCACTGCATGTTTCCTTCCTTTTTGCACACCATTTACACTCGTGTTAGTCTGGTCCTATTCAGTGACATTAAAATCAGTCCCAATCTTCATTATGAATGATAAAAAAAGTTAGTATGGATATTAGGACCAGTTGTGTATCCATCTTTTATTGTACCCCACAAATTCTGAATGGTATTTGCATCGGAGAAATATTTTGAAGTGCTGCTTCACTATTGGTGTGGTGAGAATGAACTAATCATTCCCCACAGTGATTGAATGTTATCCAGAGTGCACGACAAGTCCCTTTGGTTTTTGTGCGCCATTTGCACTCCAGTTAGTCTTTGCCTATTCATTGGCATTGTAATCAGTCTTCACAGTCATTATAAATGGCACCAAAAGACAAGAATAACAGAATATTGGGTCTAGTTGGATATCCAAACCATTATTTGACGCCATGCAGATCCTAAGTGATTTTTTTCGATGAAAGATTTTAGAGTGCTGCTTCTCTATTGGTGTGGCGTGAATGAATTAATCATGGCAGGAGTCTTTGATGCATAATATTTTCATATTAATACTTTTACAGTCTGGATTTTTAAAGATTTAATTAATTAATCTAATTTAAAATATTATAAAAATTCTAAAATAAAAATAAAGAAACAAAATTGTTTTAAGTTTTTGAACATTACATTTTCTTTTACTTTCTTGAGTTTAATTTCTTTTATCTCGTATTTCTTAAACAAACTTGCTTCTAAATGTATGTGCAAGAAGTTAACTTTAAACAATTTGCTACGACAACCTTATTTTATGATCATCAGCTTACCATTATACTTCCTCTTTTTGACTTTATGATCTTCGTAAAATTATATGACCCAATTTTAATACATCCATTACGAAATTGAGTTTCTTAATCTGCGGTTATTGAAGAATTCTTTGAAGTTTTATAACCATGTACCGATGCAAAGCTGGTAATGAATTTCTTTCACATTACAGATTTTCGATTAAAAAAATTAGTATCGACGGAGAGTTTTAAACACTCTTTTAAAGCTTTTTAAATCTTCATAAAATGTCTCATTAAAAATACTTTTTAAACATTTATGGAATGTAACAGAATTGTATTTTAAAGAGACAATAGTTTTCAAAAGGATAAACAAGAGATATTTAGGATTAAAATGAGCTAAAATGTTCAAGCATTCAAAGATTTCAAATATATTACAATTGTTCTTGAAATAAGTAATGCATTTCTTTAAAATACGTTGTCGTTTCAAATGCAAACATGTTTTGTACATTCATAATGATTTATTAGAGTTCAATTTTATCTGTACATTTTTATTTATGTCTTCTTACATTTCTTATAGGTTATTTCGACAATTCCTAGTAATGTTATATATATATATATATATATATATACAGGATGATCAAGAAATTACAGGAGGTGTTCGGAGCCCTGTAACGTGTTATGTACTGAATGAAATATAACAAAATGTGGCCACCATGCACATTAACGTATGTGGTTTTGATTTAATAAGAAAAAAATTAGTATCAAAAAACACCGATAGAGGAAATCCTGGCGGTGCTAGCGCATATTATGTGGAATAACAATACATAACTTCCAATGGAAACAGTAAATAGCAACACATCATATACCAATGAAAAACTTTTATTATAGCAATTTACAAATTTGGCTCAATGTGGCCACCAACTTGATATTCCAATAATTGCATGAGGTACAAGAGGTTTCCGAAGGCGGCTCGTAGCATATCGGCATTTATTCGCCTGATATGTAACGTCGTTTTATCTTTTAAAGTAGGAATGACAGGAACATGTCCTTGGTCCACAACGCCTTTCAAAGTTTCAACGCCTGACCAGCCTCACAACCAGAAATTGCCAAGACTCAGATCAATGTCATCAGTTAATGGGTGTGATACGGATAAATTTTCAGGATCTTACGCAATATTTTCTGTATCATCGAGAACGGGGTATCTGGTTGTCGTGGTATTGAACGTACACTGCTGATAACCTGCTTATTAGCTATCCCTTGATCCATAATGGCTGTTGCAACTTCTTCAACTTGTTTCTGGTACACCAAGAATTCCTGTTGTTTCAAATCTTTCAACCATTCTTTGTAAGTTAGTTATGGTCATCGGTACTCTACGTAACTGTTTTAACCGCCAGTATGCACGAAGAGCAGCACGTGCATTTTCATCCCACAGATAAAACAGCTTGACTAATAAGGCGCGTTCACGTAGTGACAACACAATCAACGGGCGAATTCTTTCAGAATGACATAAATTCCCGCAACCCATCCTTTTATCTTCAATGTCATGTCACAAAGGGCCCGTATAAACAAATTACATAATAAAGATTTCGATCGCAGCGCCTGGAGTTCTCCTATCAGCGTTTTTGGTGCTATTTTTTTTCCTTGATGAATCGAAACCGCATACTTTAATGTGTATGGTGACCAAATTTTGTTAATGGGTGTTAATTTTTGAATTTTTATTCTTCCTAATTTATTTTGCTACTAAATTACTAGAATTTTGTCTCTATATTTAGTACATTTTATAAAGTAAAAAAATTCTTTAAATTTTGAATTCATTATCCAGTTTGTAATTACATCGTTTCACCACTAGCCTTTCCATAAAATTGTTTAATACACTTTCACAAAATATTGATAAGGATATGGGATATTATTTTTGTTAAATATAATTGTAGCCAATTTTAATGAGAAAAATAATCAGGACCTGATTCTTTGTATTATTAAAAATACTTAACGTCTAAACAATTATCGCTTTCCCTATACATAGCCATGCATATATATTTTTACCTTGCTCTCACGAAAAGTACTTTTGAAGTTTTAAGATTTATTAACATCAACATACTTGATATTATATTTGTAGACTCATGAAGTTAATGAGTAAGACTTGATATAATCATATTTTTCAACTTGTCTAGCCCACTTTGTTGCCCTAGAGAGGATTCCTGCGTTGAATGGCCATATTTTTCAACTTACAAATTAGAATTATCCTTCTCAGACGTTATAATTCGATATCTAAATTACGTTGAATAAATAAACGGCTCAAATGCTCCATGACATCTTAATTCAATCAATCCGATAACATCTTTCCAAAGCGTAGGACGTCATCTAATTAAACGGAACAGGAAATTACATAGTTAAAATGTTAAACGTGAATCATAATAGTTCTATTAAATGCTATTGAAATGCAGGAAGAAAACGAACTCAATATGTAAATGAATCAATTGACGGAAGTCTTGAATGACGGACAGGATGACGAAATAATTTGTTTCCAAAATGCAGGGCCTGTTTAAATAACTGTGTTTAAACAGAAATGGTGTGAATATAAATGTAACTATAATGAAATATTTATATAACTAAGTTTAACTTTCACTTGATCTCATTAATTTTTAAGGTAAATTTAATCTTTTGGAGAATTTATATAGACACCAATGCATTGACAATTTGCATAATTGCATGTTTGTAGTTTATCTGAAATTTATGTATTTAGCACTGTTATTATATTTAATAATTTTATCAATATCTTCATCTAAATTTGTTTTCATGATGCCATTCATCTAAATTTGTTTTCATGATGCATTCATCTAAATTTGCTTTCATGATGCATTGCATAAAAACGCTTGCTAAAACACATTACATTCTTCTGCTGTAGTGAAGATTAAAGGATCAAAAGAATGAATATTTAGTATTATTAGTAATCTATATCATAATTATGTTTTTTTATGATTATTTACATAAAGATTAATAATTTTTAAAAATATCAGTATTAGTATTTTCAGCATGTATTTGAATCTCTAAATCATCATCTATTTGCATTTTATAATTTTTTGCTAACTTCATCTGACTGTTGCATATCTTATTTAATTGCTTTCTAAGTCAATAAATATATTTCTAGCCTAAAGTACTATTTTCAATTAAAGCATCAGGGGGAAATCAATTAAACTCAACTAAAATCTTTTTTTGTTCTAGGATGATTGTGATGTTGTCTTGATTGTATCGAGTAGAATAAAAAGCGTTTGTTTAGTTATCCTAAAGAGGGTTGAGACGGATAGAGAACAGATGGAAATGCCCATGTATTTTTTAAATTGTTGATAAAGTATATATAAAAAAAGTTTTTTACACATAAAAAGTCATTTCTTAGGACTGAAACGAATTGATCTTTGCAAAATAACAATACTAAAAAAGTTTTTAGATTCTTAATAAAACTGATATTACAAGAAAATTAAGGAATTAACATATAAAGCCTAAAGTTGAATATCTTCCATTCATGTCATTATTTTTAATTAATTTTTCCATTTTTAAAGCATTGGCTATTCACCTGAGAAATTTTGTAAAATAGTCAGAATAATAGATACAATCTAAGCACTTATTTATAGAAAAATAAGTTATTTGTTCTATCCTTTCGAAATTTTATCAAAATTTTGTACTCTGATATTGATTTATAATTTAGCGTGTGTTAAAATAGGCCAATTTTGGATATAATATCGCCAAATATAGGAATCACATGTAATAATATGATCACGGGTGATTAATAAATTATGAATGTTTCATATACAGAGTTTTATAAAGAGAGAGTGTTATTTCTTATTTAATCTTATTATTTGAAAAAAAAACATAAGACGTAAGAAAAATGGAAACACTAAAAAATACAATTTTTGTTCTTTGTAAATTTAAATCGTGTGTTCTTAAAACTGCTTTCATAGAACGAGATTATTCTGTGCTCAGTTAGAAAGTAAAGTCTTATCACTGACTCTCCGACGCGCCCGAAGACACACGAATAAAAGTTACCGGATCCCCGCTACAGCAACACTGGCGGGAACTGTGGATGAGTCCTAATGCCCACCATCGGCCACGATCGATGGGAGCATCCAGACCCCCACTATTTTGTGTACACTCTAGGTTGCCAAGAACCAACCACCATGCCGGGATCTTCTCATCCTCATTTCGAGGTGCCCCGGTGGGAGTTAGAAGGGGAAAATTAAGCCTAATTAAGGAATATTATATCTACATTTCCAGCTTAATAATTTATTTTTCATATGCGCTAAAATCTTGATGAACGATGCAATTTTGTCTTGTAATATAATATTAGTTTCCATTCCTCACATAAAAAGATCTTCAACTAATCTATAAGAAGGTACTTTAAAGATTATATTTGAAAAATTTCTGCTTACATGAATTCAACACATATTATTATAAGAATAATTTTAGTATTAAGCACTAAGTTCTGACTACTATCCTGACTGTTCTCTGTATTTTATGTTATTAATGTGCATAAATTTCGCTACTTCTCTCAAATTAGGGACTGTGTATCTATGTTTACTTTCATTACTTATCTCTACACATTTAATTGCCATATATATATATATATATATATATATATATATATATATATATATATCCGTAAATATTCTTTGAATTTCTCATGATCCAGTTATTGATTGTTAGACACCATAATCGTCATTCTCTCCATTATCTAGTTATTATCTTTACTCTGAACGGCAAGCCATCATCAAGTCAACGTAGTCATTTTTCTTGAATAAAAGCTCTTATTCAATCCATATGTGATTTATTGTCTTGAATTTCCTAAATTAGAAATTATCGCAAAGTAAGCTGTTTCTTGCTTGTCATTGGCGACAGCTTAGCTTTAAAAGCTTTTATACCATGCAAAACCAGTTTTAGCGAATGAATAAACAAATAATATTGTAATTTAATATTACTCGCTTGAGGCTGATTGGGCACAGAACCTTTCAGAGAAATTGGCGGTGTCATTAAACAGCGTACATTCTTTTCTGATAAGTGACAGTTACGGGTTAAATTATGTTCCTTTTGTTCAATTATATGTGCCAGAGCCAATCTATATTCTTCGTAGCATGAGAATTTCTGCAATAAGCCCTTTGGCTCCTCTAATCGATTTAATTAAAAAGAAAAAAAGGAACCATGAGATATCTAAAGAGCAGGCAAAGAACATTCCAACGATCCTCACGCGATCTAGTTACCCTCAATTAACTTCCCTCTTAATGCAATTACGAGTACCCATGTAAGGATAAACTGGGACTCTTCCTTTGCCCAAAGAATAAACTCCTAATGTTCAACTTGGAAAGCATAAGCCTTAGGGTACCAAATGAAATTCGGAAAAGGTTTCCTTCTAAGATTTCGCTGACTTAGAAGTTGGGGAAAAAATGGATCGAAATACTAGGAGGAAAAATAAGTGGATAAGATTTCGGAGCCAAAACCACCTGAGTCCAAAGATATTTGTTAGATTCTGGTTTTGAAAAGGGAGGCAAAAAAATAAATTTTTATAGCTTTCTAAAATTCTTGCTATCGCACCTGCGTTTTGTTTTCTTGTTGCTGTTGTTCGCATGTCCTTATAATGTAAAGTGTAGCCTTACAAAAAGATGGTTTCTTTTTTTTTTTTTCGCTTTTAAATCCTTACGTTGTTCGGTGTAGAGGTCTTTGGGGGTACACTTTTATGTTCCTGTTTTATTTTTTATTTAAAGTAACAATAGGAGAAGTATTCGATTCTTGGACATGTCCCCCCTTTTTATTTTAAATGTTTTCCGCAGCATTCACTGTACCATGTAATGAAATACAAGTCTGAATTTACTTATCCTTTTTGAGGGAATAAGTCATTCCCCCTCCACTCCCTTCACATTCTCATCGTGAATGGAATTTAAAGCAAAATCTTGCTGAATAAAATGATCGAGATTTAAAGCGTCTGTACTTTAAAATTCCGTTTGCGTAAGCATACTTAAATGTGAATTGTGGAGTTCATCTGCATTACTTTTGAGTCTTTAAATGCAAGAATGTGGCTTCGAAGGTACTTCATTCGAGCATTAGTTTAAATTATAAAGCTAACTGAAATGGAAGCATTTTTCAAATTATCCTTTGTAAGTCTTGAGATTTTGTTGCATTTTTTTTTTTTTTTCAATGAAACAATCTTTCAATATGTTTAAGACGTGCCTCGTCGCATTTTTTTATAAATTTAATGTACAAAATGTAAAACGAATTTTCTTATTTGAACAAAAGAAATACCAGAGTTATTTTTTTCTTATTCCTATAATGTGATCTGGAAATAATATATTTTTAAAAATCCACAATCTAACAAGAGTAATGAAACACTGTATGAAATATTCATAAAATTATAAAGTGAATTGAACTTTTTTATAAATTTTATAGATATTCTAATTGCCACATTTTTTATATAACATTTTTAAATTAATATTTATTTTACCAAACTACATATTAGATTTCGAATTTGCTTAATATCGTAAATTTTTTAACATTTTATCAGTGCAATTGTTATTTTTCAGCATAATGATACTCATTGAATGGTATAACATCTAGAATTAAGACGTGGGTGAAGTGACCTGTATGAAATATCGTATCAAAATTATCTACAAGGTGCTTTTCTAAGCTTAGAGGTACATAACTGGAATTCTTAGGACCAGGTGCATAATAAAAATAGGTGTATCAGTTTGTAAAACGAAGCAACTCCAAAGCAAATTATTCCATTTAAACTATTTTATAATGCATAGGGAGTTGAAAAAAAATTCTGTCATTTAAGCTAAAGAATATAGTTTTAACATAATAGTTTAAATTAAGTATAAAATTAGAATAATGCATTTTTTTTCCTTCCTTTAAAAGAAATTTTAAAAGGTACTAAACCACAGTTTTATTTGCTGAATTTATACTAATGTTCATTGCAATAATATTAATTACGTCCTTTCTGTGCTCATTGTCAATGCTATTTAATTAAGAGTATAGATTAAAATTTAAAAAAAAATAAAGTTGGTGAATCAAACCTAAATCATTAACTTGCTATGGATCAAAAACAGAGGTTCGAATCTACTTTGATTTTTTTTTTTTTATTTAACCTAACAAGACATTTTCATTATAAATTATTTCATCATAAATATTCCTGCATTTTCAGCAATATTATATCCAATCTTCAATTTAACCTTATAAAAAATATATATATTTTTCTCCTGAAATATTTTGTAAATAATTTATTCTCAGATATGCAAGAATTAAATATGATAAAGGATTAGAATTTTATTTTATTTAGAATGCAATAAATTATTCCACGTATATTAAGATGAAAACATGTATACTTCGACTAATAAAAATAAATGCATTCTTTCAGAAAGTTTGCATGCGATGGAGTATTCTTCTTTCATATATATTCTTTCTTCTTCTTTCATATTCTTTCTTAAAATTACCTATTCCCAAATGTAAATATCACATTGCTTATTTAAACTTGTATATTAATTCATATAATTAACATGCGCATCCGAAACAAATGAATTTAATCAATCCATATCGTATGTGCGAAGAATATATTATATGTAGATACTAATATATATAAAGTATGCGCCAGTATATGTAAGTTGGGCATTGCAATTCCTAACTTGATTAATAATTTATCCTGCAAATCCCTTATATTTTGAATTACACTATGCAAATATGTTTTGAGATCTTTTTGTTAATTATACAGTGCCAATTATTTATTACATATAATAATGTGAGAAGAAATTGATATATAATAAACCTTCCCCAGCTTCAGAACTTGGAATTTCGGAGGTAGTAAAATTATACATTTATGATATATGAAATTTAAAACATATGTATTAAATTAACACCATTTCACTGCTTCAGTTAATTTCATCTTTTAGATAATCTAGATAATCAATACTTGAAGATTCTCTCAATATTTAAATTAATTCAATTCTAAACCCATGCTGCATCATGACACATGCACCAGGAAGCTTCTATGCGATTTAATTTTCTTCCAAGAATTTGTATTCCGTTTGTTCTCTAAAACTCATTTCTTTTAGTTTCTGTCTTAATTAAAATTAACCGTGAGATGAATTGCGATACACTTCAGCAGGCAGTGCTGGTATTCTAATAAGAGAGGAACCGCATATTCTTATTCTTCATTGCTCATCCTCTGCGTTTTTCTATTCATTCAAAATTCTAGAGGAATTCGAGTTTAATTATATGATTTGACATTTCTTCTCCCAAATTTAGAAGACTGAAATTTAATCAACCAACCTTATCTTCCCATCGAAATCTTAAATAACATATTCAATCAAGTTTATTTTTATTCAGTTAATCGGATTTTAATTATCTTGAGTAAAAATTAATCTGAAACTTGTAATCATTTTTAATCTTGCGAATTGATACAAATTATTTTCTTAAGCAAATATAATAATTAGATTCAATATTGCTCATTTATTAACTGATTTTTTTTCTGTAATGTAAGATTTTGTGTAAGATTATTTCGTAAATTTAAGATTCTTCTGAAATTAGTTTGAAACTTTATTATAAATTTAGTTTACTTTTGGTATAATTAAAGATAATACTTTAAATTTTGAATTATATTCGTGAATTTGTATGTATATGTAAGACAAAAAAACAAATTGTTCTGTTTCTAGATTTCATTTTTGTGTGTAATGTGTTTTTCTTTATTTCAGGAGATAATACCCCAATTTACTTAATAACATAACATGATTTCCTGAAATATCTTAATGAAACCTGAAATTTCAGGTTCTATATTGGTAAGACGATATATATATATATATATATATATATATATATATATATATATATATATATATATATATATATATATATATATATATATATATATATATATATATATATATATATTTGTAAGACGATATATATATATGTTCCACAATCACAATATTTACATAGATAAATTTAGAACAAAATGAAGAACTTGATCAACGCAATTTGTTTGGCATATATCTAAAGAGATACGAGAAAATAGTTTCATCAATTAAATATTTCTCTACAGTCTGCATTTGTTTCTATTAATCAATATATCTGGTGTCAGTGATATAATTTTGAGTATTCAATCTCAAGAAGTCTCCTATTAGTATAAAAATGAAGAAAAATAATTATTATAAAATTGCTAATAAAAAAGAAACCAGATGTTATATATTAAAAAAATATAGAAAAAAAAGCCTAATTAGAATTTTTTTATGAATTTTTTAAATAAAATTAAATGAAATTTAATGTGCTTTCCTTGCATTTTAAAAAAGTGATATTAATTTATATATATATATATATATATATTGTTTCCAATTAAATAAAATCTTCTATAAAAGCTATAAAAATACATTTACACATAATGTGAGATATACTTCTAATGAAACACATCTAAAAATGAGATATTTTATTTCTGAAAAACCAATATATAATATTCTTACTAGATGTTTTAAGGATTTTGTTTCGTAAACTTGAGAAAAAATTCCCTTTAAGTCTATATTTTATCTATCATAAAATATGAGCAGCATGTTCTTATTTTATTCCTTGTTTCAATTTTTACATATAGATTACCGAAGAAAAGATATTATTACTAGTTATTGAAGAAAATGAATGAGCACGATCCAAAATATTAAAGAAAAAATAGAGTGAGGTGTTTTTAAGAAATAAACAAAGTTAAAAGAATAACTATTATTCAGAAAATTTATTCTGTATAATTTTATCTTGCTTATAAACTGAAAAAATAACAAAAGAGAAAATCCCCTATTTGGTTTAGTATTTCATTAAAAAGTGTAAAAAGCAGAGCATCTGCATTTTTTTTTACCGTCTTTAAACTCATGAAATTGTTTTTCGTTTTCTGATTCATTCATTTTAAATAGTTTATTCGTATAGATTATCAGCAAAGATGAGAATTAAGACATATCCGGTTTTTTTTTATTCTTAAGAATACAGCATTTCATTGCGGAGAAATATTTTAACCAGGAAATATTTGAAAAAAAAAATTAAGCGCAAAAAAAAGCTATCTAAATATGCAGTTACGCTTCTGTTTTTACTTAACATTTCGTGATGAACATGCAGTATTAGACAGAAAAATTATTTGAAATACATCTAGGGGATTCATTTCCCTATCCATGCCATGAATAATATTTACATATGGATTTATAAACCAAAGAAAAAAATATACTATTTCTCATCTACATCTTATTATATAAAAATATTATCGTATTAAAATAATAAAAATAATTATATTAATGCCTAGATGTGATTTAATAAATGCGCGGAATGATTAAATATTATTAATGCTCAAATTTGATTAAATGTAAAAACCGTTTCAATTCTTATCTTCCTTTTCGTCATATCCATTTTTTTATCTATATATTTTTAAAAATATACAGATGAAAAATTGTAAACATTTAATTCCCCGAAATAAATCTAACTTGACTCATATTATGTTTTAAGCGATGCAGTTCAATTTGATTTTTTTTTTCGGATATATCTGCAAGAATTTTTAGAGAATGTATCATGCATAATAGCCTTTTAGCACTAATTCATTATGCTCAGAAAAAAGTTATAAAATGTTGCTAATATTTTAAACTAAGAGAAGTAAAACTGTTTTATATTCCATACTTCAGTTTCAGCTAGACCTATGAAATTGAAAGAATTTTTTTATATAATTTCAAAAGTAATTTAATTACAAATTTTTAAATAAATTAAAAAATGAAAATATGAAACATGAGAATATTTGGTACTTTGAACTTTGCTGTAGATAATCTCGATTTATTTAAAAAGACAATATTTTTTAGGTGACTTTTCTCTTCTTCTTATATAAACTATTATAACATGCCCTATAAATGAAGAATTTCTATGCATCATCTGATATTCTTTTAAATTATATTTTGTAAACTATATTGTAACAGACATTTATTATGTCTAATTTAAAACTAGTTATCAAGTTTGTTTTCGATATCTATATAAGTTTATATTAAGACACTTTACTTTATTATGAATATCCAATCATCTCTGATAATCTCTTCATGTTCAAAATCTCTTTTTTAATCTTAAGAAGTTTCATATTCATCTTTATATTTACCTGTTACCTTATTCTTTCATACTTACTAAAAATAAATCTTTCTAATAGAATAGGCTTTTTTTTCTCAATCTTCTAGTTGATTCATTGTTTTAAAAAGCATCCATGTATTATTTTTTTCATTGTTACACATAAAAAAATAATGAAAAGATGCTCCAAAAAAGATAAGCAAAAAAAAGAGAAATCTCTAACAAAAGATTTATAACCATGTAAGAATATTATGCAAAATACTTGCTAAGTCGTCCATACTGAAAAAGGAAAAATAATGAATAAATACGCTTCATAAGGCCATAGTAAACAGATTTCTTTTCATATGTCGCTCACAGGACAATGTGAATGACGCTTAACAAGCAATGACGTCATTCAAAATTTTTCAAATTTAACAGAAAAAAATCAGGAAAGCTGAACTTTTTCAGAACCAATAATGAATAGGGCTGCTATTTTCATTATGTAGTATGTGCATATCTTAGGTGTGAAACATTCATTTAATTTTTTTTTCAGAATCTAGGAAACTGATATAGATCGCTTTGAGATTTCAAAACTTAATCGATTTTATCATTGCTACATATATCTACGTTATATTTCTACGTCTAACAATTATGTATCACAACAGAAAATGTTGTTTGTCATCCGATAATATATAATTTTGCTATGTTTCAGAATTGATCTGATGAGTGTAATGTTCAAGATGTTTAATAAGTTTAGTAGCGGATAATGACGTTTTATTTCAAAATAAAACAAGAAAAATAAATGTTTGCGTAGACGAAGAATATCGTAGTAGGTCATAGCAGACGGGACAAATCAATTCTGCTAAATTGCAGCTGGAGATCTAGCTCTGCGATCAACAATTCTAACAGAGAACTCAAAAGAGTAACTTTACTTAGCTCACATTATGAAATTTCTGCGATAGAGTATCGGATTTTGTCGATGGATCTTATCTCCTGATAGAATCATCTCTATAAATCCTGCATTTTTTTAGAATCGTCATTTTTGTTGTTATATATGAGATCAAGTCACCAAATGATCGCCAAATTTGGCACTAAAGCAGAATATTATGGATTAGATATTCCTTCAGTATGTATTGAAAATTTATAGAAGACTTACCTCGCAAGAAGAAAGTTTTTGAATAAGACTTAATTGTTACAAACGTAACAACAGCATCTGTGACGTAACAAGCATAAAGGGTACCCAGAACAAGATATAGAATGTTCTGCTCAAAATTATCATTAATGGCTTAGAAAAGATTAAAGAGGCTAGTTCATGCTATTATTCTTTCTCACGCTTTTTATATAAAACATTAAAAAAATTGCATAATTTCTCTAATGCATTGTTGTCATAGAGCACACAAAGAATTGCTCTCAGAGCATCAGTATCTCAGTTATCTCAGGACATTATGCATCTGTATTACTAGCGAAATGCGTGAATTATAACTTTAATTAAATTTTAAATTTTTTGATTTATAACTATCAAGAAATTTAGGATCTCGTATTTTATTGAATTTTGAAGTTTATTTCTAGTAAAATAAACTCTATTTGAAGAGCAACCCTTTCACATCAAAAAACATTATTTAGAATATCTTTTTACTTTTGTCTGTTTGATCAGTAATAAATTTATAACTGTAAGGAAAAAAAATAAACTATAAGGATGAAATTAAAAATTCTTTGAAATGAAGGATGGAAATTTCAATTCATAATTTAATTGAATTCTTCACTAAAAGAAGAATACAGTTTTATTTTTTGATAAGCAGAAATATTTTTTGTATAAAAAAATGTACTTTATGAATGTAATAGCAACCTTCTTAATACGATCTATTTATTATTATTATTTAACAAAGACGATGCATATTTATTAGTTTTTAAATTATTTTAGCTGAAATTCGACAATTTATTAATAACATTTTAGGAAAATAAATGTTTAACATACTTCATAAGTAAATTAATTAATTTTTAATAATAATATTTTTTTTTTTAATATTAGAGAGAGAAACTAAAGAATATTGTTATTTAGGAATTTAATGACTCATTTTACTTAAATCTGAAGGTGACAAATACTATAATGAATTATACGAACAAAGATTTATGACATGTTTTTAATAAAAAAATACAGCTAAACGTGTTTTGATGAAATGCTATTTCAGAGAATAAAGATGAAATTTTAATTAGCTTTCTGTAAAAGCAATTAGGCATCCTATTCTTGTCAAGTCTGTCTTTTTTAAACTCGCTATTGGAGATATTTTTTATTTATTTATTATTTATTTGATTAACGATTAGTCTCCTGAAATAATTTTCTCATTAATCTGTGCTTTATTATTTTAGACTTTAATGTCGTAAACAATTACCGCTAATATTTTTGTCAAGCAAACTGCCAATTTTCTTTCCATTAGAGCGTATTTTAATTTTTAATAATCAATAATTATAAAAACAGTCCTTGAGCGCAATTAATAAATCTCTTTAAAACATTTTAATGCTTTGATGTAGACATTTTAATTCTATTTTTTCGATTAACTTCGATGTTATAAGTTTTGTTAATGTCAATTGATACATTTTGACAAATATTCTGAGTCGCAATGTCTGCTTGCAAATTAGACTTGGGATACTCTATTGCAACTTGAGTATTTATTTTCATGCTACAATCATTTATCTCCTAAAATGCCATCTAGATTAGATTTGGCACATTGCTAGCTTGAATTTAAATGCCATGCGGGATTACACTTGTCATGTGATTTCATGTGTACTTGATACATTAAGCTTGACTAGTTTGTCTTGTGTATTTTCAGTAAAGAATCATTTTTGTTTATTCTTTTTGCAGTTAAGCAATTTAAATAAAAAATAAGAAGAAAAACCTTTTTATCCCTGTACTCATATATTAATATTCAGATTCATAGATTGTAGCATGATATATTAACACAAAGTTATTTAAAATTCTCTGAAAACATGAGTTATATTTAAAAAATAATATATCGTATAATTTTGGGGTTTAATTATTACTATAATTTTTATAAACTAAATGTAAGAATACAAAGAAACTGTGCAATGAAAGAAAAATTACGATCGACGATAAGCAGATCCCTCAAGAGGAAAATTGAAAAAGTCAAATTTAAAGTAAGCAGTTCCTAAGAAAAAATGTTGCTTCACTTAGAATATTAAAGTGAAATAAGGCATGAAAAATATGAAAATAAATGGTACTCTCAAGATAAAAACGCACTAAGAGTTATTGCGATGTATCTTGAAAATAACCACTCACGCATGCCTCAGGCTACAAAATTTTTTAAAAATATATTCAGAAGAAATTACTGATATTTTGAAGAAATGTGTAGTGCAGATAATTATTATAAAAATGCCAGAATTTCAGAAACTGTTAATTGTTATTAACAGAATATTAATTGTTATTTCAGTATATTAATTGTTATTTATTTCTATTACTGTTGAGATTGAAATCAAGCACATTGTGTAAAAAATTAAAGCGTTCAAAATGTTTCGGATAATTTTGTAAAAGAAATAAAAAATATTGAAATTTTAAACAAACTACTCTTAAAAATGCCTTTAAATAAAAGCAATTCTTATTTTAGATATTTTTAAGCAAAATATTTTTGAAAAAAAGAATAAGGAAATTGATTTCTTCCTTTTTCGGATCATATAGCTAAAAGGTGCACATGATGGGTTTTAATTAACTTAAAATTTTGCTCCAAAATGGTCTCACAGACTTGGTATATAAAAAAAATTCTTTGCATTTTCATTATTATTATTATTATTTGTTACTATAATACTATTGTCTGTAGGCTCTTGACTTATAAGATATTCAGTAAACTTTTTGTACGTTTATCAAAATTAAAAAAATTAATATCACTAACAATGACTAATATTTTAAGTTGTAGCTTTATTGAAACTTCCACTATTCCCTGTTACTGTATATTCGCTGTAGAATATGCATTATTGGAACTACATATTCTTATCTGTGTGCATCTCGAAAACTGGTGCCGTTATATATGAGTTCAGATGTAACAGAACAAAAGTGACAGTAAAATTTTAAAACTACTCTTCTGTACTGTATCTATTAAAAACAATCGAACTGATAATTATAGATCTTACAATTTAGATATAAGATAGAAATTATATTGGAATAATTGGTTGGTAACAATTATCACTTCCTTGTATAGCATATGAATCCAGCAGGAAGTAATGTTTAAAGAAGAGAACGATAAGTAGAATTCAGTAGTAAATAGTTCCATCGTTGAAGAAAAAAGGTCAAACCAAGAAAATTAATTTTTCTATATGCTATTACAGGAAAAAAAAATCTATAACGCTTGATGCCCGATAGGAATGTAATTGAAGATTCGATGGAAGACAATTACCTTACGATTTCAGTTCCAAATATAGAAAAATAAATTTATACCAATCCAGCATATCTTAATTTCTTATTTGAAAAGCAGCTTCTGAAAGTGCAAAATACATTGATAAAATTTAAAAAATACTCTTCTTTAATATTTATGTATAAGCTGTGTTCCAAATGGAACGATTAAAGATATACTTCCAAATACAAAGTTTTATAAAATACACTGAATTGTCAAAACTCATCAGATAGCCATATGCAAATATAGTGATAGCAGTAGTATCGTACAAAATATATAAATAATCAGTATATTGAAAAGACTTTCATTTGTATTCAAGTGGTTCATGCGAAAATATTTCTGACTTGATTATAATTGCCACGTTGGGAATTAAAAAACTTTGAACTCGAAAAAATAATGGGACTTAGATCCATAAGGCAATCTATTTTGGAATACGTTAGGGAATTCAACATTCAGAGAACCATAGTGTTAAGAGTGTACCGAGAATACCTAATGCCAAGTATAACCTACTACCATGGTCAACGCATTGGCTAACTAACTGCACTAAATGATCGAGATCAGCGTCGTGTGCATAGAATCGTTATTGTTAGCAGACAAACAACATTGTGCGAAATAACCACAGGAATCAATATGAGAAAGGTCACATACATATCCGCTAGGACAGGGCGGCGAAATTTAGCTTTAATGGGTTTTGGAAGCAGAAGGGCCTTTACTAACATCAAGATATCACTTGCAGTGCTTCACCTTTTCTCGTAACCATAACAGTTCGACTTAAGGCAAGTGTAAAATAGTGGATGAGTCACAATTTCAGTTGCTAGCAGTTGCATTGGGCAAGCTGAGGGTTCCTCTGTAAAGGTGTATGCCATTTTTTTACATTGAATGGACTGAATCAAGTGATTCAACTGAAACGATAACTAACTGAAGGTGCCTATGTGCAGCTTCTTGGAGACTATTTAAGCCATTCATGGACTTCACATTCCCAAATAATGATGGGAATTTTGTGGATGACAATGCACCATATCACCGGACCACAGATGTTTGTGACTGATCCCACCAAGTGATTTGAACACTTAATTTGCTCGAAATAAATTCCATCATTACATTTATGGGACGTAATCGAGAGGTGTGTTCGTGCATAAAATCCTGCACTAGTAACACTTTCACATTATGGATGTCTGTAGAGGCAGCACCATTAAAATCTATTGGTCATCCATTCTTATTGTAAATTCAAAAGTCTTCAAAACGTTTACCGACCTGTAGTGCTAATGTAAGGATTTCATTACAGAAATAAACAAAACAAATAGTGTAAATACAACCAAATTCTTTTAATTTGTTTATGAAATAAACAAACACTATCGCCTGTAGGTAACAGATAGAATTTAAATGATTAAACGTAAGTATAAACCAAATCTTAAATGAGTATATAACAGATTATGGGTAATCATGTACCTAAAAAGAGCTAAAAAACTATTAGAGTAAAATTATTTTATTCAACAAAAGTTTTTTTTTATTTTATTGCTCTTGTTTACAATATTCTCTTTGCTAATGCCCATAGATATATCCAATTATGTTACTTCCTTGATCATTAAATCAATTTAAAATATTTTCATTTTATTATGAAAAGTCTTAAAGGATTTCAATTCAATTTAATTAGACCACTGGACTTAAATTTAATAGAATTCACATTTATTCGGTTAATATAGACACTCGCTTGAAGTCTTATATTTCAGTTAAGGATCTCTTAAGGTAGTAAAGATAAATATATGAACGGATGAAAAATTTAAATATATAATATTTAATACAAAACTTATAGAAACTATTAAGAAAAACTCTATAATACAAACATATAATAATAATTTCAGTACAAATAAAGAAAAAATATCTTTTGCTTCCTGAATATCTAAGATATATTATTTAGCATTAATGATAACCTCAAGCAAATAATAATCGAATGTTACATTTAGAATTTAAAACAATACAGTTGATAAACTCTTTCCATTACAACAAGTAAACTATACAGTTGATAAACTCTTTCCATTAGAACAAGTAAACTATACAGTTGATAAACTCTTTCCATTACAACAAGTAAACTATACAACTAATAAACTATAAAATGCATACAAAGTTTTAAAAGAGTTTATAAGTAGTTTATTGATTATCTCTAATGAGTTATACTCGCTTAAGCAAATGAAGTACTATTTTTTAAGAATGTGTATAGTATTAATACTTTATTTTAAAATATTGCCTTTCACATTTTTACAAATTTTCTTTTTATAAAAAGGTAGGGAGATGGAAATGGGACAGCACGGGGAAAAATGTTATAAAAATTCTATACTAGAGTTTTACTTCACATAAAGTTTATTCAATAAACCTCATAAAATTCTATTCAAAATAAGGTTAAAGGGTTAATCCTATATTTAGCGGCCATCCTTTAAAAGATTTCTGAAGTAACTGACAAATTGCCGTTGGGAGTAAAGATAGCCAGAAAGAAAAGACCCAGACCAGTTATTCCAGTTTATTTCAGAAAAGCTGCCATAGCCCGAAATATTCTCTTGAGAACTAATTTGATTTGGAGTCTTTGTTGGGCTTCCAACCGATTGAGAAAGACAGAGTTCCATTTTATTATTTAAGAGGGAATTCCTGTAGAACTTGTAATGCCTCGGCAATTTTTTCTTGAGAAAATAACGAACTATGTCCTTGGATATTCCAAAGTTTATTCTGCTTTCCTTTTCGTCCAAGTAAAAAGAGGCTTCTTATTTCGGCATTTAATCTTCGAAGAGAACTTGTTAAACTTTATAAGCTGCGTTTCCTATATTTTCTTCATCGCTGTCATCTGGCTGAAGAATTTAATAGTAAGGAATTTTAAAAGCTAAGTATGTTGTAAAATTGAAAAGTAAACTGAATGAGATATTTCAATCTCATTTAAAATTGTAAGGCTTATTTAATGAATTTGGTTTTATTACAACAAGGAACCTTTGCATTATACATTACTTTAATTAAATTATTTTTGTTTTGAAATGTGAAACTTTCCCATTGATGTTAACTTATTTATAATAAAATGTTTAAAATGATATTTTCAGTCATTCGGAAAAGGTCATTTAAACAAATGATAAAGAGGATGTAAAGGGGAAAAAGAAACAAAAAAAATTAAAAATGTAAAGGAATAAAAAAAAAATTTAAGGACTAAAATATGAGAATAGGAATGTAAAGGGGTGAAAGAAACCAATAAAAATAAGAATGCAAAGTGGTAAAGGAAACAATTGAAATTAATGAACTACCGTTTTTTCTCCTTTTATTCGAGAATTCTGAATTATAAAGAATGTTATGATGCATTTATTGATTATCATTAATGGTACTTGCTTATTATTTTAGTATGGGCAGGATTTTTACAGGTGGGTACCAAAACCTGAATTGTAAGAAAAAAATCTATGATTTCTTGGTGATAATGAAAAATTACCACGGTATTTTCGCAAATATAGTATATATTGTTACAACTCTGAAATATTGCTTCCCTACGAAGTGAGTCTCATAGTAAGAATGAGAATTTTACAAATATGTTTCAGAAAAAAATATTTCGTGAAAGGTATCGAGTTATCTATAAGTTGAATCTTTCGCATATGATTAGTATGATTTATGTTCATCAAAATAGCTCTAAAAGGGAAATAATTAAACCAGTTTTACAGTTTTAGTGTATTCTTGTATGAATATTATGCATAGCAAAAAAAAAGAATTAATTAATTTTGGGAATTAGAATTAATTTTGAAATTTTGAACAAAGACAAAGCAAACGTATATGCATTAATATTTCAGACTCTATGCTGAACAGACTATCAAAAACAAGGCTTAGTTAGTAACGTTAACATTACAGTAGAATATAAAAAGGTCCCTTTGACATTAAGAATAGAGTCTAACTAGTGTCTATTTTGTTCGAGAAGAAATTCTACTTTTCCGTAGAAATTTACTGGATTAAATATAAACATATATAATAATATTCAGTTTCATAAAAGTGTGTTCCACAGATGTTGATTATAATGTCTTTAATGCACAATATAGATCCGAATGGCATAGGAAAAAACAGTAATTTTGTGGAACTTATCTATTATGTAAACTATATGACAGAAGATGTCATTTCACTTCAAGGAACTTCTTAGCATAACAATTTTAATGTGTTCTAATAGAAATTTATAAGCAAATTTCGTGCAAATTTTCACTGGTACATCTATCCCGACAGCACATAGTTTCCAAAACCAAAGCATAAATTCCACCTAACGAGCTATTAATCGCAGGAACCCGTTGCGAGTCGTCCGGGATTTCGCCACATTCTCTGTGATTAATTTCTCATTAATCTTCTTCCCCGATACCCTCATGATCTTCTGGTCCACAGTGTGGCGCCATCATTCGAGTATTCAATACTACAGCAGTTGCATCGAGAAACGCAAAAAAATAAAAATGCAATCATGAGATTACATGTTGCTTAGAGAGAGCAAAAAGAGTTGCTTACTATAATTTCATTTAGTTCGTCTAATAATTAGCGAAATCAACAAGATGTTGGAAGTCATTTTTTTTTTTATTTTAGATTTTCTTTGATTCATAATCATTTGGCATTTGCCATTAGGCATAATTACTTTACCTCTTTTTTAGTGTTATTTCTTTTGTGTTGAAAACGTTTTCTACATTGAAACAATAGGTATTAAAAATTAATTCAAGCATACCAATTAATGTAAATTGAGTTTGATGTTTTTGTTTTAATGAATGAAATCGCGGAAAATATTTCAATATATATAGAGAAATATTTTCGCAAGAAATTAATTTTTAGAATCATATGTTTACTCACATTTAAAAATATTATTTCAACCACCATAACTTTTCTCAAATGTTAAAAACTGTCATAGGTTTCCTATCTACTAACGTATTATCTTGTAGTTGGAAAAGAAAAAAGATGATAAAAAATTTCAATACTTAGAAGCCAGATAGTAACAATTGAAAGAACATTCATTTCTGTTACATCACATCCTTTGCTTATATGTTTCAAAAATGTAATTTTGATTAATTGTTATTGATTGTAAAATGATTATAAATCAATCAAATGCAATTTTGATTGATTTAGTCTAAATATTTACCTTTCTCCCAAATTTTGGAGTTCAAATTCGTACAAAAATTTTAATACTATTCAAGAGATCAATTTCTCCTTATTATAAATCGCATTTTCATGCGATTTTTTTTCTCCTTAATTTTGATATATTTCAACAATATCCTTAGAAAATTTAAATAAATATTTTAAAGCTATTATTATTTTAGCTATTAAAATATTCATTATTTATTTAGTAACTGCACTTATATTCTTGCTAATAGGCTTAATATTAGATGCATTTTTGTGAGCATGTTATTGTTGTTTTGAAATAAAATGCAAATTTTAATGATGCTGTAAAGATAAAAGCTTAAATCAAATTGCTCTTGGAAATCAGTTTGCTTATTTCCTTTACGTGTTTCTTTTTCCAGTGTCTTTTTTTTAAACAAGAAAAGAATTTATCATACAAAGTGACCACAAGGCATAAATGAAACAAACGACACATCCTGTTTTATGGTATATAACGAAATAAAAAATCTGTGCTTAACGTTTAGTTTTAATAACAACTTCAGATTATTATTTTTTCTGGAAAATTATTTGCATGCATTTGGGACTTTAATTATACTAACCAACTGTATCAAAATGAGCTGTCGTGGAAATGACGCTTCAATGCATACATAACCTTTCATACACAGAATCAATTCCGTCAATGACCACATCACCACGAATATACTGTGATAAAGTCAAGTAATGGAATGCATTACCAGTAACTAATTACTTAAACAATGCAATACAAATTATTGAGCTGCACATGCGCATTGAGTCGCGATCTGGTATTTCCTGCTTGTATCGTAATCAATTACGCTTCACTGGGTGAAATCCAGTGCAGATAGGGCAGCGCATGCATCGAGTTCCAGGCGAACCATTATTCACCGATTCCAGGAACCAGGTTGTGATTGAACTCGAACCAGATAAGTGACCAGAGGTCGCACGACAAATGACCGTTGGTCAAAACTAATGGCTAACTGGGAGTCAGGACTCTTTATCAAATATCAGTGCTTTCCGCTCCAGTGAATGGCACACATATTTCGCTCTGGAAAGCACTTTTCGTAATCATCCAAAATGTATTTTTGTTTCCCTTTCTTTTTTTCCGTGATTCAAGAAAAGACAAGAAAGGCATACTCTATAATAAATTACTTCGAGGTTCTTAGGGTCGTGGCCAAAGAGTGCTGCTAAGTCTCATCCGATGCCATTAACCTGATACAGATCGAATGAGGAGAAAATAATCTTTTATTTTTGAGATTTTTTTTTCAGAATTTTTTCCAAGTTTTCAGATTCTGGATTCTGAAATATTTATTTCTATGTTTTTCGCAGCTGGAGATACATTACCAATCAATGTAATTTAACGAATTAGATCTATTATCAGAAATTCATTTTTGTATAGCAAAATTATTTTTTCGATTTTGGTACATGGAATTGCCAAAATATTACACGGATATTGTAATAATATATTTTTAACATAGAAAAGTTTAGAAAATTCCGTAATTTCTCATATGTCCCGATTTTTTGTTTTCTGCTTTGCTTATACAAAATATGTAAATATCTCTTTGAATCGATAGATAAAATAGAATGCTGCACCAGATGTTTTGAAATATTTAATTTATTCATATATCAGTATGAATTATATTAAATTCAGTACATGTTTTCGTACATCCTGTAATAGCATTTCATCACAAATCATTTACATAATCTAAATGTGAATTTTACTCACAATTAATTATATAAAAAGATAAGATTGAATATTAATTCTACGCATCAATCAATTTTAGTATTTTTAAGCAGAAATTTATGCGAGATACAAATTTTATAAGTGAAAATAACTAAATGTTAAATAACTAAAATTAATGAATCAACTGGAGATATTAGTAATATCGAATATTCCTTACACATTTAGTATCTTTACTATAAAAATAAAATCGAAATGTTTAAAAAAAACCTTTAAACTAAATGTTTATGACATAAGTTTTGTGAAAACGATTATTTCCTTTTAGATAATATATCTTCATCTTCAACATGATTTGAATGACATTCTTAATTTGACGTTCTGACGTAATCTTTCTTTTGTTCTGTTTTTTGTGAAGCCATTAATAATCTTATTGATTATGGTGACACATCAAGCTGTACATATTTTGATATACCAGCCAGAGATTTTTAGTCTCAATTGCTTGCTTCAAAATGAATTTTATGGATTTATGTATGTAAATAAAGTATTGCATAAATGAAATTCAGGTATTTTTAGGACGGTATATTTTAACACATGTTAAATTCTTAATATGTTCATAGAATATTTTGCAATGTAAATTATCTTTTGATTCTTTTTATGTTTTTTGATGTTTTTAACGTTTAGATGTTACAGATTTCATTTTGTGTATATTTAATGCTATGACATGATCTTTGGGATTACAAGTGTTCGTTTACTGAATATTTAATTTACTTTTAAATAAAAAAATAAGTATTTTTATTTTAAAAAATACTCATTAAAGAGTAAGCGTAGTTATAAACTTATATAGTATATGAGATATGCTCTCTAAAACAGATCAGCTCTCTAATCAGTTGGAAGTAGGCATACAATTCCAATCGAAAAACTTTTTTTTAATTAGATTGTTTTTCTTTAAGTCTTTTAGATCTATACATACATTTTAAAAAATTACAAACATTAAATTTTGCAGTTTCCATCCTTTTATATATATTCACGAAATATTTATAATATATATATATTCATTAAATAAATATATTTTTAGCACATTCACTTTTAATTAAATGTGATTTTTTAATTAAAATTTGCTTAGTTATAATATTTTGAATTTCATAATTTAAGAATATATATATATATATATATATATATATATATATATATATATATATATATATATATATATATATATATATATATATATATATATATATATATATATATATATATATATATATATTAGAAGTGCATTTATTTACCCAAACAGCATTCTTTATATAAGTAATAAATCTTTCTCAAACAGAAATATATATTGACATCTAAGCACAAAATTGTACACTCATGTCCAAAATTAAGGTCACAAACATAAAATCTGCGAAAAACGAAAAACTATTCACTGTGTTGCCACGAAATTTGCCACAGAGGTACACTACAATGGAAGAAAGAACATAGACACATAACAGCATGTAAAAGATTTTAATTGGGAATTAAGAAACATTGTACATCAAAAAGTGTTACATTATGAATCAAATATAAGCATTTATCTCAGGGAAAGCCGGTATAATATGGAGTGTAACCATCGTGTACTGCTATACAGGTTTCACAACGAGCTTTCATACTGTTTATGAAGCTGTCAATAAATGCTTGGGGCAGCAAAGCCCATTCTTCCAAAACCGCGGCTTTTTACTCTTGGAGGGTATTAGGAGGGGGGTTACGCTGTGCAATGGCTCTTCCGAGACCATCCCAAACATGTTCAATAGGATTGATATCCGGAGACATTGAGGGGCAGTCCATTCGTCGAATATCCTCTTCCTCAAGAAAATCCTCAACGCTCTGGGCTTTCTGTGGACGCGCGTTATCGTCCCTAAACATGAAGTCTGGGCCAAAGGGCCCCTTGGAACAACCTAACATAGCTTCAAGGATCTCATCCCTATAGCGATGTGCATTGACAGTACCCGCATCGAAGACGTGCAGTGTTGTACGACTGTCCAACATTATGCCACCACAGACAAGGATTCCTCTGCCACCAAATCTATCGATTTCTTTTACGTAGGAGGGATGATAGAGAGCTCTTTGCTATCTCCAGATGAAGATTCTACGAGTGTCACTTTGTGTGGTAAATCTCGACTCATCACTGAAAAGAACATGCCCCCATTCTTGCTGTGTCCAAGACTGATGTGTTCAGCACCACAACAACAGGATTTTTCTGTTGGATGCAATCAAAGGGGCGCACTCAACTGGTCGCCGGGTATAACGGGCCCTCTCTGCTAGACGTCTGTATACTGTTTGTCTGGAAATTCTTATTCCAGACGCAGCAGAAAGGTCACGAGCAAGTTGAGGAGCCGTTGTCAGCATATGCCGTAGTGCGCTTAGTGCCAAATAGCGATCCTGTGCAGGCGTCATTGCTCTGTGACGGCCTTGGCCGGCCTTCCTGGTTATAGTAAGACTTGTTTGGAATTGATTCCACAACCTGGATAACACTTTCGGTGCCAATGGTAATCATCAAGCCACCTCCACTTGAGACGGCCCAGCTCCAAGCCCGCCAACTGCTCTCCATTTCAAGGAATCGTCTAAACGATTATGAGAAATAATTCTCCTTGGAAACAGGTTAATTTTTTTGTTTTAATGCAATATTCACTAAATTGCAGGCAAAACTCCCAGATGTCTAAATGGTCTAATTTCAGTAGTTCCTCAAAAACTAATGCTAAACAACATTTTTTCCCACAAAAAAGTTAATATCGTCTTACTGGTCCTTCACAATATATAAAGTTGTTTAAATTTTACTGGTAGCCATTTAGAATTACTGTGAAAAACATTTTTGTCACCTTAATTTTGGACATGAGTGTAATAAACACCTATATGTTCTATATGTAATCATGAAATCCAAAGCTAATTGATGTATTCAAAATATAACAATTTTAGTTTCTCTATGTAAGGGAATGTAACCTTAAATCAACTTGACACAGACCATAAATGTAAGGTTAAATTATAATAAAGGTAGAGTGCATTCAGATAAATTTATTTATTACTTTAATTAAGAAAGTCATCAGAGTGCATCAAAAACCAATTATTAAAAAAAAAAACTGAATTGTGTAGTTTTTTTTTTTTTTCGTTGCCATTTTTTTCTATCAATTCCATGAGTGTGAACCCTGATTCCGTTGAATTATCAGGTTTTGAAATCGTGCCAATTGTTTCTCATCTCTTCTTTTCGCATACGGATATTTCTAATAGAGACGCTGGTGGATGTAAAATTGTGCAGCTCATCTCTATTCTAACTTTCACTCTGTTGTAATTTAATAATTTAATACGTCTTGTAAACTACACGATTTTAAACGAGTCATTTTTCTTTAAATTTCAACAATGGAAGAGAATCACGGGATTCAATATTTGATGAGACAATACATAGTCTTTGAATGTCAGAGCAACAATGTAATTTAGAATTTGTTAAAAATGAAGTAAAAAGCAAAATAATATTTTTTTAATATTTATCAAAACTCTGAAGTAATTTTTACTGCTATTAAATTTGCATCATTAAAAAGATTTTTTATAATTTTGAAAATGTGATGTAATTTTTTTTTCTGTAATAATATTGTCGGATGCTATAGCAGTAAAAACGCAAAAAAAATCATCTGAACTTTTAATTAATAAGCAATCTAAACAATAACACCAAGATGGACATTCCCATAATCCAACTGCCCTCGGGGGGGCACCTCGAAATGAGGATGATATGCTTCCGGCATGGTGGTTGGATCTCGCCACCCTGGAGGGTACACTAATAGGTGGGGGGATCTGGCTCCTCCCATCGATGGCGGGACGTACTTCCTTCGGGGAGGGTTGTACCGTGGCCGGTGACGGCCCTTAGGACTCAACCACAGTTCCCGCCAATTGCTGTTGCGGCGGTCCGGTCATTCAGTTCTACGGTTTAAATCCGTGTGCCTTAGGGCGGGTCGGAGAGTTAGATGGTTGACTTGACTTCCCATAATCCAAGATATATATGCATTAAATTTGGTATATTAAATCAAATGGTCCACCCTGTTGAGAGCAAATAATCCACATTCGTTACATTTTTCAACAGAGACCAAGTTACTGTTTTGAAGGAACAGGATGGACGAATTCAACATCATTTCTTTTAACTTCGAAAAATTCTGACAGTATAATACGCACTTAATTAGTGCAGCATAAAAATATTAAATTATACTACAATATCTTGAGAGTTAATTTAGAATTTTAGATATTTTGTAAATTCATAGATTTCAATTTTTTAAAAGATTTTCCTTTAAATTTTTCCACGGTGAAATTTGTAAAGAATTTTTTTTTAAAAAATTACAAAGTATTTTATATAGTTCGTGATATTTGCTTTTTGTACAACTCTTAACTGCTTTACAGTATTCTTTCAATATATTTTTTCTATTTGTTTTTTACAACTACTCTTCTATTTTTTTCACAGGCTAGAAATCTATAAAATATCAACTGTGGTAAATTACTGAAAAACCCTGAAAAAAGAAACATTACGGAAAATAGAAAAAAATGGAAGCTAATTTTGATTAAGCAAGAAATAAATATTTTATGATTATCTGAAGGACAGAATGCGAGAAAAATTTACAAAATAAATAAATAAATAAACTTCTTTCATAGAAAGGAAGAGATATATTCTACATATTCTGGAAGAAATAACACCTTTTTTAAATGATGTTCGCACTCTCTTAAAAGAATGGTGAAGTTACAATGCAATGACACTACAATATGCCAAAAGATTATGATAATATCATCAAAAACCAACTAAGTGTCCTATATTTAAATAAGGTGTTATGCCATGTTTCTCAGAGACTGTTGTTTGTATCTTGCAAGTTTTTCTTTAGATCAATTTTTTAGTTTAAAAATCCTAAATTATTATATTAGAAATAAAATTGACGGAAAATTTTGAATAAATTGAAATAAATTAATTCCCTTAAGGTATTTTTTGAATGTTTACGATTAAGTAGCAGGAGTTTCTTCAATAAACAAACCACTAGACACCAAAAAAGTGTTTCCTGCCTTGAAAAATTGAGAGAAAGTAGATCTTGTGCTATATTACGTTTAAAATTGTAAACAGATATTTGAAATGATTAATTTCCATTCCGTCAGCTTTCAATTTCATTTGTAAATATTGCGACATTTCATCTAAACATAAGTGCACGTTTTTTGTCTATTTGTTGTTGAAACTTTTTAACTTATTACATTTTTTCAAGATGATTTAGATTTAGAAGAACATTAAGACTTTAATGTAATTAAACTGCTAAAGATCAAGAATAAAAATTCATGCCCTATTTAAATTTTAAATTTCAAAAAACTCAGTCTGTTTGCAGGAAATTATATAACTCCATTCGGTTTTAACAACTTTCAAATTATATTGTACGCAGAAAGATTTAATGATTGCCACTGAATACCTATACCATCAAATTTACAAGCTTTTAAATTGTATGAGATCAAAAACAGTGAATTTGTTCTCATTTTCATTAATATATATTCGGAATAATGTATTTTTCTTTAATGGAACTGATTTTACTTTTGTATTTATTATATATTGCGGTTCGAAAATTAATAAAGCAAAAATTCAATACAATTCGATTATGCTATCGTAAATCTACTTTAAAGAAAGTGACAAATATTTAAGATTGAAATTTCAAATTCTGAAATTAAAAGTCTTGAAAAAGTTTTAAAAAACCAAATAATTTTAACGGAATAGACACACCATAATTACTATTTATTATTTTTAAAAACAAGATAGCTGCTTAATATCGGTATGGTATTGGTATGGTTGGTACTTAAAGCGTGTTAAAATAAATTAAGAATTTCCTGAAGCCAGAAAAATGGGATTTTATAAACTAAGTAAACGTTTAAAGGATATACAATACAAAGTAATCATAAAGAAATTTTATTGGAACGTATTTTTAGAATTAATTGAAAGTTAAATATCATTTAAACCTAAACCGAGTTTTTATTCTTCAAAATTGAGATCTTCCATCATATTGAAATACAAAACTTTTAAGAAATACAAAAAAAATATATCTGGGTAAAAGTTCCATAAATTTTACACAAATAGATAATTTTAATATTCCTTACTGTTTGTTTTCTATGTTTGTTAAAATTTTAAAAAATAATAATGCAATGTATTATTTTGCACAAAAATATACTTTCCTCCTTTCCAATGATTTAATAGAAAAATAAGTGTGTTTATAAAATTAATACATGAAAAATTTTTACATTTCCTTTATATTTCCGAAAAAACACCGGAAAGGTACACCATTGCAGTCAGACAGTTCTTTCATGTTTAGATATATAAAAGTCCCGTTTCAAAGCAACATTAGGACTGTTTTGGGACACACCTCGCAATTTTGAATCGCGGTTAGATGACGTGCCTTACTTCCACACCACACTTACGGAAGGACATATGTCCCCGACGAAATTAACGCGAACCAGAGTCTCGTACATGTATGTTCTTTGGTAGAATCGGGCCTCGAACCTAGTCTGCTCTCCTGTCCCAAAGATGAGACATTACCACCAGTTCACTGCAGTCCAGTTCTCACACGAATGATTTATAAATAGAAATAAATGGAATACATCACGAAACCTAATGCCGAGCCGAACTTCTACACCACACCAGCGGGAGAATGTCCAATCCCGACAGATTTAACGTGTGTCTTCCTCCTCCTACGTGAAGATTCTTTAGTGGAAATGAGTCTCGAGCTTAGAACTTTCCGTCTGGAAGATAAGACGTTACCGCCAATCCATTACATTAAATAAATATCTTTATACAGAATAATTTCTATATGGATAACAAATTAAGTAATTTATATGGTTACGGCATTTCGTCATTCATTTATTATTATTTTTCATGCTATACAAACTATGACCAATATTTTATTTCAAAAATTTCTATACCAATTGTTAGAATTACTAATATCAATACACACGTATTGAAGCGCGTCGTTCTTTTATTATTGCATCATTCTCATTCCTATGTATTTATTTCCATGAATATGAAACGCATTTTTCATGCATAGCTGTGTTTGATCAAGATTCATTTCTTCTTTATCAGAGCTTAAATAAATAATGTGTTTACCTATGTGTAATAAGGCAGTGTAAACATTTTCAGATGCAACAATTATATCTGAACAGCTTTTAGCTTGAAATGTCTGTGAAAAATTTTGTTTTATCTCTGATATATATGTATATACATACATTCTTTAAACTATCCATCGTGAAACTGGAATCTCATTATCTTTTATCATTATGCATAAATACAAGCGAGCAATCTCAAAGGAAGATTTCTAGTTAATTCTAGAGAATTCAATTTTAATGACGTCCTACGCGTTACTGTGATACTGTGAATGCAATGGAGAAAATTTTAAATATTTTTCAAAAAATGCAGTTAAAATGTCATATTTTATATTTTCTAATGCGAATCTCACATGCCAAGAAATTTTCATTTCTCTTATTAAGTATACAATTAGTTTCCTTGTTTTAATAACAAGAATATTAAATACAAGTTGAAGAATAATATATTTTATTCTGGAATGAATAATTTTGTACTTTTATGAATAAAAAAGGCTACAATGAAACTGTTGTAATGAAATTGTTTCCAAAAAATTTCATTAATAAGAAATGGATATAAATGAAAGACGTATAAAATGATTTTTAGTTATTACACATCTAAGCTTTCTAATTCTCCCAAAATCTCTTTTTTGTGGATGTGCATCTTTCCTCGAAAGAACATTTCTCACAATGACGTGGGGGAGGGGATCTTCTGACGGAATTTTGAAAATCGCTGCCTTATCGAGTTTGAAAACTCATTGTGACAAATTCCCATTCTGAAACAGAAAACAATAGCTTTAGTTTTTCTTGTTTTTTTTTTTTTTTTTTTTTTGTTCTTTAGTTCTTTTCCTCCCTCAAAAGTGGGAGGAAGAAGGATATTTCTGTCGTTTCGAATGAGAGTCGTCAGTTTTCTTGTAGTGCCTAGTTCTTGAGCTTCCATCAACTTAATGGTTTCCAAAGAAAACTTTTCCCCGTGACCTTCTACGAATCAGATTATCATCTGTTAGCAGGTATAGCTTCTTTATTTTCTTTTTATTCGACTTTAAAATCCATGCATGAAGATTGTGAAAACACTTTAGAAAAGGTAAAATCCTTTTTGACATATTGTTCAGAACGAAAGAAAGTAATTAACTTAGGCAAGTGTGAATCAAAATAGTCAAGGAAAAAAAGAGTGGTTTTAAAAGTAAAAATATTTATTTTTAAAAATATTTTTTGACAATCAATTCTTTATTTTAACAAACTTTAGAAAAGATAAATACTTTTTGACAAATTATGCAGAATGAAAGAAAATAATTAACGAAGGTAAGTGTATAATCAAAATTGTCATGGAAAAAAAAAGAGTGGTTTTAAAAGTTATATTATTTATTGCTAAAAGTATTTTTAACACTTAATTTTTGCTTTTTAACTATGTCAGTTTATATATTGTTATTATATTTATGTATGTTTTTAATAGACATACGTTGTATGCTACATGTGTGATTATGATTTTATTTTATTTATTATTTAAATACTTATTAAAAAGTTTTATCTTATATTAAAATTTAAAAACGAAACTAATAATGGTGCTACAGGTTTTATTTTGTCTTAGAATTTGCATTGATATTCGCTTTCACGATATTATTTTTACAACAATAAAATAATTAATTGATGAATCACTCTTACACTTTTTATATGCAGATTGAGTTTCAGTACAATTCGTCTACGATAATTAATAGCTTAAATAAAATAAAATAATTATGTCTTAAATGGCTATAATTTCTAAATTTAATTAAAATAATGCAAATTTTGGTGACGAAATCCTATATTCACATAAGAAAATTAAATAGAAAAGTATGGATTATATTTTAATAATTTTAAAAGAGAATTATATTACTTTTCCCGGAGGAAAAGCAATTATAATCTCTCAACTTTGTAACACGATTTTGTAAATAAATTATCTCTATGAAGTCTCGAAGAACTTTACCAAGTGACTGATAAATATTGTAAAATTTCCTTTTTTTATTTGTAATATAATTGGATAACAAACCGCATTTCACCTCTTTTAAATAGAAAATTGTCTAAAAGAAAGAAAAAAGCATTTATTGTAATTTGCTTTATTGTAAACTCTTATATATATATAGTACCACTTTCTTAACTGAATACGGTATTTATCTTTTAATAAAATGCTTCAACTTTAAAATAATATTTATTTTTATTTATTTATTTTATAATTTGTAGTTTCATGAAGATGTTAAATGAAATAAAAATAATTTCTGATATTCATTATACATTTCTTTACTCATGACATTTAGAAATATTTTTTTATCTCTTATTTAAAAAAACGAATAATAAAAAAATGTTTCTTAGAAATTATTTTATTTCATTCCAAGATGTTTGAATGATTAAAAAGTATCAAATATTATCCATCCCTTTAATATTGTTACAAATATGTTGCTATATTTAGCTTTAATTTACTTTTTGGTTTTAATCGTAGATCAAAAAAGAAAAAAAAAAGGAATTTAAAATAATATCTAATGCATTTTTAAAAATTCTAATAACATTTAAATTATCTACCAATAAATAAGCATTTAGCTTCCTTTGTTATGTTTTTAATGATTGATCATTATAATTTCCTATTTTTCCTTTTTCCTATTTTTTTGTACTTATTGCTAATTTGATATTCAAATATGGAAAAAAAAACAGAAAAAGGCGGTAATATATAAACTCTTTTATATACATATATATAGTACCACTTTCTTAACTGAATACGGTATTTATTTTTAATAAAATGCATCACTTATTTCTTTTATTAAAAATGAATTCTATGCCTAAGGAATATCTTCCTTTTTAAAAGGATTTCTGTGAGTTCCTAATATCAGAATTTGCATTGTTTTAAAAAAGAAAAGATAATAGTTAGCAACGATAAAACAATTTTGTATTTTCTTACGAAATACTTTATTTAAAATTAGTGTTTTTAAAGATAATAATTAGGAAGTTATGATTCCAAATTTTTAAATGTCACGTTTTTGCATGAATTTAAAATTGCTTTTAGATTCAAAGTACTTAAAGTTTCAGATAGCAATATATTCGAAAGAGAAGTTGCAATAAATAGCTCTATTTTACTTATTTAAACTCAAATATATTACATTAAGTTCTTCAAAATAATCTTAGAAATCCTTAGTGTTAGTTTTATATTTTATTCCACAAAGCGTTTTTTAGACTTTCTTTCATTAGAGGTCATTATTTACAAGCATTCATATAACTTTTGAATTATAAGTCTTTATATAGAATATTTTTGTCGGCAGTTACTTCTTCCGACAGATTACAAAAAAAATTTCAGAGAAAGTTTGGTAATCAGGTTGTAACAAAATGTCTTTCCTCTTGAATTAAGAATGACAGAGTGGCACTGCTGGGTTTTTTTATTCAGTACGGAAGCAACCTAATGCCTATTTATGTCTATTTGAAAGAACCTGCGGGATAAAAAGAAAAAAAGATGTTTTCAAACTGGCTTCTTTGAAATAGCTTGCTCTACTTCAAAAAAAAATGTCAAGTTATTTAGTCTATTTAGAATTTTTAGACAGAAAACATTCTGAATATTGCAAGAATGATATTCACAAAGTTGTAAATGAATTTGTGATTTATATTTTTGATAAAAATTTCATGTAACTAAAAAACATACAAAAATAAGGGATAAAGCATTATCATTGTAGTTTAGAGAATTATAATATGAGATGCATGTTATAATCCCTGACTAATAAAAAAATGAGATAAAAACTTAACTTATAATAAATTCCATATTTAAAATAAGTTTTCAAAAAAGCTTTTTTCAAGTTAGACAAAAATTTGAATTTCGATGACAGCACTTACTTTTAAGAATACAGAACATGAATGAAGTCATATTTTACTGACGGAAAGTGACATTTTCATTTGCTGGTTTTAGTTTAACAAAATATTTCTTTTGAATCTGGAATGCCTCGTCGCGAAAAATACGGAAGGATTTATAAATATTTGATTATTATTATTATTTTAAAAATTAGAACATAAACTACATGTTATATTTAATGCTTAATAAGGTAATGGAGATAAAAATTTAACTTATTATAAAATCCACATTTAAAATAAGTTTTCAAAAAAAAACTTTTTTCAAGTTAGGCAAAAATCTGAATTTCGGTGACAGCACTTTCTTTAAAAATGCAGAACATGAATGAAGTCATGTTTTACTGACCGAAAGTGACATTTTCATTTGCTGCTTTTAGTTTAGCAAAATATTTCTTTTGAATCTGGAATGCCTCGTCGCGAAAAATACGGAAGGATTTATAAATATTTGATTATTATTATTATTTTAAAAATTAGAACATAAACTACATGTTATATTTAATGCTTAATAAGGTAATGGAGATAAAAATTTAACTTATTATAAAATCCACATTTAAAATAAGTTTTCAAAAAAAAAACTTTTTTCAAGTTAGGCAAAAATCTGAATTTCGGTGACAGCACTTTCTTTAAAAATGCAGAACATGAATGAAGTCATGTTTTACTGACGGAAAGTGACATTTTCATTTGCTGGTTTTAGTTTAACAAAATATTTCTTTTGAATCTGGAATGCCTCGTCGCGAAAAATACGGAAGGATTTATAAATATTTGATTATTATTATTATTTTAAAAATTAGAACATAAACTACATGTTATATTTAATGCTTAATAAGGTAATGGAGATAAAAATTTAACTTATTATAAAATCCACATTTAAAATAAGTTTTCAAAAAAAAACTTTTTTCAAGTTAGGCAAAAATCTGAATTTCGGTGACAGCACTTTCTTTAAAAATGCAGAACATGAATGAAGTCATGTTTTACTGACCGAAAGTGACATTTTCATTTGCTGGTTTTAGTTTAACAAAATATTTCTTTTGAATCTGGAATGCCTCGTCGCGAAAAATACGGAAGGATTTATAAATATTTGATTATTATTATTATTTTAAAAATTAGAACATAAACTACATGTTATATTTAATGCTTAATAAGGTAATGGAGATAAAAATTTAACTTATTATAAAATCCACATTTAAAATAAGTTTTCAAAAAAAAACTTTTTTCAAGTTAGGCAAAAATCTGAATTTCGGTGACAGCACTTTCTTTAAAAATGCAGAACATGAATGAAGTCATGTTTTACTGACCGAAAGTGACATTTTCATTTGCTGCTTTTAGTTTAGCAAAGTATTTCTTTTGATCCGGAATGTCTCGTCGGGAAAAATACGCTAGAACTCATAAATATTTCATACAGTTTCAAATTCGTTAAGGTTTTTCGCAGGAGAAAAATCGTATAGCGTAATACTGAGTGTGCTGTATTTTTTTATTTTACTTATATATTTTCCTTCTTCCTTTTCCTTAGTTTCCTGAAGAGTGCTTCCGGTATCAAATTAGAAAGTTTCAACAGAAACTCTGCTGGAATTCAACTCTTTCTTCATCCTACTCATTTGTAAAAGCTTGAGCTTGCCTTTGATTAGTTTTAAGAAGACGCTTTTCGTTGAGAAAGACAAACTTTCTGCCTTCGAACAATTTTGCATTCCAGAATGCGTCAGTATTTCACATTCCATTTTTTTATTTATTTTATTCTTATTTTCTCATTCTCTCATTTAATATTCCACATATTCGAAGCTAGTTTACAGGGATGTGGAGACAAGATGCCGTTCGAATTTCGCCGTGAAATTTACAAATACCATTTTGAAAACAAATATCTGCTTATGAGTTTCCTTCCTTTTTTTTCAAGATTTCTACTGCTGTTTAATGCTGTGGTTCTTACTGCTATTTCTTCAATATTCACTTCTTTGGTATTTCCTTTTGAAGCGAAGATAATCCAATTTTAAACGAATTGCCTGAACTATTTTGACCAGAATATGTTTTGCTAAAAAAGTTCTAAAGAGTTATTTTCACTTCTTTGTATAAAGTTTAATTTAATTTAGTTTTTTCAATGCCGGAGACTAATCGCAATAGCTGTATTACCCAAATTTTTTTAAGAATATTTAATTTTACTAAACAATATATTTGATAATTCAATCACTAGAACCTACTTTTTATATGGAATGAATTTTGAACTGTGATAGTATGATTGATAGCATGGCATATTTTGTTGATGTTCTTAATGATACATTTATGAAATACTTTGTAATCTTAAAGTAGTTTTTTTTTTTTTTTTTTTTTTTTTTTTTTTTTTTTTTTTTTAATCTTTCTTTGGTTTCAGTATGTAGAGTTTGTCGAAGAATTTTTAGAAATTTATAAAAAAATTATTTTTTGTAATAATTGTACGGTTCTAATTGTACTGTAATAATTGTACAGTATCCTGAGTCAACCACTTTTCGATGATTCTATCTCACAAAGGACTGAGGCTCAGAAGAATGTGCGCATTTCCGAAATGTACTTTATGGTTAAATGTAAACATATCATCCTTTCATCTTTCCTCTCACCCCTATTTTGTCTAATTAAACTCATCTTAACGCAAGCGCAAAAGAAGGTGAAACTTGATTGATTTGTTGCAAACAATAGCATCGTTTAATTACTCTTCTAATTCTTTATTATTATTTTGGAATCTCATCATTTATCTATTCGATTACTAAAATTTTTATCTCATTATTTTTCACGATATATAATTAAATAAATTGTATATTAGCTATTTCGTTCTTAAGTTTCAAAAATAGCATATCACATAGTTCTATTAATAATATTTATAAATTTATTTGATTCTCAATTTTATTTCATAAAGTTTTAGAAAAAAAAATATCTAATAAAACTCTCATTTCACATCTAATTACAATTAATCATTTATTTAAGATCATCACAAATAATGTCGCCTTATTATTCACGATGAGCTGCATAATTAATAGAAAAATACATCACCATCCTGCCTTACATTTTTCTGCAACCCACTTTAATCTTTATTCCTTATTTGATATAAATCAAGTGAAATTATTTTTGAACTATAGGAAAGCACATATCCTTTCATTTCCTTTCAATAATTATTCAAATGAGAAACGTCATTCCTTTCAAAAAAATCTTAATTTTGAATTTAACAACATAATCGAAATTTTTTTCTCATAAATTTAATGATATTTTGCAATCTGAAACTGACATTTTCATTTGTTGATGCCAAACCATCTACACGTCTATTTTCGTCTGAAAAGTCTCCTCGTGAATTATAAGGTTAGACTCATAAATATTTCATACAGTTTCCAATTTTTTAAAGTATTTCATAGAAAAAAGAAGTAGTCTTAACATTGGTTGAAGCATATTTCTTTCCATTTTATTTATATTTCTCCACTTTTGAAAAATAAACCTTATATAAAATTATAAATTCTTGAACAAACTCATTTATGAATTACGGAGTATATCTTTCTTGGCTTTCAAATCAACATTTTTTTTTATCATTTGAAACATAAATTAGATGTTTTAATATTTTTTCATTTCACAAGGTACCAACATATTTAGTTTTATTATTTTTAATCTTTTTTTTGCTCCATTATTTGGCTTTATAGTTACAGGAATTGCTATGAAATTTTGTTGTTTAGAATCCCATGAACATTTTATTAAAAAAAATTATTTCAATTTAATAGCGATTTAAAAATGTAATGCATTTTCTCGATAACGATTTTGTCAATTCTGAGTTATTTAAATTTGTTGGAAACTGATTGTAAATTTGTTTGTAGAAAATTTGAATTTTGTATTTCAATAAAACTTTAAGGAAAATTAATTTTAATCTAAAAAAATTATAGTAATTTTTACGCACTAAATCAGGTTATATATATATATATATATTAGTAAGAGCTGTTTTAGTTATACAGAAAAATCCTAATGAAAATGATTAAGATTTTATTTAAGAACTTAAGAGTTAGCATTGATTTTATTGATCTAAATTTAATAACAGTTTAGATAACTTAAATATTTTTTTTTTCTGAAACAAGATACAAAATGTTTTATTTAAAAAAATGAATCTTTTATTTTATGGAATAAATAAACAAATTAAAATTAAAGAATTAGCGTTCACACTGAAGATTCAATTTTCTTATTAAAAAATCTGCTAGTAAGCCAGAAATCGAAATAGCAATATTTCAATTTCAAGTTAATTGCAGATACATTATTCATAAACAAGAATGATGAAATGAAAATCTAATAGGTGATAGTTCAGTAGAAAGGGTTTATTTAAAGATAAAATAAAATGTATTAATAAAACAATCATATAATATACATGCTTTTCTGATATCCGAAAAAGTGAATTACTTCTAAACAGCAACTTATAATCGAAAACTATTGCCAGTTCAAAAAAAAACATCGAAATTACTGATACATAAAGATTTTATTCATCAGATAATTGGTATTTATTTGTCATTATCATTGGTAAAATGTATCTCAATTTAAAAAGTTTTAATGCTAATAATTAAATTATTAATAATAAATATAAGATAAAAGATACTCAAATAAATAATTATGTTCGAAAAAATTTGCACTAAAGGCACTCATCATCTGCAGTAATTATCTTAAATAATAAATTCCAACATGTCATTATTGTATTGTTTCATGATCATATGTGGGCTCAAAAGTAAAAGTTTCCATCAAAATAATATCAAGCAGTAAATGTTCAGAACAAAGCAATGTACAGGTATTTTCCACCAAGTAAAAAATGGTTCTAGAGGATAATAAATTTTGCAGTGTACCCAACGTCAGGCGAAAAGCACAGACGATAATTACAGAGCAGCCAAAAGCTAGAACTGAAAAGAAGATTCTGCTAATGACGTAAGCTCAAAATAGACCGAGAGTGGATGTTGACGCTATTTCATGCCCCCCACCCTCCTATTTCTTACCCTCCCCGCCACACTATTCCGTTAGAGAAATATGATGAGAAGTCGCTGTGATGCAAAGTAGGGCCAGGCCTTAAAAGAAGAAAAAAATGCGAGAAGCGAAATAAACAAAGATAAGATGTTTGATTAATGATGATAAAGATAAGAAATTTTCCCCTTTCAGGTACAAAATTCCGCTCCGCTTTTAGCTTGCGGCGAAAATTAAGAGTTAGAACGCTTTTGTAAAAAAAAAAAAAATATGGATTATTGTTTCATATGATTTTTTAAAAAAAATTAGCTGTTCAATATATTTGAATATTTAAAAGTATTTGAAATGCTTTATAAATGCTTATGTAAAACTGATAAAAAATTTAATTGCAAGGATATAACAGTTATGATATTTCATGAAAAAAAGAAATTAATTGGTATGATTATTTTTTAACTGATTTAATTTAATATAGATTAATAATGATTAAATTAAATTATTAATAAGTTTTCCTTTTATAAGAACGATAATTACTTATTTTTATTGTTTCCTTATTATTCTTTCCTTTTATATCATTCTAATTCCCTAATTATTACTTAATTATTTCTTAAACACTTACATTATAAATAATATAATGTTAAATAAGTGATCCAAGTATGAAAAATTAATTATGTTCTCTATTTAAATCTTTTATTTTTTAATAATTATTTTCATAAATATTATATAAAATAAAATTTCGATGACTATGAACTATTAGAAAATGATATATAACTGAAGAACAAAAATCTAATTCTGATATTTACTGTAGTTTTCATGCTTAAAATTTTTCGCGGAAACTTTCATGACATCGAATTTTAAAAGAGCATTTATTTTGCATAATGAGAAAGACAATTTCTATTTTACAATGCTCTTACGGCTCTTTTCCTTATTTTTATTTGTAATTTTTAGTGATTTATAATATGTAGATTCTATTATTATATTTATTACTGGTTGATCATTCATCTTTCTTCTAGTACAGAACATATTGAGCTATTTACATTTTCCCACACTGATTAAACCATTGTGATTGCCTTCTATTCATCCATCTCAAGGCATTATAACAGTCAATAAAGATAAAGAATTATTGGTGTTGCTAATTAAGAGCTGCCAATTAAATAACCTTCACAAGAAATAATGAATGGATTATAATTCCAAGAAATTGTTACAAATAACTGAAAGATGTCGTAATAATAAGGTCTTATGGAGGACTCCGGGTTTAAAAAAATAAAAGATTCCACTACAGATTCGTTGAGTATGTGGACTTGGTCCATGCTTCACCATACGATATGGGCCGAATGCCCTCTCTATGGTTTAATGCGGAAGAAAGTGAGTGGTATGTCAACCCCACTCAACGTTTTACCGAAGTTCAAAAACTACTAATACCATCAAAATACCATTAATTTCCCTCATATGGTAATTGGATTTCCAACCAGATGTAACTTTACCCGTTTTTCCACAAATATTTAAATGACTACGGGCCGCCAGGCGTGGATCCCTTTTAATAGTAGAGTCATTGTGTCTGGTCATTTTTTGTATCCAAGTGAATAGCAGCTTATGTGTCTCTCGTCGTTTCAAATACATCCATCATGTGTTAAAGGGAAAAGAACGTCATAACATCCAGATGTTAAACTTTTTCCAATATGAAGGGACTCCTCAAATCTTCAGGAAACTATCAATCACCAGTTGTCGTTAAGTGTAGAAATCAGGTGGACTTTAACCGGTGTTAGCTGTGAATTGATTATAATTAACGAGTGTTCAAGAAGGGAAAGCTACAAAGATGGATCCTGAATGGACATTTCTACAATCCTGCAGTTATTGGATAATAGGGAAATCAAGTTCACCAATGAGAAAATCAAAGATGGAGATCTGACGGAAATAAAATGCATTATTTTTTGTTTATGTGGAGAGAAGAGTGGATAGTAGTTGCAGGCGTTTCGGAGAGAATTCGGAGAGACGTCAGTATCCGAAGAAGTTGTCCCTGATTTTGTGAGAAATTCCATGTGATTCGGGTTTCTATGTTAGGATTCACTCGATAGAGATCAGAGAATATCTCGAGATGGCCCCCGGAGTATCCGTTTTTGTATTACAGTCTATTTGCGCTTTTCTGGTGTATATTCTCGGAATTGATCAAGGAACTATTTCATGATTAAACTTTCAATTGTTGTGTGAATTGTATAATTAATATTTACCTAAATGAGAACAAGTTATTTTTGTGTACATATATAAGGCTGTAAGTAAAATGATTATTTTGTTACACTACTCTCTTATGTGACCAGTCAGGATGAAAATATTACACCCGATACTTTTAATAAAGAAACATTCATTCATAGAATGCTACAGCAAAACTGAAAACGTAATTAATTTTATCTTAAAGTTTCCTTACTACAAAGATTTTTCGAGAGGAAAGTAAAGTGATTATTTATGTAAAAATGTGTTACCTGTTAATTATCCTTCATAATTAAGACTGTTTCCATATAAGGAAACAACGCATGGGACATCAAATAAGTACCAAGAGTGCGTAAGAATCCTCAAGTGCTTTAAAACTCATTCCACATTTTGATATAGTTACTAAGATAGTATTTATTCTGAGGATAAATTCTTCCTAAATAAAGTCCCACATGCAATTCTCACTCAAATTCCACTATTCAAGTGCCTTAAATAAGAAACAACGAGAATCAAAATGGCTGTCAGCCAAATGTAGAATGGATTTAAGCCTTTGTTATATCTAATCGGTTGAAATCATATTATTAATAAGCGTTTCTTTACCTAAATCTTCTTAAATCTTTAGCGTGAGCTTAATTTTTTGAAGATTCGTTATTGGGTATTTGCCAAATCTCATTTAACAATTACCAGCTTAACTCTGAGCAACAAATTCACTTTTCCGTTATTTTAACTGGAAATTTCTATTTAAATCCATTTTATAGCAATATATATATATATACGAAATAATCTTTCAACGATTAGTTACTAGTTTTGAATTATACTGTAGAAATATCCATTTCGATAAAATTTATCTTTTAATTAATAAGAAAAATTGCCTTTCTCAAATTATGTTTGAAATCCAATAATACAAAAAAAGAATATAGGATTTGCCATATTCTTTACCAATTCCTCTAACCCTTATTTAAAAATGAATTATGCTATCAATTCATTAATGGTGCTTTAATTTTAAATATTTAGCTCTAAAATTATGCATTTATTTTTGTCATACATTTTCTTTAGAATGTGTAAATGGACTTAAAAATTTGCAGATGAATTCATCATAAACACACACACATACATGCACACATACGCACATACACATACACACTCTACATACACACACACACACACACATATATATATATATATATATATATATATATATATATATATATATATATATATATATATATATATATATATATATATATATATATATAGAGAGAGAGAGAGAGAGAGAGAGAGAGAGATAGAAAAACAGTGGACATATAGTTGCCGGCTTCCTGGCATAGGAGTAGCGCATCTTCTCCATGATCTGGGTGTCCCGGCTTCGAGTCCCGGTTTGGGCATGGTTGTTCTATCTGTGAGATGTGTGACTGTGTCCTCCTGTAGAAAGGGGTTGTACAAGCGAATGAGTGATACGTGAGTAGCAAAGTCGTACTGTTGGCCCTAGTTGGCGCTACTATAGAAAAAAGAGACGCTCCCCCTCCGGCTGAAATCGCTGCCTTTGCAATAGCGGGCTTGTCCGTGGCAAGTGCCATAAGAAACAACAACCACAGAAATACATAATTTGCTGATCCTGTTTCTATTAAACTTTGACTACGCCAACTGTTCCTGCATATTAATATGCGGGATTTTTCTGTTATCGATTCTATCCAATAAAATTATATCTTACAAATCACTGAACTATTAAAGCAAAAATTATAATTTAATTTTAGAAAAAGCATAGAACTTTTAATGAATAAATCTGAAAGATTATGATCATCAGCTCTTTAAAAAAATCTTATTAATGTGGTTAAATGGTTTTTTTTTTTCTTCTTTAATTGAAAGTGTAGAAAAAAAAATTTGGTCTAATACAAAACCTAATAATATATTATGGATTATAATTAATCTAAGATATGATAAATTCTTTCAATGCGTAAATTAAAAATAATAATAATAATTTATTGCAATTTATTAAATTTAATATCAGTCAGACATAAAGTTTCTAATCGGTCTTTAAATTTGTTTAGAAAGCCACGCGGAATTAATTTAAGCCTTCTTACAATAAATAAATTAATCATTTTTTGTTTCAATTATGGATAACTAAGAGCAAAAATTTTATTTTAAATGAAGCATATCAATTTTCCATATTAATATGTTTAAGAAAAATATTTCAATTAAATTATTACATGAATTTATATATTCAATAGATAAAAAAAATTGGAATTAACTGAACTTTTCAGAAAGTTTTGTTCATTCTTAAAAGATAATTATGTAAAGCAACAAATTAAATTTTTTTCTGTCCAACCTACGCTATAATATTCTCTTTGCAAGTTTCTGTAGATAAAATAACAAAACAAATTTGATGTTCATTATTAAGATTATATTTCTATAACAAATTGCTTATATTTATTATAATATAAATTTTATTTTGCTGCTCCATTAGTGAATTATGAGATTTTAGATAAAAATTGATATATTTTTTTTAATTATCGTACATTTTATTACAGATTAAGTTAACAAATAATAAGATAGGTTCATTCATTTCAAAGAAATTAATTTATGTAAAATCATTTCAAAATTATTGAAATCATAAAATTAACTTTTACTTATGATGCAAATTATAGACAAACGAACGCATTTGCATGCAAATTGATCGAATAATATATTGAGTTAACGTATTAATGCTTTATTTGAAATAAAAAAAAATTCTTATTTTGTTTAATTAGTATCCATGCAGCTTAAATTCTAAGAAAAATAGTTTTTATCTTGTTTCTAATAATTAAAAATTAATAATTGATTTTTTTCTCATTTTTATATATTTTACAATGAAATACGAATCACTCTAACTTAATTATCGTGCAGCGAAAATTATCGTAAGTAATATAATTTTGGGATGATGGAATTTTTAATCAAATACATTATAAATTTATTCATTAGGCCTAGTTTTAACAATAAAATTATAATAAAAATAAAACGTATTAATTTAGTTTATTACTGTATAAGATAATAGAAACGTACGCCAATGATATTTAAAAATAAAGACTGCTTTTTTAGCTTATCTAAAAAAACTGTTTGTATTGCTATTATTATCATATTTACTTTATCAAAAAATATCCACGAGTGACAATTTCTTAACTGTTTAGTTTTTGGTTTGTGATTATAGTTCTATTTATTCTTTTATTTTCATTAAAATAATTTTATCAAAAAAGAACAGCATAAATTATAAAAACAACCAAAAACGAATGGACGGATAGTGCACTGTGCAAATAAGTAAAATATTACAGACAGAAATTACATTTCTTAAAGAAATTTCCAACAGTGTTCAAAAACGTAGATGTACCGAGCTATACAACTAATAATTTTTATATTAAAGTCTTAGAAAAGTGAATATAACTATGGAATAAGATTTTGATCATAAATCACTGCAGCCACAAAATCTTAAAAACATTTTACCACGAAAAATCTATCACAGAAAAAAAAGTTAGAAATAACATTTCAGACAAACTAACTAACTTACAAAAATAAAATTCAATTTCATTTTTCTTGGAGTTCGAAAACGTAGTTTTTCATTCATTTTCCTTCAGTTAAGTTTTAATGTATTTTTTTTTCCCAACTTTCCATCAAGAATCGTTTTTCAGTGCATTCTCTTGATATTTTTTCGCTGAGTTTAGTTTTTCTCTCAAACAATTTCTTCACTTTTTCGATGAAAAAATCTTCATTATTTACTTATAATAATATATAATTTACACTCATCGTATTATTTTTCACTACACAATATTTTTTGGAAGTTTCAAACAAGCGATCATTATTTTCTTCATCATTCCTTGTATTTGCAATCCAAAAGACTCTGCCTTAAGTTGAAACAAAGAAAAAAGTTTTAACTTTACATCATTACCTTTTCAATCAGTAATACTACGGACTGTTTATTTTTATCCCGGCTTATTTTATCTACCAATTGAATTGAAAATTTGATGGGTATTTTAAATTGATAAACTTTGCTGTTGAATATGTTTTAAATAATTTATTTACAAGTAAAAGTGAGATACAGTCTTTGTTTGAAAAATCTGTTGACAGTATAAAACTACAAAATCAATCTTAAAACAGTTCTAAAACTAGAATAAATCTACTAAGAATCTTACAACATGCTGTGTATTAACTAATTCAAATATAAAATGCATGAGTCATTTTAGTTAACATTGTTGCCGACAGATGGCGCAGCCAATTAGGCAAATTAAAAACCGCTATGAAAATGTTATAAGGATTGTTGCAAAAAATGAAACAATGTTTTCAATGTAGGCCCCATTTGCAGCAATAACGTGGTGCAATCTGAGGTAAAAATTTAATGATCTCAAATACTAGATTTTAACTATACTTGTTGCAAATCGCCACCTGTGATAATATTAACTAAATTATCTAATTAATTATCTTTTAATTTGTACTCCCATTTATAGATGGCAATCTGAACTTAATTTACAGGAATAAAATTCCCTAATTTCCCAGGCGTAAGACCACATACATTTTAATCGCATTCCCTCTTGCTTTTTATTTATTTTCAAAATCTATCAGTCATTTTTAGGAGACCGTGTTGAGGGAATGCATCTAGGTGAGCCGTCAACCGGTAACATATACAAGAGTTTCAGAAGCTTTACAATGGGTTCAACAGTTGACTATTGCTTAAACAGAGGGATTTACGCGTGGGTCAGGCTGGAAGACGACAATGGAAAATCTAAATTCCGCATATCCAACGCTCTCTGTAGCTTTGCTGTATCTGATACTGTTTGGTTCTAACACACACACTATATATATATATATATATATATATATATATATATATATATATATATATATATATATATATATATATATATATACATATATATATACAGTAGAATTCAAAAGTCTGTGCACTCAAATGTTCAGTACATCGTGAAGACATTCCCTAACGCTTGGATTCCATAAAAAAAATCATAGACAATCAACTGCTTTATAGCAAGGCAAGAGATATCTCAGTGAAATACGAAAGAACCACCTCAATCCATTACTCTGTTAGAATGTCTAAAAAATGTCTTATGGCAGTCATAGCCTTTATGCACGCTTTCGTACAGTTTTAGAAGTTTTTCACTCGCAGCAAATGTTTAAAGACACACAATTCTGAGAACATCAATGGAAAGAACTTTAAACGTCAGATATTTTCAAATGAATGCTGTACAAGACTTCACAAAATTGTGCATGATAGATATTATTGCTTCATTAAAGTACAGTAAAGCATCCTAGCAGCATCCTACAGTAAAGCATCCTAGCTGTATATTCGAATTGAAATTCATGAATGAGAATTAATCGATATAATAAAGGATATCTTAAAAGCAAAAATCTTCTCCAGGTCACTGTGTTAATCACATCCTCCAGAAAAAGTCCACTCCGTGAATATTTGTGATCGAATACAACTTCATCGATGTTGATATTTTTGATGTCAAGCGAGATCATATTTAGGATGACAAACGACCATATATTAGTACATCGGAGTGTAATCTAAATTGGCGAAACACTATTTACTCTATCTCAAATCCTCGGGTATATTTCTGAGTTTATAGGTCGGTGCTTGAAAGCAACGGGTACGTTTACTTTTCATAAGTGCTAGTTATCAGCTGTTAGGGATGATGTCATATCTCGGCACGACTTTGGTCCATTATTATTTTGTATGGAAGAAGTAAAGAAGGTTACTATTATAGTATTCTGTGTGATTATATACTGATTCGTGATCTGACTCAAGTCCCTGTACATTTCTTATTACTATAAGATACCGAATGATGGGATTTCAATATCTTCATTACATTTTACGCCATTCATAATATCAAACAACATCTTGGATACAATGTATATCTCGATATAATGAGGAAGTAGCTTTCACCAAAATTCCATTCTTGTTTGTTATTTGTCTCGAAGTGAACTTCTTTTCCCATCGAATTTGTGGATAAGGGCAAAAATGTGTTTGTAACGCCAAGCGAATAGAAAGAAATGAATAAATGAATAAAAAGTTTAATTTTGAAAAAAAGAAAGAAACGTGACATACAAAACTGTCTCACGAAGAACTTCAGAAGACCGTCAATATATGCCTACTCAGGTTAAATGAGTAAATTTGCCTAAAAATAAAACAAAGTACTTTTCTAAGGCTTTTCAGTTTCTTGATTGGATATATTTCACGTATATTTGTGAGATACATTAGAGGTTAAATCATCATGCTGGATAGTCATATTCGGCACTTCCCCCACAATGAGAGATTGTTAAACATAGAAAAATGATTCCTGTAATTTAAAATGCAATGAAATGAACTCTATTCACATCCTTTCCAAACTTTCACGGTAAGTATATTTTAATTAAAAATTTCAAAAGCTCGAATTGATTATTTTTTTCTCTAGCAATAGTGTTTTGTATTACAATTTTGAGATGTTACATTTTGGATAACTTTAAAACATAATTTTTTGGCTGCTCAGCATATAATTATAAAGGAAATTGGAACAAGGTTTGAAGGAGTAGATTGAAATAAACAATGTAGTATGTTCTTTTTTCGGAAGAAATTTTTTTTCAGTGATAAAAGTTTTATAAACATTAAATTTCAATTAAAAATCAAAATTTCTGGTTCATTTCCTGGAAAATGAAATACAAGATGATTTAGAAAGATCAGATTCACAACTGAATTCATTATAACCCGAATAAAAAATATAGAAAAGTAATTAAAGATTGTCAAAAGTGATGGGTTTTTCAATTAATGAAAAAGAAAAAAAGAAATGTCTGTAGAAAAATAAGATTATATCACTTGTTTCAACAAATAATAACTCACACCAAAGAATAATTTTGAGACAAGACACTAATTAATTTTTAACAGAGGCAGTTTACATAATTTATTGACAATACCTGAAGATATAGACTATGTCTGGAGAAATTAAAAAATGATATTCTAATTCTAAATATCATTCTAATCATATATTCTGAAAATGAAGTAAATTCCCAGTTCGGCTTTAGCTCTGTCAATATTCAAAGCCTTTAACGCCCGTTCAACGAAACTGTCTTGGGAATTCGAGATGGTTTGATATTACTGGGAATATCCTGTCTACCTTTCATTAATAGCATGTCTTTGAATATTATTAGTTAGTTACAGATCCTTTCTTAAATGGCTTTAAGAGACATGGATGTTTTCTTAGAACTTTCGAAATATGTCCTAGTACACAATGGCTTAATATCCATCACTAAGCAGAGTCCTTTTTTGAGTACCAAATCGTGTTTAGAATATTGTTGCAGTTATGGGTTAGAAGCAATTTTTTTTTTTTAATTTTGTAAGAGAAGCTCGGATGTTTCAATACCTGGAGTTTCTAAACACGAAAAAACGTCACAAAAGTGAGAAAGTTTAAAGAAATCCATAAATTGTATTATGTCTTATACATTTTTATGTTCATTATTTTAAATTATATAAGTACAGTTAGGATTGTTCCGTTACGCCCATACATTTAAATTTTATTTTATATCATTTTGAAAATTCCTGTTGAATTCTAAATGCACTGACTGCTTTAATGAAGTTTTATTATTATTATTATTTTAAAGAAAAGAATATGCAAAAGACAATCTCATTTCATATTTCTGTTTCTTTCTTAATTAATTTCAAAATTTCTTATAAGACACTTGAGGAATTATCCCTTGAGATTTGAAAATGCTTTTAAGAAATCTTAAAATTTTTCTAAGCCAGGCTTTTCTCAAATTCATGAAGAAATAATGGATACAATTTTATGGATTGTTCAAATTTATATACAGGTTGAATGCTTATTTTTGAATAGAAAAGCATCATATAACAATTCGAATAAATTTATTTAATTTCAAATTGATTTATTTCTTTATTTTTCTGCTATTGAGAAAAAATATAAATAAAATATTTAAGTAAGTGTTGCCCATCAGGAAACAGACTTGGGATAAAAAGCTCAGAATATTTCTCAATATTTGAACTCTATATCTTAATTTTGAAATTTACGAAGTCGTAATTTATTTAATTATATATTATAATTTTAATTTAATTATAAATATTTCTGATTTATTTAATTATAAGACATTTTTTCACATAAATGTTTAAAATTAATCTTTTGATTATTTTAAATGCTTGAAATGCCCAAAATTTCATTTAGATGTTGGACGGATTTTGGAATCAGACCTTTAAACCAAATTTTTCATAGATTTATCTAAACATTTTTAACTCCTACCGTTATGATCGTTTCCTTTCTGTCTTGATAGAAAGCAGAATGGTAGTGGTAGTAACATTATTTGCATGTTTAAAATTTAACATAATTCGATATTTTTAGAAGAATACATGATTGCATATTGCTGAATTCTAAAGCAGATGTTAATGGAAATTGCTTATAGAATTTTATGAAATTTCTTGTTGTTTATCAAAAAAATATATATTTATATAATCTATTGTATGAAATGTGTATCGATTGTTTTATTAGAAAAAGGATAACGAAGTTCATTTCTATATCAATAGAGAATTTGGAAATAATTCTGACACGTAAATGAGAATGTTATCTCAAAAATTTAATGTGCCCCGAGAATATCTAATTTCAAAGTTATGTAAATACAAATAAAAAAAATTTAAAGGCTAATTAAAAACCTTAAAAATTCCCTTATTCTGTCTTTATTAATGGTTTTACATTTTTTTTATCATCTTTTCCTTTTCCTTTTCATTATTTAAAAATATTTTACTGCAAAATATAAACGTTCTTTTAAATTCTTTAATTCTACACATGCAACAAAATAAAATAAATTTTAGAAGAAAAAAAAATATATCTAATAACAATACATTCCATAGAAAATCTGCTGCTTACATATTATTTTGTATACCAATTCTTATGATTTTTATACATAATAACCAAAAGGAAACCTAGATTTATGAAAAGCAGACAAAATTCTCTGGTTGAATCTGTTACTTTAACAGCTTTGAAATGAATTTTTAAAGAACCTTCACTGGCACGCTTTAAATGGCAGACTAGACAAAAAGCGATAAACTTATATTTTCAAATGCTACCCACAACATGCAAAATTTAAAAGAAAGTTTCCTAACTTAGTTGAAACAAAATGTCTGTTCTCGTGAATTAAGAATGACACAGTGACAGTATACTGCCTATTCTTTCCCCGTGGTACCTATCTAGTACCAAGTTTTGTCTATTTGAAAGAACTTACAGAACAAAGAAAATAACATAAAAAGTTGTTTAAAAATCTTCGAAATTGTTTGTGTTAATTTTTATTAAAAAAAATTATTTATAGTAGAGATTACTATGGATAATTTTATAGAGTAAAACTATCGATAAAGTATACACTTTAGATAGAGTAAAGCAATTTATAGTATACAAATTCTATCCATATCTATAAAAGAGATTTAAAAGAATATTATTAAATAATTTTCAATGAGAATTGTACGCCATTTAATAACAAACATCACAGCAGTTTATGAGCAAAAAAAAAAAAAAATGTTATAATCGTTATAAGTGCATTGAGTACAGATCTCATTTAATTAAAAACTATATACTTATGATTTTTAAAAGTATGTTATCAAAAAGATTTGAGCTTTTCACATTTCTCAAAATAAAGATAAACAACGTTGTGATAGCTAGAAACAGAAAAAGTGATTAATTGCAGCAAAACTGGCAATACATTGAGATATACCAACAACATAAAATAATAATAATAGTGCATAATTTGATATATATTGTGTTCTATTAACTAAAGGAGCAATAAAATATGATGATACAGTTTTTTAAAAAATATAGCATTACTGTGATGTGTACTGTACTTCATTTGATTTAATTTGCGAAGATTTTAATCAAGGGATGCGAAATGGTTTAATTTACAGAAACTCAGGTAAATTTTTCAATAGTTAACAATCATTATCATCGGCAATTCTATAATTACATATTAGATTTAGATACACTTACAATCTGTATTAGTTATAAAACAGAAGTGCACAAGATTTTCATTATTAGCACTGAGATGAATAAAGAATATTTTAGATAATGTAATAGCAATATAGAAAAAAATGCAAATATATCGATGCTCAAGTAATTTAAAATGTAATATCTTTCACGAATACAGAACTTTTGGAAAGAACTTACTTGTCATATAAGCATGTAAAAGAGGTAATTTAAAACTTTACACAGCTACAAACATGAGGATCTCTTTGCACTTCAGCTTAATTTATACAACTCGGCTTCATAAAACATGTAAAATTCCCATCTTGAATAGTTCTTATCACAATTAATAAATATTTGTAATAAAAATGGAACTAATTGTAAAATCCAAAATAAATCTGCTAAATATAAATATATAATTAGTAATAAAAACAAAGTTAATAGAGAAAAATTAAACCAAATAAAATAAATAAGTATATTATATGGTTATTTTATTTCATTGTATTTTTGCTTGTTAGTGGTAGTATTCTTTTAATTCATTGTTTTGTTTCTTTTCTGTAAAAATGGTGTAACTCTTATACCTAATTTCGAGGGATATTGAGGTCAATACTGTTGGACAAAAGTCTGGATTCCTCACAGAAAAATTCGCCTATTTTGAATCCCTGCCTGAGGGTAAATATTATTTAGTTTAGTTTAAATTTTTTTCTATTGGTTTTATGACGAATTGTCTAGATTCATCTATGTTTTAGTAGTAGTTGCATTTGAGCTCCCTAAATACAATGGTGCTTTTTCAGTTTTCTTTTACTATTTTTTAGTTTTTAGTTTGATTGCGAAATAATTCTTTTAGTTTCGATTCCGAACTCATTTTAATTTTAGATTGTTCCAATAATAGGATATATATATATATATATATATATATATATATATATATACCATTCAAAGACCTTACTTTCAATTCAAAACCTTTGCTAAGAAAAGTCTAACATCAATAAATTGAGGTTGTGACATACGGAAGTGACGTTTACATTCAATGCTTTTGGATCACCGAAGTATTTTTTTTTTTTCAAAAATGCCTCGCTCTGAAATAAGAGAGACCTCATAAATATTTCATGTAGTTTCAAATTCGTTAAGATTTTCATAGGAGAAAGGTCTTACTGCCCCATGCTGAATCTGGGGATTTTATTTATTTCATTTTTAACTTACATATTTCTCCTTACTTTTTCTCAGTTTCCCGAAGAGTGCTTCCGGTATCAAATTAGAAAGTTCCAAGAATTCAGCCTTTCTTCTTCCTACTCATTTGTAAAAGGTTGAGGTTGCCTTTGATTATTTTTAAGGAAAAAAAAACTTTCAACTTTCTAGGAATTTTACATGCCAGAATATTCTAGATCATATATATATTTTTTTTCTTTTCTTTTCCCCATTTTCTTAGTTTCTCATTTAATACTTGGCATATTCGCAACTCTTTTAATGGGGAATTCAAGAAATACTCGGTTTCGAGTTTCAAGAAGACTGCTCCAAATACCATTTTGAAAATGAATATGTGCTTTTGAATTTTTGTTCCTGGTTTGCTTTTTACAAGATTTTCACTAATGGAATGGATATTTATTGTTATAATATTTCGTGTTCTTTCTACTTTCATTATTTTGCTATATTTTTAACATAACCTTTACATATTCGAATTTCTAAGAATGGTTTTGACATAACCTAAATGAGCAAAATTAATGCTTCAAAAGTTGTTATTTATGTTATTTGAAAAAATATGTTATTTTTTTAAATTAGCCCATTTTAAATGTATACATTTTCAAAAATATGTTTTTTTAACTCTGGAATTAAAAATTATTTCGTTTAAATTTAAAATCTCTGAACTACATATATTTATAGAATACCTTTTAAAGCATTATGCCGAAATAATCATAATTTTAATATAGAATCTGTAGCAACCGTTTGCGAGAAGGCAATATTTATATATTAGTATATTCTCATTTTTTGTTGATTTATCAAGATGAATATTTATGAATATAAACAATGAATATATAATAATTTTTATGTAAAGAATTTACAATATGTACATTATAATTTGTTTTCGAATATTATTCATTTCATTTAATGAAAAGAGAAATACTTGTCAAACTTATTTTTTCACTTTCATAAGTAGTTATTTTTCAAAAACAAATTATAGAAAGTATTTAACATGAATACTTTCTATCGACCAGTAGGAGTGGTCACACCAAAATGTCTTGTATATACTCAAATAAACGTGTCATGCCAGAGACATGGCACAATAGTTGCGAAATATTTACTGGCGTAAATTTAGCATTTTTACTGAATCTATTACGTCATCTTGGCTGAGTTATTTAAAGATAAATCCCCGGCATGTGTTAATATTATCCAAAAAATCAAATTTGTATTTTAGACAAGTTTCTCTCAACTGATCGAAACAAAAATTTGACACAAAACTGCACATGAAGTCTTAAACTGCTATACCAAATTTGATATATTTTCATCATTGCATTTTTGAATTATAGAGTTTATATTTTTCTGAAATTAAAGACCGACATACGCTCAACCCCTCATTGGATTTGCCTCAAAATTTGATTGGTCTCTATACTTTAGATATTAAATCTGTACACCTGAATTTTATCTATCTCTCTTTATTTTGTTATTACCGTACCAACTTATATTCAAACAACCGTACAGATAGACTTCCTCTGAACCGATTTTACTCAAAATTTGATAAAACTCTGAAAATTTGGAGGAAAGTCCATATACCGAATTTCATCCGTCGAGCTCAAAGCGATTTTGAGTTATCTTTATCACTGACAGACAGACAGACTGTCGGATATTTTCCAAAAATATATGTTGCAAACTCAGAGACGTTTAAAACTTGGAGATTCGTCAAAAATTTCGAATTCGAATTTTTTGATGATTGCTATACTTTCTCTATACTACGTATACGAGAAAGGAAACAAAATGATATGGCCTCCCCGAAAAAATATTATAAAGTAAAAATATATAATAATTCATAAGCATAGCTAAATTTTTGATCGTGTACAGTTATCAATGCATTTCCATAAGCATCTGTTTAGAATAGCCTGCTTGTGAAATCCAATATTATTTTCATTTAAACCAATACATTCTTTTATTGAAAGTAAAACATGAATGAAATGAAATTTTATTGTATGGAAGTGATGTATTCGGGTTTTTTTCTCTTGAAATTTTAAAGCATTTATTTTGAACATTTATGCTTAGTTCTAGGAAACAGAGGAAAACTGATAAATATTTCATAAAGTTTGAAATTCTTTAAGGTTTTCGTAGGAGGAAGGTTTCATAGAATAATACTGAATTTAGTTCATTGATTTCCCCCCTTTTTATTTATACCGGTTTGCTGCCATTTTCTTAGTTTTTTTTAGGTCTGTCAATTTGGAAAATTTCAGCCGAATTTTCCGTAAACATTTATTTCATTTATTTATTTTCATTTAGATAACATTTATTTATTTTAAGCATGGATTAGTGAGAGAAACAAACACAACAATTTTTATATTTTTCATAGATATTGCAATTTTTTTAATTTTTTTTGCCGTATAACATTTACCGACAAGCATTCATTTTATGGACAAAATTCTGAAATAAATGAAGCTTTTTTAATATTAAAAATTGAATTTCATTTATTTTTGAATTATTTTAAACAATTTTTACTTCATACACTGAGTTAATATTTTTCAGACAAATTAATCTTCAAATAATTTTGAAAAAAAAATCTTATTACAATGTTCAGTGAATATTACTGAGAATTATGTTTGATAATTTATAATGTAATGTGTAAAAATTTCATCAGAATGTTCATGTCTTTTTGAAGAATAAAAAATATGTTCTGCATATTTTGATTTTATCTAATATAGCAAATATATTTAAAAATGAACTGTATGCATATAATTTTAAGATTAATTTAGAAATGAAAAAAATGAATCATGAAGTGTTCAATATAATTAAAAAATCCATTAATTAACATAAGATATCTTTATAAAAATAATATTTCTCAAAATTAAGTTATATTCGCATTGTGTTGAACAATGCTTACTTTTAAGTTATTTAAAAGTTAATCTACACTTGAATAGGTACATTTGATTAATTCTCCTCATATCTTCCTTTTATATTTCGATTCTTAAAAATCAAGATTTTATTGGTACTTCATTTCTCCCATACTTTTCGAGAAGATTTCATTTAAAAAGAGTTAATATATCACAAAAAAAATGTCTTTTACATTGTTCTCAGAAATGTGAATTGTTCAAAAGCCTCGATTCAATATGTAAGCTGAAGGCTAAACAATACTTATTAAATAAAGTACACGATGTTATCCTCTTGAAAATAAAAGAAATTTTCATTTGTTATTCGATTAAATATATAAATTAGCACTGAAAGAGAAAAACAGAAAAATCATATATCTCAGGAACCCCTTTCTTGAAAAGGTAATTTAAAAACAAAATACATGCTTAAGAACCTCATCAAGGTAGATTGTGAACAATGAAAAATTTAAAGAAATGGCACCATCTTAAAATAATCACCTCTCATAGGTAGGATAATTTTCCATGTAATCCTCAAACAGAATCTTTTAAAAGAATTAATTGAAAAGAAAAAAAATCTTCCAACAACGAAAAAAGATCAAAGTTGTTAAAATTCATTATCATTTGAAAATTAGTGTATTATTATCATTGTTAAATCGAACACTTATTTTAACCCCTACCATTGATTTTAATTTAATCTGCTTTAGTTCTAGTAATTAAAAGCAGATAATGACAATTCAAGCGGACATTAATGCTTGAATAAAAAGACATAAGCTAAACATTGGTTGCAATAATTAACTTTCATAATAAATTAAAGCTTTTAATTATTTTATTCTTATTCTGAATGGAGTTTTGAAGGAAAACAAAAGCTCACATCAAAATAATATCAAGTAGTAAATTTTGAAACAAAGTAATGTACAGGTATAAAAAATATTTCAGGGTATAATAAATTTTGCAGTGTGCTCAACGACAGGCGAAAAGCACAGACGATAATTACAGAGCAGCCATAAGTTAGAACTGAAAAGAAGATCCTGCTAATGACAGAAGCTCAAAATAGACCGAGAGCGGATGTTTGGAGCTATTTTATGCCTCACACCCTCTTATTCCTCCAACCCACATCCCTCGGCCACCCATGTTTTGTTGGAGAAATATGATGAGAAGCCGGAATGATGCAAAGTAGGGCCAGGGCTGTAAAAAAATGGAAAACGGAATAAAGTATGATATGTTTCCTGATTAATGATGATAAGATAAGAAATTTTTCCTTTTCAGGTATAATTTTTTTTAAACTCTTTGCTTATACTATAAATTACATTGTAGCTTTGTGAGTCGATTTAGAAATAAAGCGAGAAGTTTAGATTCTATTAAACGAAATGTTCTGTTTAAATGTTGTCTGATTATTCAAAAATTTATAAATCTTCTTCTTTTTTTTATGATATTTTATAAATTTATTACAAAAATGAATATCATGCTCAGTATAATTAAACATTTAATTTTCATCCATTGAATATATGTTCAATGTGTCAATAACTATTTTTGACTAAATATATATTATTTATAGCACTATTTTCATTAAAACATTTTATTATAATGATTAATTTTTTTAATAATATATGATATAATATTTAGTATGATTGAACTTATTCCTTTTTGCCTATGTAATCAATCATTTAAGTATTTTCAATCATTTTCATTCTTTTTTTCATTGCTTTGCTTATTTCTTTCATTTTTAAATTGTAAACTCATTTATTTAATTACAATATGAGAATCTGTTCAAAGATTTTATTGTATACTTTTAGATTAACTTGATTTATTAATTAAAAACTGTTTTAATTATTATTTATGAAAATTATATGTACAAACACAACAAACCAACATGTAGAAAATTTGAAAATTCAAAAGTTTTATCAAAATCAAATCCTTTGTTATGAAAAATTGATTTCATCATAGACTTTTATGTGAAATACTTTAATTTAGATTATGGTGTATGTAATTTCATAGGCGTATCGATATAATGAAGTGGTAAACAGCAGCATACTATTTTTTAGTTAAAATAGACCCTTTGGAAAACTTTACGTACCATATTTATTATTATCGCCAGATTTATGAAAAGAAAACTATGGACATTATTTTTAGTTATCCATACACCTTTTTAATCATGTATGTGCAGTCATAACTGGTAACAATAAATATTATTTGATTTTGTTTCTTCAGTTCTCTAACGAGTAATTTAGAGGTAAACGTTTTCAATGGTATTTGAGTTGGTGCTAATTGCAAAATTTATTTGTGGTTAGTTAACTCTTGAACCAGTAACTTTAACCTTTTTCCGTAACCCTTAGATTTTAAAGTTCCAATTAAATTATTCAAAGATGCCATAATTCGATTCAAAAAGTACATATAATTTACAACACTTCAAACTTTATATGAAACTTTAATTGAATCAGAAAATACCATAATTCTAAAAAGAAAAGTGTCCTTAAATTAGATAATAAAAAAAAAATTAGTTAAGAAGGTAAGGATTATCAATTAATAAGGACAATCAATTTGCAATTACTTTGTTCGAAAAATGTGAACTTATGATGATAAAAAAATAACTTTCAATTACTTTTCTTCTCCACTTATATGCCAAAATACAATATATTCTCAGTGCATCTCATTATTAGGCTTAAATGCAATATAAAATGATTTTTTTAATTTTCTATGTTTACATGAATTCTTTTTTCTATGTTTGCATGAATTCTTTTTAATGATTTGTCCTTTCAAATCGGAAGTTTAAATTTGATTTTAATAATTAATAGCAACATAATTTAGAATTTTTCAGTTAAATATTTGGCGCATTTTTCGACAAACCGAGTAACATCACTCTATTCAATGGAAAACTCACAATGTTTTCAAAATGTTTCTTTCATCATCTTTTAAGTGACAGAATTACCATATTTGTTGAGAAATCGTCAAATATTTCTCATTTTGGTGAGTGTACCTTATACAAGTAGTTTGAACTGAAGATCATAAGTAGAACAATATGGAGGATGAAATAGAATATACTGATAACTTTTTGATTCATAAATTTTACATAATGCAAAGATTATACGAGAAGAAATTACTGAAATTACTTGAAATATAATATTTGGAATATGTTTATTTATATTTATTAGAATATGTTTATTTATATTTATTAGAATATGTTTATTTATATTTATTAGAATATGTTTATTTATATTTGTTAGAATATGTTTATTTATATTTATTAGAATATATTTATTAAAATTATTTATTAGAATATATTTATTTATATTTTATATAATATTTAGAAATATTTAAAACTGTTTAAAAAAATAACAAATATGGGAAACTGCGTGTTAATATAAACAATGCACAATACTTCCAAATTCGTTCTTCTGAGATTCACGATCCAAGAAAGCATTCATTCTTGAGAAAAATTCTAAAATGCAATTAAGAATCTTTTTCATTAATTAAATAAGGATTTTCAATACCATTTTTATTTTATCAATATACAGGGTGTTGCAAACCTAATGGCCCTTTCTATAATGGGTGATAGAACTCGCCAAAATAAACAACTATCACTATATAATGTGGGGTTTTTTAGTTTAGTTTAGTTATATTAACGTCCCGTTTTGAAGCAACACTAGGGCTATTTTGGGACGGACCTCGTAATTTTGAACCACGGTCAGATGACGAGGACGACACCTGAGCAGGCACCCCCATCACCACACCACACCACATCAGCGGGAGGAAGTTTGGTCATGACGGATTTAACGTGCAACAGACCCCCTTACACGACGGTTCTGCGGTGGAATCGGGTCTCGATCCTGAAGCCCTCCGGTTCCGAAGCCGAAACCTTACCACCAGGCCACCACGGCCTCATAATGTGGGGTCGGAAAGCTACGAGAGGACGCTTCATCTGAAGTAAATAAATCATCCGTCTTTCGCAAAGCCTGTCATTTTGACGCTATTCCTCGCCAGCGATGCCGCACTATTAAGAATTTGAACGCAGTTATGCCCTTCATGCTTCAAATTCTTCAAGCTGTAGGACTTCACCGGATGCGTTTTCCGAACAGGGCGTTACCCGAACGGAGAACATTTCAACGTTTACACAGGCAAATCTCGGAGACAGGTTCATTCCGCTGCGAAAGATAAGATACAGGTCGACAACGGACCACGGGAACGACAAATCTAGTAGAGGCAATCCTGGACCCAGTGGACAACCAGTCTAAACGAAGCACGGGATCAATAGCTCGGAAGCAAGGCGTCCATCATACGACGGTATGACGGGTGCTGCATGAGGAAAGGTTGAACCCTTACTGTCTCCAGCGGGTCCAGGCCATACAGGCAACTGATTTTCAAACACGTGTAACATTTGCACGTTGGTTCTTGCAACAGAGCATACCCAGTTTACAGCATCTGTCCTATTCACGGGTGAAGCTACATTCACGTCTGATGGCGTATATAATATGCACAACAATTATGTGTGGGCTACAGTAAATCCACATGGTACACGTTCGAGTGGCATCCAATAAAGATTTTTCGTGAATGTGTGGGCAGGAATGATCCACGATCACTTAATTGGACCGTATCTGTTACCACATCGCCTATATGGACAAAAGTACCTCATTTTCGTCCAGAAGGTGCTGCCTGATTTACTGCAACATGAACCAGAAAATGTTTGAGGCATCATGTGGTACTAGCACGACGGAGCAGCAGCTGATTTTTCCAGAAATGTACGAATCTACCGGGATACTGCTCTTCCGAACAGATAGATTGGCCTCTGAGAGCCAGTCTTTTGGCCTCAAAGATCTCCCGATTTGTCTTGCTTATATTTTTTTTCCCCTGGGGACAGCAAAAAGGTGTCTCGTGTAAAAGACGTCCATCTCGTCACTGGAAGACCTTGTAGCCCGAATTAGCGTTGCAGCTGCAGACGTTCGTGATATGCCACGAATATTCCAACATGTGCGGTATTCAATTCATCGCCGGTGGGAAGCCTATATTGCAGCTGCCGGTCGCTCATTTGAGCATTTGTTATAAATAATGATTTATTGTCATCATATTGTTGTTCTTGGTCTTTATCGTATTCTCCATTTCTGCGAAGCAAGCACCCTCTCGAGAGTTAACGTTTTTTTCCGATCCCACATTGTATGGTGAAAGCTGTTTGTTTTGGCGAGTTCTATCAACCCTTATAGTAAGAACCATTACTTTTGCAACACCCTGTATTTATTTTTTATTTTAGGATAACTTTTAGTATTGTAATTTTACTCATGAAAGAGTTACCTACCCGTTTATGTACAGTTTTATTTGATTAGCTAATGCATTTAAACGAATCATATTGCAGTATTTATATAATACAAATTTGTTTTATAATCAGTAATTCCAAAAGAGTTTATATTGAACCTACTTGACGTTATCCTTAAATTTTGCAATTCATTGAATTTGTATTTTTTTTTTACAAATATATTTGGCAATGTAGTCAATAACAATTTTTTAAAAACTCTACCTGCGTGTACCTCTTCCCTCCCCAACACTCTGGCGATGGTAGGAATACTATTACATATACAACGTGGAAGGAAATTGCTCATGCAATCTTCAGATTTCAGTATTCAGTTGCCTTAAATGAGCAACAACACGAAACTAAATGGCTAACAGCCAAATGTAGAGTGGTAAGAACTTTTGTTACATCTAATTGTTCAATTGATATTATTTATAAGTGTTTTCTTTTTTTAACTCCCATGTATCTTGATTGCCTTTTAGCTTTTATTCTGTTTCATCTGGATTTATATTTTGGGCGTAAGCCAAAACTTATTTAACAACTTTTAGCTTCACTCCGGAGATATAAATATAATCTTTTGGGCTTATTTCAACTGGATATTGCTGTTTATGGTCATTTTATAGCAGAGGATGGTTATTAAGAAAATTAATGAAATAAGCTTTCAGTATGAGGTGTTTTATTTTGAATTATGCTCAAATTATTTTATATTTGTACAGAAATAATAAAAATTTCATCTTAAATTGAATTTAATTGCAATTCTAGAAAAGGAAAAGGAGTTTGGGTTGAATAATTTCTCTTTAAAATATTATTTATATGAAGATATATTCTATATGAACTATGAAGTTAAATACATAGAATTAACTACGCATTTAAAGAGCTGCTCGGAATATATATGTATATATAACAACCAGATAGAAATATAACTTACTCAGAAAATGACGTATCAAATTTTCTATAATGTTTTCGGTGGAATTTCAGCTTGCACTTTTCACATAATTTTAAATCCAAGTGTTGAATTGCCCATATCTTTTATCAGCTATGTATTAAGTTAAAAATATTCCAAAAAGATTTCTGATTTAAAAGAAAAGCTTTAAAAAATACGGATTTTCTAAAAATATAAGTTATGATTTCATTTTAAAATCTCAAAAATAAACATAAAATCCCAATTTATTATGATAGTTTAAAAGTGAATTGATTTTTTTTTTACAATTGATACAATAACTATATCAGATTATTATTATTTCATGTGCTAAAATGTCTAAATGTAATGAAACTCATAGGCCTATATTATGATATTCTTAACTGGCTTGGAATAAAATTAACTGGCGGCGCACCAAATTTCATCAATCTGGTTCTAAGACTTCACGTTCATAGAAGGAAAGGCAAAATTTTATTTTGATGACAGACAAAATTGACTTATTTTGGGCTCAAGGAGGTTTGAAATATTGAGATCTATCAGAATTTCATGGTTGACTTTTTTTAAGGATTAAAATATTTTATTGTATAATGAAATATACATAAGAATGTATACGAAAATATGTTTGAGCAGAATGTTTCAATATTTTAATAAATCTAATGAAATCTTTCATAACAACTGATTTCTTTTATTTTAAAAATGATTATTCATTATTCTAAAGCATGAACATAATTATGATCATTAATCCAAAACAGAATTTAGAAAGGAAAATTTAATTTCTTTTACCATCAAATATACAAAAAATAACTTCTTATAAGATGATGATAAGAAAACATATTTTCTTCAGACGATTCTGCAATCCAAATAATCCACAGTCAAAGTATTGAAAGCATTTCCTTTCTTTAAAAAAATTGAAAGTCTTTTGAAAAAATTCTTTCATTATTTTTTATTTTTGTAGATTTTACTTCAAATTTGCTTTAGACATATTTCTGAAGGTGCTCTTATATATTTTATAGATATTCTAAAGTTTTTGCTAACTATAAAAAATCCTTACATCTTATTTTTTAAATTCTAAGATTTTAATATGCATACAAAAATTGCATTTACATAAATATATTGAAAAGGCTATGTAATAAATTGTTTTAATAACTTTTTCTGAAAAATTTAGCAACGTTTTTTTTTTACTTAGTTGGAAATGATATAATAGAAATTGTTTTATCATAATTTTCAAACTTTATGTGAAATTGATTTATCCCAATTTTAAAAAAAATTATAAATTATTCTAGCGGTGTTTCACAACATATATTACTCCATTTATTTATTTCATGATGTGTCTATCTTGAGTGTGCAGAGTATACATAACAGTTATTTTTACATGAAAAATGGAATTAAGCTTAAATATTAGATAAAGGATACAAAATTATTAGACGAATTGTCGATTTGTTTTTTATATATCAATATAAAATTTATATATATATATATTTAAAAATTCAAATAAATTAAATGTATTAATAGTAAGATAGATAGATGGCGAGAGTTTCAATAATCTCAGAAATTAAAATACCATTATTAAATATTAACAACAAAAAATAACACTTTATATACAAATAGTTCAGCTTATTTCTAATAAAATCATAAAAGTTTACAAAATAATACGCTATAAATATATTGTCAAAAATACAATAATGCGAAAATAAGAACAATTTAGGAGTAATAATGCGATTAAGAACAATTCATATAATATGAAATAAGAACAATTTAGGAGTAATAATGCGATTAAGAACAATCTAGGAGAAGTGGTATTTAATTCAAAAATATCACAAGAAACATAAAGGACAAAATATTTCCACCCAAGAAATTGTATTGTTGTTGATATTATGGGGAAAGCTCTTATTCAAAAGAACAAAACTTTAGCAAGAAGAATGTTTTTAATGAATCTGAAGGCACCAAGCATCATAAGATCAGGATATTTTTATTACGAAGAATCAGTTGCAAGAAAAGAGATCACTGAAAGCACATAGGTAAAAACTTTCAAATAAACATAAGCTAAGACATTTATGTTGCCTTTGACTTTCCAAGAATATTATATATGCCCATGTATCAGCATCATCAGTGTATTTTCAATTACATTCTTGAATTTTTTTTCAATTGTTATAATTGAAAATACATGCTATTATAGACACTAAATAGAACAATGTTACCATTACAGACCGAGTATGGGATTAGTTGCCTTATAATATTAGATGTATAGTAATATTTTTAAATTTTGAGTTATAAGGGGAATTGATAATATTTTAACAATCGAAACAGATTTTAAAATTTTTTATTAATGAGTTTTCAAACCATTTTTATATGAGCTAGAAGTCAGACTTCTCCATCGGTTGCTCAAGGATATTTACCCTCAGAAGCTACTGCGAAAAAATCTTGGCTTAACCCATTAAACGCCAAAACTCAAACTCATTATTTGTTTTCGATGCAAACAATACAAGTTATAATTTTGACCACTTATAATAGTAATTTATTGTAAAAATAAGGAAATTGCACTTACCTTTAAAAATATAGGGTGTTGCGTTGGCGCAACGTCAGCGGAAAAGAAGTACGAATGTTGATCGTTATCACCGAGCACTACGCCGCATCTTTTTCACGTTTTAAAAAACTAGAAATTTTTGTAGCTTATTAAAGGGTGTAAAATAGACAAAACACTTCTTGGAAAATAACAAATAATGTATTTGACAAGCTTATTATGTAAGAATAAGGTGATATAAATTTCAAGTATAATACGCTTCACTACAAGTGTGGTGTAAAGCAACTTCAAAAAAATTGCAGCGATAAATAGTTTGGCTGTGGAAATACTTGCAACGTAGTCTTCTACTGTCTGTAGACTTAACAATAAAATGTCCTTCGGATATTGGTTTTATAAGGCTGAATTTGCTCGCAAGTCCTTTGGCTGATCTTTTCTTATTTATGTCACTATACAAGGGCGTCTGTAACAGATGAAGCACAACCTCTCGTCTAAAATCCAACAGTGACTTTTTACTTCCTTCTTTAGAAAATCTTGATATTTTCCAAGCATTTGTTAGTGCAACATCGATGTAATTTGAAAATATCGGCCACCACCATCTTTTGCTACGGACCCTAATTCTGTAACTGGAAACAAAATTGTCACAGAAATCTACACCACCTATTTTCTGATTATACTGCTCAATGCAGTGAGGTTGGGCTACAAATATTTTCTTCTGATTTTTAGAGTATCGAAAAACACTTTTTAGTGGTTCAGTTTTTCCAAACGTTGACCCTGTTGTCACAACAGAGTTGTCGTTCCACCGAACAAGTATCTTTTTGTTTTCTTCATATTGAAAAAAAAAAAAAAAAAGATTGAAAATATCTGCACTAGTTTTATCTTCTATGATTTGTTTGATACGATCAATTGAAGCTTTTTCTTCATTTTTTGGTTGAGGCCTATAAATTGGTTCCTTTCTTGTCCATCGTAATTCTTCCTTTTTCCGTTTTTTCGTTTTTTTAGCAGAACTTTTGGGAGGATCTTTCTTCTTTACATGAACTTCAACTTCCCTTGCAGTATCTCTAGGTAAAACTTCATTATCTTTATTTAAAATATGTTCATTACCTTCTTCTTCATCACTAGCATCTGCTGTTTCTGGAGGTGCGTCAAATATATCGGTCTCAACTGCATCTTCGTCATCGGAATTTTTTCGAAATTTTTTTCCAAAGCTTCTTCTAACGTAAGATATCTTGTTCTACGCATTTTAAACCACAGAGGATAAAAAAAGTTGCTACCAATAAGGCGCACAGTACTGAAATGAAATCTTTCAAGAAGGATAAGAGTGTACCCGCTTTCCGCTGACGTCGCGCGAACGCAACACCTGTTTTTACTTTCCCCTCCTCCCCCACAGAAAGACCTGCTTTGTGGAATGTACTGACAAAGAATGACCTTGGCTAATGTATTTCACAACCAAACCCCAGTTTGTTTTTAATTTTTAGTTTTTCTAATAAAAAATGAGTTTGGAAATTTGAACCAAAAAAATGCTTAAAGTAAAACATCGATTATTAGGTGTAAAATAATTTATTAAAGTCAATTTTTTCACTGATTTGTTAGTAGTGCTATTCTTTAACATAAAACTGTAATTTATTCAAAAATTTGTTTAATCGTTATTTTTTTTATTTTTTTTATTTATATTGACTGTTGCGTCAACGCAACACCAGCGGTTAATGGGTTAAAATAGTCACAGGACAACAACAACAACAAATTATTTTTTAAAATCCAAAATATTCTTAACTGATTTTTGTACAAAAAATAATCAATGTTATATTTTTATAGACATGCGAAATATTTAGATTGAAGATTTTAAATAAGTATTAATAAATAATGTCATCGAATTATTTTTAAGTCATTTTTGTATGGTATTTCTTAACTTAATTTATATATTTAGTATTTTGCTTTTCAATCTACTTCCACTAAAATCTACGTAAGAAAACATTTGATCTTATTAAAATGATAACAGTAGAAACAAAAATTTTATTCAGATATATTTTGCCTTACGCTTAAGCAGGAACCGTTTCAAGTTCGAAATGATTTCTATGAGCATTCTGAAACATTCTAAAATGAAATTCTAGAGGGCTTGCATAGTTTCTTAAATTTAAGAAGTTTAAAAATTAATCAAATCATTACTTTGTGACTAATGCTATAAAAATTTATACTTTACTATTAAAATTTTTTGTAAGATATGATAAAGATTTTTCCTCTTTCAAACATTTATTCAGTCACAAGCGTATACTCAAATAATACCTTATATACAAACATACATTAATGATGTGTATTAACATTCAGATATACATTGCATGCTTATCTATATTTTTTTTAATTAAAATCTCTAGTTGATATTAATAGCTGAACAAAAATGTTAATTTTACATTTCATTCAAAAAAGATTTGATAATATTTGAAACATAAAATGAAAGAAGTTTCGAGTCTCTAGTTATAACTAATGCGATAAAATATGTTTCAAGCTGGATTCGATTATCTTTATTTAAGTTTCGAATCTACTCTTAATTTCATAATGTTCGCAGTCAAAAAATATATTTAATAACTTCGTAGAGCACGTAAGTATAACTCTAACAACTATAACAATGAAAATATTTTTGCAAAATATGCTTATAATTTAATAACTTATTAATATTACATGAAAAATATTATACAGATATAAAAAGGGTAACACTGAACAATTCAAATTTTTCAGTTTCAAAGTGGTGAAAATAGCATTATTGGGACTATTATACCTTGGAGTTAGTGAAGTAACATTACACAATTTTGATTAATTTACCATTATAAATGTTTTAAAATTTTTAGAAAAATTTTCTCAATGTGCAACTGAATAAGCAAGTTTGTAGGTCTAGAGCCAGTGGTTTGAATTTAGAGAGTTTGGAACAATTTTTCAATATACATCCCGATTTACAGATGATAGACCAGTTTATAAATATTATCGTGTCAAAAAGTATGAAATTTTCTGTTCATAAATCTCTTATAAAATTCCCCCCACAAAACTACTTCGCCTTTCTTTTATATCACTTCAAGTTGCATTATTTTACATTATATTTATGATACAACTTGTGTTTATAAAAGGAAAAAGATAAAATAATTTTTAAAAGAATAAAACACATTAAAATTCAATGCGAAATTCTATAAGAAAAATCAAAGCAAATGTGATAAATGAATCTCGGTCAAAGATTATCGAGCTTCGAAATTTTGAAGAAAAGTGAAACTTTTAAAGAAGAGTTAGTTATTATCCTCTATTTTAATAACTTTGTTCTTTCTTAAGGAATGAATTTTCAGACGAAATTTCCATTAATTTCAAGCTCGTGTCAATGCAATCGATTTATTAACAGTACTTCAGTAAATAAACGATGTTTTTCAAGAATTGAAAAATATCTTTTTAAATCATTGCCGATATAAAAGGAATTCAAATTCAATGCTTTCAAAATTATTGAATAAAAGTTCTTACGGTATATCCTGAAAGATTCTTTTGCCTTCTTTTAATTAAAGGATATTCATTTGTTAATATCATTTTCCTTTGAAGGTTAAACATCAGGAGAAAAGGACATTTCTTTATATTTTAAATGGCAATGTTCGTTATAAGCTTGGTGAGTAATATGTCCTTAGGATAAAAATATCAAAATGCTGAAAGTATTTAAAAGAGAAAGTTATGAATAGTTACTACTTATTTACGTTATTAGATTATTTTGAGCAAATTAGAAACGTATTAGACGGTACTACTTTACCTAATAACGCTATTAAAATAGATAAATTATATATATATATATATATATATATATATATATATATATATATATATATATATATATATATATATATCAATGTGAGATCCTGTATATTCATCTTCATATAGAATTTTCTGTGATACCGTACACTGTACAAAGATAGTAAATGCATCTTGTATAACAGTAAACATGCTAAAACTTGTGAATATAAAAAATATTTGCTTTAAACAACTTCTTCGAACTTTATACATCTTTTCTTTCTTTCTTTCTTCTTTCTAAATTCGACATCCACCACACTAAAATTACCATTCCAACTGCAGTTTAAATCTTTTACTTCAACGATTACTTTTCTTTCAGAAGAAATATATATGTTGACATTTGAAAATTTCAATATTTTCTCTATAATTTTTCTCCATGAGGAATTCACTGTAATTTTCCACATCATTCTGAAGAGTATTCTGTATATCTGCATTCAAATTTTATTCATGTTTTTGTCCATCGTATATTTTGCCGTATGTCATCAAAATATTTTATAAGCCTTTTCATTATTTTATATATATTTATGCTTAAATAAATAAACAAGTGATAGTTTTCAATATATTTCAAATTTGGATCGGTTGAAAAAAATGTATCCATATTCCGAATTCGACATGTGATTGTGGCAGCAGTAGTGTGATTGACAGAAATTTGTGTAAATACGCATTGGATTTTCAGACAGTATTGAATTAACCTTATCTCATTGATAAATTACCAAAACAGTTGGCAAAGCTTTAACAATAATAAGCTCTTTCGTGTCATTGTTCTCCAATGGCAAATGTTTAATATTACAAAATTACAATTATTACATATGCGAGAACATTTTGATGTGACCACCCCCGCTGCATATATTTCCCTATGTTGTGTTAATGTCATGAAACATTGCTATTAATATTTCAATATTAGTATTGTGAAGTTAGCATTTGTAACTTCATAACACTGAAATTTTTCGTATTCAATGCTTATATCTTTACCTTGTTTGCCCAATCAATTTTATGTTTTTTCATTCAATTTTTCTCTGTAGACATTTTGAAAGGTAATTGGTTGCATGTTCATTAAAGCTGATCAGAATATTTAATAATACTGTTCTGTTACATTACATTACATTACAGCCATTTAATTCTTAATAACCATGCTAACGATAAGCCATAATATGATTCTACAGAACTTTCATTATTAATAGATTTCTTAGGAGAGCTTGAATATGAAATAATAATCTATTATTCGCAAATGAAATAAATATATTTGCTAAATATTATGAAATTTTGATTCATTTTCTGGTCAAAGGGCTTTGTTATTATTCAAATTATAGTTATTTGAAATATAATTTACAATTACATGTGGCTTTATTGTTTAATTTTTAAATATATTTTATTATAAATTCCAAAATAAATATATTAGTGAATATTCAGTTGAATTACAATCTCGAATATAAATTGTGAAACAAAGTAATATTAAGAATAATGTAAACAAAGTAATATTCTAAGATATATAAATAAATTCATTATTAATAGGAATTTGTATTAATATTCAAACATTAAATACTGAACATAAATTTTAGTAGCATCTTTTTCGACTTAGAATTGAATTTTAATACTAATTTCCAATGATTAAAATTCTCTGAATTTCAATTTTTACTATGCATAATCGATCCCTAAATAGGACATAAAATGATTTTTTTCTCAATAAAAAAGAGATTTCAATATGTATGGATGCCTTAAATAAATTAAACGCAATGGATATATCCGAATAAAATTGTCACCAAATGCAACTAGAAACAAATGTTTCAAATATTATTTTATCAAAAATTCAAATCAATTGCAATCTGAATTGATTGCCAGTAATGCTTTAAAATTCCAACTTAGATGAATAGAGCGAAATCCAGATTACATCACTTTAATCGATACTTCGATCGAAAATGTCTATTGAAACAGCGATTCTGAATGTTCCTCTAGTCTTATAGATTTCTAACAGACTCTGATATTCTTCGATGTTATCTACTTTTTGCCAAAGGGCACAAAAATTGCGTAAATAAATAACACTCGTCTTAAGTAACAAAAAATAATTGTTTATCAATTTAATTTTAGGCTGAATCTTTGATTATAGGTCTAAAGTCATTAGAGATTTAATAATACTTACCTTTTTCTTAAACGTATTATTTTTTCAAAGGAAAATATATTTAATTATTAAATTTAATGACAAATCATAATAATTAGGAATAATTGAAAGCGGCGACGACACAAATATGGCTTAATGTGTAAACTGATTTATTATATAATATTAAATTTACAATATTTTTTAAAGATTGAAACTGGATTTTAAATAATTCAATATTGACTAATAAAATTTTAAACTACTTCTCGGCTGGTATTATGAAAACTTCCAAACCAAAATATTTGATTAATTACATTTGAAAAGCAACTCTTGTAATTTTAAAATTCTTTTTAAAAAACAAATTTTGTAAATGCTAATTATCGTCTTCTTTATCTACATATATATATATATATTTTTATGCAACTCCCTCAAAAAATATAAAATACATCATATATTTAAAGAAGAGTCATATGTTAGATTTACAAAAATGATAGCTTAAAAATATGGAAATAAGAAAAAGATGTTTTCTTTTTTTTAATTACAGCAAAAAAAAAAAAAATGATTAGCCAGGAGAATTTTAAATTGGGTATCACATATCTGCTAAGCAATTTATTTTGCTTTGCTTTTCAGTTTTCTTTTTTAAAAGGAAAAAAAATGAATAATTATTATGCCTCATTGTAATAAATTTTAAATTTTTTTTAGTAAAAACGGGAAAAATGCTTTCCCAACACTTTACTCTGGTTAAGAACAATTAACCTCTTTTTCAAATAAAGATGAATATTTATGGTCCCTATGAATAATTTAACACACAATATCAAGCCAACTTCCTGCAGAACAAAGGAAAAGGACAATAGTTTTTCAGAAAAAAACTTTTTTTATTTTATGTAATATAAACAATGAACCAAATATGAAAAAATAATTATTAATAAAAGAATTATAAACAAGAGAATTTAATTAATAAAGTTAAAAATAAAAGAATTATATTAACAAAAGAATTATAAATTGAATTATTCATATTACTTTATGATGAAATTAATATGGGCAAAATATAATATTTAGTTCTATTCCTTAAAATATATTTTCATTTTTGAAGTAGTAGTATAAAAAACATTATTTTTTAAATGATTCTTTAATATAAGTAAGTGTGTGTGTGTGTGTGTGTGTGTGTAATGATATTTTAAACTCTTAATTTAATCCAAATTAATTTCCAAAACTTTATCTTAATTTAGCCCATCGTAACTTCATTCTAAAATATTCTCTTATTTCGTGATCCAATTCTACTTTCGGTTTAATTAATCCCTTTGTAAAAATAATGCGCCATCAGAACTACGTTTCAAATGAAAGTGATACGTCGGTACCCTTGAAAAGGTGTCAAAAATCACCACGAGTATTGAATTGGTGCATGGCCAGAAATTCTATGTTATATAAGACTAGTGATCATTTGTTCGTCCCTTTTTGCTTCTTTTTTACTTCTGCTTTTGTGCTGCACTGCGAGTTCTTGTAAATAATCATGATTGCTTCCCGAGAAAGAATAAAGCGAAATTAAAAATACAAAGTCTCATCGGTGTCCCCTAACCTGCACTCTGCTTCAACCAAAATAATGTTATTTTTTAGCCGACAGGATTCGAAATTCTTTACATATATATATTTCAAAAATGAATGCAATAATTCAAACAATGCCGCTATTTTTTGGACAATAGAACTCTTTTAAAATCCAAAATAATTGCATCGTAAAAAATATTTTAGATATTTTGAAGCTAAGACACAGAATCAAAAAATATCATACCGTTTATTCTGCCTATACCAGTGAATTTATTCGACCGAAAATGTATATATTATTTCACTTTTCAAAGAATAGACAGAAGCAGAAGATATATATTTCCCAATTTCTTTGTTTCCTTTCGTAATTTCGTGAAAGCTACGAATATCACAGTAACAAAAATAAAAATCTATAACGTTAGTATATTTCTCCAAATAAGAATCCAAATTGTATGAACTTATTTCTACAATACAACAAAGGAAAATTCCAGTTTCTTACTTAAATTATATTTATCAGTCTTGCCCTGTCTGAATGAAATATATAACTGCAGATTATATTACGTGAAATAAAAGAAAAAAAGATTTTCCTATCATGCACCGCTTTATCTTGAAAGAATCCCTTTTCTCCAATTACAGTAGACTTCGGATTCCGTTCCATTCCTTCGCTCCGTGCGCTTTTTTTTCTTCTTTTCGTTTATTTTTATACATATAATATCCGATCTACCGTCTACTAATCATTTATCATATATACCAAAAAGTGTTTTATTCAGCCCATCATTTCTACCCTCTCCCTCAGAAAGTGTCCTTGGGCGACGTGGCCCCTGGAAGATGAACTATTCCGGAATCACATCCATCTGCCAAGCTGGCGGAGGATTTTTCGTGATTGATGCTAAAGTGAGCTTCATATGCTGGCGGGAAAAGTTAAAGGAAGGAAATCTCTTAACTGGAGTATAAAATAAGGTTGAATGAAAAAAAAAAGTTCTTTTAAATTTGGGTAATTGTTTATTTCATTCTCTACGTGAGTTTCCATGGATTTGAATTCTTGACAAGGAAAGCGAAGAAAGTTTTTTTTTTATTACTTTAAAAAAAAGCCATATGAAATTTTATTTATCCTTTTCTTTGAAAAAATTGATTTCCTGTTGCTGCAGCATATGAATTATTCAGTTGCATTGTACGTCTATTGCGAAATTTTGCACGTCACAATTTTTTCTACAGAAATTTGCTCCATGTCATTTATTTTTTTAGAAAATCTTTTCTTTGTATGATTCTAAATACTTTTAAATCTAAAAATGTCTCAACAATTCCACAAGTTTCCTTAGGAAAAAAATATTTCGTCTTTCTAAGGCATTTTATATCAATATATTATTCCATATATTTATGTGAACACGTGTGTTTAAATTTGTTTATAAGAGCGTTATAACGACAAGTAAATATTTTTTTTTGGGGGGGGGTTATGAAATTGTCCTGTTATGTCAAGAAAGGACATCTTTATAGTTTTCATTCTGCTTTATTTAAATTAAAAATAATAAAATATCAAGAATTTAAAAATAAAGAAGAAAACAAATTCTCCATTTAATAAATATTTGTTGGAATAAACAACTATTCACCTGGTATTGAAATTTGACAATTAGATACGACGATAGATTTTAAAATTTCACTTTAAAAAAATTGATTGTCATATCCTTCCGAAGAAAACATTACAACAAATCAATGTACTACACTAGTTAAAATCTGTGCAATTTCAAAGCGACTGTAAAATGATCGAAAAGATGTTTATAAAACGTTTATCGTAAAAATTGCATCGTTAAATTTATATGGATATGGATGAAATGCATAAATATTGGTATCGTAGAAAATCCTCTTAAATACTTATCTAGACCATATGTATATGTAGCTTAACTAAAAATGTTCTATTGTCCCTTATTTGTAGATAATGGTGGATAGAGCTTTTTAGAAATATTCTGAAGAGCTGTTAAAAGATTCAAATGATCGTACAAATAGAAGTATTATAAATGGATTATGTTCAATATTTAAAAATACTATGTTTTTACATAATATTTTTAAAAGAAAAAACTCTGATTCATATCTAAAAAAGAGAATACAAATTTATGGTTCTTTTTTTTATTCGTCTAAATGTTCTTAAGCTAAGAATTATTTGAAAGGATTCTGCATTTTCGCATTTGGTTGTCCTTCAATAGATATCCCCAGAGAATAATCATATTTTTGGGATGCTTTTTTAAAACTGGGAGATTCTAGTGTGTATTTACTTCGTTTTTCAAACTTTAATCCCCTTATTTCCCATAATAAAGAATTCTACTAAGCTCTAGAATGAATTATTCATAAAAACGGTGCAAAAGTTTCACAAAAATGTGAACGAAATAAATTTATTCACATAGCGTCCAATATACCAACAATATTTTTAAGATTTTAAATGGCAATAAAGCTAGTTTAAATTAGTCTTTAGTAACCAGATATTTTTGAGTTGAATACTTATTTCATAAATTCAGTTTCAAAACAGCAAAACATATTTTTTGAAAAAATAACATTGTTATTCAAAATGCATTCTACATCAATATTATAACATCATCATTATTATTAAACATGAATACTTCAATGCACATTCATAATCAGAATTATAAATGATCGAGTGTATTATTGTATCGACATATTTAATTGTGATCGGAATAAATTTATTTAATTTTACTTTCAGTGTAATGTCCATAAACATTTTTGTCTAAATACATTATTTGATATATATAAATAAACAAAAACAATTACAATATAATGGCTGAAATAAAGTTAACATCTTTTTTATTGGATAACTATAAATGTAATGGAATCAAAACAATTAAAGAATAATTTTATATTTAACTTAAGTAGTCATTGCATTTTGATAATTTAAGCCACAAAAATTACGAAAACCCGAAAAATTTGAAAACAACTCAAAAGATATTAGTAATAATTTTGAAATGTGCCCATATTTCTTTTTTTTATAAAAAGGGAAATATAATTTATATATCATTCATACCTAAGAGTTGTTTTGTTTAATATTTGTATATTCATTTTCGGTATCTTTTCAGCTACTTTCATTAATTGGCTTTTTAACATTTTTTTGAGGTTAGGATATTTTAAGAAATTCTTATAGTTAAATGGATATTCTGTGCTGCTTTAAAATAGGAAATGCAGAAAATTATTATTTTTTTCTATAGTCATTATATTGCTCATTAATTCCTAATTTTGATGAATTTTTTATGCCATGTGTCTTTTAATTATTTTTTTAGATTTTATTTATTTAAATAAAATTTTAAAATCCTATTACTTCACAGTTTTATAACTCTTAATGCTTATTTTTAAGTTTTATAAAAGATGTTCTAATTTTGAAGTGAAGCTATAAAATTAAAAAAATAACTATAACATATAAACACAAAGGTTTTAATTTAGACACAATACGTATTAGCATCTTATAAATTAAGTTGGTTAATTGTTTGTAATTGATTTTTAATATATAGAACAACAAGTGTGTACATGAACTTTCAGAGCATTTATTCTTTAGTAATTTTCATTTGATGCCAAGATTTCATTTATATTTCATTTCCGGTGTCTTCATTTGCATAAAACGTTAATTCAGGAAATAATGCATTCTTCGTATTAAGAAATTAAATTAGAGTAGATTATGTACTAGAAACTCTGCATATTTATTCATTAATATTTCTTTTAATAACGAAAGAGATTCTTTTGCTCCACCTAATTTATTAAGTAAATGTCAAAACAAAATATTCCATGCCAAATTACTTCTCTTTTCTTAAAATGTTTACTTCCAAAAGGATTTTTATTTTCCTGAGTGCCCTTTTATATCTCATTGTTTTAGAATCATCTTATAAGAGATATTTGAATAAACTTCAATGCATCATTATCAAAATTACCATCAAGTAAGAAAAAATTATAACATTTCATTTAAAGATTAAAATATAAAATAACAATAATAAATTTCCATAATTTTTATTTGTTTAGTAGCATGCCAATTATTATATATTTTTCTTAATATTTTTGATATTTTTTGCAAGTAATGAAGTCCTTATGTCAATACAAGAACGGTAATTTTCTTATTATATCCATGAGCAAATTTATTCTCTTGTTTACTGTTATCATTTTAATATTAAATTGTTATTAATTTAAATAATGACAATGAATTTTTAATTTTTCAAATAATATAATATAAACACACTCTTGATTCATTTAATGAATATAGTTGCAGGGTAGGAAAAGTATCTAAAAATGCTGAAATCTTACCAAACTCTGTTAGTTACAAACAAATATTTTTATTATTTTGTCTAAATCCGAAACAATATCTCCATAAAATTCACAAATTCATTTTACTGCAAATAATTTATAAAAACATTAATTTGTTAAGAAAAAAAAATATTTCTATTTCAAATGATTTAAAGAAATTCATGACATATATTTGTAAGACACTTTGCATTATTTTTCAAAAGTCATATAACACTAATTTTCAATATAAATATCTTAAATGAGTAGGAATTAAAGAAATTGTATTGTACATAAAAGCATTTTTTTGCCCCAATGATATTGTATCTACAGTTTATAACATTCAAACATTTGATTCTTTTTTACCTGAAAAAAATGTCGAATTTGGTGATTAGAGTCCATTAAGTAAACCTGACTTGAGAGTTTCGTCACTAGAAGCAAAGCACTAGATAATAATGGTGATGATTCTGACCATACTATATTTAGTATATCTAGCCTAGTCCACTATTCAAGGTCTCATTAATAAAATGGAGGTACAGTATTTAATACTTTGAATATGATTTTAAGTGCTTAGCTAACACCTAAACTAGGACTCATATTTAGTTCCTATGTTTGGAAATATCTTTCATTGACATTCACAGGAAACTGCCAAATATTTGCGTTTCGTTGGTGGAAAATATTATGCAGTCAGACGAAAATAACAGGCAAATCGTTGTTAAATGTCACATTTGTCTATCACCATTTTAATATTGACTTTATAAATTATCTCAAATCGATATGCAATCGATTAATAATGCATCGGAAGATACGGATTTCTATATTTTTTATTTGATTTATGCTCTTTATGATATCATGTTTTGTAATAATGCACGTCGCTGACAAATGCTTAAATAAAAAATTCAAATATTCTTTCATTCTTCATAAACAGTTATTCCATAAACGATTTGTTCTGCTTTTTCTGCTAAAACAGTTGATGATTGCAACGTTTTGCTATATTTATTTCTTTTTTAATGAAGTCTTATTTTACAGATTGTCTTTGTGATTTAAAATATAAATCTCATATTATTAATGAATACGAAATTGCTTCGAATTAGAATTATTAGAATTGCAATTACAATATTGCAAAATGTTTCAAGATCATTACATATAAATAATACTTTATATGCAATATTCATATTATTTATTATTAAATATCAGAATCTCCGTGCTGACAAAAATATTTTGTTTTATTATATTACAACAGCAATACTTCAATTTAAATTAATATATTACTGAAACTTCAATCATTTTGAAAATAATCTAATTATTTTCGAGATTGAAAATTATCCTTTAAAGTTATTCTTCTCAACAAGTTTGATATACGACTTTTCTTCTCGTTCCAAAATCTACTGTTTTTAAATTAGCTATTCTCTGTATAAAGCCATATTCAGTAGAGAATATAGCTTTTACTAAAACCGTCTGATTAAATTATGCAGGCATAAAATATCGTATAAAGAGACAGTAAGGTACTCTCTAGGGAAATTTAGGGAAGGATAGAAAGCAGTTATTACGTAAAAACTGATTTTTCAAGCAAAGTCAGTTTATTTATATTGATTGCTTTCTTTTTTTGATTTAGACATTTCACGTTCCATCTTCATAAAGAAAATAATTATAGTCAAATTTATGGATGTGGATTGCGACTGTAATAATTCATAAAAATGTATATTTAGGAAAATAGTAGATGTTTTTTATGTTTATATTAATCCGTAGAGAAAAGACGGAAATATCTACTCATCAATATTTTAAGGGATTTTTGAGGTTTATTTTATTTGAAAAAAAATATTTAATTTATATAAGAATTTTTTTTTCTGAAAAATCGTTATTTTTTTATAAAATAATTATTAAGTATTTCTTATTATCTTATTTATATGTATCACTTTTTTTGGTAAAGTTATTTTCGAATTATTCTTTAAAATAGATATAAATTAAGATCTATTCGATTTTCTCTATTTATAAACCCTACTATTTGCGATTATTTTTATTTTGTGATAAACTATATTTACAAATTTTATAACAATACTATAAATTATCACAATTAAATCCATAGTAAATGGAGGAAAAATTCAATGCATAAGGGCAAAATCAATAATGTAAACATAGAAGAAAATGTTACAAATGACTATATTTAAATTCATCATAATTTGTACAAAGTTGCTTTTGGATTTCGTTACAATAAAATTATTTATTTTCTATGGAATGATTGCAAATTTTCTACTGATTTGTATGTATCCTTGATTGTGATATTTCTGGTTATTTATTTTATATGTCCTCATGTAATGTTATGAAACTTGAAATTTAAATGTTTACTTAATAATTACAAAAGGAAAACAAAATAAATAATCTGATCCCATTTTAATTAGCATTCTCAGTATTTATTTGTGAATGCATTTAATACTATTCTGAAATATATAATTCTAAGAATGAATTCTGTAATCAAAATAATGCTGAAATATAACCTATTTAATTTATCCGAAGTTGAATGAATGCCGTTTTTATTTATAATTTTATCATTATAATTCGCAGATAATTCAGCAGCAGAACATATTTTTAAGTAGTTTTAAATATATTCTCATTTATTTTTCAAAAGTATAAACATTTGAAAGAGGTAAAAAGAATTCTCAACTTATTTAAACCTTAATATATATTATAACAATTTCGTTTCTTGATACTTTTCAAAAATCAACTTTGAATTAATTTTATTATTAAATAGGTAGGATTTAGCATAAAAAAGGAATACGTGTTAAAAGAATAAACATTTTATTTACATCTACATGTTTATTTTAATGATAACTGTTTTAACTAAATTTATATTTAAATATTTTCATTCTTGGAACATTTCATTTCCCGATGGTTTGTGCAAAAAGAAGAAATTTCTGTAATAGATTTATAAATGTATTAAGAGAATTCGCGATATTTTATTTAGTTGCCTTATCTCAAGCAGAAAATGGAAAATAATATATTTGAACATCATTTTTCAAAATAAACATAGATGGAAAGCGAAAAAGATTAATTTTCTATACATGAAATGTTTTCTTTTAATATGTTGTTTCGTATCATTTCGACGTAAATTACAGAAATAATAATGTCTGCCACTTCTACAGTGTTTACTCTAATTTCAAGATGTTTAAACAGAATCTTGCATTTGAATTTGCATTCAATTTCATTTGTTTTTACAAATATTTCTTTAAAACAAACAATAAAGAGAGACAGGTAAATCCAGAATTTAAAAGAAGGAAAAAGCTTAAAAAATAAAGTTTTGTTCAAAATATAAATTTTATTTATTCTCCTCTGCATTTTTTAATCTAAACTCACCGCATGAAAATTAATTCTAATATAGTGATTGGTTCTCCGGATGCAAAATAGTAATTTTCTGTTTTATCTATCTTCTGTAAAGTATTATTTGGGAAGAAAAGTCATTTGATTTATTTTAACAATTTCATTAAAACCGAGAAAACGTTGCAGCAAGAGAATTTTCTTCATGAGAGGACGAAATGTCGGCCTCCTTAAATACAAGGACATCTATCCTTGTAAAGAACTAATGGTACTTGTTTAATTTTATTTTCCCTGTGACAAATTGTTTAATAATCCTGCAAACGCACACCTGTTGGCGAAATCTTGGTATTATATATATAATGGATGGAAATCTTGGTGTATTACAAAAATCGCCAAAAGAACCAGGAATGTAATCATCTTAACGAAATTTGGCATCTTATTTATAATGAAATTTGGTAATCTTGGCTTAATTTAAGTAGCGCGAAATAAATCCACTATCACGGTAATCTTGGCGTAATTTAAAAAGCGCCAAATAAATCCTTTACCACTGTAATCTTGGCGTAATTTAAAAAGCGCCAAATAAATCCTTTACCACTGTAATCTTGGCGTAATTTAAAAAGCGCCAAATAAATCCTTTACCACTGTAATCTTGACGCAATCTGAAAATCACCAAGTAAAGCAGGGAAATACAAAAATAAATTGTAAGTCTTTTAACAATTCATCTGATGGATCTTTTTCCTTGTATATTTTTCAAAACGTCATGCCACCTAGTTTTTATGCTGCTATCGAATAAATAGATAAAAAAATTGCATTGGAAAATGTCCTGTTTTTTAAAGGTGTGAATAGAATGAAAATATACTAATCATTTTTTTTTGTCTTTCTTTGGGATGTGAACAAAAATTCGACTGATTAACTATCTGCATCCGAAACTATCAAGCAGTTTTTATTGATGGGTCACTAATTACAATTCTCTCATAAGTGATGAATTTTCTATTTTTAAGCTATCTCAGATATAATACAAACAAGTGGAATATATTTGGTCCAAGACCAAATAACGATTTTCAAGCTGAAAATCTGTAATTTCGTTCAAACTCCTCTTGACAGTAACGCAAAACCTTTTCAGTTGTGCCAGGTTTAGCATGCAAAAACTAACATAATTTTCCTAATAGCTTCTGAATGCAAAAGATTCGATTAAGTGGCAAAATAATGGGAACTCCTTATATATATAAAGAATCTTTATTAGTATGGTGTAGGATCGAATTCGGCATGCAATATAGATTCGATTCACAAAGGAATTATTCATACAAGTGCTGAATAGTATTTCGAGGAATACTGTACCATTCGTCCTGGAGATATTGTGAAAGTTCTGGTTGAGATTCCGGTGGTGGATATCGATTCTGTATTGAACGCTCTAAAATAGACCATAACGGTTCAATTATATTGAGCTCGGGTAACTATGCGGTCCAAGGCAGATGTTTAACTTCACCCTAGTGTTCATCAAACCATGATTGAACATGTCTCGCTGCATGGATAGGTGCATCATCATCATGGAAAATTCAAACTCTTCCAGGAAACAAAGTTGCATCATAGGATGCACCGGGTCAGCTAATCTTTCTCTATACTTCTCCCTAGGCATCTTTCCTCTCAGTGATATGATTGGTACAGCATAAAACCACGACATGGCTGCCCATATCGTGACAGATCCCCCTTCATGTTTGACAACTGGAAGGAGACAATCACGATCATACGCTTGTGTAGGTGTCCTCCAAACGTGCACCCGTTCTGTTGTTGTGAAAAGTGTGAAACACACTTCTTCAGACCATATTACTTTCTTCCATTTATCAATCTAACAGGTTTTCTGAGTGTGACACCACTGTAGACGACGTTTACCATTAACATCTGAGACAAGTGGCTTGAGAATTACTGCTCTGATACAAATGTTCTATTTATGAAGGTGCCTTCTAATTGTAATCGATGACACTAGAGAATCCAGATGGGTATCGAGCTCTGCGGTCACTTCAGCTGCAGCTGTTCGCTTTTTTGACATTACAATATGCTTCAATACTCGTCAGTCTCTTTCACTGAGCTTCTCTTTCGGCCCACTATTTGGCTTGCCGAGATTTTCTTGCCGCGCTGTGTGTATGCTGTCATGACTTTAGACATTGCACCTCTAGATTCGCCTAAACGTTGGGATATTACTGTTATATTTGCTCCAGCTAGACGGGCTCCTACAATTTGGCCTCCTTTTAAATCAGATATCCGATATGTGTATGAAAAAAACTCAGGAATTACGTAATTTAAATAAAACTAATACATACTATCAGCATGCATACATTGTTATTTATAAAAAAATGATGGTTATTATTATATTTTAATGCTTATGAAACGCATCAAGAAATGTCACTTTTATTCACAGGTATTTCCATTATTTTGATAACCACCTATTTTTGCAATTTGAAAGCAGTATTGATTTTACCATCGATTCATGAAATGTTCAAGGCATGGACTTTGTTAAACTGATAAGCCTAAGACATATTCATGTTTAATTACTAGCCATCTTTGGCGACTATCTGGTATGCTGATAATATTAGTTGTATTCATACTTAAGCAAAACGTATGCATACTTGAATGTTCATGAAGCAAATATGTCAAAGCCATGTTATTTCAATAGCCTTGCACCTGTTTTACTAATTGTGTTTATCCTAATTAAGTCAGGTTCTGTTACATGATAATGCTTTTAAAACGTAAACGTTCAGTTCATCTTTTTTCTAACTTTAATCTTCATTATATAAATAAAAAAAAAATATTAAATATAATCCTTTTTCCTTAGACTTCAACAATGGAAGAAAATCACGTGATTAAACGTTTGTCGGAATAATGTAAACGATTTAAATTTTAATTCAACAGTGAAATCTATTGCTGAAATGTAAGCAAAGTATTTTTTTTCCAAATATAAAAATTCAGGGAAAATTTACACTACAACAAACCAAGATCATTGAAAGATGAAAGAACATCTTTAATATCTTCAGGAACTCCTTCTATCGTCATAAAACTTACAAAATTTCATTTAATGTTTCAATAATTAAAATTCTAATTAAATTGTTATAATATTCGCCCCAAGATGCACATAATAATTCTTAAAAGTATATCTGTGCCAAATTTGTCACTCTAAATGAAATAGTCTTGTCTGTAGAGCGCCATTGCGCTTACATACACACATACATTCAAATTTATTATTAGAAGAAACACATTTGATTTGAGAAACTTTTACCTTGTAAAGTAAAGTTGATAAATCTTAATTCGCCAGGGTTACTTTTTTTAGAGATTAGAGGCTCCTAGTTCTGGGAAACATGGTTTTGCATAATTTAGTACTGTTTAAATTATTAGATTATGATATTGAACATTTTGAAATTCCTTTTTCTTGCTAATATAAAAAAATGATATTTTCATTGATTATATATTATAACGTAATAAGCTTGGATATGTATTTACAGCTAAACTTCGAAAAAAATTTCTCACAAAAATTCCTCTTTCAGCAACGTATTCTATTTTAATTAAAAATTGTTAAGAAAATATTAAATAACTAATTATATAGGTATAAAATCCATCATACTTGTGTTTGAAAAATGATATAACTGTACTTGTAATATAAGTTTATATTTCATAAAAATATTGTTTATGGGAAACAAATTTAGTTGCCTTTCCCGAAGGTAATTCAATAAAGTATTATATAAGAGACAAATTAACACATGGATTTATATTCAATAGTATAGCATCATATTAGAGGTAATCATATCTGTATGTGTGGATAGATATGATTAATACAAACACTTGTTCTATAACAAACGTAAGAAGAGCTTTCAAAAGTTAATTAAATTTATTGATAAAAAGTTATGCTTTGAAAGAAATTTCATCAACTTTAATAAATTTATTTTTGCTGAAAAATTATTTTCATACAAAACAATTCTAATATTTCTTAACTAAGAGAAAGGGGTTTTGCTGAAAATTTGATTAAATATGAAGATTCAAAGAAGAACAAAGCTGAAAGATCCAAAACTTGTCTATTTACATTTATCTTTATTCATCTTAGTACTGTGTATTTATAAACCCTTTGTTTCTAAAAAAATAATGCCAGAATTTCAATCAGCAGTGAAGCCCTTGTGATAGCTTTTGTTATAGGAATTTTTAAATCAGTATCTGTACTCCTCTGAACTCAATTACGAAGGATGACTTTCCCGAATAAAGTCGTAAATTCTTTCCCCTTAACTCGTTTAAAACCATTCTAGTTGAGAATTCACGTCTTTATCCTTGCTCCAGGGAATATTTATACGAATTTCATTCCCCTGTATAAACTTTAAAGCATTAGTCGGTTCTTCAGGGTAAATAAAAGGAGTGCTGTTTAGAAATGGAGAATAATAATGCTTGCGATCTTGATGGGAACTAAGTCTTTTATTTTTCATTTCTTTATAGACAGTTTGGATTGTTTGGATGAGAAATTATGAAGTTTGTTTGATAATTACACAGACCATGTGCACAAGTTTTTGATGGAAATTTATGAAAATCTATTGTGTTTATTTATTTGTTTATGTTAGATTGAAAACTCATTAATTAAAAAAAAATTCTTCAGTTTATTTCCTGTTGAATTTATTTACTAATACATTAAGAAACTTCGAGAGCTTATTAAAACTAGTGCAGTTTTACCATCAATCATATAAATATAAAAAATGTGAATTACAAAATTAACCTTCGCTACTGCACTTTTTCGGAACTTGAGAATTGTTTTCTTTAACTAAATTGTCCTTTCGAAAAAAGAATCATCACACATTTAATCTGCTGTAAATCCATATAATTCATTTAACTCTTTTTAAGGCCATTGGAAGTATATTATAAATTCCTGTAATTCATTTAACTTTTTCTAAGGCTGTGGGAAGTATGCTTCATACCGATTTCGTCAATCAGTGTATGAGGTTATGCACGTTGGAAAAAGTTCTGACAATTTTTTAAATAAGACAGAAATTTAGAAGCTTTAGTTCCTTATCTCAAACAAAATGGTGTGTCTTAATTTACTATTTAGTTATGAGATAACCAGATTTCTTAACAAATCAAATTAGGTTTATTTGATAAACGAAATGAATCAATTTTCCTAAACCAATCTGAACCTTAAAAATATATTAATATACCATGACTAAAAAAGAATCGACTTTTAAAAGGTTAAATGGGATTACTCTCACTTAAGAATAAATTAAATAATTTATCATTAAGAATTGCATATATTTTATGATTCCAGTATAAAATTATCAAACAAAAACAATTTAGATCTTTCAATGTATAATAAGAAAGAACATTAACTAATTAATATTTATGATTGATGAAAAATAATTTTATTTTATTTACTCTTCGAAATTATTTGGTGACAAGGAAAATACTTTCTTTTCTTTATTTAAAAAAACAACCTTAATTTTATAATTTTATTTATTAAACAGTTTAGTTTTCAATATTTTGATGCACAAATAAAATAAATAGCAAAGGTTTGAAATCAAACGATATTTCAAAACTAAAACTTAAATCTAATGTGAAATTAAGTATGATATTTACAACTTTTATTTCTTTTGTATTCAGCAGCGATATGACATATGGCATCAACGTAATAAAAGAAAGAAAAAGAAGCATAAAATACAGAATAATAGAAGAAATCAGAGAGATACCTGTAATGAAACTGATATCTTCAAATATTATTAAGGAAATTGAATTACTGTTACAATTTTATCAATTCTGATTATAGTTAATGAAGCATTAAATGATAACTAGCTAAAATGAAGCAAATGAAAATGAACGAGAACATGAAATCGTTCTAAATTGTCATCAAAACCAGCAACCAACTTTCAGACTAGATTACCTTACTGTCTAGTTTTTTGTTTTTTGTTTTTCACTAAAAACAAATGGTAACAAGCATAATGAGTTTTGGATGAACAACGTTTACATAAGTGCTTTAACCATGTGATTTTTTATACAACTTAAACTGCAAATAAAATATTAAGTAAACGAAAAACTTTGAAAATGAAGATTATTAGATTGATGCATTGTAAAGTAAAATATATGGCAATCTAGAATAATTTAGTGAATTTATGGCTCAGAGTTTTAAAACATTTCCTTTTTTTTAATCCTATGAATTAATTAAGGGACACAAATTGATTTATAATAAAATGACAAAAATCCATTATGATCATTTGAAGATAAAGATGCGATTTTAAATGTAATCGGTAAGTACATTATTCAAATTAAAATTATTGAAAAGGTAGCTATGGTTAAAGAAACAATATTGTGTTATCAGTGAAAATTTATAGTGCTTATAGAAAATAAGTAGAAATAAAAATCTATAAAATATAATACAATAATCTCAATTGCATACATATATTGTATAATAATGTACTATAGTATACAATATATCGTAAAATATTATATTTAATAGTATATCGTACAATATTCGGTGTTTCATATAATATCGCATAATATTGGGTACATTTTATGTATGATATTGTATAATATTGTATGATATTATACAATATAGTTGCTTATTGGATAATATAAAATAATACCATACCGCACCATATTATAAAATATTTTTCAGCATGCTACAGTACATGGAAAGTAACACTGTAATCTTGTATTAATAAAGGATCCCAATATTAATAAAAAAAAACAACCAAAATAATTTTTATTTAAAATCTACGTGTACTTTTTCTAAGCAGTCAATAAATATATTATTTTATTTAGAATTTTCGCATTAGAAACTACGTCTTTTTGAGGCGAAATTACATTTTAAGGTGAATAGTTTATAGATCTGGTAGCAAATAAAAATAAAAACTAAAATGAATAAAATGAAATACAAAGAATAACAACTGTTGTAATTTCGCAATAAATATTTACAATTTTTATGACGTTCTCACTCGGAAACTTTCAATTTTTCGAACCCTTTTGTGGTCCATAAGACTTCCTATAAAACGTCTAGTCCACTCCATTATATCCAATGTATCCCAAGAAATATGACAACAGTCGGACATTCCGAACACCGGTGTTTCTTCGTTTTCCGATAAACAAACAGAATAAAATGTCGCCAATAAAAAAAATCCACCTTGTTTGTAGACTTCCAAACCAGCCATTCTTTTTTCCTCTGCTACGTGAATCCCACAGCAAAGTCCTTTATTATGCGAGCAAAGGCGAAGGCGATCGAAGTGTGTGAACCGCTGCTAAATAATAAAACTCGAGTTCACAGCAGGAAAGCCTTCTGGCTACGGGCTATTTCCGCATGCTCTTGACAGCGGTTAAATGAGTGACCACCCTCGAGGGGAAGTGAGTGCAGCTTTGGCAGACTTAAAATTGAGTGAACGGCTTTACGCATGACAGAGGGGACTCTTCTGGCCCAAAGATGCGTAATGTGAATGGCAGAAAGATTCAATAAAAATAGTAAAAGCATCCTGTTTAAAAGTGAATTTGCGTATGCATTCATTCTACTGACGTCCGTTTGTTTATTTTTGAAATCTGAATAAAATCTATCAGTAACGATTATTCAAAAAGAATTCCAGTAAATCATGGTACTTTAACTATTCTGAATAGAGATGGCTCAAATTTGAATGAAAATTACTGAACCTTGAGGGGAAGTGAGTTAAGCTTTTGGAAACTTAAAATTGAGTGAACGGCTTTACGCATGGCAAAGGGGACTCTTCTGACCCAAAGATGCTTAAAGTGAATAGCAGAACGGTTCAATAAAATAGAAAAAGAATCCTATTTAAAAATATATGTGTATTATTTGAGTATGCATTCTTTTTTATGATCTTTTGTTCCTTTTTTTATTTATCTGATGAATAGAATGGATCAGTGAGATTTCTTCAAAAATAATTCAATTAAGCTTTATTTGGTTAGCAATATTCTAAGTGCTGATAAATCATAAATGGAGTAGAATTACGGAATCCTTGAGGAGAAAAAGTGCAACTTCAATAATTTTAAAATTCATTGAAAACGGCTTAACGCCTTAACAAATGAAGCCATTTTGGTCCAAGATATGTAATATCAATGAAAGAACGGTCAAATAAAATGATAAAATTATCCTTTTCCATGGAGAATTTATATTAACTGTGTATGAATTCTTATACATACATGCATTTACTTCTTTTCGTTATTGAATAAATTGCATCTGCAAATATTTGTGAAGATGTATACATATAATTCATTATATATATATATATATATATATACATAATAACAATATTTTATATATATACATATATACAATATTTTAAATATAATTCGTATGTCTATTTTGAATATTTCTTAAATGTTTCTTTCATGGTCATCGGAGAGAAACATTTATGCATTGCTACATTTTCGTATTAAACAAGAATTTTTAAATCCAGCGTATTTTTTTATTTAGAACAAATATGGTTTTCAAAATATATGGTTAAATTTGACTTCTTCTCAGAAAAATAGTAGACAAAATGCTGCAGACCAGTAATAAAGTTCAGAAATTAAATAAAGAGTTTATGTTATAATATAATATTCATAATATTCGTAATTCGTAATATTCCTTAATATTAGTAAAAATCCTAATTTGTGTCCTTTTTATGGTTAGATCTTATAACTATTAAACAATTTAAGGAAATTAAGACTCTATATACTGAAAGAAATTTGACAATAGTAGCATACTCTATGACAATGAAGTTTCTTTTTCTTTTCTAATAAATAAATAAAATATAAATACCACGTTGTTCTTAAACTTCCTTTCAGGTCATTTTCTTTTTCCTTTTTTAAGTGTATTCCTCAACAAGTCCTTTATTATGAGAAGTAAGGAAAGCACAATCGAAGCGCGCCTAACACTGTTAAATATTAAAGGTTTGAATCATAAGGAGAAGCGACCTGGCCTGAGATTCCTCACCGTGAACTTAATAACTCTAAAATGAATTAACTCTCACGGAAAATAAATAATTAATCATTTAAATAATTAATAAATAAGTAAGTTAAAATCAGTACATAAGATTTAGAGAGTTTACTGATCCAAAGAAGCATGATTTCCTCACAATGAATTAAAGATCAATTCAAGCACGTATTAAAACTACTCTATAAACTCTATATAAAGGCTTTTTTACTTGTTGATTTCTGAAATATTTCTTTTAGTATTTGTTTTCTTTGTTAATGATGGAAAAGTGATGCAGTTTTCGTAAATGAAAGCACATTACTCTAGTTTTTGTTATATTTCTCAAATAAGGCTGTGCAAAGACATTCAAATTATTTATTTAGTTCGTTAATTACAAATTGATCGAATTGAGTAAAACACATTTGTATTATTCAACAAGATATTCATATATTCTTTTTTTCATAGAACTGAGATTTAAAAAAATTAATAGGTTTTAACTCGAAACGAAATTTTAAATTAAGAAGCGAGAACACTAAAGGAGAATTTAAACATATGTTAAGGACTACTCTATAACTCAGAAACAATTTGTATTTAAGGCGATAGTGAACAACATCATGAATTCTGAAAATTATTAATTTACATACCTGAAATATTTTATTCATGAAATTTAATACTTAAAAATTCTTTAACCTATACAATTAATTGAAAAGAAAATTAAATTCCGAAATTTAACATTTTATTTCTTTCTTTGCTTAATTTTTTAAATATAATCACTTTTTTAATTTTATTATGTCAAAATATTATATAATTTCATGCAAATTATTTTTTTTATAAAAATGTATGCTTATTAATTTTTCAACAAAATTGCACTATTTAAAGTAAGACAAAGATATCGTTACACAAATTACTTCAGTATTAAGTCACCTCAGTAATCCTCATACCACTTCAGTATTCATATAAATCACAAAGTATTGCTCTTTTGAATTTTATATATTTTTTTCAGTGTATAGGCGCAAAAGTATTTGTAAATCTATTAATTAATTCCATTAATTATTCACACATGTTACAATAGTATTTTATTCAACTGTAAACAAATATTTTAAAGATAAATTGTTGAAAGGTTTATTGCATGCTTGGGATATATTTAGCTAATTGGAAATTCCAGCATACACATTAAATTTATGGCCGCTTCAAAAACTCGACAGGAAATATTAATGGGGTAATAAATCTTAGTTCTATGTTTTTAAATACAGATAAAATTGTTATTTTTATTCTGATTTTGAAATTTATGTTTATAATAATTTATAAAGCAGATTATCTCTTAAATGTGGATGCCAATTTGTGGGCCTGAAATTGAAAATTATCGAATTAAAGCTGAATTTCGACTACCTATTCAGAAGCAAATATTCAAAAAAAAGTATTTTTATACTGTTTTAAAATGAAACCTTCTACATTTTATTATATTTATAAAAATGAGCATCAATAGGATATTTAAATTTAAAACATTCATTTTTATACGTAATTTAAGTTTTATGATTCTTAATATCGGAATCATTTCGTGGTCGCTAACACAAATGGCATTATCTTCACAATTATAATTTTAAAAAAGTTACAATAAATTTATTTAAAAAAGGTTAAAAAAACGATTATATGCATTAAAAATAAACGTATTTATATTAAATTATAAATGCATAAATGAATATAATGATATATAAATAAAAAAAATTAAAATGATATAGTATATTTATAGAAAAAAAAATCAACAATGAAAGGTGATATGAAAAGATACATATCGGCAACGATGGTAGTGTTTGTACAATATTTTTAACTTTGTTTACACGCATATTTTATCCCCTTGGGCACTTTTCCGCCTTTCCGTTTTAATTTTTTTTTTATTGTTACATATCGTTGATTATGCTTTTTTGAGAAAAGTCGATAAATAAACAGGAGGAATGGAGAATTTATACTTCTGAATCTAAATAAACATAGAGATACTTTTTATAAAGTTAATGAGATTACCATTTAACAATAGTATCGTTGTTAGTATGGAATTCTTCCGTATTTTGTATACTTTTCTGATAGGTTCTTTCTCAGCATATTTTAACAACATTTATTCCTAACACATCCAAAAAATGAAAAATGGTAAATCTGTATATATTTGTTAATTTAAATATATTTGTGTAATTTTTAAAATAAAATATCAAAAATATTCAGATGATGATATTCTAATCTAATTTCCTTTATACAATTCCCTTTACGAATTTTTGAAATGTTTTATAAAAGGTTTTGAATGCAATAAACACAAGAAAATAAAAGTTAATAGAAATGTAATTGTTATTCCTAGAGATGGAGAGATATAAAATTATTTTCCTATTGCAATTTCAATAAAATATTTTAAAAATTGAATTTATTTTTAAATTATAATTGTTTTGTATTTCCTTTAAGCACTCTAATTATATTTGAAAAAATAGATCAGAAAAATATTAAGATTCGATAAACTTTTCAGGTCTCTGATTAAATTAATTTTAAGAAAGTACGCTTCTTAATAATATTTACATATTAGAGAATAACAAAAAAAAATAATAAGGTTACTTGATTGATATTTTATTTGTTTTATATTTAAAATAAAAAATAAGGCTCAAGATTTAAAACTGAGAAATTTTTTGAAATATTAATATCTTATCCCAAAATAGAATAAGGAATGGCTACTTTCGGAGCTGGATAGAATTTCAGCAAAAAAAAAATTAATACCACCACCTTCAAAAATGAGCTTAAGAAAAAGCTTAAAGAAATCGAATTTCGCTTAAATCATGATTTTTCCAAATCAGTATTTTCCTCCAGAGTAGAAACTTGCATAGATGAGACATGTCGGATATTTTAAAAGCCAATATTTTGTAAATATATTCCCATAAAAGTATTAAAGTTGTATTTTTAAAATTATATTTTGTTACTTTGAAAATTAAAATTTTTTGTTGTCGTATTTTATTTGAAATATTTTTAAAAACATTTGTTTCCAGAGATATAAAACAATAACGAAGAGAAAGACAGAAATTGTATTTTTCATATATATATATATATATATATTTAAGGTCATTATCAGAAGCATTTTTACTATTAGTAAATCAATAAAATTTTTAAATAAATCGATGATACCACTTCTTTTAATTAAATTTCTATATTTTGTAGATCACAGCATATCAGTTGAGAGATCAATCCCTGGGTGTGCTTTGTTTTATTTCAAAATCAAAAATTTTATCCAGCTGAACAAAGCAGAAACACTATCTCGGGGACATGAACCAACTAACTAAGAAATTTAATTTATATTATAATTATTATCAAAGAATTTCAAGTTGTCTTAAGCAAATTTCATGGTTAATGAACTAATATGAGTTTTTTTGTTTAATAAATTATTAAAGCAGACGATAACTTAAAGAAATTTCTGTTGAAATTAAAATAAATAATTCGCTTCTGTTCAAAATGAAATTAATTCATGAGTTAATTCTATTGTAAAAACCTAAAAATAATTCTGAAATTAAATTTCACTTTGCGAGTTTTTAAGTTAAAAAAAACTATTTATAGAATTTCTAAAAGCCTTAATTTATTCATAATCACTTAAAAAGCATAATACTTACTCTATTAATATATTTTTTTCTAATTTTGTTTTGTTACAAAAATTTACAAAATTGGATTAATTATTCATTTTAATTATTTCTGCTTACAATTTTGAAAAGACTTTCCTCAGGAAAACTGAATTTTCAATCATAATCTCTAAAATAATTCAGCGATCTTCTATATCTTATAATTTTTTTGATTTTATTATCCAATTGTAAAGTAAGTGTGAGCATTTCTTTTGAATAATATATAAATGGTAATATCCTACATAAAATGAATTCTACAAGAAAAAACAAATTCATATCAAAAATTTAATTATTTCATAACTATTTAATGTAACTTGAATAAAATGAAAAAGATATACGATGTTTGAAAGTTTCTGTTGTTACAGTCTTATTTATAAAAGAAGTTTAAATAGATTTATCTTTTATCGCATAATTCCTATAAAATTAAGAGGTGCATTAAATAAGTGGAAATAAAATCAAAATTCTATTTCTTATACAGATACACTTGAAAGATGCTGACAACCTTATATTAGTTTCAAATATATTTTCAATGATAAAAAGTTAACCATCTGATTATTAATAACAATAAACTTGCTAGTCTGATACTTTCTATAAAGTATTTTATTCAGTCAAAAAATTATATTATTTTTTGAATAAAAATATCTAAACTCTACCAAATGTGTTCAGCCAAAAATCAAATTAAACGCCAAGTCCAATGAATAGGACTAGGATAAGAAACAGAAGGAACTCCGTAATCGGTTGCAGAGAAACGAAACAGCCAGCAGGAAATTCTAACAGTTTGCTTCTTTATTATAAACGTAGGAAGAAGGAAAAACGACGTTCACAGACGAGAATAGATCACGAAAGCTAGAAGCTTCTTTTACTATCAATAATTTTGAACTTGATTCGTGTAAAATTTACCAGTTTTAAATTCACATACTGAAAATTTAAAATTTCTATAAGATAGAAAATTTTTATTTTCTATCTTATATAGGACAAATTCCTTTCAAATAAAATATATTTACAATTAATCTATCAATTTATTTGCAGAAGTGTGCCTAATTGCGGTAACGATGGAACTGACATAATTGGAATTTTCTATCGGATTGGAATTGATTTTGGATTTAAGTTTTATTTATCTACAAGGATTAATGTAAAAATTATCAATGGGGTGATTAAAAATAGTTTAAAACATTAATAAAAGTTCTATATTAAGTATCATGTGCTTGCAATTTCTCGGTTCTGATTCTGGTAGGGGTGTTTTTAAATAGACCCGGTTATTGTGTACCAAGGCAGGAGGATGAGGACGACACCAGATCTGGGAGACATTTTCATATATTTCTGAACCATACCGACGGATTTAACAAGCTTCACACCTGTCCAATCGAGTTTCGAGCTTAGAAGCCGAAATCTCATCTCCTCATCAATGTGGTGGCAGACTTTCAGTTCATTTTAGTATATGACACATTCCTCCTAGAGATCAATTGGAAAAGTATCATATCCTTTTTTTAGATGTTTTCAAATATCTCTGAGGAAAAGTGATAAAAGAAGTGTTGGCGTCAATCAATATTATCTAATGGATTTTACCTACAATTATTTCCTTTCAGATATCTACAATAAAATCAAAATATTTTCATTTCATCATTCTTATTTTTATTTGTTTTAATTGTGTTCTATTGTAATTCTTCAAAGATGTAAACTGCAAAATGAATAAATTGGAGTGAATGAATTCCTTTTATCTTTGAGAATGATTGACTATAGAAGAAAGGACTAATACAAGTACATTTTTTTTCTAAAGTACATTGCTGGTTTCTAAAATAATAAAATGGCTGCTAAAGTTTAAAACTTTTGCAATAAGAAAGTTTTGAACCATTTTTGCGTCAAATAGATTCATGCAGTAGCCTTATCTTATGGATAATAAAATTTCAGTGTTATATATTATTAATATAAATGAAAGATAACATATATTTTAATATTTTTGATGAAATAAATTTCAAATCTTGGCAATAGATGATTTGTATTCTACAAAAAACTCATCCATTTAACTCTTATTATTGGTTTGTTATTACATGCACATTTATTAAATTTCCAATTTTACAGATTATCCTTTTTTCACGGAATTATCATTTCCTCTATATCCAATTATTAAATTTTCAAAGAAAAGATATATTTATTCATTTAAAAATCTATTTGTAACAATTCTTTCTTTATTGTTTATTCATTGTGGAAATTTAACTTCAAGTAGAAGAAGTGAAAGAATATTCATCTTTAGAAAGCAATAGTAAATACTTCTTATCTTTTTACTATAAAGATTATTCTCTGCCTAAATATTTTATTATAATAGTAGAAAAGACATATATTTTTAAATAACCAATTTTAATATTAAATCTTTTGGAAATGAACAAAAATTGGAAAATAAAACTATTAGAAAATGTTGGAGAGGATACTTTATTTAATGAATCCAGCTGCATTTTTCTGATTAAAGGGAGAACTTATAATTTTTATTATTTATATATCTAGATTATTCATGGCATAATTCTTTCAACTCAAATTAATTTCATTTGCCTTAAAATAAGTGTGAATTTTTAATTTTCTGTATTTAATCTAAATAATTTGAATATTAAAATGATTTTAATGTTTTGTAATTCAAACTCACGTATATTAAAAATAAAATTCCTAACTATAACTGAAATTTTGTTTGACTGGATATAACAAAGAAATATCTAGACAATACAAATGACGATAGTATTTTTTCGAAATTTTACTTAATTTTTCTAACAATTTTCGAGTTCTAAAAGAAGCATTTCCTGTGACTAATAACTACTGAAACCTTATTCAGCTAATTTATTTTACAAATATGAAAAATATGATAGTTTTTCTTCATATAATTGTAACTGAATTTGTTGTTACATCTTTATAGATAAGAAATAAGTAAATAATCGCTCAAAAATAATTGCTTATGTCATTATCCGATCACACTCCAAATCATTTAAAAAAATAGTTTGTCTCATTATAAATGCATGAAAGTTAAGAATTCCCAGACTTAGTAGAATACCCCCAGACCAGGAGTAGATTCGATAAAAACGATAGTCATATTTCTTATTTCTTAAAATTTGGCCAATCAAAATAAAAGTAAGAATGTATTGATTTAGCTTGACTCTATGGTGTATAGCCTTGCTGAATAAAATTCTTTTGGGATATGTACTAGAATGCTTTGTATGTCATTATTTGATTTTTTCATTCGTTTATCGTTGAATTTCAGACATAATTTATCATTCTTTATTTTATGCATGAGCCCAAACCATAGCATAATTCTTGCCTCCAAACTTGTCAATATATTTTTGAAATTTGCAGAATATACATCATTCTTGCCATTATAACACGTTTAATGCATAATATCTTGTCATTCAAAAATATTATCACTTTCTCTGCCTTAACGAAACATCAATTTATTACTCATTAATGGTAGCTTCGGTATTTTTAAGACTCGCATGCCACTTTGTCAACATTTCGTCTGAAGAATGTTGTGAATATCTTCAGATTATACGAAGAACTATTTTATGTATTCTTTTGAAACGTCTAAGAATGTATATGAGGTCTAGGTTCACCCTTAAAACTTTTAATATCCAGGGATATATGTATAGTTCTATGAATAACTGTACAAAAGTAGGTATTTTATTTTTTAAACTTTTTATTTAATGTAAATCTCTTAAAAGAGAGCAGTTTAAGGATTTAGCTTTATATCTCCCTCTTCCAAATAAATCCAAATTTTTATATTAGACAAAATAATCATTTTCACTTGCAAAAAGTTGTCTATCATAAAATTAAATTGTTCTTTCAAACAATTAAAGCTGAGTTTTAACTTTATGAAATGTTGCAGTATTCAACTAACTAAAATATATTTATCTTTTGTTCGGAAGAAAATCTTTATAAAAAATTTGTTGTAGCTAAAAGCTAGATATTTATTTTTGAATTGCTTACTTTAGGAATTAGCTTTTTCAACGAAACTATAGCATGTAATTGGTTTAAGTTATATTGTATTTGCAGTATTTTATATTCAAGATCCCTTTCCATTTAATGAATATAAGACCTTTCTTACAAAATCAAGTACAATAAAATCACAGCAACATTGAAGTCCTAATTGTTGGACTAATTTATCTTCTAATGCATGGTTTCCTTTCGTAGCATTTATTTAATTTCATTTTCTTATAATTCATTGAAGATTAAGAAATAGCAGATGTAAAAGATAGAAACTTCCTGCTCCAGCTGTGAGCAATCGAAGAATATTTGACGGCTAATTTATTTGATGAATTAATTGAAAATAAAAGTTTAGAATTTTATTTCTACAGTAAAAATTAGTTTTGAAATTTTTTTACAATTCAATCAGCAATTACATTACTAATAAATTGTCATCAATATAAAGATAGTTTATTTTTTAGCTGCAAAATGATGTAAAAATCACATTTTAACACATTTTCACACAATAATAATTTGGAGATTGTCATGAAAACATTCAACACTGTGCTATAATTTAGTGAAATAAAATTTTAAAAAATAGTTCAGGATGCAAATTAAAGTTTATTTGAGCTTTGATTTTGTAACTGCGAGTGAAATTATTTACCTTGTGGAGCGCGATAGTGTGATGGAGTGACACATATATATATAATCTGTTTTATTATTTGTTGAAACACATATTTACTTTTTATTATATTAAAAAACGTCATTAGCAGGAGTCGCATTCTTTCAATGAGATAACTTCTTTTATATATCAATGAGAGTTACAAAATTGTATTAAAAACAGGTTACCAAGAGAGCTAAACTGGATGCCGTGCATATTTTCACCTGAGAATTATTTCTTGGGTAGTCTGTGAATTTATATTCGGTTGAGAAATAATTTGAAGTAGAGAATCCACTAAGATTTATTTTATACTTTAAAATACTTCAATAATATTGATATTCTTAATTTTTTAATAGTTAATCATATGTTTAAGATGCGTATTAAATTTAATATTAGAAATTAAGAAAAGGGTTTTAAATGAAGAGTATAAAAAATCAATAGTCATTTCTAAATGTAATCTAGAACACTTCAGATTTTTTATAATTATTACTCATAGTATATATCGTAAGTAAATCAGAAAAAAAAATTTCTTAATGGTTATCAATCAAAACAGTAATATAATTTATTATGATATAATCATACTATTACAATATTTATTTATTTAATTCAAAAGCATTTCATACAAATGAGGTATAGTGAGAAATTAACTTTAAAAAAGATTTGAATCTATTTAATATTATTATAAAATATAGACATAATTCAAATCAGAAAGAGAGAATGAGGTTATTTTATAAAAAGAATGCGCCAACCGTGAATTCTTCAAACGCTTTCACAACTAAAAAAGCCCAATCTGGCTGTGAAAGTTCCATTCTAATGGACCGTTTTGGAGTATGTTACTTTTTCAACCGACAGGAGAAGGATATAAAACAAGTTATTACTAAGGGTGCTCCCTCGATTTATATTCTGAATTACTCATCTAAAAAGGAAACTGGCCCATTAGCATAAAATTTGCACGGCAAGGTTAGAAGAGAGAGAGAGAGAGTTAAGAATTATCGTTAGTAGCTCCTTATTTCTCTCTAAACTCTGTTTCTCTACCCCACAATGTACTTATAAGGAATGTTACATATTGATAGAATAATTGCTTGTTACTTTAAATAACGATTATTTTAAAAGCTTTTAGACTTTCAATTAGTCCAACAATTTTTGAAGTATAATTTTAACGCTGTGGAAAATATTTCTACAAAGTATTGAAATATTTATGTAAAATGCGTCCCTCAAAGCATGCTAGTCTGTTCATTTTTTTCTGATAAATGTTTAATAAAAATAATAATACTCTTATGAGTTGATCCGTAAACCTGAAACCAGGATCATACTTCTTACAAAGATCACAGAAATAGTAGTTTTTTTAAGTATATTTTGCTAATGTCCATTCAAAACGTACATAAATTCCATAGTGAATAATATAAGAATGTTATCAAATTTTAAATATTGAAATTATCACTCAACAGCACAAATTAAAACAAATAAATATTTTATATAATTTTTTATATATTCTTTGGAATATTTTATATAAAATGAATCCTTCAAAGCATACAATACTGTTCATTTTTTTAAATAATTTCTTGAAAATATGTAATAAAAATGATATTAATCTTATCACCTGAACTCTAAACTTGAAATTAGGATCATGTCCCTTACCAAGGATCGTCCCATTACTGTTGCGATCACAGAAATAGCAGATTTTTTAAGTATATTTGCAAGATTTCTAATGGTAATTTATTCAAAATGGACATAAATTTCATAGGCGAACAGTATAAAAATGCAATTAAACTTTGAATAGTACCATTACCATCTTACAATAGGAATTAGAGGAAATAAATATTTTTTTTCCTTTAACCGCTTATCTTCCGAAGTATAATTTTGAATACCCCCGTCATTGTTATCTTCATATACAGAATACATGTATTTTAAAAAGAATAATGTTAAACATTTTTTAATCAATGCAAAAAATTCGATAAACCTTTTAATAAAATGAAATTTTACTTACTCCCAGCAGGTGCATAAATGTTCAAGTAGAGGCAGTCTTCACTCTGATTTACCAAGAATGGTAAGAGTCTCTTCAAGTATTCGTATCGTCCGGCTGGCATTCTTTTAAGAGCCTCCGTTTCATTACTAATGTCCGGTACTCTCTGTGGGCAGACGGGTCCCAGGTGGTCAGCAGTCCGGATTCCTTTCCACTGAGGTGGTGTTCCGGGTGGAAGAAATCTCAGGGATCCCAGTGGAACCCCAGCATAAGGAACTCCCAGGAACATTTCCACCGGTTGTAAGTGCTTGTTACTGAGAACCTCTATGACTCCACGTAAAGATCCGTATTTTGTAGTTACAACACTAGATTTGGGTTGATATTTAGCAGAATCTGACATTTCGTTTTCATCTGCGCAATTCGTATATCTTATTTTTAACATGAGAAGAAATACTAATGTACGTATGATAGCCATTCTGGAAGGATGACTGGACATTGCCATAGATTCAAGTGTTTCTTTTTTATATTACTGTAATTTACAAATGATATTATACTCCTATTGATGGCATATTATCTGATGTTATGCAATACAATTCATATGAGAATCTTTCACTCATTTTTTTCCACATTCTAATACAATACAATTATATTTTCACCAAGTATATGTTATTATTAATGGATATGCATTTGCTTCCAATTTACTCCAAATGTTTATACAACATGCAATATGAAATTTATGGAATTTGAACAACCAATATGACACATTTTTTATTCGAAATATTAGAAAAAAACTCTTGTTCTGAATTGTTTTGCATTTGAAAAAGATTTCCAATTATATTGAAATGTTTCCACATCACTCAACAATAACACTTTTGATAAAAATCATGAAATTAATTTTCTTTGATGTTTACTTAGAAAATTCTTAAGAAGTTCTTCCCCAATCTCTTTCTAACAGCTATATATAAACTGCATAGTCATAAAAGATAAAACAATTTTTAAAATAGCATCAAAGAGCAAAAATTCTAATTAAAAACCATTAGAGTAATCCATAATGTTACTTTCTTTTTCCTTTCAAAAAGATCTCTCACTTTTAAACAGAAAAATAAACTTTAAAAGAAAACTTTTTAACAGCACTAAATAAAATAAATTTAAATTAAAGTATAAATCTAGAATTAGAATGAAAAATCTGATTAATCCATTTAATATTATATATTCTTCTTACACCACTATTTTTATGTCGAATCTCAACTTACGATTCATCACCTGCCATCAACAGTAATGGAAAGATTATCCAACCTCCTACAAAACTCACTTGAGAGCAACAGTGAATCAAAGAGCATCAGTCTTCCAAGAAAACTACTTGTAAACTTGAATCATACGTATAGTAACCGTAGAATTTTATAGTTTCAACACACTCTGTCTTTTGATCAGTTGCCAAAGATTCACTTTCTCCAATTTCGTCAGTTTCATAAATTTTAAAAATCTCGGAATTCGAGTAGCGAAAAAAGTTTCAATTTAAGGAGCAGACGAATTCCCACTCACAGCCAAGCACAGGTTCCGATCTTAATGGAAGTATTATTTCAAACTGGAACTAGAGAAAGCCTGAATAGCAGAATTGCCAGCAATAGCTGCGCCATCTATTGGAGAAAGGGAACATTATAAATTTCATTCACAAATCTCTTGCGGCAAAAAAGCATTATCACTGATTTTTGAACTTCTACCAATCAATAATATTTTCTCTGAACGTGACAGAATTTCCTATTATTTTTCCGAATTGTGTTTTATCTCCAAATAAAAGACGTGTATGCTTTTTTTTGAAAACTGAGTTCTAGTTTATTTTATATTTATTTGATAATATTTGTGCTAAATATAATTCATAATAATCATAAATTTTGCAACTATTGTTTTGAAATAAATCAATTGATTTATGTCTGAATCAAATAGTCTAAAAGCTTAGAATTTAAAAGTAATCAATAAAATCAGCTTTTAATTTATAGGAGTTAAGTATAAAAAATTGTTCAAGGTTGCTTTCTAAATATTTATATAAATCAATTACATACAAATGTTCTATAAGAAAGAAAGAAAAACATTTTTTTATCCTTTCAGATTTAATATGCAAGTATATCTGTAACTTTATTGTATATATTATGTATGCCTGTAACTGTAATGTTAATGTAATAATTTTTGGAATTAGTACACAATATATTTGATCACAATTATTTAAATATAATTTTTTCGAAAATAAATTGCACTATATTAAAAATTTAAGCTTCTTACTTAAAAGTTTATACATATTTATATAGTTTATTACAGATAAATATTAAATTTTAAACAGTGTCTTTTAAAAACAATTCGTTTACATTTATAATCTAAATAATTAGCTTCTTTCTACAAAAATATGGCCTTTTTCTATATTGCCTTTTCTCTTAAATAATTAGCTTTTCCTTCAATACCTTAATGCATTTCTATCAATAAAAATATTTAAAAAATCTGTAGCAATAAAGGGAAACAAAATCAATTTTTAACAATATAAGATATTACACAATAATTTTCAACAGCCTTAATTCATACTTATAAATATGTCAGCGCCAAGGTGACACTCACATTTAATATAATAAAATTTGCATTATATTGATTATGTCAAATCTATAAATATTTTACTGAATATATAAAAAATTCTTTAACCAGACAGGATTCATTTATTCAGGAATTACCAGACAGGTTTCATTTCTTAGCAAAAATAAAGTAAATGCGAAGATATATATACGGATTTTTTTTTATATTCAAATGTCAAAGATTCATAGATTAATGAAAATATCAATTTTACAACGTTATGTCTCTTTTTGAACTGAACAACCCAATTAAAATTCTTTCGAGATATTCACAAACCTGTATCAGCAAATCAAAATTACTCTAGAGAATATGACGAAGCATTCTTCTTTTGCCGAAGCATTCTTCTTTTGCAATCTAATTAAAAGAAAAACATTAAAGAAATCAGGAAGTCACAAATATTCACAGAATCTAATGTAGAAATTTATAGGTATTAAAATTTCTTCACCTTTTTGAAATCAATTTTCAAGCAAAGGTATGACTGTAAAATATTAATTCAAAAAGTATATATTTTAACAAAACAATACATAAATGATTGAGCATTTATATGAAATACAATTTTATTACATCTTTCCTTTCTATTATCGTGTAAAATGTTAATGAATGTTAATTACATCCCCATTATCTCCAGATGATTTATGCCATTGCCACTCTCACAAAAAGAGGCTTTTCCTGACAGCAAAAACAGAAACATTATAGGGCAAGTTGTACACTCACCAGCTCTTCTTATCTCCGTGATTCATGGCTGACATTATCAGAAGACAGATGCGAGAAACGTGGAACTTGGGCGATAATGCGAGGTTATGCAGTTTGCGTGTCAGCAAGTGCAGTTACGCATATCAAGAAAACTCTATGGGAAGCAAGACGAAAATAAAGAGACGTTAATAAATATTCATCGAAAGGGTAATTAAATAGCTTCCTCAGTAGGATACACTGTATCGTTTAATCGATGCAATTGTGATACTGTGCTTATTACTTGAAATTGGCGTGATATATTGTTTGGAAATTGAGTAGAAACAAGTATAAACATACTGCAATGAATTATTTTCAACACATAATTTGTTAATTCGTATTTTCTTGTTTCTAAGCCTTCTTCATATAGGCTTCGTTCATTTTTAAAAGTATCTTCAAATCGTTATAAATAACAAAATAATTTTAACACAATATTACAATATCCAGAAAATATTTAACCGGGGAAAAATAATGGAAAAGATTTCTAGCCTTTTACTAACTGATTGAAGATTTTTGGAACCTTTGTTGGCCGTTTTCCTCTTTAATGCAAAAGCTGTATAGTTAATGAATTGTATAGTTAATTTTGTGGTAACGTCGATTTAATTAAAAGTTTGTTATAATATATAATTTAAAATTAGTAGACTTTTCTATTGGAAACATTGAATTTTAAAAATGTTCGCAAATTTATATCTTCTGCCAATTTACAGATATCTGCCAATTTAGACATTTTAATTCGGTTTTTTTTTTTAATAAATTTACAAATATTCCTTTTTTTTCCTATTTGAAACAAGGTTTTTGTATCCAAAAATAATGTTTTTTTTTTTTTTTTTTTTTTTTTTTTTTTTTTTTTAACTTCGCGAAATAAATTTTTCTGTCCTGAATGACTGAGATTTTATTTTTCATTGAATTTTCAATACAACAATTCAGTTTGGAGCTTTCACTTGCAAAGGACAAAGAGCAAATTTAGAGTAATTAATTTTGACTCTTTTTTTGTTTAAAGTATAACTATAACAGTAAATCTGTAGGGAACACGTCTGCTGAATCAATAATATTTTTATTCCCTGCTTATGCTCTGGCATAGAATTTGTTTCATTTAAATCATTTGATATTTTACATTAGCTTTCTCTAGTTTAATTAGTTTGTCCTCTATTTTTTTCTGCATCATCCTAATTGGCTATATAATTCGACGTGTTTTGGATTATCTTCCAAGTGATGGGATCGCACAATTACAGTTCCTAATAATTAATTAGTTGAAACTAGACAGACCATTATTATTTTCATTCACTATAATCCCAATTTAGAAAGGATATTTAGCTATATCCTCAACCACATTCTAAAGAAAAACTTCTTGAGACAAAGTTTAGGTAATTACAGAAATACCTAAGCTTCTAAATGTCTTAGTACAAAGTGCTTTGAACTGAAATAGTACAATACATCCAATCATCTACTCAAGCCCTTATAAGGAAAATAAAAGATTTTTCGTTAATTGATATTTTTATAGCTTTTGACCCTTCCAAGGCTCAAGTTAGTGTGACTTATACTTCCTCTTAAGTCCCTCATAAAGATCGAGAAGAAAAGACAAAACCTTCACACATATAAGCTTGAGCATTATTTCGAGTCGAATGTACTCTGAGTTTTATTTTTGTTACAATCATGGCTCTTTTCGGTACATCGAAATGATACACAATCGAACTGAACCATCATTAATCGTCAGTTGTCATCATTAATTGCTGTCACTATTTCTCTGCCACAACGAACATAGGAAAAGAAAACTGTTGACTTTTGTGATGATCAAAAGCGACAGTCTGTCTGGGTGAAACTGTTTTTACTGACATCTTATCAGAGTTTATTTCCGACCTTTTGTTTCATCATTTAAACACCTTCAAATGATGATAATTACATCATGATAATTGTTTAGTAGGACATGGTATGATAATAAACAATTGTATAACAAAATTTAATCTTCAGCAACAGCAACCATATTTTGAACATTAGCTCAGGTGGTAATTTTTACCCCATCCATTTTTTGAACACTAGGTAATTTTTACCCCAAATCAGGCGCACACCCTTATCTCTTTGACGATTTGTATAAAAATAAAATTTATCCATAGTACATAAGTGTTTTTCCTTGAAAATTTATTCTTATTTAAGATGCAACTGCAATTTTTAATAAGGAAAACCAAAATTGAACTTAGCCTTTTCCCAAACTTTTACTGTTTTCATTTCCTTTTTCTCCATTTCAATCATACAAGACTTATTTTCAATGTGAGTAGTTTTAAAATTATAGGAGGAATAAGAAAATCTATATATTACATATAATTTACATTTGAGATCTTTAGCAAAAAAAGAAATTTAAGCATACAAGTCAAAAAATTCATAGCTTTTATCTTTCATTTATATATGCATACTTAAAAAATACTTTTATCATTTGTCATTCAGAACAAAATGAAATATTAAAATAAACTTCAAGTCAATTTATTCATATTATAAAAGAATGCTTTTTATATAAGGATTTGCAATTTTTTTCATGAGCAGTAAAAGACTCAATTAGAGAATTCAGAAGAGTATTCTAGAGTATTCATTTCTAGAGTACTCAGAATCTGCGTTTTGTTTCAATTCTATATCAGGATCACTTTCCAAAATTTCATCGGTATCTGACTAATCTGAACTATCATCATTTTGTCTATCAATATGAAGACTTGAGAAAAGATCTCTGAATCTGTACTTCTCACTGTCTAAATCATAAAAATAAAAGAATACGAAATATTAGCACAAGCAGATATCAATTTGACACCACAACCCATGTAGAAAAATAATATACGTTGTTTCATTGTTTTCTGTTCTTCTAACCTTTTTCTTCCACCTCTTCCATGTAGGTATCGGGAGAAAAAAGTGTATAAATTCATAGAATGTCTAAATAAATAAAAGAGAAATGATATGGTCAAAAAGATCCCGTACCAGTGTTGATTGTTTAATGTAAAAGTAAATTCTTAAATCAATATTAAGATTGTATATTTGTTGGTGGTTCTAACCCTCATACAAGATTCATTACAGAATAGGCCAACTATTTCCAAGAATTATATATATATATATATAAGAATGATTTTGTATGTTTTTTTTCAACAAAAGACATTGACTTACTCATTTTGTCAGTGCTCGAACCTGTAAATATCCATTCGACAAAATTAATTTTAACTGCATTCTTCAAAATTATTCCTTTGTATAAGTAATTCACGATTATTCAGTCATTAAAATTACAAGCCTTTCAAGTGAAGGATGAATTCAAAGTATGAAAAGGCAATTATACAATATGAGTTTTAAAAGCCTTAATAATATTGATTTCACTGTAATCAAATTAGAAGATACCACCTACTTTTGAATTGTGTTACTTATATTCATCTTTATGTATCGATCCTGTGAATGACATAATTGAGACTATTGTTGTTTTTTCTAAGGGCACTTGCCATATACAAACTCGCTGAACAATTCATCAATTTTAAGCCAAGGTTCCTTCTCTTGTTTTAGTAGCGCCAACTAGGGAAAAGAGTACGTCTAAGCTACTCACACATCACATTCGCTTGCACAACCCTTTTTTCAGGGGGTCATATTCACACATCTCACAAATAGAACACATAGATGAAGAAAAACCATGCTCGAATCGGGCCTCGAACCGAGGAAGCCCAGATCGCGGGGAGATGCGGTGCCCCTATGCCAGAACTCCGGCATAGAGATTTTAAGTTTGACATCCGATAATGTCCGCACCTCAGCCAAAATGATGAATATTTTTAGTAAGGAAATAGTTTACCCATGATTTTTGTTAAGGCATTTGCTTCTTTGCTTATAGCTATTTTCCTTTAGAGCTTCAGCCTTTGACCGCAGTAATTTTAAAACCTTACAAATAAATCAGTGATTATGAAATAAAAACAAATTTTTTTGTCATAATTTCAATAAAATCTGATTTATCGGTTTAATTTTTTCATATAATTATGACGGTGGGATATATTAAATGAAATATATTTTAAATCTGAATCATAATTAATAATAAGGATAGTAGATTGCATTTTTTCCATCATGGCTCCCGCAGAAAATAAAAATAATGGTTAAGTAGAAATGTTTTCGATAAATAAAAGATCGATGCTAACAATAACATTCCTTCATTTCTTCCAGAGAATTCAATATAATATATATATATATATATATATATATATATTCGTAGGCCTATCAATATAACTTTAAAACTCAAAATGGCAGTCCTATGCATTTTATATTAGAATTTCAATTCTGAATTCCTCGCTATATGTTCTAAAGACAACCAATAACAATTTCTAAGGAATCCTTCTCAAAAAAGAATTCTCTAGAACAGTAAAGATCCCCTACCATTCAAATTATTAGTAGTTCGCAAAGAATATTGAAGTTTGTGCTTGAATTTTCGAATGGGAAAGTACTATAATGTGTGATGGCTCTTTTTCTTATTTCATTTGCAGCCAAATATTTACCACTAAGGCAATAAAATGTAGTTTTAATCAGTATTGCCATAGTAACTATAAATACACCAAAATATAGCTGGAAAATAAGACTTTTTCATTTAAATGTTGGCAATACGGGAATATTATCAAATAATTCTAAACATTTTCTTTTTTAAAAATATTTTTAATGCATTTTAAATGTTGTTTAATAAATTATTTAAAGGAATCGTTTTGAAACGACGATAATAATATTTGAAATAAAATTTAGAAGGTACAGCAGTTGTTATTACAAATTCACTTACCGAATTCATTGATTAAGTATCGCGTTTTTATGCATATAAAGTACAGACAAATAATCAATCGCGTTTTTATGCATAAAAAACAGACAAATAATCAATTCGTTGCCCAATTTATTTCAAAATTTTAGGAGAATGTATTTTTTGAATATTGAATCCGTGCTTCGTATATTATCTATTTAAATTTTTGCCTTTTGAATTTATCAAGCTTACTGGTACTTAAACAGCCAGATAGGCAACTTCCTATAAATGTACTCCATTCAAATTTTGATTGAAAATTCGGTATAACATTCAAAAATGCCAAATTTCATCCATCCAGCATAATGCGCATTTCAGCTATTTTGTTCACAGACAAAAAGATTGTGACTTTTTTTTCTTTTGAGGAATATCTGAAACAAATAAAATAGTTAAAAATCCCAAGTTAGAATTTGTTGATAATTATTTTACTTTTTTTATATTTCGTATACTAGAAAATAAAAACTGTAATTTGATTTATGGAATATAAGGAAAAACTTTTATAAATTTATTTCACTCCACACACATTAAATAAACATTTTTTAGCGATAGTTTTAGCGAATACATTTCTTTTATAACGAAAAATTTTCCAAGCTTACATTTTAGCTTTTTTTTCGAAAGAGGTCTGGATTTATATTAAATCATTGTAAGTCGAATTTAAACCCTTAAAAGGTTTTTCTCTTGTGTAAATGCGTATAATATGGCCTATTACTAAAAATATTTTTGAAGTTCTAATTGAATTAGAACGAATCAGTAAAAGACCAGAACAACGTACTAAGGGAAAAGAATTTTAATGAGTGATGGGGTAAAATTGTATCACATAATTTCTTTTCAAAGGATTTAAACTACAAATAAAAATTAATTTTTATTTGTAGTTCACAGTTGTTTTTGTTCACAGTTAATTTTCAAATTTAAATTATCCCCTTTATGTCAAACGAACACCAATAGCAGGCTTTCTACGCTTTTTTTATAAAATATTTTTTTTAGTAATAAATAAAATTATGGCAGTCAAATTAATGTTCAAAAAACAGAACCAATGCTAGATGGCATTTTGATCGCTTTAATAAAGAAATAAGGGATATATTTTCAGATTTAACATCTCTCTTAGAAAACAAGTAGATTGAAAATTCACTTTGTAAGCTTGTTTTATTTTGTTTCATTAAATTGTTTTCCAATGAAACATTTTAGGTTAATTTCTTTTAGAGAGTATACACAGGTTCTCATAACATAACTTCTGTATACATATATAAGGCATAAGCCTTGGATGAGTTAGTTCGTGGATTAATCATACAGCTCAAATGAAAAAAAAAATGATGGAAGTGGAAATTTTCTTTTATTTCTATATTTCTCTAATTATTTAAGTTCAAAATATTATCTAAATTACTTAATCACTTTATTATAACAAACACTTTTCATATAAAGCTTATTTGATATCAATTTATCTTCAAAATTTATGAATTTATACAACTAATCAAAAATCTTCTCAATAAATACTTATTGATTGTTAACCGAAGACGGGGTAGCTTCGTGGTAGAGTTTTAACAATTTATAATTCTATGGATTTATGTACTTACCACTGTAAAATATTTTTATTAGGGCTAATATAAGTATTTTTAAATGATAAATAGTGTAATAGATTGAGCAACTTAAATGTTTAAAATTCGATTGAGGTACCTTAATAGCTCAGAAATACATTGTATATAATTAAATATCGTTTAAATTCAAAAGGAAGAAATATGCTTACCACTGTCGGTTCGAGTAAGAATTTTCGTAGCGACATTAAATCCTAGCATTTGTCATTAAATTTTATTTTGAAAAAGTTTTCAGACATGAAATACCATTGTGTTATGTTCCTTATGTCTAAAATCTTCTTATATTTGATTACGATTATTTAGTATTGATTTTATTTAATATTAATTCAACATTCATTTAAAAAAACTGTTGATGCTGTTAGAATTCCTTAAAATTCGGAATCTTCCTGTTAATGACTTTATGGATATTTTGACTTCAATTTTGATGTATTGATTATTTGAAGACTACAGTTTACGACATTTTATTTTATTTCTTAAGGAAAAACATGGCTAAAATGTTATTGATAAAATTGCATCAGATTGCAAAAGTTTTATTTTCATGCAATGTAGCAATCCGCCCAGCCAGCCTAATAAATGCAAAACGATCTTCGCATTTTAATATATGATATTACAGAATTTCAATTCCACGATTTCTAAATTAAAAAAAACTATTTAAAATTATTTTAAATTACCTGCAATAGAGTAGTATGTAAGCTTACCAATGGATATTCGATGATATTTTTACCCTTAACGCTCAGGGGTAATTATGCGTACTACTTTCGGCTTTCCCTGAACGATCTTTGATAAGTATATTTACTACCCCTTATTTCATAAATTAAACGACAAATCAACGAACTTTTGATGTTTTGGTATTTTCATCATCAGTTTATCATGATATAAACCTAAAAAGTTTCAATTGTCAATGCCCCGTAATATAAAGTATTAAGTTAGATACCAGTGGGCTGCAGACCCAAGACTCGTTTTCTTTAGATATATATTTTCCTTTAACCAAACCATGAACCAATTTATCTCCGCTTTCCAGTTTGCTAACATAAATATCATTTTAAAATCCTCAGAATCCTTTTTATTTTTCTATATATATCTTGAACATCGTAAATACGAAAAATTATATTTTTTTTTCCTTTGATTAAAATTCATTAGAAAAAAAAAACAATAATAATGGCAATTTCACCATTTCTTTATTTTATATTAGTTATAATGACAAAGTTTTAACAGCCATGTAAATAAACTGATCTTTTACTATTACTTATTTTATTTCACAAATTTCCAGTACAATTAATTTTTTTAAATCTATTAGGTTCATTATCGCGTATAGTTTCATTATTGCTAAATTATCAAACGATATTTGTAACACTTTATCTTTCTTTATTTATGTGAGAAGAAAGAAAAAAAATCACAAGAATTTATTGAAAGCATTAAATAAAGACAAATTAAGTCATCGAAGAATTTATCAGCGAGCAATTTCTATTCTCACAATTATTCTAAACAAATCTCATGCAATAAATTAGGAAAGAAATAAAGAAGACATTAATAAATGAATAGAGAAGCATAAACTAGCAGAAAGAATTGAATGACTTCAATTCTTTTCGCTTAAGCTTTCAACGGGAATTAAAATAGATGTATCGGCAATCAAATAACTCATATAAATGTTCAGTAATTTTTCTAGTTTCCGAGGTAGTTTAACACGTCAGGAGGCTTTAACAATGTCTGCCCTTAAATAATTTGTATTTATTGCAAATGTAAAAATAAATCGTATAGCATTAATAAGTTGAATATTTTGTCATTACAGAAGGAAATACAGAATTATTAATGTGACTTACAATACAGGACTATAAACAATACATTTTCAATAAAGGTGTCTTAAGATTTTATTATATCCATGATTTTACATATTTCGAAAAAGATTAATTGAAACATTAAATAATAAAGTTTAGAATATAATTTGAATAAGAAATACAGTCTTCAAAATGTATATGCAGATATTTGTAAATTTCTATTTTTATTTGTGTATAGTAAAATGTGCAGTTTAAAAAAATTGTATTGCTCTTTATTCAATTATGCATAACACTGCATTAATTTTGAAGCTTTTAAACCAATAATATTTTGTAGATATTTCTGAAATCTGAGGATTTTATCGTTATTTTTTCTTGGCTACTTTTCTCAAGTTAAAGTGTTTTATTTCTTCCTCGTGAAAGAAAAACTATTACTGTAATCCTTATTTATAAGCGTACCACTTTTCTTTATTTATCTTATCCACAAAACCTTTGAAAGCTATCGATATTTCACTACTTATAACCGAATTTCAATCTAAATAAAAATTAAAAAATAACATACTGTTTCGAAGTTTCTATTTAGTTATAAAAGAATTATATTATACGTTCTCTCAAGATATCAAATGGAATATTTTAGATGCAAAGTTAATTTTATAATAGCAGAAGCTAAAGCTGTTAAAATTGAAATTATTTTTTACCTTCTTTAGATTTTCAGTCGTAATGATGATATTTTTAAATTAAAAAAAAAAAAAAGATTTCCTGCAGTTCCAATACTTGGGTAAATTTGATCTGTTTCTCTTGCTTTTATGAAGTGTTTATTTTAATTGCTTGCAATAATTATTATTTTTAAAAATTCCTCTTAAGAATATCCCATTATCATAAGTAACATACAGGTGGTTATCGAAATAATGGAAACATCTGTGAATAAAAGTACTATTTTTGTATGCTCTTCGTAAGCATTAAAATATGATAATAGCCACCAATTTTTTTTTATAAATAGCAATGTATGTATTATCGTAGTATGTGTCAGTTTTATTAAAATTCTGTAATTCTTGGATTTCTTTCAAAAGTGTAAAATGCCGGACCTCTCAGATTTTCAAAGTGGAAAAATTGTTCTGTTTTTCCCCAATAGACCGTCTAGCTGGAGAAAGTGTGACAAAAAATCCCAACTTTTAAGCGTTTCTAGAGGTACAGTTTCTAAAGTCATGACAGCATACACACAGCGTGGCAAGACAAGCTCTGCAAAGCAAAATAGTGGGCGGAAAGAGAAGCTCAGTGAAGGAGACCGATGGGTATTGAAGAGGATTGTAATGTCTAAAAAGCGAACAACTGCAGCACGAATGACCTCAGAGTTCAATCCCCATCTGGATTCTCCAGTGTCAGTGATTATAGTTAGAAGACACCTTCAGAAACGGAACATTTATAGCAGATCAACATTTTCCAAGCCACTTGTCACAGATGTTAATGTTAAACGTCGTCTATAGTGGTATCACAATCACAAAACCTGATCGATTGGTAAATGGAAGAAAGTAATATGATCTGATGAATCATGTTTTACACTTTTTCCTACAACAGGATGGGTGCACGTTTTGAGTACATCTGCAGAAGCGCATGATGGTGATTGTGTCTTTCCAGCTGTCAAGCATGAAGGTAGATCTGTCATGATATGGGTAGCCATGTCGTGGTTTTCTGATGGATCAATTATAATCCTGAAAGGAAGGATCACTGGGGAGAAGTATACAGAAATTTTAGCTGACCCGATCCATCCTATGATGCAAACTTTTTTTCTTACTAAAGATTGAATTTTCCAGGTTGATAATGCATCTATCCATACAGCGAGACTTGTCCAATCATGATTTGATGAACACGAGGATAAAGTTAAACATCTGCCTTGACCCGCACAGTCACCCGTCCTCAATATAATTGAACCATTATGATCTATTTTAGAGCTTTCAATACGGAATCGATATCCTCCACCGGCATATCTCCCAGAACATTCACAATATCTCTAGAAAGAATGGTATAATATTCCTCTAAACACTATTCAACATTTGTATGAATCGATTCCTAGGAGAATCCTATCTGTATTACATGCCAAAAGTGGCCCTACACCATACTAATAAAGGATTCTTTATAAATCTAAGGTGTTTCCATTATTTTGATAACCATCTATAGATACCTTTACGAAGTAAATAAGAAATGATATGATTCTGTACAAGCGCATTATTTTTCCATGACATGCTTCATAATCAGTGAATATTAGGAGAACGCATGACGCATGCGATGAGTCATTCTTAGATAATCCAAAAAATATACTTTTATTTAAAAATGAAAATATCTATTGAAATTTCAAACATAAAATAATTCAAATCTAAAAATATTTAGCCATTCAAAATTTTAAAAAATAATAATGAAATATTTCTGAGATACTTGATAAAAGAATCTACGAATACTTTCCCAATTATTTTTGCTATTACTCTAATTAAAATATCAAAAAGACAGGAAAAACAGCAATCTACAGTCATTTGCATATTTAAATTAATACATCATAGGAAGCATATGAGTTCCGATTCTCTAAAGAATAGATGCGTATGATAAGGAAAATAAAAACGGAAAAATAATTGAACTAGAGAATTGCTTTTATTAAACATACATTCATAGAAAAATAAGTCGGCATTTATTTAAGCATCCATAGAGACACAGTCTGCGGATATGTTAAGAATAAAGCATAGTCCAATTATTTTAACTAAAACATTAAGAATTAAATATATTTCGGCTTGTTTCTGAATAAACACAATGCTAATATCAATATTTAACTTTCAGTTAAAATAACATTCATAGTAAATTCTTAAGCTAATGCATACGTGCGTGGTAGATAGAATACAAATATTCTTTCAGAAAATAGGATTTTTTTTTGCTGTCAGAAATCATCCTATTCAGCACAACGCATTTTACCGAATCAATTAACTAACAAAATTTCACAGTAGTTAAATCCCTGTTCTCCGAAAAATGGAATGTGAAAGGATTAATTGTGATGTTTGTGATGTTTAATATTTATTCAGCATTAAAAATGAGCTCGATATATTGAAATGCGGCTAATTTGTGAGTTATTTCGGATGTTAGATGCATTTTGCATTTGTTTTCTAACATTGTTCATTCTACCTCGCCTTTTAATGGTCTTTATTCATTGCTGAAATTTGTTAGAGTATTTTGTCTGCATTGATTTTTCCAATATATCATCTATTTGCATTTGTTATATTTCTCTTCTGATTGATGTAATTTTATATACATATCGTTATATTTTATTATAGGTTTATATTTTTTTTATTTTTCATTGAAATGCTTATTGCTTTTTCTTATACTCAAATGTTATTTACTACCTGATAAATGAATTTTGCCGCCTTTTATATGAAATGCACTTCTTTTAAAATGCATCTTTACATTCTACCAATCTCATCCCACCTTCCCAAAAAAAACCTACTTAATGTCTCTTATCTTTCATTCTTTAATCTGCTTTTCACATAGTAAACATTTAATAACATACAAATATCTGAACCACAATATAAAATTTAGGCCGTAAATTGTTTCATTCTTTGCTTTACGTTTAAAAAGGTTGATTGGTGACCTTTATTTATATATATATATATATATATATATATATATATATATATATATATATATATATATATATATTCAGATATAGATAAAGATCTTCCACTAATACTTCACAATATTCAAAAGTATTTGACAAAATGAAACATTAATTTCTTACATCATTCTAGATTAAACAATAAATTAATTATTAAAATTTTAATAAATTTTAACAAAATATATTGTATTTTTATAACTGTAGAAGGCTATATTCTTGAAATTCTTTCAATATTTCAGAATAATCCTAAAGTTATCACTTAAAAGAAATTATAATTCTTTCCTTTTACCGTTTTAGGAAAGATGATCACTTACAAAATCATCTATTTCATATTTTTTTTAGCCAGGCAGTTGTCTTCCAGTGATCTGGTAGACAAAACGCATTTTTAAACTCTAATAAAAACAGCAGATGGAAGTACATGGCATAGCCTCATATTCTTTTAGATTTGTTAACAAGTAATATCCGCCTTCACAATGAGAAGAGGAAATGAATATTTCTTTGAAAATTAACTCTCTAATAGCGTAGAATATTCTTAAAGATTGCCATAATATCTTTATGACTTACATGGTTTTCAGAATACGCAGAATCGTTATTAAGATATTTACAATATTTTGTGATAATAGAGTCGGATCTTTTCATCACAAATGTGCATAAATCTAAAAGACAGATATTTCCATATAAAGAAAAATGGCTTTTATTATAAGCATATTCTCTTTTAATGATATGAAATGATAATATATAAGAAAGAAAATTGAGAATAAGGTAAATATCTATAAAGCAAACTATCCAATGTTTTCGTTAAATTAACTAAAATTGATTTCAAAAGTTTACAGAATTTCTCTCACAGTTTGAATCAAATTTACTATTTATCTATTTTTGAATATATTTTATTATGCATTTATTATTAGTTATTATTTAATTTGAAATCAAATTTATTATTCATTATAATAACAGTTAGTTATAAATAATCTCTCTTAACATTCTGATTTTTCAGAATTTTCCAGCAAGAGAAATTTTTAATTACATTTGTAATCTTCATTTATATAGTAAAAGTATTCATGTTTTTCCATCCAATAAAATAATTAAAATTAAAAAGAAAATATTAAAATATTAAGTCAACAGAGAACACTGCAATACACTTTGTTTCAGCCATGTATGTATTTCTGAATGTATTATAATGCATTATTTTTTCAGTGAAAGAATACGTTTGTAGCGTTACCTTCTGTAATCATATTCTTCAATAATGGTGCAATTTTTACAATCATACCTTAGAAAATTCTATTTTTTTATATCCTCTACAAACGCATATTCACATAAACAAAATTGATACGAGTGGATGTCCTTTTCTTCACTGGACACGGATCATTCCTGACATACCTACACAGATTCCATCTGGTCAACTCTCCTTGCTGTAGCTGCAAGCAGATAGGTCACCCAATTCACTTTGCCACCGAATGCTTACTGACTCTCTCATGGCACATGAGAAAGCCAGAAACAAATCTTGAGGAAGAATGGTACAGGAAAGTTGTATCGAATACCCTTTCACGCAGCAAGATCCAATCCCTAGTAAATCATATTCATAAATACCAAGACCTCTTGAAGTCTACACAATAACTGAGACCAAAATGCCACTTGTCAAAATCAATTAAATTATTCATTCAAAAATGTTCACAAATCAGTCAAAAGTGCAGTTCTCACGAAAGAAATTAAAACACAGGATCCAGACGGACGCTATTGATTTATAACTCTACAATGTTTGCTTATATGCTTATACATGTCATACAGATATTCACAATGTAATTTATCATTTTTTTTCTTTTCAGTTAGTAATCTCATTTTCCTGTAAGTTCAACCCATAATCACTATTTGTTTAAATATTCTTGTCCCCTCCATTTAGTTATTACTTCACCAAAAATTGAATACAGTAGTGTAGGATTTGACACCAATGGGATTCTCTCTGGAGATCCCTTGATGGTTTATCGTCTCTTTCTTTAACATTTTTTTTTCTTCCTTCCATCTTGTGCTCATCCAACTGGTTAGATTACTTAGTGTTATAGGGGGCAAGGATGGCGTATATGGCAAGGATGACAAGGATGTTATAAATACGAGTATATGCTAAAATATTTTATTCTTAAATATAATGGACATTAGAATGTAAAGAATACAAATATAGGTATAAGAATACCAAAGAATGCACAAATAAGTAAATACATGTACAAATAAAAGAAAATCGCTTGAATATACATCATCAATAATATAAAGTCATTAAAAACTTAACCATCATCCAAACAAAACGCTTATGCTCCTAAATGTTATTTCCAGCTATTTATATCGGCATTTAGATATAAGGTAAATTAAATTAAATATACAAAAGGATGTAAAAAAAGTACCACACGTCAAAATTGACTAATATTCCATCTGAATATACATGAAACAACGGACATTCGTTTTGAAGGGGAAAAAATATATAATTTGAAAGTTGATCAATAGATGGCGGTGTACTCGTTAAAAGACATGACATGACGTTTAATTCTTTGTTCTAAACCAATCTCCCATAGCAATATCACGGTGCCACGACGAATAGGGGAAAATATCAGTTTTAAATGTCCCTAGGCTTCAGTTATCTCCAAAATGCAGATTAAAGTGCTGCTTCAGTGGTCTTGCAATATGCAAGTGTGCATAAAAAATTATGTGTCCACTCTTCCGTATTGTTGCAGTCCTGAAAGGAGATGTTTACGCAAAAGAGATTCATTACGTGCCCCATTAAATGTATATATTACAAGACCCGATATACTAAGATCTTCGAAAAAGAAAGTAACAACTATAAATACTCCATAAACTTGAATTACATCACATATTGACTTTTGAATAAAGAGACAATGGTTGGATTATGAACAGATACTTACTTGTCCATATTATAGTACAAATTTGCGTATTGATAGTATCTCGGATATGGAAAATAGAAAAATTGAATATATGCATGTGCGGTATATCTAAATAAACTATTTTTGCCTGTATATCCCCAACACACACACGCACACACACACACACACACACACACACACACACACACACACACACACACACACACACACACACACACACACACACACACACACACACACACACACACATCTTCATTATCAGAAGAGATCGATATGAAAGCTACATATAGTTGAATGTATAGTGAAGGTATTAAATCTGTCGTGCTAATTTAAACCGACTCATTTGCAAATATTTAATCAATAAATTATGTATTTCTTTTGGCTAAAAAAAGCTTTTAATACCAGTCATTATATTACCGACAAACTTTGAATAAAAGAAGTGTTTAATTGTCTTTGAATAAACATTTATTAAAACGTTAAATCATTTCGTAAATTATTTAGAAAATCGTATTTTTGAGATTAATATTTATTATTATTTATAAAGAAAAGAATAGTATATGACAAAAGAGCGTGTAATATATAAGAAGAAATTTAGCATACTAATATCAATTTAGGAAAAATATTGCTACTTTAAAGGTACACCGCATATGAAAAGGAGTGACTTATAATGCATTTTAAAAGTATTTCTTTTCATAGAGTTTTGACTTAATAAAATTGGTAAAGTGATTTTATAATAAATGCTTTTGGAAATTTCTCCTAATAACTTAAATACTGTGTAAGAGTTCCCCGCTTGTGAAATATGTAAATACTTTGTCAATGTGGCAGACTTGAAAGTCAGTGAAGCGTCCTGGAAAGTATACAAGAAAATCCAGACATTGTACGCTAACTTAAAATACAAATTTGTTGAAAACTATCATTTATCTTCAGAACTATATAGTTAACTATAATGTCTTATCTTTCTTTCTGGAATTTTTCATGTCTAGAGATTTAACTCTTTTCCTGAATTCTGCTATAATTTAGCTGAACAGAATAAACTTACAAGAAAACTGATGTATATAGCAATGAATTATTCAGCTAACAGAAAGTTAAAAAAAAAATCATTGAGTCTATCATACACTAGAAGTAATTTTTTTACTCGTCAAAAAGAAAATATAATCAATTTTAAAACATGGAAAATAAAATATAGCTATTGAACGGAAAAGAAAGAACAGAAAGGTTTAAAAATAAGCACTCTAATTTATAAAAATTCGTTATTCAATACAAAACTTATATAAATTATTTTTATATAAAGCTGAAGTATCTATATTAACAATCTGTGTAATATATATATATATATTAATTTTTTATTGGTTCGGGAAAAATAAACCAACAATGGTAATTAACATTTTTAACAATACTCAATTCTTAAAAAAATGATTAATTGTATAAGATAAATCATTATGCTTACATTATTTTTTTAGTAGAAGTTACCTCTTTAACATCGGTTTTCATAGGTTATTTAAAAGATTTTTGATACATAGACTAGAGAATCATAGAAGGGTCTAATTAAAGAGTAGAAATATTTTGCATAAACAGAGAATTGAATATGACATATATTCAACAATAATTTTACAAATATTCAAATATTAAAAACCAGCCCAGGTGTCGTCAACGTCATCTGACCGCAGCTCAAAATAACTCTATTGTTGCTTAAAACTCGAGGTTAATATAACTAAACCTAAACCTGGTTTAATTCTTCCATTGAACAATTGCTGCTCGAAATATCTAACCCAAAGCTGTGTTGATGTCAAAAGGACTGAAGTATAATAAGCCTGCGAGCTATTTTTGGATTTATTGCTGTTTTTCTTGCAGTTTAACTCTTATCCTATAGTTATATAGAGAACAACAGTTGTCCTCTTAGCATCCAAGATTCCTTTATTGCAGTAGCATATTGTAGAGAGTACATCATTACATTAGATTCGATATCAAGCAGTCACCGTTATTAATAAGGGAACATAGCATATCAGAAAAACTGGGATATGAATCTTAAATGGGTATGTTTTTTTTTTTTTTTTTTTTTTTTTTTTTTTTTACTTTTATACGTGACTCACTGTGAAACCTCCAAGGGAATATCTTGAAAACCAAAATGTATCTTTTGTTCAAAAAGGCCTTCTTGCCCCTTTATTTAAACCAATTAATAACGTTTAGGAAATATATAGATGATGGGGATGTTATTAACATCTCTATATATTCTCGAAAATTAGGCAGCCTTTATTTAAAACTGGAAAAGTATATCCCGGGAACCTTAATATGGTAGGACCTTAATTAAGTTAATATGATAACTTTATATGAAGTTAGCCTACATACAATTTCGATTGTTTTATAATACCCGGCAGCATAGGGCATCTTTTCATAAAAGTCATACGGCGTAAATTTTAATCTATTTTGAGACATGTAGTGTCCTTTATTTCCTAGAAAAGGTTTCTTATATTATCAGACGCCCTATAAGTTTTGCATATTTTTTAATCCAATATTTTATCTGGGGACAAAATAATTCTTATTTAGGACAAACTTCCAGAAATAATCTTTATTTTCATTATAAGAAACTTCACAAAAACTTTACTTCATATTAAAATCTCTACCACAGAATCATGTGGTTATGGCCCCAGATATAATTTAACAGATTTCCGAACCAAATTCTCATGACCCAATTGCAATATGCATTGCTGAATGTAAAATCTTACGCACTGTCGGCATTAATGTTATCATCTTCCAGTTAAGAGATAATTCTATCAAATTTCAATGGAACAATGCAAAATTTTACTCAGAATTTGCACTCAAACTTATGGTAATCGATAAAAGAATTATTTTTATTTATTGTCATTGATATACAGTGGTGGCCCAAAGTGTGGACATTTTTTGAAAGTCTCATGTTTTTCAACTTTGCGTGCTTGTAGAATATATTAATTTTCACTTAAATACAAATGTTTATATATCAAATTGAAGGTAATTTATTGTAGAATTTAATAACAAAAACAGTATTATAATATCTGTATTACAAAAAAAGTTACGCTCATTTTAGTAGAACAAACAAACACAAATCGTTTTGAATAATGACGTGTTTTGCAATAAAAGCGTACTAGCCAATCACAAACACTGTTCTGAGGACCCCATCAAATGTCTGTAACTATAGTTTAGGTTATTTGGTATGTAAAATAGTTATTGTTGTGGAAATATTTTGAGGAATGATGCATACAATTACAATTAAATAGAGTATTGCTGTTTTTGAATATTTTAAGTCCTTTTTTCTAATTAAACTAATTTTAAACAATGTCACCAACAAGAAGAATTGATTGGACATCTACAAAAAGAAGCCGAATTGTCATATTGAGAGAAATTGTCCTCTCTTATGCTGAAATTGCAAGACAAGTTGGTGGTTCAGTGACTTGTTCTGGTGTACGAAAGTTCTGTTTACGTTATGAAAAAACGAAATCAGTGGAAAATAAGGCCAAATCAGTCCGAAAAAAGTGCACAAGTGATACTGCCGATAGAAAAATTAAACGGCTATGCCTTCAAGATAGAAAAATTTCATCAGATGCCATTAGATGTTAAATGAATGCAGCGGGTATTGCAGTAAATTCAAGAACAATAAGAAGAAGGTTATCAGGATTTAGACTACAAGCTAGAATTCCAAGGAAAAAACCATATTTAAATCAAAAGCAACGCGAAAAACGAGTTAAGTGAAAAGAACACATTAAATGGTCAGAAAATCAATGAAAGCAAGTAATCTGGAGCGATGAGACTAAAATATCGCTCTTTGGTAGTGATGGTAGAAAATATGTGAGAAGTAGAGTAGGTGAAGGACTTCATCCTGATTGCATTGAAGCAACTATAAAAACTACAACAAATGCCATGATTTGGGCATGTATTTCTGCAGATAGTGTGGGCCGAATTCAAGTGATTGATGGCATCCTGAATGCCAAAAAATACATCGAAACTGTCCTGGAACCAAAATTGATACTTTCCATCAGGGATTTCTTCCCCAACAAATCACCATTTATTTTTCAGCAGAATTCAGCTCCATGCCACACAGCAAAAGTATGCAAAGCATGGTTTCAAAATAAAGGCATAGATGTATTACCATGGCCAGGAAACAGTCCTAATCTGAATCCAATTGAAAATTTGAGGCAACGTTTGAAAATTCGTGTACGAAAAAAAAAACGTCCCTCCAATAAAAGACAACTTATTGAATCTATAATTGATTCTTGACACCATGTGATTACGAAAGATGAACTCCAAACACTCGTTCACTCGATGAAAAGACGCTGTGAAGCTGTCTTAAAAAATAAGGGTTATCCTACTAAGTATTGATTGAAGTATCACTTTAAAAAAATGCAAATCTAAGATAGATCTTACTAAAATGAGCGTAATTTTTTTTGTAATACAGATATTGTAATACTGTTTTTGTTATTAAATTACCTTCAATTTGATATACAAACATTTGTATTTAAGTGAAAATTAATATATTCTACAAGCACGCAAAGTTGAAAAACATGAAACTTTCAAAAAATGTCCACACTTTTGGCCACCACTGTAGATGGTAGCATTTTTTAACTCTCTTGATACTAATGAAGAGTCATGCCTTTATACAAAACCTAATGAACAGTTCTTGAATAACTGTTTTTACATTGGTGGCATAACCGAATCATAATAAAACAGAAAAAGGATGTGGATTGTCTCCCCATATTGATTTGGTTGACAATGAAGAGGCAAAAAATGGACTAAAATTACTTTCATTAATATAAATGATTCTACTGTTGTTTTTTTTCGAGCATAACTTTCTGTACATTTTCCTCGATTTCCAAACATGACCCCATTACACTCCTTTTCTTTATGAAATTATAAATAAACTTTTTGAAGAGCACGGAATGCATACTCATTAGAGTGCCCATGAAAGTAGTCGGCCACAACAAATCATATCGATACTGTTTCGCTTAGTGGTGGCGGTTGATCGGCTGTACTCTCAGAAGCTTCTAGTATGGTGATTGGTTTACGCCACCTTGGGAGGATAGTAACTGTGTAGATCGAGTTACTGCAGCTTTCCGATACCAAATTCAACTGATGTGCCTCCTATGGAAGAAGTTATCCCATGGCCAGTGATGTCTCTTAGAGCTCAGCCATAATTCTGCCGCTGCATCCTGGTCATTCAGTTTAATCTTATATTTTCGAGTAGGTCGACGTGGCTTCCGTCAAACCGCTTTCCGAATATCTCAGAATATCTCGCCTCAAGAACGATACATTCAAATGTATTATTTTCTTCGAAATGTGCTAAGATATATGGATTTGATTTCACTGAGTTTATGCAGGTAGGATAAACCCACCATCACACATCATCGCAATAATAATTTTAAAAAATGCATTGTTTACAAAAATATATCAAGAATAAATATTATTTTATTATTATGAAAAATACAAAGGCATTAAACAAATAAAAATTATAATAATAATAATAAATGACTTGATTTTTTTTTTTTACATCAATGGGCTTGCACATTTCATATTACTCGCTTTCTCCATGCAACATTTTTAATTCTTAGACATCCTTATTAGAAAATAAATAGAATTTCATTACAATAGCTGATTTATGATTGTATACTTTAAACACATTTCTATTTCTTCAATTTTAAGATTGTGTGGATAAATAATGATGCTATTAACCATACAACAATTGTTTACTTACATAAATTTTCATTACTTCAATCTGAACAATTGAAACGCTTCAAGATCTCCAATTAAGCGTTATTTTCTTAATCGACTGTTTCAAATTTTAATGCCTTAATATATTAGTACATAAACGAGATTTTACGCAATGTAAATGTCTATTTGAGGAATACATTAAATAGCGAAAATGTCAAAAGATTATTCCATTACTCTCACTATTAGTTAATTGATTGAAGTACAGCAATGGCTCCTTTTCTCTAATGACGAGCCATAAGTAACGTCAAGCCAAAGAGCACCCTCAATTCGTCCCTCTCACAAGGAAGCCTTTCGAAAATGTAATTAATCGTAGCCAAATTAACTTATTAGGTAGTAATTCATATCAATTAAATTTTGTTTATTATTGTTTCTGTTAAATTGTTAAAATCTTCCGCTTTTAAATTTTTATTAAGTAAATATGTTTATTAATTGCCACATTTGAATAAATTTCAATAAATAATAAATTTAATAGACTGAATTTGAATTTTCAAGAAATGATATTAAGCAACAGATTATGTAGTAAGGAAATTTCTATAAAATTATTCTTTTTCTCAAAGAACTAAAACCTCGCTTGTTTCACAGTATTAGCAGTTTTTGAAGCAATGGTAATAAATACTTATTTAGAAATATTATTCGAATATTTTTTTTTATTATTCTAAGCAAAGAAACATAGAAAAACTATTTTTGAATGAGCATTATATATAATTTTTAATATCTAAAGACGCTTTGGAATAAAACATGGACGTTAAACTTTGAATCTGCATAACATTTGCAAATAAATTACCAACGTTTTATTTAAATTTCTAAAGAAAATGATATACAAAAGATATCGGAAATAACATATTGTCAAAATGAGAAAGTATTCATTTAACCTGAATTATAAATTTAAATAAAAGTTGAAGTTTGCTTTTACATTATATATTTTTAATTCATCTCTTTATAAAGACGACAAAAATAAATATTTTTCATAGAACCTAAAAATATCATTTTATATATAAGGGCATTTATGTTCATTAAATATTATTTTATTTAATAGTTATGTAAAAAACTCTCATATTATTTCTCATGAAAACTGCTGTATTTTAAAAGAAATTAAACTTTATTAAACGGAAATTCATATATTTTTAATATTATTAATTAAAATTTAACTATAATATCTAATTAATTTATCTTAATTAATTTAAATTTATTTTAGAAAGAATGTGTTTTAAGATGTCATTCTCCGTTTTGATATTCGCATTTGACAAAATTATTTTTGCAACACTAAAAAAAAAAAAAAAAAAAAAAAAAATAGCTTTTTTATTTATTTGATGGAAAGGACTTCAATAATGTATTTTGTATCAATGAAAATCTTTTTGTCATATTTTTTATCCACTTTTAAAGAAACCATGTTTACAAAAATATTTCTTTAGTTTTCAAGATTTTTTTTTCTTTTTGGACACTCGACAAAATAATACTATACGGTAAGGTTTTCATATATGGTTCTTATTACTTTTTTTTAAAAATTGAGTTTATTTCATTACTTTTAAGAGAATTATATGCAAATAACTACATTTTGTATATTGTTTAAATGATCAAAATTAATAAGTTCCATTTAAAAAAAAGGAATTTCATTTTCAAAAAAAAAAAATCATTTAGGGAATAAATTCCATTAAAAGAAAAGAGCATCTATTCAGACACCTTTTCTCTCACTAAATCGATTAAAACCTGCATTCGATTAACACTCATTTGCTTTGAAACCAGGAAATAAAAAAGGTTTAAAATAACTAGAGAATAGAAAACGTTTTGTTGTTAAGTATGACTCGAAAAGAAAAAAAAAGTCAAAAACATTTTAAGTATCTTCGCCATTCAATTCTAAATGAACCTTAGAATAGTTTGGTTTCAAAACGCTGCTGTATTTTTTTTATTCATAAAATTGGCAAACGAAAACAGTAGTGATAGGGATGATTAAAAAAAGTGTTTGAACATTTTGTTGTTTTTCGATAAATTTATTAATAAAATTATCACAAGCCCGTTTTTCCTTCAATACTTCTTCATACAGTATTAACTTTTTTTTAAACATTTTTTTTAATATTCTATTTATCACACTGAAATTGCTGGTAAGATGAAAAGAACAACATTCAAAGTTTAAAAAAAAACCAGACGTCATCAAAAAAGCTATTGAAATGTTTAAAGAGTTGAAACACTTTGCCATTTAAAAATTTTTTGTATGATAAAACGCTTTAAAAAGAGAAACTGAATGGTAAACAAGTGATAGAATACATAATAAAGAAAAGAAGTGATCAACCAACAAAATAAATTCGATATTATTTTAGATGCATGAATCGAAAAATTCAACAAAATAATCTGTTAAACTGTAATAAAAACTTCTTTGAAATACAGAAAAAAATAATACTTATTTTTATTTTTAATTGAAATTGTTCGATAAAAATTTAAATGATCATTCTACAGAAATATTTTTAAATGAAAACAAAGAGATTTAATTTCAAGAATTAAAGTCCTAATTTAATCTTGATAAACACATAATAACAAAAAGAAGTACACAGGATGAAGAAAGGCACATTTTTCATGAATTTTATATTTATTGCTGGATTTGTATTGCTAATTATTTGCAATATTGCTTTCCTAAGAAGTTAATTTCGGGGTGGGATTGAGAGATATTTTAATTGATACTGGGTAGATTGCAGGTTGTGAACTCCGGCCGTAGATGGCCATATCATGAATTGGCAACGAAAACTCACCATCAGTCGAACAGCTTGCTGATATCTATCTCCATTTGGACTCAAATTTTGTTCTGTGACATTCGATGTTATGTCACATTAGCTATATGATGTAGAAGCTCACAGAGGGAAGGGTCACTCGAGTAAAGAAAGGAGAAGGAGGGGCGAAGTTTCTCTTTGGCGCATTAATTTCTCACTGAAAAGTTTTTGCTGTTCCAGTTATGTAACGCTGTTGTTACATTCTAGTTCATTTCGTATTAAAAGCTATTTAATTTTGAGATAAAATTAAAAATAACATTGCTATTACGGTATAGCTCCATAAATGTGCCATTTTTTTAAAAAAATGGAGGGTTAACGCATGTATTGCCTAGGTATTCAGACTATTGTTAGCAGAGAGAAAAAACATTTTTATTATTCGAAAACGATAAACAAAGCTATTTATTTGTGTTGCCACAAAAGGTGTGTCTAAAAGTAGAATTAACAAATAATATTGTTTTAAACTCATTTATTGTCAATGTTGTTTTAATTAAAGCTTTAGTTTAAAGCTTTTTGACACCTTTTCACAGTCAAGTGCATTATAAATACTTAATGCGACATAATAATAATTTTCATTAAATATTTCTAACAATACTGGCAAAACAATCCTCAAATGTCAAGAGTCAAGTGACTTGCTATCTGCTAATCACAAAGCGAATGAAGTGCAATGTTTACATATTTTTTTTATACAATGGATAGTTATATTTTTTACTCTCTTCTTTGGATTTGAGGCAAAAAGATTTCTCTCTTTGATCGACTAATTTTTACATCTTGGTTCTGCAATTCCTTTTGAATATTGGTTATCTATTGAAAAAGAAAATATTTTCAAACGGATTTCAAATTACTCTTCACTTCAGCAATTCCAGTTTCTCTTACACATCAACTATTTTGCAATTTCTACTTATTTTTAAGAAGCATAGAAGAATAAAGAGAAACATTTCCTAAAATTACTTTGACTTTAGCTTCAGAAGATTTTATTAATAGTTTTTATGTGTATTTCAAAGAAATCTCAAGTTTTTCTAAGAGCGATATAATTAAATGAAATATATTCTGCATTTTTTAAATTGATATATTGAAGCTTATTCAAACTTTGGTTTTCTCGCAGTTAAATATATATATATATATATATATATATATATATATATATATATATATATTATAATAAAGAGAAATTGAAGTTAAGTTAGGAAATCAAGTAATTCAATAGTAGAAAATGATGCAAAAATCCAGTAAAATACCAATCTCTTCCTCTATTAACAATCAAAAAGAATACAAACATATATATATATATATATATATATATATATGTGTGTGTGTGTGTGTGTGTGTGTGTGTGTGTGTGTGTGTGTGTGTGTGTGCATCTGCATATTTGTATTTTTCATGTGCCTGACCTACAGTTTGACTACAATTTGACCTAATAGCTACCTAATTTGAAACATAAATATTTTAAAGAGTGAAAAAAGAGTGTGTGTTTTTTAATTTTAATTACAATTTTGATTTATTAAAATTAAGCTGAATTTAACGGTTTTTCCAATATAACTTGTAATATCACAACAAAAAAAATTTCTATATTTTGACATATTTTTACAATACTTTCTGCCTAATTCCTAAACATAGATTAAGATATTGATTTAAAATTCAAAACTTTTTCATTGCTTCGTCAAATATTTAATATATATATATATATATATATATATATATATATATATATATATATATATAATTCAAGAATGTTCTTCCATTTTTAAAAGATAATTAAAAAGGATTTTGTTCAATACCTGTGTAATTTTGAAGAAGAAAAAAATTGAAGATACAATTCCTAGAAATTTCGAAGATAGATAAACCGACATTTATGTTTTTAATAGTTCAATGATATCAGAAGACTTATCGCCATTAGAAAGGTACTTGTTGATCATAAGAACATATGTAGAACAAAAAACGATTTTAATTTCTGTAGATTTAGCTTATTTAAGGGGAAGAAGTTAAATCTAAACAATTTAAGAGAAGTTAAATATATCCGAAAATTTAAGACAGCCAGTGAGTCTCCAAAGGTCATTAGTCATATTGTTGAGAATTTCAAGTTTTTAGACTATCATGTAACATACATTCATTTCTAAATTCTTAATTCTTCTCAAACTTTTTACTATAATTTTCAAAGTATTCTTTGCTGAAGATTTTGCGCTAATGTATTTAGCTTGTCATCTACATTCACAGCTTTGTAATAGGAAACATATGACTTTGTCTATTCAATAACAGCTACTGATATGTAAATTCACTAAATATTAGCAATATACGTATATACAAGTGATCGATAAAGTCCTTTAGTTTCGAAGTGGCTTCTAGTATAACCAGGGATGTAATTTGCATTTATAGTAAAGTGATTATGCTGAATTTATTGAAACAGCCACAGCGCCACTAGAAACAATATAACGAAGTTACAAAGGAATTTTTAAAACTAAGAGAGAACGTTTAAAAATTCAAATTAAAAATAAATGTTCACTGCGTCCAAATAAAAATAGAATGATTTTTTTCATGGAGTTATTTTTTTTTAAATTGACAAAGATGTTTGAGATTAGAATTATGAGTTTTCCATTACTTGAAAGAGAGCTCATTAAAAAATTCATTGTCGGAGCAAAGCAACAGCAAAAGTGAAATTTAAAAAAGAAAATAAATAAAACATATGGGCTACTGTAGCACCGCATATGATTACAAATAAGCTTGAGAGTCGACTTCGTCGAATACAAATATGTATTAAGGCCCATTTTGGACATTAGAACGCATCTTCCATGTCTATTTTTCGCAATACATTTCTTTTTGCTAATTTATGTTTTTTCCTTTTTCTTGTACCACACAGAATAACGCACGTTTGCTTTTGACGTTTCTTTCTACACAAAGTTTATCAGGATAACATGTTTAAATTTTGAAATGGCATTCATGGCTCCATGGTCTCGAGCTTTTAATCGGATATTTTGAAAGCCAAGAGTTCGAATCCTGAAATTTTCTCCACTAGTGCGTTTTTCAGACATTTTTTTTGTTTACTTTCCTATTTGGTTAAATTTCATATCACTTTTGCTTCACTCAGAAATACTTCCTGATAATATCGGATAATATGTTTTTTCAATTATTGTAAAAAAAATCTCTGCCTATTTCACAGATAACTGCATGAAATCTTTTCCTGTGGTTTTATTATGACTTACCATCATCTTATGTTACATACTGTTTTATATTTAAATTTATTTTAATAAAAGCTTATTTTTTTATGATTCTGAACTAAAACTTTTGAGATAAAATATTAAAATATCACAACGAAAATAAATATATTATATAGCAATTAATCTTATTGCAGGATGCAGAGTATATTTATCATTAAAAATGAAATTTATTTTCATTATTTGAAATTTTCAATTGATATTTACCATAATTATGACTATTTTAAAGCCTTGTGTTAAATTTACATAAAACTCACTTGGGATAAATTGTTATTTCCACTTAAAACATGCTTTGGTTAGTTAGATTAAAATCCCTGTACAGCACAAATGCTATTTTAAAATAAATATCATAACTTTGAGCCATGATCAGACCGGTATGACCGGTATGAACAAATTTGACCCCATAGAGGTTTAAATTATGCATGGCCCAAGTACAAAACATCAGGTACTTAAGATGGTTAGGCCATACGCTTAGAATCATACAAAAAATTATCACAATATAATCATGTTCCAGAAATATTTGAGAGTTGAAACTGTTATTGAAAATATCATCAAAAATATTAGTGTTTAAGTTCTTTTGTAAAAAAAAAATCCAACTTAAAAACAATTTATTTTTATAAAAAGAATTATATTTGTTTTACATCTTCTTATCGGCACAAAAATGTTAAATAAAAACTAATTTTTAAGTCAGTGAAGACTTAAATTTCAGAGGAAAATGTAAAATATGAATCTCGGGTAGCATAACTTACGACACAATATTGTACAATATTATGCGATATTATATTATATTATTCTAAGTTTTACAATAATATACAATATTGCGAATATTGTTTAACATCATGCAATATTGTACAATGTATGTGTGCTATTAGGGAATTAAAATATATATATATATATATTTTGAAGATTTTAGTCTCAAACCCATAACAGTTATTAAATAGAAATATCACATTTTTGTATATCAATGAAGATATGTGATATTGAATGAAGAAATGTGATATTAAATAGAAATATCACATTTTGTATATTTTCACTGGACTTCCAGAGAAAAATTGTTTTTTCCCCCAAGATGAAATGTTTATTTATTCTTCTTAATATGGAGACAAAGATAACATTAAAATTGATCAAAACAAAGAAATATATCTATAAATATCATTTTAGATACTAAGAAAAAAAACTTACTCTGCTAAAAGAGACCCTGCTTTATTCTAAAAAAGGCATCCGAAATAAAAACAAAAATATTTTGTCGTTTTATTAAATTAATTTTGAAATTGAACTTAATAATCCTACAAATCGAACAAAGTAGATTTTTTGGAAAAGCAATATAAATCAAATTAAATCGATACCAAAATGGGATCTGGAATCTTTTTTTCTTCTCTTTGAGTTACAACTTATGTAAATATAGAGAAACCAACATTTACTACCGGCGACAACAAGAAAGAAATGTTTAATGAAAGCACTAGAAATGAATGGATAACTCTATAAAATATGCTTCGTAATCTGCATAAGGATTCTGTCGAACTTTTGATTGGCATTCTGCTTCAAGTGCGGATCAGCTGAAATATTCATGAAAATTTTACCCTTCTCTGCTTTTCAATTTCATTTGCATTTTTTCAATGCTGTCCTTCTATTTCTTGGTTTTTTTCTTCTAAACAAGATGGAAACGTAGCACTTAATTCAGACACAGATAAATCTTCAGATCCATTTAGAAAAAAACTTCTTGTTGCTGTCTGGTATTTTTATTAAGAATTTTCTTTATTTCAAATATTTTTTTGTTGAACCTAATATATTTATTTTGTATATCCCTCTAAGGGGAGATATTTTATCGCTAAAAAATTAAGACACATGAATTAATTGTTTTAAGAACTTTCTTCATATATATATATATATATATATATATATATATATATATATATATATATATATATATATATATATATATATGTCTATTTCTTTCTTGCAGAATTTCTAATTTCTGTTTAATTTCAATTCTTATAATGAAAAGCTTCCGAATCTGAAATAATTGATAACTTGAAAGAAAACAGCCTCAGGGATATATAACATTTTGACAAAATGTACTGTTATCTACCATCACATGCAGCAAACTATAAGGACAAATTCTCGTGAGCTTTCCAACCGAGACAAAATAACTTAATTTGCCTCCCGATAATGCAATGAAATAAACTTTGATAGCAAGTAATTATCTTTCCTTAATTGAAATACATTATACTTTATTTCAGAAATGGAAAATGTATCATAATTTTGCCAATGAGTATAGTATCATATATTTAAAACGCAATCTAAAAAATAAGAAAACAAAATAACGGAAAATATGTTTTAATATTTATTTAAATACAAACACAAAGTTTTTTTATAACAACATATGTTTAATCTGGCCATCGTCTAAAAGCGAAAGTATTTCATCCGAAGTATCAGGATATATAAGTTGTGGTTTCGTCACAGGATCAAAGCAACAATGATTTCTATTTCCTTTTACTCCGGATGCATTATCAAATCATTTGCGTTGTTTCATATCCCATATAATCTTCTATATTGCATAGAAGATTGTTCGCGAACCTTTATTCGACAAGCAAACAAGATAAAAAATAACAGAATACAGACGAAGCATATGAAAAATTTATAAACACATGCAGGTATCAACAACACAGAAATTAATTTCTTTTCTACGTCTTTAAAGTCTTTGACTCAAATGAAAAACTCATGATGAAGCAAACATTTATTTAAAAAGGTATTCAAAAGTTACTAGGACATGTTTCAAAACAATAGATTATGTAACAGATAAAGACCATTCAACGAGAAAAAAACCAAAAAATTTGCCAAAACACAGAAAAAAGATAATAAAAAAACACCTGTAGAAATCAATAACGCTGAAATTTAATTCCTTTCTCAAGCATGCCCTTCGTTGTGATTGGAAACCTTATGGTAAAGTGAATTATTATTAAAGAATCAATTCAAAAATTTAAAATTCGAATCAAGATTAATGTCCATGGAGGGTTGATTGACTTCCATGAAAGAACATACTTCTATTTGTTAGCAAATTCATGCGTTTTTTTCCCTCTGTTAGTTTCTTTAATCGTAACTGCAAAGAAAATTTCAAATAAGTCAGCACATTCAAAAATGTAGTTGACATTCACATTTAAAGCAGCAGTTCCTGCAAAGGACAAAATACTTACAAAACTACCATTACCTTCAGTTGGATTTTTTCGAAGAAAATCATATAATTTCTTTTTAAACTATATATATTTTATAATCACATCTTCTTCTAATTCTTCCATCTCTAAATCTGAATTACATTCAGCAAAATTTTCAGTACTTTGCTTTAATTTCGCAATTTTGTTTCTGTACATTGTACATATTATATAATTTTATTTTCATACACTGTGAATATTATTCTCGTTGACGCAATTTAGACATGCTATTGAATCTTTGAAATAACAGTCAATTAATATTATTTACTGTTGATCTTTTGAAAGAACATATAAGTTTTCTCCCCACATAGTTTGTCTCTTATAGCCATAATTGCATAACAACGAAATCTGTTGTTGACCTCAATCGTGAAGATTAGCTATTCTTAACATGTTTTATAAAGATTACGTATTGAAGGAGATTTGTCTTACCCAGATGTCTCATATATTTACCGATCCTCATTTCAATCCTTTATAAGTCAATATTTTCTCGATGAAATCGCCTTTACAAAGATTCGTTCTCAATCAGATTGAAGTCTCTTAAGGATTTATTAGAAAAAAACATTTTTTTTTGCGTCTGATAAATACAATTAAATATGATGATGATATATTTCTTTTTTAAGGCTTTTTTTATCTATTAAAACAGTCGTCTAGACGAACAATAAAAAATATATATGTGCTCCTAATCAGTTAACGCAATATAACATAAAGACACCCTTACGCAACGCAAAAGGCTACAGATGATATTTAAGCATTTGTAGACTGATTTTGACCAAAAGTTAAAGAAAGATTTTAGAGTAAAACATTTTGGTAACATCTTATTACTTAAAATGAAAAATATTATGTTATTTTCAAACGTATTCTTTTTTTCTAAATACCACATGTAAATGCCATGTGGAGAGAGGGTGTCTTTTTGCACTTTCCAAAGAGAAATATTCCTATTTAATAATTCAAAAACGCTGAGAAATGCATGATATCAAAATTTCTAAGAGCAAAACAAGTAACATTATTAATCTGAAGTAGAAAAAGCACTAAGCATTAAATTGAAAGAAGGCTCGATATGATTATACGAAAACGTTGCACATTGTTTCAAATATGCTTATAGGGATTTCGTTGGCAAAGAAAGAAAATCCATCGAAACAGAAATCAATTTCCAAGTATTTAATTTCATCTGTAGCAAACAATAAATAAATCAAGATTTTTAAAAAGGTGATAAACTTAACGTCCCTCATTTTTTGCCAAGACATTTGACTCAGAGCAGAACAGTTTATAGAATCCAGTATGAATACTGTTTAACAGGATAAAAATGGCAACACATCATAACACTTGATAAAGTATAGGTTTAACTAAATGTCTGTAACAAAAGAAGACTTATTTGCTATCAGAAATGAATAGAAAAAATATACAAACCTCACACAGTAAATATACAACCGTTCCATCAGGACAAGAAATTTCAGTAAGAGGTTTGTGATTGTCATCGTCTCTTCTACTCCTGGGCAATTAATTGTAAACGAGAAGAATGGAAAATAAAGTTAAAATGAAATAAAGCGCTATCAAGAGAAAGTTTCATGTCCAATATTTACAGAACTCCAATTCACCAAAATTTTAGAATATATTGGAATAAAGAAGAGTTTTACTCCTTTAATCCGATTCTTTCAATAAGAGAAACTTCATCAAGACAAAGCCATATAAATCACACTTCAAAAAGTACCACAACTTTCCTGAAAGAAAAATGATGACTGTTACAGATATATCGCTTTCATATATTTTCAACATATTCTTGCAAAAGTTCTCTGATGTTCTAACTAAGTAGTATTGTGCATTTGTTCAGAAGAAAAGATATCTTTACAAACACAGAACCCTACTGAACTGATAAACTCTAGAAGAACTCTTTTGAATAGAATTCAAAATCCCTGAAAATGTAACGAAAATTTTTCATATCTTGTAAATTACATTATAGATTTATAATTCAAGAAAAAGATCATATTCAAACATCTTACAAAATAATCATTGCACATTAATCAATAATAAATTACTCTAAATATGTCTAAAACTGCATAACATTAAGCATGTTAAAAATATCCAAAAATATTTATTGTTACACATTTCTTCTTATTGTTTAACAAGGATTGAGTGACACCTGGCAATTAATGATCCTTTTACTCTAATAATGAATCAAGAAAAGTATAAGGACAAAATATTTGTACTAGAGTGGGTGTAATCTTTATTTCTTAGTTCCATAAAGATGCTTTGTGTGAAGAAAATGCAAGTGACAATTAAAAAATAATAGTTTTTTAATGTTATAACGAGAAATATATGTTTTACTTTGAAGCTCACTCCAGACATTCTCTCTCTCTCTCTGTATATATATATATATATATATATATATATATATATATATATATATATTTACTTGTTTGAAGGACCGTAAAAATAGTACGTGAAGAATGAATTGTTTAAATAAATTGTTAAATATTAAATTTGAGATCTTTGATTTTTAACGTATAAAGTTAGGAGAGGCAAAATATGAAATGTATGAATATATGAACATTTTAATAAAAATAACAGTTTTGAAAAATCTAATTATTTAATTTGAGCTAGATCTGCTCTAAACCAATTTATTGAGAAATAACATATATAGCTGTAATTTTCTTCATTATTCGATTAAATACTATACTTATTAAATATTTTTTACTATACAGAAGCTGATAGAATGTTTTTGGAAGCGAACAAATTAATTCCTGTGAATTTTGGCTAAAATAATTGGCACATAAGATAAATTTTTGATTAAATATTTAAATTAAATTGACAATTTTTCATTTGAAATTTTTTCATGACACAACATAAAAAACAGAAATAAATCTATCATAAAATAATGAATTATTTTCTTAGGACGAAACATTAATTGTTAAATTTAAAAACCACAGAAAAATATAGAATAAAAATTATAGAACGCATTTTAAATTTGTAATTTTATATCAATAATTTAAAAAAAATAAAATATGTTTTGTAGAAATTAAAGTTTTTTCTACTTTATAAAAAGACAAATTAGTGCACTTTAATGTAACTAAATCATGCATAATTATTTTTTTATTAATTAAAAATATTATTTTTGCCTCTTCTGAAAAACAAATCATTCTTTCATGAAAGAAATTTTATAAAGCGAAAACAAATTCTTTTATATTATTCTTTTCTTCCGCATATTGTTCGAATACTTTATATGCATCTTTTTAATCATGAATTTTCTAAGTCAAATTCTTTTTTTTTTAATTTCGGAAAAGTTTTCATTAATTTAAAGAAATAATAAAATGCCAGTCCATATAATGAGAAAAACTATGATATATTCTATTTTGTATTTATAAATTATTTTTTTTCTAGAGGATATTTCATTTGCCCTTGCTTTTTAAACCTTAATAAAAGCTCGACATTAAAAGCTCTTATTTTAATTTCAGCGGTCGTTTAATCTTTTACTTCATTTAGCAAAATGAAGTGATAAAAACTTCTATAAATTGCTCCTTTCTCCTTTTCTTGTTTTTGTATTTAATACTGAATTGATTTTAAGTACCATTATTCCGTCTGTGTATGGTATTATATATAATAAAAACTATCAGGCAAATGTTTTTATAAGATTGTTCCCAATGGCATTTAATTCATCAGAGCGTAGAAACAGTGCACGACAAGTATTTTACAAATATTGTGAGTGTTTTTTTATACATATTTAAATCTTAAGAGCAGTTGACAAATATGAATCGGTCAATTTTAATGGGAAAGAAATTATAAAAATATAGAACCATGAGATGTACTTAATGGTATGATCTGTATTTAAATTCTACAAAACAAAATATCTATATGCGGAAAGTCAGAATTTAATCTGAAAAAATTAAAGGCAGGTAACTAGGAAGGCTGTAGATGCCCAAGCTATGGGAGATCAGGAACTCAGAACAACAATTTTATACCATTTTTCAATCGAAAAAATCATGAGAGAGTGAAAAATTAATAACATGAAAGAAACACTAGAAACAGCAATTATCTTTAATTATATTAATGTTGATCTCTAAAATTATTAATTGAAGAAAAATTATTTTTAAAAGTGAATAAGAAAATGTTACTCAATAATTGATTAAAAATTTGAATTTACATGAAATTATAATCTTGGAATGAGTGTCAAAAATAATAACGGAAAAATAAAATATTAAAGACAGTTTCTTAAGAGAAAAAATCCAGCAATCACAAGAAGGAATAATGGTATGTAGACGTTGAAATTTTAGCAATTTTGGAAAATAATTCTCAGAATGTAAAATGAAGCAATGAAAGAAGTAAATTGGAATTAATTCAATAAAAAGGAAAATGCGCTTCTCTTGTTATTATCTTCTTGGAATGCATTTTTGTAATATACATCGAAACTAGATATTTTATTTCTTTACGTTGAGAATTCCTATTAAAAAAACAATTACTTTTCCATATATCCATTACTTTGCATAGCAGATAAATAGAAAAGATTTGCTTTATTATAATAAAGCTGTTCAATGTAAGAATAATACCTCAGTCCGAGGAAAATTTATATTATTATAATGAAAATAATAGAATTTGAGTATTCTTAGAAAACAGCAGGGACTCATAAAATGCTAATTCCACGAATAAAAATTTAAAGGAATAATATGATTCAAAAAACTTCTAAATTCTTGAAACTGAAAAGAAAAGCAACTATAATTTTTCCAAGCATTATTTTAAGATACGGAATTGTGGAATATATTACTTATTTTATAAGTCGATTGGAATATGCTATTCGAAGCAGAAATGTTCTGTATTTATTTTAATAAAGTAAATTAGTAAGTGCCCTATATAAAATACGGTAAAAACATTTTAAATTGAATTTAAATTATTTGGATAATGCAAAGATTGTTTTTTCTTTTTTGTTGCATTGAAAAAAGCTTTAGCTCGGAAATTATTTATTGATGTTTATGTATTCAACAAAAAAAATAGTTATTACTTCCCTTCAAAAATTCGAACTACGATTATAGTGTTTATTAAACCGAAAATGTCCACAAAAAAACAATCTTAGAATGCAATCATGTTACTTGATTTAAAATTCAAGGCCAATATTTTTGCGTTCAGTACAAAAGATGCATAATATTATTAGTTTTGTACTAGAGTTTTACGATAGTTATTCCATATGCTGTTTCATGTAGTTCTCAATGGCCTTCATGATTCGAAGAAATATTATTCTGATCAGATCATGTAAATATGTATTGAAAAAAAAAATGTAATTTGTCACATTAAATAACTTATTCCTTTTCCATCTTCATTAACAAAAATAATATATACATTTAATGATATCAGAAATTATTTTAATAAAAATGTTTATGATGAAAATCAACATCCTATTACTTAATAATTAAATTTTACTAAATCAGTCAGTGTCAGAGACTCACATACTTTAACTACTAAATTTTAAATAAGAGTTTAAACTCATTCTAATTTCTTCACTTATTCCTTTATATTTCTGAACAAAAATAGGTCATAGAAATATATTCGATAATATTCTCAAATTTTAATTTATTCATTAAAAACTCAGGAACAAATTAAATTTCTATTTACAAGTTAGATATTAAAATCTCCTCTCCCCCTTCTTATCATTCTTAGGAAGTAAAAGAAAAACTATCCAGAGTTCGTAAAGACCTAATCAATCCTTTGAACTTTTGAAATCTTGAACTATTTTTGAAGTTAACTGAGCTCCAACGACGTCTTATTTTATCTCCAAGATCTCAAGTCACTTATTTTAACTGCTTTCAGCCTCCTATCGTTTCTGAAATTTCATTTAACTTTAATCAATGTCAGTGTAAACAAATGGTTTGTTGTTCTTTATTTCTTGTTTTAATTTCCTCATTGATCTCGTCAAGATTGTTTTCTTTCATCTGAGTGAAAACCAAATGGTTCTACTAAAACGAAAGATGATTCTGCTATAAGCTCTACTTCAATTATAATAACTGTTTATTTATGACTTAAAGTTTTCTGTTTAGTTTCGGGAAAAAAATCGTTGATGTATTCAGTATATCAACAATTTTTTAGATAAATCTTGTATAATTTAAGAAGTTTGATTACGTTTGAGATGAGTTAAAAAAGCATTTTATAAATGGATTACATTTCTGAATTTTTTTAATTTCTTAGATTGAATGACATCTATGAAACAAAAATACATTATTTGAAACCAACAGTGTTTTAAAAACTATGGAGAAATAGAGTTTTGGAGAAGGTATTTTAACCACAAAAATTTCATCTTAGAACTTTATTAAATATTTCCTGAATTTTTTTTCAGATGACATAGATAATGCATTAACCAGCTCTTTAATTAAAACATAAGTTCGATGGAATCGATCGATAATTTTCGATTTTTCTTTTTGTGCATTATGAAGTATAGAAAGTTTGGTAAAAATGATAAAAAATCTTTTAATGAAATATAGTTCAGAAAATGTAGAACATATTGAAAAATTATTATATCAAATTTGAAGAAAGAATAAACGTTAGTGTTTTATTTATAAGTATTATGGTAGGAAAATTATACCATAGTTTGTAATTCGTGAAAATATCTGTTAAGATATGAAATAAAAATGCAATAAGTCTCCTGATATACAATAAGTCTCCTGATAAAGAAGATAATCTGACAGATACGGTAATGGATGGCAAAAAAATGCCGAATCAACTACCTCAAGGCTCGGGGACGTATATTATGATTTCAGTTACAAAAACTAAAGTTTCTGAAACTGCTGGAATTTTTGTGGTATTTCAATTTGCAACAAAGATACAATACCATTTTAGAATATTTAGTGCCCTGTACGGCATCAATTAAAGCAAAGGCTCACATGCAATTGAAGAGGCCGAGTTTTCAGAGTGTTTGAGCCAATTCTCTTTTATTGCTTTGCACTATTGGAGTTGTTTAATAGTCATTTAATGATTCTGTATTGCCATTTACTTCAAATATTGTGTTTGTGTCCTCTTCAACTTTGTTTTGTTTTCTATGTTTTCGTGTCAAATAAAGCATCTTTATTCGCTATTGAGTCAGTTGGACTTTTCAACATAGAACCAACGCATCGAAGTAAAATTTTCCGTCACACTGGTGTCAGGAGTGAAGCTCATCAATATATGGTCTTGACTAAAACTCAAATGAAGATGGCTAAGCATACCTATCTAAATGCTTTCTTAACACTATAGAAAAGAACTTATGAAAACTGTTCGAGTTGTTAATGAAGAGATGCGAGTTTCCATCGAGAGGTAATTAGATGGAATTGTGAAATAATGTTAAGATATCAATAGCCGGGATTTCTCAACACGACAAATCATATTGAGAGAAATGACGGACCATATTGAGATATCCGTAGAAAGAATGGAGGAAAATGCCCAAGAATGTAATTAATGCTTCCAAGGATATGAAACCTAGTGAACCAAGACCTTTGGATGTTGCTTAGATTGTCTGATTGGTGCAAGTGGATGGAAATTGAAGTATATGCAACTGCAACGGTTACCTTCCTTTTTGATCTCGAATCTCTCCAAAAATACTATTATACATAAGTATTTGGATGTTATTCAAACTCTAATAAATTTTTGGATATGGTGGATATGGTGGAAATGCCATCGATTGTAAAATGCAGTAAAGTTGAAGTAACTTATGCTCAAAATACTTCTAATCTTGAACATATACAGCAATGGCATATGAAAATGTTATATTAGTGAGTTGATAATTTTGCTTGAAATAAATATATTTTGAAAGTGAGAATATTTTTAATAATACTTCAGAAACGTCGATGATCCCTGACCATCAAATAAATTATAATACGCTGTTGAAGGATCTAGATTTCTGATCAATTCTGGAGAAGAAACTGAATTCAACAGATCGGCCATTTTGATGGGGGATCGCACCAAAGGTTCTATCACTAAACTGTATATGATTTCTTCGGACTTTACATTTTAAGAAACATAGTGAATTTCCGGACGCATAACTTAAATCCACGGAGAAGTTTGATCCTGAAGCTGGAACAAAACGAAGGAGGGCGTTTTACAATTATCAAGAAAATGCAGCATGTTATCTATGGAATTCAGAAATCGCCCAATGTCAAGTCAATGTTATTCATATTAATTGGCTGATCCAATATCTGATTATTGATTATAATTCTATCTAAATAAAATGCTGAGGTATCAATATTTGAAGAGGAGAGCATTGTCACAAATTTGTGGCATTTCGTTTTTGCGCAGTGAGTTGCCTTGCGAGGAAGATAGTTTTACAGATATAATGGTGTATGTTGAAAGGATGCCTAATCAAGGACATTCGACTTTAACGACCATTTGGAGACAAAAACTGAAGTTTCAGAAATTGTTGGAATTTTCGCAATATATAGATGAAAGGTATGATAGGTGGGAAAATATGATATCCTTCTAAAACATACAATGTTGTCTCACAGAAACTGCCAAAAGTGTGGCACACAGACAAGTGGAATGTTGGAATAAAGAGATAGTAATTGAGTGAATTCTTTCAGAGCTTTTTTATGCTTGTGCGATTGTTTGATAAAGATTTACTTTTAGTGTGGTGTTGTTTACTTAAAGTGATTTTTTGTATATGCTTCAGTTGTGTTTTATTGTGTATTCGTGTAGAATAAAGCGTCTTCATCCGTAGTTGAAATTTTCGTCAATCCACCCACGGTCGGATATTAGAGTCGTTCGTAACATTATTGTACAAATGTAAAAGTGATTATTATTTCATAAAGATTAAAAGAAAAAACAAAATTCAAATGTTTTTATAAGTAAGTTGTTTAGAAAATAAGAATATTGAATAAAAAGATATTCAATATGTTCCCCCCCCCAAAAAAAATGGCTCTTCAGTGAAGCTACCTAGTCTAGATAATGATATCTATTTTTAATTCAGCTTCATTTAAAAATTGAACATTGTTTACTATTCAGACTGTTTACGCGGATGAATTTATTTATTCTTTAAATAAAGACTTTGCAATTCAAGGGTCAAACTCGTATGCATTTAAAGAGATTAATGATTTTTTGCAGGATCAAAGAGTTAAAAAGGAACAACATTAATCAATTCATCTGATTGAGTTGCAAACTGCATGTGCAAGTCAGATTCAGATTCAGGTTTTTTTAGGGAAAGTCAAAATGTTATACTGAGTGTTTGAATACTTTCTTTGTATAGGCGACCACCCCGCCATAGCTTAACGTAGCAGTACCGACAGGAGTGTTCGGATACTATCGGATAAATAATGTAAAACCGAGAACCCTCGTTCTGAGTCCTTAAAATTTATTTAATGAGCCATCCATCTTCATCATTCAGTTTTCGAGGAAAATACAAAAGAGAAAGCATGTCGTCGCATCCGGTCTACGAATGAAACGAGTTTTAATAATTGCACAAAATTACAAAATGGATAAGAAATACAAATTCATGAAAGAAAAAAAATAAAACATAGAGTGCTCTAGGGGCTTAAAAAGATGTAGCAGTTTTCTGGCATTTATCTGCTACGCAAAAGAATAATTGTTATTCGAATTACAGTAAAATTATGGAACTTCTTGGACTAAATAAGAAGGTCGTAATTCTGTTGTCGGCATGATCATCAGATAAGAGATTATCTAAAAGATTTGATATATTTTAGAAAGAAACTCTCTTTCTGTACCTCTGCACAGTTTATCAAGTGATATCGGAATGTCTTAAGCTTTCCAATTTTTCTTAAGGAATTGCTTATCGCCAGTTGCTTTAGCGCCTTTTTTTTTTTTTTTTTTTTGCTTCTAACATTATGTTAATTCTAGTTGGCCCAATCTTCTTCTAGGTCTTTACAGTTATTATTAATTTTTTTTACTGATATCAGCTTCGCTTATTTTATTTTTAAACTTTTGTAAACCAATATAGGTTCTTCATTTTCATATGCATCTATTTATTCTTTCTTTCTTTTTTGAAGAATAAATGTCGATGACTTCATTTATTCTTCTATTAATGCCTACAAAAAATCTTTCATTAAAGCTATATGTGATAGCATAACTCATATTTCATGACACGTTTTTACAGGAAATTAGTCACCTTTTTCTTCGTTCATGTATGATATCTTTCATATCTTTTTTCCTAAATCTTCTATTTTTATAAATTTGTTACTTCTTCACTGTTGCTGTGAAATTTCTACTAGTATATTCATGACTAAAATGAAATAATTATCATGAAATTTCTAATAGTCTATTCATAAACAATTAATCACCAATTCTGAGCATGGAGAAAATAATATTCTTAATAATTTCATAAAAATCTGTATTTAGTATCCACATTAAGCTCCTTATCTGAATTGAGCTCCATGTTCCCTATCCCAATCAAAATTAGGTATTTTGTTTCATGATTTAAATCTTCAGAAAATTAAATGTGCCATCTACCGACAATATAAATAACAAACTCCAAAGGTCTGAGATCGAATCTTACACATTTGTTAATTAGTTCTTCCTAAAGAAGATTACAAATTAAAACTAATGCTAAAAGTTGGCAGCATCATATTAATATAATTTATATATCCAATGAGTATATATTCAACATTAAAGTATTTAAACATCTGATAAATAAAAAAAAAATCATGCATGTCATTTCGCTCTGTAAAGATTGTTCTGTAGTTTCTTTTATCAATTAGTGCCAACTGTTATTCAATTAGGAATCCTTTTAAAAAATAATATGTTTTTAATTTTATTTATTTTTTATTCATTAACGCTTAAATAAAATAGAAAGCTTATGAGAAGCTATTAATATTGAAAAGCTATAAAAAACTCAAAGTGAATTACCAGAATCTTTTTTTTTCGATTTAACGGCTTTACAGGATAGAAATAGAAATAGTAATGTAATCTCCATGTTTCTTTCACTTTCTACGAAATAAATGCCTTTCTTTCTACTTGTATTGCCTTTCAAGTCACTAAATACAATAATCAATAAATGTATTCTGCTTGATTAATTCGGCTTAAGTGAGATCATTATCTTCTTAATTTAAACAAGGATGGAATGTAAAATGAAATTTACATAGTTTTTAATTATGTATGTTTAGGGCATTAAGGAATGAAACATTTCCAAAACAATTCAAGTTTTACTGAGTTGTTTTCTCACATCTTAATCATAATCCAATTACACATTTCCATTGCTTTTTAATTATTTTGTTCATTGTGATATACATTTTAATATCACTTTCATATATAAATTATTATAATTTGCACATTTTCCTACAATGTAAAGATACCAGAACCGTTTTTATGTAAAGAACCATTTTTAGAATCAGAAAGCAAATTTAAACACAAATTAGTATTCATATTAGATTTATTCATTTTATCAAAATAATAAAATATAATCTATTCCAAAGGTTATTTATCCCATCAAATTCATTTTTAAACACAATTACGTGTTGTGTTAGAAATTAGAATAGCATCATATGAAAGGACAACAAAGTAATTTTGAGAGAAACAAAAAGTTATTGCAAGAAATAATCTCTAATTGTAGCTATTAAATTACTTTTAATTGTTTACGAAATATGTTTTCTCTATAAATTAATTTTTTTTAAATTTTCTTTTTAAATAAATTGTAAAGCATGTTGTTATTTTTGAATTTGTGGGCATTGTAAGAAATAAAAAAATATGATTAAAAATATTTTTTTACTCAATGCTGAATTTTACATAATTGGTACATAATTTTTTTTTATTAAATACTTTTTATTAAAGAAAAGAACAGCAATCTTCTAACAAACAATCTTCTTCAACAAGCTTTAAAACTACGTTTCTTATTTTCATTCTATTGTTCAAAAATCTATTACGAAAGGGATATGTTTTCGAATTTTAGAACCTTTCGATTTTCTCTTATCTTAACTAAAAAAATTGAATTATTTTCCACTATAATTAATTTTAGAGTTACAGTACGTCCTTTGTTGTTTAAATCAATCTGCACTAATGACAGAGGAAAATTGTGTGTGGTTTCAGGTATACATGTGTTTCTGTGTGTGGTAGCTATATACAAGTTAGATTCTTTGACCTAAAACTACTAATGCAAAGTTAAATCTATTATCAAATTGAGGATATTTTTTTAAAACTTTTGACCAGTTATATCGAAAATTACTGGATAAATTTTAGCAAAATTACGCATATATAGAGAGAGTCTAATGGATATAGATATATTATACAAAAAATGAAGATAATCTTCTATTACCAATTTAATGAAGCTCTTTTAATCAGTATTTAATAAATTTTCCTCAGGTTCAAGCATTTTCATTTCAAAATTTACTTATGAAAAATTTGCCACACTTAAAAACTCTGATATTTTCAAAATAAAAAATAATTATAAAAATCAGTCATTTCCAAATTTATAACGAAAATCAAGATTTCATTTTTAACATTTAAATGATATTTAAACTTTTACACCGCATGCTCATCTATGTGTATTATAATGAGGGAAATAAAAGAAGTTCTCCTTATCTTTCCCAGCTTCCAAAAAATAAAATAAAATTACAAGTTATTTTCTTGTTTTCTGCAAGATGCAAAATATATTATTTGGATGAATCTAAAACATTACGTGATGTAATAATCTAATATACATTATTCACAATATTGTTTCTAGCTCAGTAAGTCTCTTGGTAAGGAAAGGATTTTTTCAGATAATTCAAACGGATGCTAAAGGGTTGAAGATTTTATGATCCTGGTTTTGGTGATCCTTTAGCAACTTAGTAGTGAATATAGAGAGAAATCTAGGGTTCCAGAAACTATAAGAATTTTGCCAATAGCTATATTAGTTATGTCATTTGATCAAGAAGCTTCTGTGCATTGTCAAGGAAATTATAAAAAAATAAAGAAACAAAGCTGATAGTCTCTCAGTTTAGTGCAATGCTCTTAACAATGAGCTCGGCTCAAGAGTAGATAGTTGGGAATTGCAGACGATTCGAGACATGTGAGTAATTAAGAAATATCGGTCTCCTGCGAGTTCTGCCTAAGCGCTTTGTACGGTCACTATTTTTTATCACCGATTAACTGCTGGTTTTCTGTATATTCCAAGTGCTGTTCTTATATGCATTTCGGATACCCGTTTTGTTACAAATGTTCGGTGTTTTCGTGTAGAATACAGCTCCGTTATTTATTTTGAGCCATCTAAAGACACTCAAAAATAAATTTTGATTAATTTTCGTAAAAAAAAGCATATTGTATAACAGTACAGTGTTTTCAAATCTAAAATAGTATTTTTATTCTTTGAATACCAGCAGAACCACTTGAATCACAGAAATAATAGAGAGATATTATATAAATTATTTGGGTTTATTTTTCTGCAATCATCAAACTTGTTGATGTAAAAAGAACAAGTCTTTCTTCCTAAATTCTACATTATGTACCAGTGGAGAGAGCAGATTATAGTAGAAATAAAACGCAAGCTGAACCTAGCAGAAAAAAGGTAACTGTTAGAAGAAACTGTTTTGCAATCGACATTAAGAAAATTCCATGGAACTTTTGATTGACATTTTACTGGAAGAAGGGATCGATTGAATTATTCATGAAGTTTTACTCTACTCTGTCTTTTCCATGAATTAATTTGCATATCTTTAAGGTGTTTTTTTTATTATTTGCTTTTTTTTCAGGCAATATGGAAATGCATCATTTAATATCAAAAAATAAAAGACTTAAAGACAGTTAGAAAGGTTTTGTTGTTACTTTCTAGACCTTCTTGTTTAGAATTTATTTTATTCGTAATAAGTGCTCTTGTCTTGAATGAAATTAGTTAATTTTATTCGAATAGGATAATGTGACTGAAAATAAATTTAAAATTTCTGAATTTTGAATCATGATTTATGCAATAAAATGTTAGGAAAATAAAAATAATTTCAAAGAACTAGCAAAAAGAACAATATATATCTTCCAAATATTATTTTTATAAATATTCTGTTTTAAGTTTGTGGTTTATACGTGTTAAGTTATATTCATTTTTCTATTTAACATTATACTCAAAGTCAACAAGGAAAACAAATGCATTGAATAGTAAAATACTCTAAAACAAATATATTTTATGCTGTCAAAAAATCAATTTTACATTCTAAAAAATGCAAATCAATAACCACAATTTCTTTCTGATAAATATTGTTAGTTTACTAAGCCATTTACAGTTCCGTTTTTAAATAATATTTTAATTGTTATATTATTATTTAAAATATTTAAATTATTTCACACATTTTCGTTTTAAACTAGATTAAAAAACTTTAAAACACAAAATTGCACTTTTTTTTAATACGCTGCCCTTCATTCTACTAGATTGAAAACATTTGTTCTTTAGATTATAAAAAGTTTCAATTTAGGGCAATGGAAATTTTTTTTAAGATTTTTTGATTCTATTTATTCATTTCTTAATTATGAAATTTATATTATTTTATTAATGAATTTTAATTATAAATTCGAGAGTAATTTTATTTTATTACTTATTTACACTTTTATTGATCAAATATAAGTGACTTCATTTAGTTGACTGATTTATCAAGAAGAATATAGCTGACATACCAAATTCATTAATGTTGACGTTTCATAAATTGTTTATATTTAAATAGGAATATTAATTAAATGTATTAAAAATTTGCTATAAAATTTGTCAAACGTAACATAATAATGCACCTCTAAAGGTTGCGACTTTGCATTAGCCGATTATACATGTTAAAATAATATAATATATATGGAGTGGAAGTATAAATTGTGTTGAAACATTAATGTTTCTACAAAAGGGAAACGATTGGCATTCATTACAAAAATATCTCACTAATCTATTTTCACTAAAGTTTTTGTTTAATTTATTGTCTATCTGTAATGTTTTAATAAATGAAGTTGATTATATTTGAAATAATTCATGCTTTTCATTAATATTTTCAATCGTCACAAAAATATTAATTTTTTTTATATAACATGTAAGGTTTTATATAATACTTTTAATGAGACGAAAATCATACAATTAAAGTAGACACTTGTTATTATTACAATAAAATTGATGAAAAAAATCATGATAATTTTAATCGTTATTTCAATTTTCTTGCATTTTATTAATTTTTTTTTGGTACCTTCACTTCTTCCATCTACATATATTTACCGACTGGCGAAATTTTTTTTGTTATTTTAAAAATCTATATATTTTTATTTTTATTTCATTGCAAAACAAACTGATTCTAAAACCGCTTTATTGAAAAAGGCAATATATTCGTGCAAAGCTTTTCCTTAAATAATTATGATTAGAAACCAGAAATTATTTGATTTACGACTTAGTTTAAGAATTAAAAGTAAATAAATTTATGAATATTTAATAAAATATTATTTTAATTTTATGAAATATAATTCAATTTTGATTCGTCATTATAAATTTATTTTTCAATTCGAAATATGAAGAGAAATGAAATATCTGCATTTAAACTTCATATTATTTTTCAGGTATAATTGGTGTGTATCCAGTGTCGAAAACACATTATAATAAATTTGATTTAACTAACTAAAAGGAAATTAGTTTAAAATATTTAAACATATCTAATTGGAAATATTTTAATGATTCCATTATTTAAACACTATCAAAATGTTTAAAAAATTTTTAAAAGTCAGACATATTTCCATTATCCATATGTTTGAAATTTCCCCATTATAATTCAGTATTTCTAAACGAAGGCAAAAAATCTAATGTTCATCCTTTATTTCATGTATTGTTTAAATAACTTCATGTTTTGATATAAAATGAACAAACACTTTATTTATTGGACTAAGTATTCGAAGAGTTTTAAGAAGGGTATAAATCTTATGATCTTAAATAAATTGAGGAAAACTTTTTTATATATATAAGAACAAATTACAAGTGGAAAATATCTTATCTCAGAACATATTCGCTGTTGAAAAAGCCATATTTGGATTTAATTCATTTATAAAAGTATCTTGTTTATTTAATTTCCCTTAAACTTTTATTTTTCTCATCAAAGAATATTATTTATCATTACACATAAACTGCAAACAAATATAAATTAAATATGAAGGCGTTTTTTTTTATCATTTTTAAAAAATTGCTAATTTATTTGATTGGGTTTCTAACCTCAAAGATTGGATTTCCACACTCTTTGGGAAAAAAATTGGGTTACTTTTGATAAATATCGTAAAAAATTCAAAAGTTTTTTTATATGATATTTAAAGAATTTATCAATAATTTGATTGGAAATCTTGGAGTGAAAGAAATTGTTTTTTCATTATTTAATTAAAATTTATGATGAATTCATGATTGTTATAAATCTTATTATTTCAAATTCTCCTTCATTAATATACTTTTCCTGATATTTTCTCTTTATCCAATTACATTCATTTTCTAATTAATTAAAATTTTCTTTTTATTGTAAAAAACAATTAAATATAATAATCATTAAAACTTACATTACAAAAACGATTTTAATTTATTCATTCGATTTTTTCGTTTTCATTAGACACTATGGCTTTTTTGAAAAAAAGCCATAGTTTCTAATGAATTGGTATTACAAATGTTTAATAGAAATTTCTTGTAAGATTTTAAAAAATAATGGGTTGTTAAAGAAACCGGATCGAATTTATTTAATTTGTATTTAATGGAAATTGGACATGAACGATCTATATTACTACTGAAAAGAGGAAGATTCAAAGTTTTTTTTTTTAAACAGAGGTTATAAATGTTCAATGCGTTCTGAATTTGTTGCTCGTCAAATATCTAATAGGAGCCTAATTCGTCCACATGCTAAAAATGTATTGCTTGATGTATTACTGAATGCATCACTCATTAGCATTGCTCTACAGGTCAGCTACAATTGCTATTAAAGTTGGGACGTAAACATCTCTTTAACATGGTCCTAAAAGGATAGTACCATGGTTTGAGGTCAGGGCATCATGGTGGTCAGAAGTGTAGAGTCAGATTTTGATTTTCCATTCAAATTATTAATTCCTGAGTAAGGAATTTATTTCAAAATTATTCAACATCATAGTGCTTGATAATGGAGCAGAGCTTCATCTTATTGGAAAGCGAAGTCTTGGATTGAAGTTAAATCTCCGGTAAACTGAGGAAAAAGCCATTGCTCCAACATGTTTAAGTACATTTCACTATATCTTTCAATACTAAGTACATACACTGTGCATTTTATATTGCCTTAGACTTTAAACATTGGTTCTTTTTCAGCCACAGAACAATTTTACTTTCGCTCAGCATTTCTCGTGTTGCAATGTTATGTGAGGATTTTGTAGACCCCAAAGGCAAATATTATATATATTCACTTTTCCCTTAATATGAAACGTAACTTCATCTCTAAAAATTAAGAGAAGTAGGAACGCATCATCTTCCATTATTTCAAGAATAAGACCATAAAATTTAATACTCTTTTTCTTTGTCATCTTCAATGAGATCCTGCAAAATCTGTAAACAATATATCCTGAACAACAAACGTCATCTCAAACCACGTCATGTAAGATTGGAGTATCAGTATTCTTTACTAAACCTATCGATAGATTTTTTTGAACTATGAACAAAAGTGTCTTCCATTTACCTGACGTCATCTTCTGAAAGACGCGAACGGTCCAGAAATTTCATTACAGAGGCACTCATTTTCTTGAAATTACGAAAACCAACACCTTATATTTATCCCAATTAATGATTCATTGTCGAATCGGTGACAAAATACCCTCTGCACTGTAACTGCTTACTCACTTCTTGCAAATTCTGATTTGATTGATTTGTGCTGCCTTGTAGCCATCTTACTTTCAACTCAAGATGAAACGAAACGTCTGCCTATTGGCGAGAATATCTATAATACGTTTTTTTTTTTTTTTTTTTTTTTTTATTTTTTTTTTTTTTTTTTTTAATTTTACAGCATAAGTGGTGGCAAACGGAACTTTGGAACTTTCTCTTTTCTTCGACATTTAGACTGTTAATAACAAATTAATATTTCGTGAAATACAAATTAATTAAATTATATCCAATTTTTTCAATATCCTAGTAGAATGATTTCAAATATGATTCGTCAATTTAAATTCATATATAAGTTCTAATAACATGCAAATTAGAAAAATATCTGTACTTCAGATTAAAATTTTCTTTGTGGTTCATTTGATTAGCAGCAATAACCAAACGGTTCTTGACTTAAATCATTCAATAAAAATGTATCATGCAATATTTAAATCGGTAAATTTGAAAGTCAGTTTTATTCTTCATAAACGAGAAATAATATTATTTTTATCTGTGAGGAATTAATTGTGGATGATTGAAGAAGTATTGTTTTTTTTCGGCCAAGCATAATAAATGTAGTATCAAACAAGAAAATGCATGGTTACTAAAATATTATGATAAACTATTGATGAAATAATATTTTTCTTATTTCAATGAATTTATAACGTTTTTATATAATTGAAGCATTGGAATGTTTTAAGTTTATAAACACATATACCAGTGAATTAAATTCTTAAATTGTCAGGAAAGACTAAGATCTAACAAAGATCATAAATATTAAAATAATGACATTTTAAGGGCAAAAAAATAATATCCCTTAGAAAAAAAGTTGAAAGATTCTTCCTTGAAAAAAACAATAACCGCCTAAATGCTAAATTGCGACTGCATTATAAACATTTCCAAACTGAAGGCTAATACTTCTTCTCTTCTAAATCGTATTCCAGCAGGAATTTTATCTCATTTGTTTTGGAGTAAAGTTTTTTATGGGCCTATTAAAATAACATAGAAATAAAATATTTTCTTTTCAATAAGAAAATTAGATCCGATATATTTATTAAAAATAAATTATCTAATCTTACAGGGAATCAAGAATTTTTTTTTTTGAAGAAACAAATAAAGCAGGTGGAATTTATTATAAATATTCTTTTTTCAACAAACATTTAATATTCTTCTTCAAACATTTAAATAATTTTTATACATTTCGAAGATCCTATAACACTTTTTCATTGCATATCAAAATTTAAAACAAAATACTCTTGGAAGCATTTTTTTGCCCCTTTAACTACAATTCATTTCTTTACATAGTCTGTTTATAGAAATATTTATAGAATATATCTTCAAATGAAATATATTACAGTGATACAAAATTGGAGCTCGAAAAAAATGAGAAATTTGTAATCTCTTAATTATTTCAAACAATGTCACTAAAGAATTTCCAACATTCTGGGAAGCAGAGAATCCGAATGAAAAGTAAAATTCTGATATTCTGCTGCAATAAAAAAAAGGCAACTCTGGTATAGTATGCACTAATCTGCATAAAGGATTTTGTCTAACTTTTGATTGGCATTTTTCTTGGAAAGTGATCGGCTGTATTATTCATGAAGTTTTTATCTCTCTTCGATTTAATTTGCATGTCATTAATGTTATTCTTTTATTATTTTCTTTTCAACAGTATGGAAACTTATGATATAGTGCCAGCAGGGAAGAAGTTTAGAATCAGATTAAAATCCTTTCTTGTTGATTACTTTTTTTTTCTGGATTTCCTTGTTGCTGTGAATGTTTGTTCTTGTTTTGCTTGTCTATGTGTAATATTTTTTTATTTGGTTCTATCTTCGTTGAATTTTTCATATCATAACTTACCTTCGCTATTTAAAGTGGCGGTAGGAAAAGAAACTGGGTTTACTTGTTTTGACTGAATCATACGATTCTTATATTTTTATACTGTTAAGTATTTGTTTGGTTCAAATTAAAAAAAAAATATGAAAAGCTGTAAATATCATTATAATTTTTACAGCTTTAAAGCTGTAAATATCATTATAATTTTTACAGCTTTAAAGCTGTAAATATCATATAAAAATTATAATGATTTTACAGCTCTTATAAAAATAAGAGCTGTAAAAATCATTATAATTTTTATAATTTATTATAGTTATTTATTTATTTATTATTATTATGTATTTAATCTTTATAATTTATTATAATTATTTATTATTATTATTTATTTATTAAATTTTTATGATTTATTATAATTATTTAAATTATATGTGCTAATTTACGAGTTTTTAAACTTCTATTAATTATTAAATGGAAAAGCAATGAAGTATGCGAAAAAATGAGCGCTAAATAAATAAAGCACTTTTAAAGTACTATTTTCAATGAATATATTTATATGAGTAAATAAATTCCAAAATATTGGAAAGAAATATTAATTCCCTTTTTTAAATCAATTCCACTACATTCATTTGACATTATAAAGAACGAGATTTTATAGAGCGATATTCATTTGTTAAATTGCTAAGATTCTAGGTAAATTCGCATATACCCATAAAGGAGCGTTGAAGAAATTAGAATAAGTGCAAAATAAAAAATAAGCATATAAAAGTAGTGTATTTCGTAAATATTAGATTAACGAAATATGATCTGAAAGCTAATTATATAAAAATTTCTCCAATATAGTTATGTAACTTCATATCCAACACGATGGTGATCGCTGGAGTTATGGTGAAAATAAACAATGGATTTCAACATAATTTTTTCCTAGACTATTTTTGAATATAAACTATGCAATAACGAATAATAATGCAATATTTCTTTATCCGGTTACTTTTTGGAAATTTGAAATTTATCTGGTAATTTTTTTGGAAGTTTCAATATTATCTTTCAACTTATATGAAATTAGTAAATGAAGAAATATTAAAGGCATTGGAAAATACTGAGGAAAACAGGGGTCAATGATCTTCCATGTTCTTTCAAGCAATTGGAAAATAAGAAAGGTGGCGTCTTTCGATCAGTAATCCATATTAGAAATAATTGTTGACTATACATTAAAGGATGCAAATGAAAAAAGTAGTGATACTGGTATTTTCATGTTTATTAGATAAAAAAACATATGAAGAGGCTAGAAGGGCGAACTATTATTCGCTTTGATTTATGATATTTTTTTTTATTCCATATTTAGAGGAAAAATCTTATTTTATCAAAATGGGGTATTTTATTATATGTCAGAATCATATTAAGTATTTCCAAAAAAAATGAAAACATTCTTATTCTGATTAACTAATTTTTCTTCGATTACAGGATGATTCAAAATTTAGCATTCAAATTCATGAAAGAAGTACGAAAGTAAAAAAATATATATATATATGTCAAAAATACAAATAATATACGACCCCGTAATCCAGAAAGAGCAAAATAATGCTGTAATTAGAATATTAGTCTCTTTTACCAATGTCAATTCAATTTATAAATGACTACATCACAAGAAATTTCCGTCACAGCTACAAATGCACGCAGTTACTTATTTTGTGTGTGTGTGAACGAATGATTAACCCATGTCCAACCAAAATACTGAAAAGAGCATTGAGTAGTTGTTGCGAAATCAGAAATATGCTTTCACTTTTCAAATGTAAAATATAGAATATTTTACACATCTGTATATCGTTACAGTTTGAAACTTCCTGCAGGATTCCAGTCTGTTTTCATAATTTCCTGATCATCGAAATGTTCATACGCCGAAAATTGAATTGTTCTGCATAAAAGAATACCTAAAAACTGCAATGGAAAGATAAAAACTATTAAGAATATTAAAACAAGCTTGACTTGTGCTCGAACGTTTTTCAGATAAATCAAACCTTCTTTTGAAATTTATTGAGCTTTCTTTCAAACTTAATGCTGTTTTCTATAAACACAAAATTATGAGAAATTAAGATAATCCGATCCTATCCTATTTTTAAATATCAAAATTTATAAAAATTGAAAAAAAAATGTAATAATGTAGTTGGGTAGGACGATTGTATATCCTTCCGAAATATATCTCTTATCTTTATATATATACTAAACGTTCTCTTAAATAGAAACTAGTAATGAAAGTTTAATAAACACTATATCAAAAAATCAAATGCAAAAAATATGTTCCGCACTTTATATAAAAGATTTTTTCGAATTTTTAATTGCCGTTTTATTTGCAATGTATTATGTATAAAGCTTTATTTTTATCCGTTTAAACTTCCGAGTAATCACATGTCCTTTTAGTCATTTCGTTGATATTTCAATCCACTAAATGGAAATTTAGCACCTGATACTTGCAAAGAAAAGCCTTTTATTCAGATTGAATGATACTCTCCTGCTGTTTCCTCATCTCCTACAGAATTCCTTTTCAACAGAATGTTTGTTCTTACCATGTACGAACAAGTACAGTTCACTTACTTTCTATTTACTCTAGAAAGTCTATCAGGTTGAAATCTCTTGTGATGCCATCATTGCATATCATTACTCACCGCGGCTATTGAAGGCAGAAAAAAAAGTTGCTGAGGGTTTATTATTTCTGAAGAAGATTTCAGAAACTCCAGAGCTGTATCTCTAAACGATCGAAAAATAAAAATAAATGCATCTTAATATAAAAACTACTGAAACTGGGTTCAATAAATATAAATTAAAAACATAAATTAGAAGTTAGTATTGTTTCCATTTCTCTTATATTTTAAGCTACACAAGTAATGAAAATCAGGTAAAATAAATTTCAACAATGCGTTTTTCTGAACGCTATAATTTATTGATTTGGATTTCATATACTTGATTCCACACGATTTTACTTGCTTATTTAAAACGAAAAAATACCGAAAAGTACTAAAATGAAAAACCATCTAATGTATTAAAAGCTAGTCGCATTTAGTGATCAGTTGATTCGCCAACAATTTCTATTTATGTATAACTTCATGTTTATGATTCTCTCAAATTGTCAGATGCTAAGACCTATTTTTATTTAAATCTAAATTTTTGTTCATGCACGCAAATTCCTACAATTCTTTAAAATTCTTTATTCTATGCTTTACTATTTTTTAAAATTATTCTTGAAGAAACAAAATTTGCAATGAACAAAAATTGTTTCTAATAAATTTCAGATTTCTAGAGTAAAATGCAATTTTATTTTTCTATCGTGAATAGTAGATAAATGGAAACCAATATTGATTTCTGATAAAATTCACTTTTTTTTCTTTTAAAAATAATATGTGAAATATAAATCATGGTGTAAATTAATTCATTCATTTGAACAAAATGTGAATGTTCCCTGAATAATCTTTAAAAATGATTTTCCTCGGCTACTAAATATTTAAATCAGGAAATAAAAACTGAAAAAATGTGATTATTTGAATAAAGTAATTCCTGAAAAATGTAAGAGTAGCAAAACAAAAATTCTTCAAAATCCATATATATGTATATTGGCGGGTACAGATACAAATTTATAGATGTTGTTGTTTGAAAGTAGTTTTAACTTATATAACTCATTTTTAGGTAAAGTTCAGCTTTGCAATCAAAATTAAATGCATTTTCCTTTCTATTATATAAATGTTTTCATAATTCGGTTTCCTATTTTGGAGGAAATAAATCAATATATTTTAGTATTTTTATTTAGTATTTTTTTAAACTTAATTTAGACCCCAGGTTTGTCACAATTCAAACACAAAAGATTTGGAAAATGAAGTTACAATTCTCTGTAGAAACTTTCCATATTTTTCTCAAAATTAAATTTATTTATTTCATTCTAACTATTTTACCAACATTCAATAATGTTTCAACATCCAGCAGTGATTGGCAATCACTCTAATATTTCATTGTTTATATCTTCTTTTTTTTATTTTCTATAGGTTAAATAAAGATTTTGTCCTGCTCTTCACTGATTGCACTTAACATTTCAGACTAATTATCTAAAAGAGTAGGAGAAGGAGCTTTCAAGCTCATATAGTGCACCAAAATCTTGAAATTTGCTAATTTCAAAGTATTTGTTATTGGATCTCTGTGAAAATTAGTTATTACTAGAATGAACTATATTTGGAATTCCCTCTCCTTCGCTCTCATTTTAGGTTCAAACTTTCTTTTTTCGTCATTTTCCTGATTAAAGTTTCTGGAAAACGGTTTACCATGTCTTTCTTCGAACAAAGCAGGCAACTGTTTACAAAGATATTTGAATCATTCGTCTCATTTTGAAAATTTTTGCAAGACAATTTTCCGTAATTTTTTCTTTGGAATAATCTAACTTTCTAAACACCGAATATTTACTATATCTAGGAAATAAGATTTGTGATATCCCCAGTTCCAAATCAATATAAGCAACACATTATTTTTCCACAAATTCTGAAGTATTTATTTGTTGGTAATTTTTTATTGCTTATCTATTATTAATGTGAAAAAGGGAGTCAAGAAAACTGTATCATTGTCAAAAACCCATTTCTCTAAGCTACAAAATAAAATAAAAATAAAAATACCTTGCATTAAATTTTGAGAATATACACATATAGTGCATAATATACATATAACATGCATTAATATTCAGTATGCATATATATAATATACATAATGATATAAGGCATCATTAAAAAAATATGAAAGTGTATAAGTAGAAGAACATTAAAAAGGGAGAGAAAGAAACCCTACACAACTAACTAATTACCAGGGCTTAATTTAAGTTCTCAAAATTTACTTTTTTGTTTAAAAATCAATTTAACATTTTAGATAAAAACAGTACACAACTAATATTTATTCAATCTTAAATAAAATTTATGTTGTATGAATTATTATCCAAAATCTATAAAAATATTTAATAAGTTAATATAAATAACATTATGTTGCTTTAAATATTTCGAACATAAAAATATGAATGTAACTTACATATATTGGAATTATTTGGAACTTAGAAATATCCCTTAGAGCTATGATTTATATTGTATCTATGTTAAATGTAATCATTTACATATATTTACGATAATTGGCATCCAAATATATATGAATAACATTAATTACTTTGTGATAATTTTCCATGCTGGACCTACGTTATTTAAACTTTCATGCCATGGCTTCTTTCTTATGTGTGATTTGAATACTATGATATATACAATGTCTTTATCGACTTTTAGAGAGAAAATGACGATATAAACATATTTCATACATGCAAGAATTTAATGCAACAATAATATTTATTCTCTTTTCTCAATTCATAAAACATAATCACGATAATGTTGAATTTTTACGAATAATCAACGGTTTAATAATGAATCACCAACTTAACAATGTAGTGGATAGTAAATGATATTTGAATTTTAAAATATTTAAGATATGTTTGTATTGCGAGTAATTTCTGAATTACTATTTTTCATTCTGCTGGCGATGAATAATGCCTACTTGATAATTATTTATTGACCCATGACGTAATGAAAATTAAAAATCAATGATTTTTTTTATTTAAAGGTTATGTGTATATATTATTAGAATTTTGCTACGTAATAATGTTTCTACTCAATAGAAGACATAAAAAATTATGATGATTTTTTTTTAATTCGTTCGAATTGAAGGTTTTGTCCAGACACAAAAAATATTATTAAAAAAATGCAAGAGAATCTTAAATAACATTTAGTTGTCAGAGTGACAAAAAATAATGATTGGGAAAAAAAAGAGATTGTTCTTTTAGAGTTATAACTTCTGCCATTGAAAAAGAAATAACGATACTACATATGAAAACAAAAATGAAAGACTTGATGAGCGTGGCAGAGAAAAGGCAACTTCAATAAAAAAAGAAAAAAAAATCTCAATTTGCATAAATGACTCTTTCGACCTTTTGATTGGCGTTTTACTTCAAGAGGTGATCGCCTGAATTATTCATGAAGTTTTACTCTTTTCATTCTTCACTCGAATGAATTTGCATGTCCTTAATGTGGCTTTTTTCCATTTCCTTTTTCCTTCACCAATATGGCAACACAGTATTTAATGTCCTGAACGAAATGTTTTTAATCAAATGAGATAGGTGTTCTTATTTCTTTCTAGACTTAACCTCTTCTCTAGAATTTAATATGCGTCAAAAGTTTTTTTTTTTCATTGTACACCTAAGTGTTGTTCTTTTTTTGTACGTTTAGTGTCAGTTTTGTTTAAGTTTTTCACACTATTCTAATGGTAACCCCCTCCCAGGAAGCAGCAATGATTTACAGGCGTTGTAAAATGCAATAATTATTTCTGCGCATGTATGAAACTATTTTATTAGTCAAATGCAATCTTCGTACTTCAATGATTTTAGACATTTGAGCAATTATATCTCATTTGTTAGTGCTAAATATAAATTTAAAATTTTTGAGTCGTAAATATTAAATGAAATACAAATGAAGTCAGTCAGCTTTTCTCTAAAATAAGAATAATCGATCAAATGATTTTAAATTGGTGGAGTTCAATTTATACCATGGATTATCAATCGCTTTCATATTAAGTAAGAAAATTAATTTTTAGAATTACAAAGAAATTTAATTTAGACTAAATATAAAGCAGAAAAGTTTCCAAAATATTTTATGATATTTTTTTTATTTCTTTATTAGATATTATTTTTAAAAAGTATTTTCCTAGCAGAAACATTTCAGTATTCTGAAATTTAATTAAATACGCTTTATCTATGTCTGCCTTCTTGATATTTAGGGTTTATTTTCAGAAAATATGTTAGTGGAACAAAAAATATGCTTGTGGAATCTTCCATTTAAATAATAATCCTTCACTTTTTTACTACGAACAGTTTTGCTTTCAATTAGATTAATTTTTTTCTAACTGTTTTTGTGAAGTAATAGGTATATATGTGGAATAAAAAGTTCCTCACGACGGCAATATGCAGTAATGTCGCCCTATTGGCAAGAGTTAAAAGGCGTTGACGTTGTTGGCAATGCGATGCCTGTTTTTCATAATTTGCGTAAAAGGCAGTCAGCTTTCCTTGTTCTATTTCTAATTTCTTTAAATGTTTTCTTGCTATAAATAGGGCGTACATATTTTAATATTTAATTAGAATAAATTTAAATACTATATCTTTCGTCTTTAAACGGTTTTCAATATCACACAGAAACCCACATATATTTTAAGAAATTTTGACTTTTTAGTTGTTTTAAATCAATTAATTATTTTGACAATATTTCGCATTGTGTCAGAAATGTATAATTTCTATTGCATAAAATCAGTGTATTCACATATGATGTATGGTGTTTCCTCTTTTCTTTTCTGGAGATAATGCGTTCTTCTATATGTCCACTTCAGCACACAAAAAAACTTAATAAAATGTAAATAATGTTTTGAAGAATTTTTTTGAAAACAACAACAAAATTTAAAATATTGACATTAATTCCATATAGTATTTAATATTTCGATAGAGTATATAATAATTTATACAGGAGTAATTTAAAATTATTTAAAAATTTATTTTGCTTTTTCTCCTAACACAATTTTCTCAATATTCAGGATGTCCAATCTAATTCTGACCTAAATGATATTTTTAATCCTTTAGAAATAGACATATATTGATAATTAATAAAAAAACAATAAATGAGGTAATTAAATGTTTTATGCTTTTTGTATAATAAATGTATTTCTAAAAATATTATAAATTCTTCCATTTTATAAGGGTAAGAAGTACTCTTAGTCAAATTTAGTAAAATATTTTTGATGCGCCAACGTTTGAAATTAAAAACTTTTCATTCTAATGCAACACAAGCTGACGAAGTTGTAAACCATCTAATTTTATTATATTATGTCAATGAACGATCGATTTGACTAAATCCATTGCTTGATATCTTCCTTGAGGTTATTAAATACGGCAATTCAAGGTAATCTAATATCGTTATATATGAAGCTTGATAATACTGGCATTTTCAGTCCTAAACGAGTGAAAATTTTTGCTTCTTTAAAATGTTAGTTTTTGAAAAGAGCTTTACTACAAATGAGTATCAGGAATTTTCGAAACTTGTATAAACATTTAGAAGCTATTTTTGAAGAAAAACATTTGCAGCAGCATAAGATATAATTATTTGCATAATTTAAATCATTTTCCTACAATTTCAAATATATCCATAAATTATATAGTTCAGAAATTAACTATTATTATAAAATCCGAGTATATAACCAAAACGAATTATAAATTTTTTATTAATCGCTTTTACTATTTTATAAAATTATTTTGTTATTGATATATTTATTGTATAAGGACATTTTAATGAAAGAAACAGGATATAATTTATTCAGCCTGTGATAAAAGATACATAATAAAAGAACCAATGAACTTTCTCTTCATTTGTTTTTACAAACAATTGCCATTCTGCTTGAATTTTAAAATTATTTGAGTTTAATTTACAGATTTCTAACATTTATTTCCTTTCTCTCCCTCCATAATTTAACTACTAATTTCTTACATTGTTAAAAAATAGTTATACACCATTATTTTCAAAATATTTTCGATAATAATCGCACATATAAATGTAATCATCCGAGTTTTTATTTAAATTATTCATTTGAAATGTAAACTAATAGAAAATAAATGAATATATAAAATATAAACTTTAAAAAAATAGAAATATATTTTAAGCTTTATATACAAAAAAAATTGTTTTGAAAATTGAGCATATATTTTAAAAAGTAAGAATTAATATTTGAAGCTTTATTTTGATAAATATTTTTCATAAAAATCTGCCACCGATATTTTTTTTTCTTCAAAAGATATTAGAGTACTTTAATTGTTTTCAAATATCTGTGCTTGAACTGTAGGATGAAAACACCAAATCACCAAATTTTTCTTTGTTCTCATTTCCCTGAGCTAGAAATATGTTTTCGTTTTATAACAATAAATGTAATTTTCTTAAGGAAATTTAATTATTTTTTCAGTTATTTGAATTGTTGCAAAATAAACAAATTTAGATATATTTGACTTCTTTTTCAATGTTTTTAATTCGAAAGGAAGAATTTAATGCTTTTTTTATTGTATATTTTTCAACTTGCTATAATGATGTTCCAGATAATTTATTAGTGAATTTCAACAATAAAAAAATTAATATGAAGTACAAATGTAAATATTTGATTAGTTAATATTTCTCTAATTTTATATCAGAAAGTTTAAACATTTTCGTTATTTATTTTATTATTTTGCCAGTAGATTCTAGCGTACAAATTATATTGATTAACTTAAGGAAATATTAACATTATTAAATAAAGAACCTGAGAAATCTGCTTTCTAATACTAATGCGACCACTTCAGAATTTGAGCAATAGTTGAACTTTTATCATGTCACGATTTTACTATCTTAAATAAAGGTATTTAAAGGTTCCACTGGAGCTCGCTTATTTGAATGAAGATAAAGCCTTTCCTTGGATGAAGAAATCTTGGCTTAACTGTTTTTCAGAGCATGGTTCTTATTTTGATCTCGTAAATTTACTATTTTTTTCTACCAGTTATTTAACTTAGAAAACGCAAAATGTTATTAAATGTAATATGCCTATGAATGCTGTTCAATATTATTCGATTACATTTTTTTTAAAAAATGTGTGGTTCTAACATAAATCACAAGAGACTTTATAACTCTAATTATAGGAAAATAAAGCTGCCATTAGGAATTATGATACTTGCATGCTACTATTCTTTCAAAATTAAAGAGGATTTTGAACCGTATAAAAGTCTTTATACGGTTTATTAATTGTTCCTTTGAGGATGATTCCAAACTTTGGTCGCCGGAGTTTTATGCAACATTTAGGAGAATTTCTGATTGCTTTAATTCTTATAATTTTCATTCGAATTTTTCAAACGAATAAATTCATTATCATTTTTTTTACAAAGACGCGGTATATTTTCATCACAATTTTTTATTATCTACTTGATTGATATGAAACTAGGCATAAATGATTGATAGACAATCCAGTTAAGCAGGGAATATCCTAATTGCTTTAAATTATGGTGTTTAATTAAATTCTTAAGCAAAAAAAATGAAAAATTCTTTGCAATGTTTTAAATTATGTTTAATAATGAAATAATCATTCGTTTCACATTTTTTGAACATTACTTAATTTATCATCATTTTTAAACAGAAGCGATCATATTACCCTCAATTATCTAATATTGTAGAATTTATGAAACACACATTAAAACCACTCAGTAAAAATTAAATATTTTATTTTAAAAGGATGGATGATATGACCATTAGATCAGAAAAATTCTTCTTCTGAAATATAAATGATCATTTCATATGAATAATTTTTACGCATTCTTGAATAATTATGTATTGTTGAATTTATAACTATTTTGATTTTTACTCATACACAGTAACAAAGATACATTATTTATGGAATACAAAAAAGCATAGAATAAAAATAAAAATTTTCTTAAAATAATATGGCTGGTTATGCTGATCATGTCTCAAAATCTACAAAAATAAACTTAATCTTTTGAATTTCCCTATAGAAATCTTTTATTAAAATATTCTATAGATTTTCATATAATACCTATTAATCGTTTATAGAATTATAGAAATGATGTATGGAATCCTTGTAATTCGTATGAATATTTTTTTTTACTGTTGTAGAATTTATGAAGTTCAATTTACCATTTCCTTTTTATTTATTTCAAACTTGTATTTTCCATTCAATAGTTTCAACGTTCTTGTTTAAATGAGGAAAAAGAATAAAATCAGCGAATAGGTTTCCAAAAAGTAGCTATAAAATTCTTTGATTTACACTTTCGAATCAGAAATTAATTGGTATTCCCAAATTTTAAAAGAAAATTGTATTTCATTTTTTAAAAAAGTATTTCTTTTCAATTATGATGCATCATATTAAATTTACAAAACAATTTCGGAAGCTTCCCCAAAAAAACACTGAAACGTATTCATTTCATTTTAGTATGACTCCCATTTTAATTGGCAATTAAAGTATATTTATTTAGTCTATTATATTATAAATTAAATTTTGAACAAAACTCTCAAAGAGAAAGAAACAAACAAAAAAATTAATTTGCTTTTAAGAATTTTCAAGGAATGCTCCTTTATTTCGATTTCAGAAAAACGAATGTTATTTCGATTTCAGAAAAACGAATGTTATTTCGAAGCCTTACTACTTATCATGAGAGAAGTAAAATAAAATTTGTTTTACAGTAAGAAAGGAAGAACTGCGAATGAATTAAAGAATATTACATCTTCGTCAAAATTAGAACATTACCATATTTTTTGTTTTTTCTTGTCAAAAGAAAATGATGAATTAAAAGGAATTTTGTTTTCAGTTTAGAGTGATACTTTTATTTTTACTCCTAATGTTATTTTAAAGTAATTTAATTAGATAATTCAATGTAACTCTGAGAATTTATGCATCAAAATAAACATATTGCAAATTGAATACTAATTAATTTCCATTTCATTTTAAATCTACAATTCTATATTTTTGAAAACACTTAAATATTTTCAAACATCAGTATTTTAAAATTGAACAGATAAAAATTTGCTTCAATAACTCAAAATTGATTTTTGTAATAGTTTCGTGAAAAGAATATTTTCAAGGGGAAAAGTTAACAATAAAAGATTGTGATCAGTATCAGATCAATAAAAACATAACAAACCAAGAATAAATTTCTTATTAGGATAATTCTAGGGAGTATACGAACTTTCTGGAAATTACATTCTCAAATTTCAAAAGTTACTGAAATAAACACATTGAAATTAAAAAAAAAATATTTTTGTGTCAAAATTAGTGAAATATAAAAACAAAATTAAACAAAATCAAGAATGAGATCAAATTTTAATAATTTTAATGGTTCTATAATATCATGAAGTTTCATTCCATTAAGATGATTCATCAATGGAATAAACATAATTTTTGCAGGTTATTATTGCAAAATTTTTGCAGGTAGGCTTGTTAAAATTACTTAATTAATTTCATCACAACTTAGCAAAAAACAATAATTTTTAGAATAAAAAATTATATTTATAGAAAAAGAAATCCCTCTAATCTTTAACTGTTTTTTAGACTTCGATATTAAATATAAAAGAAGGAATATAAATGAAAAAAAAAATTAAAAATTTTAGAAAAAGGAAATTATTTCAATTTTAGATTATATTAAGACATAACACAACACACTCCACTCTCCTGTAACAACAACCTTGAGTTATTTAAGCAGTATTAAGCTACAGACATGATATGGAAGGAAGAAAATCCCTCAAAGAATCAAATGATGATGAGGAAAATTATCCTTTTTGGTCCTGGAAAGTCCATTAGCGTTGAATTTCACTGATTTAATACAAAACATTTAAGAAAAAAATTAAGTAACGGGTACGTAAGGCTGGATTCCCTTGTGCGTTACAAAATATGGCAAAAATATGTTGTTAATAAGATTTCTAAAGACGCAAAATTATACAAATACACATAAAAGCAATCACAAAACTGAAACAGAAAACAAGTAAACTGTATGACGAGAAGAAATGCAATTTACAAAACGAAATAATGTTAAAACTGAAAAAAGAGAGAGAGAAAGAGAATAATAGTGGGAAAAAGAGAAGAAAATATTTTTTTTAAAAAACCCTTAATTAAATCGTTAATGCACAAAGCGTTTAATACTCTCCATAATATCATGGAAAATTTCGATTTGGTTCGGGACTTAGCTTGTCTAATTATTATTTCATTATCAAGTGAAAAGAAAAGGAAATGCTCAGGGATTTATTACACAGACTTATAACAAAATAAACTCAAAAAAATGTTTGATGCTTTTTTTTTTAAACCACAAATCTTTTTTAAAAAAAGTAACTATATAAAATCTAAAGAGAAAAAAATGAAAGAAATGCAAAAAATAAAATAGTTAATTAACGAAGTACATGAGTAAAAAAAAAAAAGTTGATAAAATTTAAACCCACAAACATCTATAAAAACAAATACTATAATAAAAATATTAAATAATATTAAAAAAAGTATTCAATTGAAAAACTTGTGCAACTTATGCATGTAAATAGAGGCTAATTTAAGAGTTAAAAAGAAAGTGAAAAATATAATTTGCAGCAAGTTCAAATATTTAGTCTTTAAAGAAGAGTTTTAAGTAGGAAAATAAAAAATCTTACTTTGAGAAAGGTAAATTGCAATTCAACTTGAAATAAAATTTTATGAATGAAAACAGGATACTCTAAACTACTGTCATTCATGAATTGACGAAGAAATGAAAAATCAAGGGGAACTCTGTATGCTAGATTGATTATAATTTCTAAACTAATTCGCCTGGAAGGAGAAACTGGGCTGCGAAGTTGATCGCATTTAAAACATAATTTAGCTTATCCCAAGAGGATAAGCTTGATCCCACGTTGAGAGGCACCTCGTTATTGTGGGTGAGAATTTTCCGGTATGATGGTTGGTTCTTGCCACCCTTGTGGGTACACGAAAAGGTAGGAATCTGGCTCCTCCCATCGATGACGGGGCGAACTTCTTTAGGGAAGGATTGTACAGTGGAAGGTGATGCCTTTAGGACTCAACCCCAGCTCTCGCCAATGTTGGCTGGTGTGGCGATCCGGTCATACAAGTGTTTCCGTGTGCCTTCCGATGGGTTGGAGTAGCCAGTTTTTGATTTGCGGCATTCATTCACTTGCCATTTTGGATATATGTAGTTTAGTCATTGCTGTTTTTTTATATAAGTTTCAATCATTTACAACCTCTCATTCCGTGAGTATTAATTTTAAAGAGATGGATGCTAACAACATAAACGGATTAATAAACAACATAAACGGCAATGCATTTTATTCTGTTTTCAAATGAAATGCTGCTCAAGCTATGGAATTGATTGATTTTATATTAGGTGAACATTCTGTAAGTCATTCAACAGTAAAAATATAGTTTGCGAGATTTCGTGATGGAAATGTTTGTCTTGAAAACAACCCACAACGAGGTGCAATAAAAAAATTGAAGATGAAGAACTTCCAGTTTCACTTGACGAAAAAGTCAAAAAGCTGGCACTCCATTTTGGATTTACTCTCACCAATCTATATATCTTCGATAGATAAAGAAAGAAAATGGTTTCCTTATAAACTGATGGACGAAAACAAAAATCAAAGAGTTGACAACTGCATGGATTTGTTTTTTCAGTCCAAAAGAAAAAAAATTGTACACATTCATTACAGATGATGAAAAGTGAATTTTGTGCGACAATCCTTATCACAGAAAACGTATGGGCTGGTCTAGGCTAGCTATCAATATCAGTTTCAAAAATTGAAATTCATGCCAGAAAAAGTGTTACTGTAGGCCTGGTGTGATTGGAAAGGAATCATTTACTACGAGGCTCTGTAGATCTGGTCAAATTGTTGCAAATGAACATTACCAAGACCAATTTATTAAATTAAGTGTTGTTCTTGGCACATACTGACCAAATATGGATCTTGGACCATAAAAAAATCGAACTAAACTAATTAAAGTGATGTTCGTGAGGGAAAAAAAGATGTTTACATCAAGGTGAACAGAAAATAATATGGTTGCTGTTGCAGCGTTTCCCCATAAACAATAAACCGGGCTGGGGAACTATTTTGTTTAAACTGGGAAGGTGTTCAGAACGGCGTATTCTCCAGACTCAGAATTTTTTGATAATAATTATATCAGAAAATTTGAATTCATATTTGAAACAACAGAAGTTGATGAAAGTGGAAGATGTATGAAAATATCTCGATGTCTTTGTTGCTTGAAAGCCATCAAATTTCTCTCACGAAAAAGTCCATCATCAGCTCAATAAATTGCAAAAATCCATTGATGGTAATAGCGAATATTTCTATTATTAACGTTCTTAAGAAGTATTTTTTTTAGTTAAGTTTAATTTGTTAAAAAAAAATACAACTGAATTTCTATTTACGTATCTATTAATAGGAAGAGGATGCTGAAAATCAGGAATCATATGTTAGAAGATGATGTAAATGATAATAGCTGAAACGACAAAGAATAAATCAGATTAAATGAAAAAGAAGGGCTTCGTTTTGGAGTACTTTAAGCAAGTTGAGGATTTCCCTTTATGATCTTGTGTTAATGGCTACCCTGTGGAATCACACCGTTTTGTATTGTTAGTCGGATGGTGTAAAATTATAGGAAGGAGTGTGAGGATACATTCCGTGATACAGTAGTCAAAAAAGTCAGTTTAATCACAAGAACCATATGAGATTTAGACAAGTGGAGATACTATGGCAAATGACCATATCTTGTAAAAAAGAAAACTTCGTTTTGAGTCCAGTTGATTGGTTTTACGCTTACTTCAGGTGTGATGTTATTGTGGTGAAAACTAACAAGCCAGTTAACAGGTACGCTACCTGAGCAATTGCTTTTGTATCGTGGTCAGGTTACTGGACTGCGAACCACAAGGTCCCAGGTTCTATCCTCACTCAATCCAAACCGCCACATTATAAATATGATTTCCAATCTAACTATCATTTCAAGACATTTACCAGATGACCATTTTCTTCTAACGCATGATTATTTTAATGGCGGATTTTGGTAACTCGATTTGTGCTCAAGTTTTTCATTTTCTACCGGCCCCTTAATCAATCTGTCTGTTTCTTCGTTTCCATTATATCCAGCATATACTTTAAACTACGACGCTTTGATGTTAGAAAAGATATAAAGTAATTTGATAACAGATTGTGATATATACAGTTAGTTTCAAACACCAAGCAACTGGCCCATACGCCAGTATGGGCCAGTTCGACTGCTCTTTCATAGGGAGTCTCGCGATATTTCAATAAAATACCCAGGACTTCCTATCAATCTTTAAAAGGGTTTGAAAAAGTTGCACTATTTCGGCTGATTTTGTTTTAGTTAGATGTTTTAAATAATTATTTATATAAATTCTTAGGCATACTATGGCATGATTATTTTAATCATTTTACCTTGCTAATGGTAGGTCTCATATCAAGCATTCTGAATAGGATATATTTGGCTTTAACAGCTGAAATTTTTATTTCACTTATCCTTGTGCAGGTGGAAAATTTATCTATTGTCTGTTTAATCTGATTCCAGTTGAACTCTTGTTAGGACATGGAAGACTAAGGCAAATATTTCATCAAAGCTTGAATACAGGCATGAAATTACCAGCATACTTGAAGAGTTTTATCGATAACCGTGTCTTTCTGGAACTAATAAAGACTTCAAAATATATATATATATATTTTTTTTGACGAGGAAGGGAAAAGATTCTCTTTCCTACGTAAAGAAATAAAATTTCTTTCTGTCTTAAGAAGTAAACATATGCCATAGTAAATAAACCGGCGATCTGAAAATTAGAAACCCATAATTAGAGGAAAATGAACGTAAATGAAAAAAAGATAATTTGGATTATTTTCACTATCTATATACAAGATGCAATGGATACATTTGATTGAGATTTTACTTGTTGAAATAATTAACTTAATTATTCAAGAAATTTTATGTTTCTCCTCTGCTTAATTTCTTATACATTATTCTAATTACTTTATTATTTGTCTCCTCTTTACATGAATAAATTGCATGGATAATTTTTATGTACTCTTATTTATCTATTTCCATCAAAGAAATATCTTGAAATACGTTTTCAATATTTCGTCCTGGCTTTCTCTCATTCTTTATAATTGATTTTTATGCGAATATCTGTTTTGTCCTTTACCACTGCATAAAACTCTTTCTTATTGCTTTCAATTTTTTTTTATTTATCCTGATGAGTTTTTTTTTTTTTTTTTTTTTTTTTTTAATTTATCTATGCCGTGCAATGTGGATGTAGAATATGAAAAACTTTAGAGCAAAATTAAATTTTGTTTTTCTTCGAAAAAGTTGTTTTTATTTCATGGAACTTTTTGTATCTTTATAGAAATGAACTTCTGGTGGTTTATGTTTCATTTAGGAATATAAAAACTGCGAAAAATAAATTGAAAAGAATGAATTTACTAACACTCATATATATATATATATATATATATATATATATATATATATATATATATATATATATATATATATATATATATATATATATATATATATATATATATATATATATATATATATATATATATATATATATATATATATATATAAAACAGAATTGTAATACTGATTCATTCTCCTAAATTATAATAAGTATTCAAATCCGTTCCTCGTTCTTTTAAAAATATTATATTAAAAATCAGTAAATAATTTTTTAAAAAAAGGTTGTTTTTTTTAACCCTTTTAGAAATTTAAAAAAAAATAAGTTTTTCTAAGCAATTCCACTTTTAAAATGTTACAACTATTCTTTTATGTTTATAGAATAGTTAAGAAAAATTGCATTCTTCGGTCGCTTAAATATTTTTTAATGTGCAGTGATGGAGATGAAATTTCAGTAAAGAAAAGAAAATCAATATTTATAACTTGTTAACATCAAAATAATGTTTTTGAATTTTTTTTATAAATATCATTTAATTTATGAAAAAATACAATAATAGCATTGTGTCGTATGTCGAATTAAAAATACTGACTTTTGAAAATCTAGCACGCATTCATTCATTCTTATATTAAGAGTAAATGAGTCATCAATTTAGCCTGTTAAAGCGAAGGTATTGTTAGGAAAAGGCCTATTCATTTCATTTTAGATAAACATGCAGGAAGATAAACTTCACTATTCAATTAAACATTTTATGGGTAACAAAATGTTATTTTCTGTAATCAGGAACAAATGTCAGCTATCAAATATGATACAAATTAAACATGAAGTGAAAATATATGGAGATTATTTATGTAACAGATATGTTAGATGAAAGAAGGAATACTCTGTTTCAATAAGTTAACATTGCAGGGCCTTTTTTCATTCCATGTGTGGAGAGGGAGTGTTCCACTGGTATGGCACCTGCACAACTAGTGAAGAAAATAATAGAGTTCAGAATAGATTTCAGAAGACTTCAGATAGATGTCTGAAAGAACATAAAAATACATTGATTATTTTCCTTTATTCAGATATTATTAACTTTTTCATTAGTCCTAATTATGCAATTTCTACTAATAATAAAAATAAATGCGTATATGTGTGATGGCGTTACTCAAACCTTTGACCTACAGCTACCATTATGAACCTAGGTGCAACTTTATTACGATTTCGATTAATTAAAATTTAAAATTCTTCAGGGATAAATGCCACATTTAATGTGCCAAATTTAAATGCCAAAAATAAAAAGTGAAACAATACCACGAAATTTATAAGACCGATAGCTCGCATATTTAAGATTTCAATAGCATTATGATGTCACGGGTCTGCTCTACATCAGAAAGATTCATGTACACTATGAATATCACCCCGGGGGGGATTTATAAAAGAGGATGAGATGCTTCCGGTTTGGTGATTGGATCTAGCCAACCTTGAGGGTACACGAAAAGATGGAGTCTAGCTCCTCCCATCAATGACGGGACTTCCTTCCTTAGGGGAGGATTGCACCGTAGCCGGTGATGACCTTTAGGACTCAACCACAGTTCCCGCCCCTGTTTCTGTAACAGTGGTCCAGTCATTCAGTATTATTTATCCGTGTGCCTTCGGGTGGGTCGGAGAGTCAGTGATATATGTACACTATGAATAAATCATTTTTAACAATGATATATCTTTAATATCTTTCCACAGACATATATTTTTTACACGGACGTGAGGCTATATCTAAATGATTCAACAGAATTTAAATATGATTATTTATCCAAGAGAACCAGCTAGTTGCCAAAGGCGAGTAGTACCAAAATAAATATGGATGAATTCCTTAACAATGAGTGAGTTTCAATTCACTATTATTCCAAAAACTATCCAGCTGTATAAAAAAGCAATAGTTCTTACAAAGACGGAAATATTTCATCCCCTTTCCGACTGCTTATAAAGGTTCTGAAAATGTTATTTTCGTTATGTAACCAGTTTCTATTTCGGAGTCCAATTATTTCCCATGTCTTTGCTTATGTTTGAAAACCTTTTGATAATGGGGTTTAGGAACTCAGTATGTATATGGCTGACCCATATATAGCATTTTAATGTAACATCAAAAGAAAGAATATCGCTTCGTAAGATAAAGAATTTTCGGAGACACAAAATAGGCAGCATCACAGGCTAATCCAAGTTGCTGCATAATAATAAATTTAATTAGTTTAATGTTTAACGATATTCGTTTGTTCTGCATTTGGTAGTTCAGGAAGAAATATTAAAGTGTAAAAATAATTTTTTAAACCTGTTGCTTTATCCGATTAGTAATTAAGAGTGCAGTTTCTAAGTTTATTTCACAGTGAAAATCAATGTTTATTATATAATCAACCTTTTCTTTTTGGAAAGACAGGTGAAAAAATTCGATTATGTTTGTAGATTTTGTTACTAGTTTTATCTTAACATAATAATAATATGATAGTAAAATAAATTTTATAATTTTGTCCGATATATTCAGTTGCATTTCAAATTGAACTTTGTAATTTGTGAAAATTAGTATATGGGAAAATAAGCACATTCATAGATGTGATAATTCAAACTATAATAATAAAGGCAATGTGGTTCTTTTTTCTAATTTTAGCTTATGCCACTGATAATAAATTAACTCCTTCATACAAAAGCTGAATAAACGATTAATTAAAAACTGCTGAAAAGAAGAGTAGCGTTGAAAAACCTTTCATTATTTACATGACAGATTATATCGGATTTTTGATTAATATTTTAATTGATGGTTGATGGGTTGATGTACTATTGAGGTCGTACTTTTCTCAAACTTTTTAGAAACTATATTTTATTGTTTCCTTTTACTATCAATATGGCAAGTCCTTTATTTCTTTTGCTTTTCCTTTCTTTTGAATGTTTGCTCCTATCTTGTTTAATCATGTACATTTTTTTCTTAATTGTGCCTTTAGAGTTTATAAAATTAAAAGTCTTGCGATTAGCAGACGATATATCATGATTTGTTATGATTGCTGTATCTAAAAATATGCATGAAAAGTGTCGAATTTAGCTATGTTCATGTGAGAATTGCAATATTTCTTAATCGATGCAAAAGTTTTAATACCCAAGGCTTTACGATTAAAATAAAAAAAAAATTACAAAAATTTGTGACACTTTGAACTGGAAAAAACAATTTTTAAGCTCTCACATAAATTTGTTTATTAAATATATATTTTTTTAAAAATAATGAAGCAAATATTAGTATAGGAAGTTTTAACTATATGTGCCCTTTAATTCTATTATAACAAAGGGTAAAAGTACAGTGAAATTAGAAAATAAGAGTTTAAAATGTCAAATGATGCTAATTATCAAAGAAAGTGGAATTTTTTTATCATGATTCTTTTTTTTTTCTTTTTGCTTACTAATATGACTGTTGACCATTCTGATTAGATGCAATAATAATTAGGAATTTCAAGCAATTCTAGGAGTTTTCGAATACATCTATCACACATTTAAACTTTCGTAATAACTTTTCACAGTCTGAAACTTTGAAAAAACAACAACAATATTCTTACTATGGGGAAGGGTGAGAGGGGAGGGGGAGAAGGAAAGAAATCACTTTCAAAATTTTTAATTAGAAAAATAAATAATTTTGTACAGTAATATTTTCCGTAAATATAGCCGAAAAAATTTTAATTTTGCTTAGTTTTTAATTAACTAAATTTCTCATTAAAGTTTCAAACGACTCATTCTCATACACGCCCATATTTTCTCTCATCTAGATATTTGTGTTCTAAATTTTGTAGATGTAATTCATGTGATTTTGCATGTAGAGTATCGACACACATACAAAGAAACATAAGTACACAGAGATTCAACTTATTAGGTTTTTAGGTAAGATATTTTTGAAATTATATAATTATTTTTGGGAGGTATTGAAAAAAAATTCAAAAATTATCCTTCAATTTAAAAAAAAATAAGGACTTTGACTTATTCATTCCCAAATAATGAATTGTGATTATAGCTCTTAGCAATTAAAACAATGAACTTACGCCAATATCAAAAAATTCAATACTTGAAAAGTTGTGATTATTTTTTCATACTGCTGCACCCTTATTCAAATGATTTATTTTACCGAGTTAATTTGAAAGTGCTGAAAGGATTTTGAGTAGCTACTTTAGCTAGAATCGAATAAAAAACTAAATCGATTAATGCGATTAATACGTATTTATTTGTCATTGTCATTTTATTTTATTTTCATCTAGAACGAAAGGTATGAGTGAACTGGGAATAAATATAAGCCTTACAAATATATTGAAAAACATTTGTATAAAATAATTATACGCTTTTTTTTAATTTCTAAATTTTAATTCTTTATTATTTTGTCCTTCTTTTATCGAATATATTTTAAATTGTATCGAGAAAGGAACTAAATATTGGGCAAAAGAGCGAAATAGTTTAAATCTTTATTACTGTATTAACCATATAACACATTTTTAAAATCCAATTTTATAAGCATAAGAATAAAGTACGTTCACTAAAATATTTATACTCCATATTGATTTGAGAAAGTCAAATAAAGTCACAAATTTTTGTTTTAGTACATAAAAACGATCATACTCTCTGCAAGGTCAGGTCAGTTACAGCGCCATCTAATGTCATACATTGTAGTTAACATTCCTATCTCATATCATAAAAGGTAAGGGAAAAAGATGAATATGTAAATTGTAGAATTTTCTCAATAAGTACGAAAAGACACCTTGAAAACAGTAATAATACTATAAAACGTATAAAATGGGAATTTGCTTGGGCTCAGATTTCTAAACCTGTGAAATAACTCGAGATAACATTTTCTTATTTATTTATTACTTTATTTATTTATATTTTGAATAAAAAATGTCGACTTGACAACATTGCTGTTGAGGCAGACCATTAAAAAAAAATCTGCTGATAATTAATATTGTGTCTTATTTCTAACTCTAAGTGTCGTAAGAGTTTTGGAAATTTCTACCAAAAAATGCTAGTTTGTTTTTGGTATTATTCTTTCAAGTTATCTTTTCGTACTAAATTATAGACGCTTTACAATTTTGAAATGTGCATAATGATTGTACTGAATTAATATACCAAGTTTGAGACAAATGTTAGCATCGTTCTCATATTAATATGAAGTAGTAGGACTATAGTGAATAACCTATACATGAATAAAATCTCTATACATTATCTTCTATTACATGAAAAAATTTTACATATAATTTTATTTTAATTAATATTATATACAGTGCAATTTCCAAATGTGTATGCACGCAATGTTTGATTATTTCTTACTGCATTACACGAAAGTCTGTTGTACTTTGTTTCTCTTTATTAAATAATAGTAAATCATTCATAGTGTTGCATAGGACATCATAAATATCTGTGAAATAAAAAATATTAATATAAAATAAATAAATGAAAGTAGAGTGCGAAAAAGTAATACTGACTTTATGCCTGCTGAATAGACGACACCCAAAACTAAGCAGTGTAAAAAGTAAAAACTAAGCAGTGATATATATATATATATATATATATATATATATATATAGAGAGAGAGAGAGAGAGAGAGAGTAATAACTTTCCAATTTCTTCTCAGAACCATGAAAACTAATTTTCATGATTCCGAGGAGAATTTTCACTCCTGCCAATCAGCAAAGGAGTTACACTTCTTCCAGGATCTGTGATTACCACCTCAGGTTAGCGAAAAAAGTTTTTAATCTCATCAGAAAGGCAATGAATCAAATATCGTTGAAAGGAATTATTTTGATTTCTTTTGATTATAACCAGAAAGAAATGTCCGAATGATGGTAGAATAAATTTGAAAAGGATAACAGATTGATAATGCCGTGAGCAAAAATGTAAGTCTTAAGATTATTCTGGAAAGCATACTACCTCTTAGAAATTTCTTAAAATCCAATACAATAAATCAAGTGGTGAAAACAAATTCTGAAATTTTTGATTTCTTCGTTGGTTTCCTAATCTTTTTCTTTTAATAAATCCTTAGAAACCCTACTTCAAGTTTTTTTATTGTTTTGTGTAGGTTAATTAAACACCTTCCAAGAAATTCAAAATTAAATCTTTCATTTTACAATAGGTTTGAATTGTCAGTTGTTTTGAGTCAATATTACGATTATCTTCGTGGGAAATGCCATGGGTATAAGTGCAAAAGATTTATATTGATACATCAAAGACAAAGTCACACACACACTTCCTTTTCTAAATAATCATTTCTGTTGAATTAGGAAGAAATTAAATATTCAACATATGAATACAGTTTCTTCAATAATCTCAGTTATCAAACATATGAGTTCAATTATCTCAAATGTATCTTCAATATGAGTCAATTGATATATAATTTTAAATTATAAATCTTGATTTAAAATTAAATATGTTTATTATTTAAGTGTCATTCTTAATTTTATGCTCTTAGTATTTAATGAGACTGCAATTTAATGAGTAGTTATTGAATGCACTGAACAGAATATGTTTATATTTATGCATATGGTTTTATTCGTAATAATTGTGATCATAAGTTCTTCACATTAAACGATATTGCGATTTTCCAACACTAAATAACATGCAAATTTAATTTAAAAGTTTCAAATAAATGGAAGATAAAATTTCCAAAAAGACTGAAGTTGGAAAGAAACATATTTACAGATTCCAAATATACAATCTGAATGATTTTCCAAATATGCAGTTATGCACATTTTTAGTTGAAAGAAATCCAAGCATTTGTATAATAGAAATAGTTTTATTTTGAAACAAATAACATGTGCTTCAAAATAATTTTTATCGAAAAATTCTCCTTTTCCTGCTAGAAACTTTTAATTAATTTAAGTTAATAAAAACCAAAATATGTAATTTGCTAGAATTATATGGGATAAGAAACAAAATGAATAAAAAAAGTACCATGTGTATGTTGCTAAGAAAAAAATTATAGCATATTCTCTATTTGGTATCCTACTTTCACTTAAAAATGCATAATAAAATGGAACTCACATTTTAATTCAATAAATTTCCAAATTATTTATTTTTTAAAAATAAATTCATATTATCAAGAAACTTGAAATGAAATCATTAAAAAACTTATTTGCAACTTGAGAAATAGCTATTTTTCATTATTAGTGCTTTCATGTGTATATGTCTTTCTTGCTATTCAAGTCCAAAATTTAAGAAATAGCTTTGAAGGATTATAGAGCAAACATTGCCGAGTAAACATTTACAAACCTAGTAAATAAAATAAAAAATAAATTTTCATTACCGATAAGTAACCTTACACTCCACTTTTTATGATCTGTTTTACCAACTTTCAGAACATGCATTTCAGTAGTAAGTGTACATCGTTCTTAACTTTCATTTACTTTAAACGAACTTTTTATTTATTTACCTGAACAGACTTTTCTCTGTGTGCTGAAAAGATACAACTCGATGGAAAAAAGTTACTCAACAAGAATTATTTTAATGAGGAAAAGAATCCACAGCTGCAGATTGAGCAAATAATTGAAAAAAATGAAAGAAAGTTTACATTCTCAACACTTTAATGGTCTAGAATTGTTTTGTACTTTGTTTCCTCTGTTGTATTTTTACAAGGAGAATTGAAGTTTTATGCTAAGCAATAGGAGTTTCTTTGATTTGTATTTGTATTTCCTATAAATTAGAATACAGTTCAAATGCGATTGTTTTCTCAAGAATTTCAACAAAAGAATTGTCTACAATTGAGCTGCAAACCGGTTTATTCTTGAGAATGTTTATACCTTTTATGAATTATAATGTAATGGGTTTATTTAAAAGATGTATATATAAATTTAGTATGCAAAACAAATGTAATATAAACAATGCTTCATCTTGCCACAACAGTTCAAGTTTAAATAAATTTATATATATATATATATATATATATATATATATATCGAGAAAGTAGCATCCTTTTGCTTCTATAAAAACATATGTATTGCTATTGTGCGTGTTGTGAACAGTTGAGTAGCTTAACAAACATTATGATAATTTTATTTCCCACCATAGCATTATTGGAAGAAAGTATTGGTTCGTTCAAGACTAAAGGCATTATAAAATATACTTTATCGTACCCCAAATTGGTAATGGCATTAGACATTAGATTTTTTGTAATGAAACAATTCTAATTTCTGTAGACGGTAATTCGAAGATCATTCAAAATGGACAGTTTAAATACCTAAAAATATCAAATTTGTCTTTGATTATTAATATAAATAGCGATTCCTTAAAAATGCTCATACCATGTTCTTCATATTCATTTAGTTTCCATGATCAAAAAAAGTGAAAAGAGATGCAGTTCTTTTCAAATCGCCAATAATAAGTTTATATCTGAGTTTTTTTTTTTTTTTTTTTTTTTTTTAGAAAATATTTACATAGACTAATTACAGAGAAATATTTTTCAAACCTTTATCATCTCACGTCCAATAGCACTATTGCACAATATTTAGAGGTACCAGAAGGTTATTATCCTATGGCAACAATACAAGTAGCACAACAATTTACGAGATGGCGCTATATGACATTGTCAGCATGAGAGCAAATAGAAAAAAGGTTTAGTACTTAGTTATAAAAATGTTTTTTATGTATGTATGTATGTAAAATTGTGTCTGTTCAGTACAAGGCACCTATACAGATAAACTTAAAATGCAAAATCTAATCTAAATGTGAAATTTGATCCAATTCATTAGAGACGTTTCTGAGATACACAAAATAAATTTATTTATATATATATAAATGTATATAAGAATTCATCGTTTAAAGTTATAAGATAAGCGAAATCTAATTGAAATACGGACGCCAGATCGAGCCTGAGAAAAAGTGATGGGAGTCCAAAACCCTAACCACTACTTCATTTCTAATACGCTTAAGCGGTCATGTATAACCACATGTCAATAATTAATTATGATTTTGGGTGTGTGTGTTTAAGTATGTCGAGTTTTTTTCAGGAAAAACATAAAAAACAGTTTTATCTAAATATAAAACTTGATCCAAAACTTTAGAGCCGTTTCTGATATATATATATATATATATAACTATTACTTTTTTTGTCCATTTTAAATTTACATAAGAAACTACTCGTAATTAATATATAGTCCTAAATATTTATTTTGAGTATATTTAAACTTATACTTATTTTTAGTGTAGTCTGATAATGGTGGTTTTAATCCTATTAAATCTAGTAACTCCATGGGTGAAATATTCTTGATAAAAGAAATAAATGAAAACTTATATAGGTATAAAAAACCTTTGCACTTACATATCACCTAAAGTATATGTTTAATTCATTCCAGTAATTGCGCCTAGCTATGTTATCGACTTGGAGGACTTCCAGCGAGATTCCTGATAAAGAAGGCACATGACAGATTCTGTGTTATAAACAATGTGAAGCACTTCTGTATTACTTTAGGTATAGATCTGATTAACTTCAATGAATAGGGCAGTGTTATGTTGTTTTCCTGGAGGGCATTCAATACAAATTTCTTAATAAAGAGGGAACATGGAAGATTTTACATATGTGATCAAATTCAAGCATTTAATGTGACTTTAAGTAGACACCTAACTAACTCCAAAAACTTTCTTAGTGGAAGTTCAGAGGAAACTAATGCAAATTTTGTTTTCGTTTGGAAGATCCGAATGCAGAAATAAATATTCTAAAAATGAACCATGGTCTGAACTATTGTAAATAATAATATGTAAGTGCACATTTAATGATATGTAAATAATGATATGAAAATGCAAATAGAATTTCCAATCTTCTAATCCATAGCCCCTCAAATATCAAGGCCTTTGGCAACTGACTATATAAAGTCTTTTGGAGATAAACAATATTTAATTTGATATGATCTTTTCCAAAATTATGATAAAACAAAGAGATATATACATCTGCAAGTGAAAAACGAAATCGTTGGGAGTGTCTTAAATTTATTTTGAAACTTTATATTATACTCCATTTCAATAATTCTATTAAAATTAAATTCTGTTTAGTTATTATATGTAGCATATTCAGGTAAATAAAATGTTCACTTGACAAAATCTAGAAAAACTGCTTCATATCAGCTTAAACCCAGTGCTTGGATTCGAAGAAAAACAGAAATGGCATAAACACTTCAAATACTCTATTCGATCATAAAGGGAAAGCATAAAAAAGATCTTCGAAGTTCAACTACAAAATGTTTCGTGTAGTTCCTTTCACTGAAGCATTTTATGTCACACCAGCTTATTCCTCAACATTATTCCGATAGAAGTAGAACGATCAATGCACCCATGAGCTTCTTAGTCAAAGCTATAGGCAAATATAGTTAAGTTTTGTGTTATTCTGAGAGATGTATGATAGCTCAGTCACTTTAAAAACTATTCTTCTTAAGAGTCTCATATATATATAATGGAGTATATTCTATATCAGTCTTTTCTTAAGACCAGAAAAGAAATATTTTTGAACAAAGAATGTTTCACATTTCCTTTGTATAGTGAGGAACTTACAAATGCTGTTGTGTGTGTGTGTGTGTGTGTGTGTGTGTGTGTGTGTGTGTGTGTGTGTGTGTGTGTGTGTGTGTGTGTGTGTGTGTGTGTGTGTGTGTGTGTGTGTGTGTGTGTGTGTGTGTGTGGTTGTGTTGTCTTTATCTGTTGAAAAGTTTCTTGCTAAAGGAAATCTGTGTTAAACATCGCAATTCTTCAAAGCACTCATCTTCGTGAAAAATTATGAAGTGGAAAAATGATCATATTTGATAAAAATTAATATATATATATTGTTTTTTGAAAATACGATAAATTTAGAATTTATTTATTTGAAGTATATCAACAAACATTTATACAGATTTATATTTGGATTCTAATATAAAAATGCAATGCATAAGATCAATCCAATCCATTGTTTTGTCTGTTATGAAAACAAAAATTTTGCATATGAATGATAGATTTTAAAGAGTAAATTTTACAAAAATAATATTTTGAAGAATATGATGTTGGAAAATGTTGCAATATGACTCGGAATCATATTGATAAATTATACAATGATCACAAGGAACAACTATTCATAAATTATTCATATTAAAAAATCACGTTCATAAACATCCTAAGTAGAGCTATACAGATATTCATCAAAACAAAAAAAGAATTCAAAGACTATTTACATTCTCAGGATTAAACTAAAGAAGTCAACAAAACAGCCAATTCAAAATACACATTTAATAGGAACAAAATGGGAAGAAAAAATGTAAGAAAGCCACTCAAGAACACGTTATGATTTTTATTTTCAGGTAGAATTAAATGCTTTATTCTCATCACATCAAAAAACTTTCAAGAACCAGTTTAAAGATTTAAATTAGTTATAAGGATAAATAGAAAAGAGAAAATCTTTGTGAAGAATTTGGCCGATTATCTCTTCATGGAAAATGCCAATCAAAAGTTTAAAGTCATCTTTTATACAACGAAATAACTATTATTTTATTCGGAGTTAATTTTATTTCAATTTTATCTTTGATTCTGATTTTTCATATCTGACGAATGTAAGAGTCTCTGCAGTAATTTCGGGTATGACTTGTTTAGAGAGCAAAAGTATTGCTAAAAGTATTTTACTTACTTATTTTAATTTTACTTATATTTATTTTGACAGGATGTGAAATTCAAGAAGAAAATAAGATAATTCAATTCAAGAAAGAAATCGAGCTTATATTTTTGATATGCTCTTCTAGGTACAAATAAACTTTAACTACCAATTTACGACAAATTACCATGTAATTCAATAAATAATTTAATAAATATAATTATAAAATATGTGTTATTCAACTGTTGAACAAATTTCAATGAAATAAAAAAACTAAAAAGGAGTTTTCAATGAAATAAAAGCAGAAAAGATGGAATTCTACAATTTTTGACTCCATTTAACGATTATTAAACACACACACACACACACACACATATTAAAAATGTTATATTGTTATAATTCCTAATTATTAACATTCATCATAAGAAGCTTTTGAAATTTTAATAATTGAAAACAAATTAATGAAATAAAAATATATCGGTATTCAGATAAGTTTTGAAATAGTAATGGTCTAAAATCTGAATCAATTTCACAACATTTCTTCATTTAATTATAGTTGAGAAATTAATAATTAAATTGAATTATAAATTGTGAGGTGTTTGGAAGATGCAGTAAATTCATAATAGCAATAGAATGCAATGCAACTTATTTTCAAAAAATGGAATTTTTGTGAGTGCTTTATTAACATTATTGTTTAAATAGATTTAGCACTATTCAGATATTATAATATTAAAAATTTTGATTTCGTAAACAAAAGTTTAAACAAACACGTACTTTATAAAGTTTATATCATTATAATTCGTAAATTATTGTAATTCCCCAAGTATTTGTGTTTGAAACTCCTTGTATTTGAAATTGCATCGAATGCATATAAGTAATTACAATAAAGGAACTATATGCAAATTCGAATATGTATTGAAACAAAGAAGCTCTAAAATATATTTCGTTTTTCAAACTTTAATTATGTATAATAGTTTAAACAGATTAATAATTAAATTCAATTAAAAACCCCATTGAAAACTCCAACTATATATTACTTATCATTTTCAAGTTGAAAGTATCATAAGAAATAAATTGCCACATATAAAATTATTCAATCAGGTCGTTTGAATTTCAAAACTAAAAATGAACATAGAAATATTATTAAATTTTGTTTAATACATCTTCAATATAGATACTAATTTCTCGAATCTAATAATGATTATTTTTTTCAAAAAATAAAAAGTTTGGTTTCGAATTATTAACAAATAGTCGCGTTGTATTAGACAAAGGTGTATCGAAGTAGCTCATTTAAGGCAAGGTTACTTTTACAAACTAAGCAAGATAAAAAGTCCTTAACCAAATCAAAGAAGAAATTGAAATAAGAAAGAATATTCAGGGCAATATTTGTTTATATTGATGTTAATTAAAGTCAATTTTAGAATCTATTAAGTGTTAAAAGTATTTAAAAGAAATGAGCTGAAATCTCTAGAGGTCATCAGAGGTCATTAAAAATCAGTCAACGTTAAAAATAACCCTAGATATGAAAACACTAAAGGATAGATTATAGTGTTTTGTACCAAGTAGATTTTCTCTATACTTAAGAATTTATAAAAGCAAAAAATTGTGTTGCTTGAAGTTTTTATATTATTTCTTACATTTTCGTTCTATACAAACATATTTCAAGCGCGTTATTAAATCTTCTTTGGTCCTTTCGTGTTTTGAAACAATATTTTATTGGATTGTTTTTAGATATAATAAAAATGTAAGACTTTCTAAAGTTCGCAAAAATATTTTTTTTTTCAACTGTGTTATTTTCCATAAAACAAGCCACTCTATTTTATGCACTGAATGGTTTCATTATTTTGATTTATGAGAAAGTTTGGACACAATTCCCATTTGAAACTAGAATTATTTGTCAGACACAAAAGAAATATTTTTAAAAAAAATTAATGCAGGTTGTGTTTTGCATTCAATTTTAAAATGTTGCGCAAATTATATGTGATTTATAGATTTAATTTATAAGTTGAAACACAAGAAAAGATCGTACTTAACTAAAGTCAATCTTGATAAGATAAGATGAGAAATTTGTAATAATATGATGTTCTGGTCATAACCTGTTTTGTCTTCTGGCTGTATTATCATCGGCTTGTTTTTAAGAAATCTTCAAAGTGATTTAGTTTTATTATGTTTTTTCAGTAGTGAGATCTCAGCATATAAACAAGATGATTTCTTATTTTTTTTCTTTCATTTTTTTAAAATTGAAAGAATAATTATTTCCATTAATATAAAAGGTTGTTTATTAAAAATATAATGATTCCATTATTAAGAATTCATAACGTTAACATTTGAAAGAGAATAAATCATTTACATAAAGTGTTAACAAAAACTCAATTTCCTTTTGTGGTGATCTTAGAAGGATCTGAAAAATTCCGAAGGTCGCGTACTTAATTTTGAAAGTCTGGCTTTAATTACAAAAGGCGATAAAAATAAAGCGAAACAAAATTCCATCACGTAAAAAAATGCGTTTCAGATAAAAGAATAAAAATGAAGGCTTAGGTTCATTTTATTAAGATAATAATTTTACCTTTTTTAATACCCTTTTTTGTTATGAAAGCCACGCCAGCAAATTTCAGAAGAAAAAAAAAACTGCGTTAAAAAGGCAATATTTATAAATAGAAGAATATTCAAACTATATGCAAATGCAACATATTAAAAAAAAAGTGATTATCTTTCGCTTTTTTCCCTTCCTCCAGAAAAATAAAGGTTTCTGGTTTCTAATTTTCTTAAATATTGTAAGAAAATCTTTTAAAGTTGATAAGGTAAAAATATGCACATTAAATACGCCACTTTACGATATCGAAAATTGCATACTCATCCAATCTTAATCATGAATATTTTTTTTAAATGTTAAAGATTTTTCCAGAGAAATATATTTCTTTCCAATATAAAATCATACATTTATTTACTTAGAATTATTCTAGTTTAATACTTTATTTTTTATACTATTCGAGAATATTTTTTTCACTAAATGTATTTTTTTTCTATAAAGTCATATTTTTGTATAGTTTCTTTTCAGAAAAACCACTATTAACCTCTTAACTTCTTTGATTTCATGCTTATTTCTTTGAATATAACATTAACTGCAACGTTTTACTAGCTGCATATTTATTCACACAGGATTGGAAAGAAAATTTGGTTTTAAAAAATTATTTTCTCTATTACGATCTTAGCCAAAGTGTATAAAGTTTCATATGAAGAAGGAACATACCAAATAAAATATTTCACTCATTTTTCTTCCCTCTTAAGTAAAAAGAAAACAGAAATAAAAAGCAAAAAAAAATCCTCCTGAGCACAAAAAGGAATTAGAAATCGATGAAAATGTTCAAAATAATATCTTGATGTATTTTCAATGAAATATAAACATAACTTAAGGTAAACAAATAGAATATTCAACATTAATTGTGATTTTTAAATTTATGAATAAAATTCTAATTGAAGAAAATATTTTATATGAAGAATTAAATTCAATAAATGTGCTGTGTAAAAATGAAGAAATAAAATTTTCCTCTGCCTGATTAATGTTGTTGTCTGAAATATTCTTGTCACACTAATATTGTAAATAAAAAAAACACTACTCTCTTCCGAGTTAAAGAACTTTGAATTCAGTAATTTTAGGCTTGAAACACCAGTTGAATAAGGCTTCGTAAATTGCCAGATCTTTCTTGAAACTTTCAAATGTCGTCGAATATAATGGCATGCAAATTTTCCTAATTCCTTCAGTTTTCACATCAAAAAATACATATTTCTTTAACTGTTAGTTTGTGAAAAACATTTTTGATATGTCTGCATTATCGAAAGTTCGTGCAATAAATTATCCCTCGTAATTTTTTTAGCAATGCGTTTTTTTTTTTTCTGAACAGCATAAATTATAGTTTTTATGCCATATAACGATGTTTTCGAATTGCAAGTATTTGTTTACTTCTAAAGGTTCAAAATCTAATTAGACCACCAATGAAATTGATATCCTGAATAATATGCAGGGCTAAATCTCTGCTTACAAGTTTCTAGAAGGTGGTGCATACACTGGTCCACATGGAATCATTTAGCAATACTGATTTTGAGAATAACATGGGTATTCGATAGCAAAACTCAAGAAAGGAAAAAAAACCTTGTAATTGATTATGTGGTTTATTATTCGAGTGCATCAACCTAAGTACTATGGTCAACTACATGTCGTCAATAGAGGGGTCGCCATCCACAACTTGCAAGGTAGGCCTCATATCTTCGTCGTACGAAATCTGTATGTAATTATATGTAGTTCCATGTGTAGGTTAGGCATCAAACAAATGTATTGCTAATTTTAAAAGAAATTAGTAAAAACAGTTTGTGTTAGAATGGTAGGTGAAAAGATATTCGTAAAGCGATGATAAATTACAAAAAGTGATGATAAAATAATGATAGTACGTTCAAATTAAGGAATAAAATCCTGTCAATTTTAAAAAGACAAAAAGGTTCTCACTTAGGTCCCTGCCAAGCAGCAATGGCAAAGTCTCCGCTGTTGTTTCAAGTAAAACATTTCAGTGAAGATATGAAAAACTGCCGAGTCATAATTATAACATGAAAACATAGGCACATCATTTAATAATAGATGGATGTGTGAATCTAGTGTGACTGATTCGCAGACAGGTTCAAACTGTGTCATATTTCCGATTATTTAAGGAAGGTCAGTGTTCTATGATAGACTTACAAATATGAAATTTGTTTAGAGTTTCCGAATCCCATTGAGTTTACCTCTTAATATATAGACAGTTTTTTGTTTTGTTTTGTCTCTTCAAATCACATGCAAGTATGTTGCGGATATGGACTTTCGGCACACAGCAGGAAATTTATCATTTACATGGAACATTTTATCGTTCCAGGCGGCACCTCATGTATGAGGATTAGAAGCTTTCATGGATTTTGATTTTCAACGTATAAGAGGGTTCAGAATTATTGCATGTTCTGTACAAATGACGGGAATGGGGACTATCTCCTACGGGATAGGTTTTAGCGTGACCGATGAAGGCTTTTTGGAGTCCATCGTAGTTTGCGTTTATGCTATTGAATCATCTTGCCGCCGAGCTGGTTGAAATAGCCACTTTCGGTTACTGCCAAGCTTTTGCTATTTCCAGTCTGTAGTAATGTTCAGCATTTGGAAATGAAGTAAATGGCTCAACGATTTTAATTCGTATTTTCAGTGAATGAAACGAAATTGTTTAAATGACGGAAAATATTATGTATTTGATAATTCTCTATAAAAAGGTGTGTTAAAAAAATGCTAAGTCTGTATAGGTTTAATATAAAGTAAGCTGGTTCACTTTCCTAGTAATAATTTCTATTTCTTCAAAGTACAACTGTAAATCTTCCTCGAATCTGTGCTCTTTTCTTAAGATATGATTACAAATAAAAGAATTTTTTTTTAATATAAAGAAAAGTAAAAAGTAGGGTATTATTTTGTTATGTCTTATGAAAAGCATTGCCCTTAAAACTTCATTTGTTGAACTTTGTAATAAGAATTATAATGTTTAGTTTTATGCAAAAATTATGTATGATTGAATTTTGTATGACATTTTATGTTTTACTAAACGAAAGTGAACAGGAAGGTGAGAGCAAACTCTATTTTTTCTCTCTGTTTTATTCTTCAGTTATATACTTAACTGAGGTTCTATTCTACGTCTAAAACAAACAGTATAATGTATGAAAAAACATCAGTTATTATGACGTTCTTACAAATATAAAAGTCAAAAGCTTATAAAAAGAACATCTTTAATTTCTAAATCAAAATCATGAAGCAGACTTAAAAAACAACTAGCTAATTACGCAGATGGCATCCTGCTTTATGGGTTATCACGTGAAATAAAGATATTCAAGATAGTTGTTTATCTCAAATGTTCTTGAAAATTACAAATCTAAAAATTCTTGAATCGGATTATAATTCAATTTATATATATTACTTAACTAAACAAATAAAAATGATGAATGACAAACATTTAAAACATAGATACTATGAAGCAGATTATTAATCGTGAAGTTACGGTGTTCATAAAAACAAAAAAAAAATTATAATAATTGATAAAAAAAACATCAATTTCTCCATTGAAATTAATTTCTGGTTTGAAATTATTTTAGAATTTTCTTTCGGGAAATGTTATGATTTATATACGTGTTTCGGAATAATTTAAATAGTGTTTTCCATTTTACATAAATTGATTTTAAATAAATAAGCAATTTATTTCTTTAGGGATTTTTTAAAAATAGCTGTTATATATCAAACTTTCAAATTCTATTCGCAATCATAATTTCTTATCAGGTGAAATATTTCAGATGTTATCAAAAGTCTTTCAGGAATAATTATATTTTAAAAAAGAGCATTTCAGAGTCATAATTTCTTTCATGAAAGCAGAATCATAAATCTTTCCTAAGTAGATAAATTATTAAGAAATAACATTAGAGGATTTGTTATTTTTATTATACTAATTAGAAGAAAATGGCAAAATATATACTTAATTCCATTTCAGTGTCAGCCTCTTAATATTTTAGTAATTTTTATACTTACAATCATGTTTCATAATATTTACTCAGTATAATGTCATAAAAATCGTTAAATTAATATTTCAATTAAGTTAATATTATTAATAAGTTTCAAATGAAATATTTTTCTAATTGAAGCTGTGTCTTAACTTATAATCCTCATTTGGTTGATTGAAATATTATATCAAAAAATTTTCCTACGTGACATATTTTAAACAAAGGGAAAAAATCTAGTCATGGGTAAATGTACATTAACCCTCTAAGGGTTCCACACGCATTTCGACGTAGCCCCATAGATGTCTTTAAAGTGCACTGCACGTATTTTAACGTAGGGTAACGAACGATGCAAATTGGTTTTGCACGGAAAATCACGTAGGGGTTATACTGCACCGAAAATGGTGTTGACGTATTTTGACGTATTTCTTTCCCCCTACAAGTTTCGACATCTTGATGAATTGGAGGGGAGACAACACAATGAAGTTTTACGGCCATTTAAGGATGTCACAGGATCTGAGAGCCCGAAGATTCCTTTAGGTATAGGGAATTGTGATGGTGCCGGCGTTATGGAGGAATGAGGGGTGAGAAAGGAAAGGGCTCGCCCAAGTAAAGAGGAACAGGAATTTTTCCCCAATTGTGTCTCCCATAATGGCTCTATGCGGACTTAAATTTAAATTGCATTTTGTTTCAATAGTTTTTGTTTGATATCGATAGGGATAGGATTTCTTTGATCTAAGCGTTGCCTCAAAGTTCCATTGAGTTATTTTTTCTTAATGCAGTTTTATGCTTACTTGTGATTAAACATCACATTGAAGTACTAGCAACTCGAAAGGGATATATTTGAAAAATCGCCATCGATACATAGTTTAAATATTAAATATATTTTTCATTCTTAGTTCAACTATTATTATGATTCAAATTTATATTTTTATGCTGATCTCTATCTCCAATTATTTTTCACAAAGTAAACAGATGCAAATGAATTTTGCTTTTTAAAGCAGTCTAAATTTCAAAGAATATAATAAAATATATTATTATATTGTTTCTCTTATCTTGAAAAAATTTGGAATAATGTGCCGTTTTTTATAATGCGACTCCTTTTCAAAGTTTTTTTAAAGAACTGAATAGAATAATTTCATTCAAATTCGTAAAAGAAACACAAACATTTTTTAAGAATTATGTCTATTCAGAAAATTATTAATATTTAGTCTTAATATACCTTCATGTAGATGAAAGCAAATAGTAAAATAAATTTAATTCAAGGTTTGATTTATTTTGTTAGGAATATTAAGAAACGAATCACATTGTAAAAGTCTTAACATCCTAAACTATCTGAAGATATTTTTTCAATAGTTTATCAAAGAACATATATTTCTTAGATAAAATTATAGATCTCTAAAACACTTCTAAAAAAATAAGTAGGTACTTCAAAAATTCTGTTCTTATTTTACAGTTCTTTGAAGCAGTATTTTTTTGTAGGTAAGTTAATGAGCATTCTTCAATATAGAATAAAATCTGAATGGATAAATGAGATAACTTTTGTTGAATCTTGTGCGAAGTACAGAATGAGTTTTAACTACACATTTTTAAGGACGTTCTAATACAAAACAGTGCAGATAAATTCTTGAATGGTGCATGGATAATAAATTATTTTTGAATATTCAAAATCTTAGCATTCATGGTTATGCCTTGAAATCATAACCTCCTATTTACTAGTATCAAATAAATGACTTCGCATTACTTTATTCAGATTTTGTTACTGATGCTGGTGTTACTTATGGAAGAAAACTTCATAAACTGCACACTAATGCAGGATCCATCTTAAAGGTTGTCGGGTCCAAACAGGAAAACAGTTATTATTATTATTATTAAAAACAATCCAAGGTTTACAATCAAGGAAAAGATTAATGTTAGCATCATCATCCTTACTTTCTCCTATTCATATGCTTATGCAGTGTAGCGCTATCCATATTTCTTAGCACATTTTGAATAGAATCAAGTATGAATTTTGTGCGTCTTCCTATCGTTTCAGACTGGAGCAAAAATTCGATACATTCGCAATAACGATATCACACCAACTTACCAAATTTCATTTATCTAGTGTGTGTGTGTGTGTGTGTGTGTGTGTGTGTGTGTGTGTGTGTGTGTGTGTGTGTGTGTGTGTGATTTCAAATAATTATTTAAACACTCATGTGTAATAGACCTTTGTCAGAATACATTTTAAAAAAATTAATACAAATCTATATTTTGATAAAAATGAACAAATATTACTCAAAATTTGATAGAAATCTACAAATTGTGATGGTGTCGGCGTTAGGGAGGAACGGGAACTCGTTCAAGAAAAGTGGAACATGAATTTTCCCCCAAATATGTGTCCCTTAATGGTCTATGTGGACTTAGATTTAAATTGCATTTGGCTTCAATAGTATTTCTTTGATATAGCTTATTTGATCGAAATGTTGTTTTAAAGTTCCATTGAATTATTTTTCATAATGCAGTTTTATCCTCACTTGTGATTAAGCATCGCATTGAAGTATTAGAAACTCGGAAGGGATGTATTTGAAAATTGCCCTCGATATATAGTTAATACATTAAATATATTTCTCATTCTTAGTTCAACTATTTTTATAACGCAATTTTATACTTTTTACACTAATCTCTACCTCCAATTATTTTTCTTCGTTCAAGTAAACAGATGAACTGAATTTTGTGTTTTAAAACAGTCGTAAATTTCAAAAAAATATAATAAAGGATATTGTTATATTGTTTCTCTTTTCAGATTTATATTGTATAAAAACATGGAATTGTGCGTCCGATTTTTTTATATTGCGATTACTTTTTAAAGTTCTTTAACGAACTGAATAAAACACTTTCTTTCAAAATCACAAAAGAAACAATAAAAACATCTTTTAAAAAATTATTTCTATTCAGGAAGGGATTAATATTAGTTTAGTTTTTAATAGTTAGTTATTCATGTTAGTTTAATTGTTAATAATTATTTATTAGTATTTATACCTTGATGTAGAGGAAAACAAATAGCAAAATAAATTGAATTAAGTGTTTGAATAATTTTGTTAGGAACATTAAGAGACTGATAACATCCTAAAAGTCTTTAACACCGCAAATAATCTTAAGATTTTTTTCAATAGTTTATCAAAGAAGATATATTTCTTAGATAAAGTAATAGATTTATAAAATCTAAAAAAATAGGTATTTCAAAAATTCTATATTTATTTTACAGTTCTTTGAAGCATATTTTTTTGTTGTTGTTAATATGCTAATGAGAATTCTTCATTAAAGTCTAAAATCTGAGTGGATAAATGAGATAGCTTTTGATGAATCTTGTGCAAAGTGCAGCAAGATTTTCAATTACATGTTTTTAAGGACGTTCTTATGCAAAATAATGCAGATAAAGGCTTCAGTGGTGCACAGACAATAAATTATTTTTGAATATTTAAAAGTGTTCATTCATAGTTATGCCTTGAAATCACAACCTGTTATTTACTCGTGTAAAATAAAGGATTATACATTACTTCACTCAGATTTGTTACTGATGGGCGTGTTACTTATGGAAACAAAATTTTATAAACTGCACACATTATTGCAGGATCAACCTTAAAAGTTGTGGAGTCCAAACTGGAAAACAATTTTTATCAATACTTTATTATTATTATTGTTAAAAGCAATCTAAGGATTTACAATCAAGGTAAAGATCAATGGTAGTATTTACCTCACTACTTTCTCCTATGCATATGCTTATGAGTGCAGCTGTATTCGTATTTCTTCGCACCTTTGAATAGACTCAAGTATGAATTATGTACGTCTTCCTATCCTTTTAGATTGGAGCAAAAATTCGATATATATTTGTAACAATGATGTCAAAGCAAAGAACCAAATTTCATTTTTCTATTTTTTTTTCTTGTAATTTTAAATGATTAATCAAACACTTACGAATAGACAGACTCATGGATAATCAATCCTTTTACAAATTATATTCAAAAAAATTAATATAAATCTACATTTTGATAAAATTGCATGATACATTTAACTTATCTAATTGTTTTTGTTTTGGGGTATCATTTTCACACATTCACGGTCAGATAGATTTCCCATCAGCCAGTTTTATCTAATATTTGAGATAAGATTATATTTAAGTTAATTGCTATTAATTTATGAAAATTGCAATTAATTTAAAAGTTCTCTCAAATACTTTGACTGGAATGATTCCAAGGGTACATGCTCTGCCTTTTTAACCCTAGCTATTGAATTGAGAGGAGGTTGAAAAAGGTTAATAAAGGGGTTTAAGTGGTTGAAAAACGGGGTTAAGCCATATCCAGTATGCTATATTAATCTGAAATTTCAGAAACAATTGTTTGTTTTTTAAGTCAATTATATAAATAAATACTTGTTATGCAAATTTTCCAAACATTTTAACAAGTTTCTAAAAAAGGCTGAATTTTTTAATCTACGTTATTACGTTTAAATATTACAAATTTTTAATTCTTAATCTGCTTTTTAATGTTTTTTTAAAGTTGCATTTAATTTCCATACATATTTCTTAATACATTTAAAGTCCAGTGTTTATAGCTTTTTGAATCTCAAATGTGTTTAACTTTTAAATTCCCAGTTCATATTGCAATATTTTCATAATTCGGTGTTAAAAGATTTTTTTTAAATTTGTTTCTTTTGTATAAAATTCTATTTAATCGGATTTTTTTTTTCTGTAATGAACATTTACTTTAAATAAATAAATATATAAAAGTCTACTGACTATGTTACAAAATTTGGATACTTTCAAATCCGCTAATAACTAGATTTCCGAATGATTTCAAAATTTCACCGACGTATATATATAAATCCAATCAGCGCCAACTTCAACCACAAGACCAATTTCATTCATTTTTGCTTTATATGAGAGCTTATAAGCATAGATACATCATCAAAGATCGCATGTCTCTCATCACCTTACTTCAAGAGAAATATTAAAAATATATATATTTCTTCGCTGTATGTTCACTAGATACGTCATATGGCGGAAATTTAAAATTATTTCCAAAACCTTTGGTGCTCAAGCTGCTCCAACCATTCGAAGGATTTTGCCAATTTTTTATTTCATATTAAAGCGTTTGTCCATTAGATATGTCATCAACGATCGCCTTCCATCTATGATTTCCCAATTTCGAAATAATAATAATAATGATGATGACAAACGTTTGTGGATAATATTGTGGGTGGATATTATTTGTTTTCTTTCAGCATTTCTTTATAAATCCGTTTCTCTGAGTGCTGGGAAATATATAAATACAGAATTTTTGAAACTTGAGAGTAAATTTTTTACATCAAATTTTGGTGATAAATCTGCGAAAACCAGTTGTGTGATACGTGCAATTTATAAATATCGTACAGTATAAGATATCTTCAATTATTAAGTTTAAAACTGCTTAAATGAAAAGTATCAAACTAGTTTTTCAGATTAGACGAAAATTAGAAAAAAAAATTATTTATGTACTTTGTATTTTTTAAAAGAAAATTTTAAACATTATAAACATATCGAAATTTATGAGGAATAAAATACTCCTGCTTAATATCTTAAAAGAATTGTTTGTTTGTTTTAGCTGCCTTTCAACGTTTTTGTAGATGACAATTTCATTGAATGTTAACATAAAATGGTGGAAATAGATGAAGGAAAATATTACAATAAATGTCGAAAGTTTTAAATTTCACTAACGCTTTAAAATTACTAGAACAGTATACAACTTCAAAACTAAATTTTAAATCAAAATATTTGATATGCATTTACACTGGTGCAATTCATAAGGTTTCAAATTGTATATTTCATTATTTTGAATCATTTAAAAACGAAGATGCCACTATTTTTCAATAAAAAATAATGATTATAAACAATCTTGAATTCTGATAAAACTGCTACGAGATGTTTTAGGGCCTGGATAACTAATACCTAAGTAGCCAATTATGTGGCTCTAAAATAATATATTTTTTCAGCTACCCAACAAATTTGCTGATTTGCACTCAAAAATTGTATTTTTTATTATAATAGAGGATGATGCCATTTCTTCTAAAATATAGTACATCAGTTCTATATTGTTATTTATGCATTTCAGTTAACAGAACTATTTATGATTAATTCTAATTTTAGACATATGTTACCGTATTACTCGATACAAAAATGTTGCAATGATTTATTTAAAAGAATAATAATGGAATATGAAGACAATTTTATCCTACATTGCAACGATTCGCAAAGTGTTATAACAGCGATCGGGGTTAAAAAGAAACGGAACAGTCTTCCCATTTACTATTCTTAGAAACCCTCTGATTTTTGAAACCGCACAAAATGAACGAAAGCAATAACATTTGACTTGAATGAGCGGTAACTTGTTCCTACCCTTAGGGACTCTTGACCCCACATGACGTTTGGGGGAAAGCAAAAATTCGGCTAACGCGTTCAGTCACGACCCCCGTTAGACAAGGCCGGAAAACTTACGTCACAGAAAGTAATGACGTCGCTCCGAGAGGTTACACGAGTGGGTGCGAATTGGGGGACCGAGGGAGGAATTTCACCCTCTTCAAGTTTACTGATAAGAAACGAACTCTTTTCCTCACACGCCATGTTTTAGCCAGTGGCCCTCCTGTGTTTCAGTAGACAGTAAGCGCCATTTCTTATTTGCAAGAAAAATCATTTGGATTACTAAAAATAAGGAATAGAAATGCCTTTGATCTGTTGTGTTCCAAACTGTAATGGAAATTACAGGAATGGCCCAAGAGTAAGTGTTTTTGCCCTTCCTAAAAATGAAGAGCTTAAAAAGAAATGGTTAAGTGCCATACATCGTGAAGGATTTTATCCGACGCAGCATAGTAGGGTAAGCTTATTTAATTATTTTAAACTAATGCTTAATGTTTCTAAATGAAAAATCATTTATTCTCACATTAGAAATTTAACAGCTCAGTAATATCCATTATTCGTGATTTTAATCAAGTGCATTATGAAAAGAATTATTTTATAAAATGCTGTAATACAGGTAATAATGTCTGTAATTATTGTCAATAATAATTATAATATTTGCCGTAATTATGTTTACATGCTTTATTTATTATTATATCTATAATTACGTTTATATAGGTAAATTTTATTATATAAGATAACGATAAAAACATGAGAGTAAACAATAATAATTATATATTGTTTTATGTTATATATTTGTTACTGTATTTAAGTTAAACATTAAAGGAAGTCAATATTTACGAATAATTTTCTTTACTGTAGGTCTGTGAATTACATTTTAAAAAAATGATATTGAAAGAGAAACTAGTCTATTTGATTCGAAGTCAGGAAAATTATTAAGTGCCCCTCTTAAATATCCAAGACTAGTGATTGGAGCAATTCCATCTCAGGTGCCAAATTGTGCCGCTTACATGTCATCAACATTTCATAGGGAAAATCCAGAAATAAAATTATATTTACATGCTTTGTTTACTATTATATCTATAATTACGTTTATATAGTTAAATTTTATTATATAACATAACGATAAAAGCATGAGAGTAAACAATAATAATTATATATTGTTTTATGTTGTATATTTGTTACTGTATTTAAATTAAACATTAAAGGAAGTCAATATTTACGAATAATTTCCTTTACTGTAGGTCTGTGAATTACATTTAAAAAAATGATATTGAAAGAGAAACTAGTCTATTTTATTCGAAGTCAGGAAAATTATTAAGTGCCCCTCTTAAATATCCGAGACTAGTGATTGGAGCAATTCCATATATTTATCATGTAATAACCTTTCATTTCGTGGAAACCATGAAAATAATAGAAACTCCTAATAATAGAAATTTTTGTATGTTTAATCGAATAATTCAGTAAATAGAAACTGTGCTAATAAATCATATAAACAGAATTAAAAATTCGAAAATTAGAATTGGGCATCATTTAGCACTGCGATCAAATGAACAAAATATTCCTGCATTATGAAATGAAATCCTTAGCAAAATTAAAGTCTATTCAAAATCATCCAAGTACAGCAGTAACCAAATGGAATATAATCTTGATTTTTCCCCATTAAGAACAAAGGCACTTCAGTCATTATCAGGTATGAAAATATTGAAGAGAAAATATTAAATATAAATGTGTCGTTTATAGGGGTTATTAAAGTAATCATTGTGACTGGAGAAGGATTAACAAAACCTCTGTTGAAAAGATTAAGTGAGCTGGATTTAAATATTATGAATTGTAGAGGATAGGCGTAAGGCAAAGATAGCAACACGAAACGGAAGTACAAAGTTTTGCAATTTAGAATAGTTGCTCTAAATCCACATGTAATTTATATGTCTTGCACATCATACTTTTTAAATGTATTAATTTGTGATACCATTTCCAGCAGTATATATTGTATTTTTTTTTTTTTTGGATATTAAAACTTCTATATGCTTTTTTATACCCTTTGGGAAGCCAGAATGGATTCAGTTAAAGCAATGTATACACAGTTTGAAAAAATTTGTAATGTCCTAGAAGAATTTATTGAGGTAAATAGAGATAGTACAGCGGTATGCGAAGTAAAAAATATTGGAATCAATAAAAGAAATGCCATTTATTTTATACTTAATAGTATAGTTTTCAATATTGCCCAAAATTAACACTATCAGTGAACTATTTCAACTAAAAACAGTTGTTTTTTATTCGGCTTTTAAATTGATCAGTAAAATTAAAACTGAAGTTCAAAATTTAAGTACAAAATTCAACACATTTTTAGATGAATCAAAAGTGATAGAATGCAATTTGAATAATTCAGAAAATTTTCTTAAAACACGAATTTGAAAAAGAAAAAGGTCATATTCCGAAATAAAAGAAGATGAAGTTAAAGAATTTGGGTATTAAAAATATCACAGCAATTGATACTGTTATTGTACAGAGAGAAGGTAGATTTAAAAATGTGTCAATTTAATCACTAATATAAAAAATTTCAAATTAAATTCAGCAAATTAAAAGTAAGGAAGAAGTGTAGTTGGTCAAGGCGTGAAGAAGCTTACAAGCATTTGCTATACAAATCATCGAAAAAAAATGGTGATTTTTCTGAAGTAATTAAAAGCAAAAACAAATTCATTTAACAAATATACACGAAATAGCATTATATATAATGTTTATAATTTTTCTTTTTTTTACTTAAAAAAAAATTGCGGCTCCAAATGGTTTCTTCCACCCAATCTCTTTTATATTTAAGGCCGGCTCTGATTATAATTCAGAACTTCTATACCTTATGTGAATAAGAAATTTTGAAATTTTCTAATCAAAAATATTTCGCAACAGATATAATTTTTAATGATGTAGTGAATGAAGAAGAAGTACATCATTATGGCAAAGGCATAATGGCCATAAACCGGAAAATGTTTATAGATTGGCAATCTGGTCTGCAGTCAATGCATTATTGAATAATTACATGATAGTTTGAAAAGCTCTTCTAAAACCGGAAAGGAAAGAAAATTTGATAAATTTAGTAAAGATATTTCTAACAAAGTAATGATAAAATATATAGTTAAATAAGAAAGCTCTTCTAATGTTTCAAAGATTTATTGGATATTTTTTTGAATATAATACTGTTTCGTGAAATATTCTTTTTATTGCTTTCTTGGAGTTGACGCCACGGCAAATATTCATAAAACCATTATTGTATGGAATTGTTTTGAAATTAATCAACAAAGGCATTGCAAATGCATTTTTTATATTATAATTTAAAAATTTATGTACCATATATGAAGAAGAAATTTTGAAATTTTCTAATCAAAAATATTTTGCAACAGATATAATTTTTAATGATGTAGTGAATGAAGAAAATAGTTTTAAATCTAAGGGAGATACACCTACTGGGAAACCTGCCCTGCACTTAATGCAAAAAAGGTAATGCATACCAAGCACCGTACCTCCAGGGTGATGTGGAAAGCGGCTGCATTTTAATTATTAATGAATTCTACAATATATGTGTGTTGAATTGCATGATATGGAAGTATATGAAATGATATTAACAAGTGAAAAGTAATTTCTCTTCACTCTCTAGCGCGCAGAGACTTGACGTTAAGGGAATGGAGTGTGCCGTCTCGTCGTGACGTCACGGAAACCCGCAGAGGCCTTGTCTATCGGGGGTTGTGGTTCAGTGCATCTCGTTTGGAAAACCGACCCGCTTTTACAACACATTACTAATCTGACATATCTCGCTTTTCAGAAGTTTCACAGGTAAAATGAAACCACCTAGAGGGTTAAAGGTGTGTTTTTAACGTTTGGGTTTGAAAATAATTCTTAAAAGAGTGATTTTAAAATAAAATACTAAATTTTAAAGAAAAATACCATTTTTTTAATTTTATGAATTATATAATTATGCAACTACTCTTATGTCTCATTTGTCCTTTTTCGATTCTAACGTGAATAAGTTTAATAGCTTCAATTGAAAGGAGTAATAGGCAACCATTTACAATAAAGCAACTTTAGAATTATATTTATAATATTTCAAAATATTTGAATGAAAGAAATGATTGAAATCGGTGCTGCTGTTCTCTTTTTAACTTTTAGAACATTTTCCAATCCCCAAAGATAATAAAAACTTGTCCTGATTATAAATTTTTAAGCAATTTGTAAATAATGTGTGAATCTAATTGATTTTGACGATTGAGAATTATTTCAGGAATATTCATAAAATTTTAAAGTATTCAGATGTATGCTTTTGTATGTCAAAGAAAAGGAATGTAAGAAAAGCTATCTAAATCTAAGAAAAAATGTCAATTTAGGGACTAAAATCATTTTTTCTCAACTTAGTTGTTCTTTTTTGTTTGGATTTTTCTCCTGTATTTTTTAAATGCTTACTACGCATAATTCATTTTCTGCATCTCGTAACTGGTTCACTTGGATATATTTCGTTTCAAGGAAAACAAAATTGTTCTTTCAAAGACACTTTGAAAAAGAAAATTATTTCTGCTTCAAGTAATACCAGGAAACTTTTATTTTAATGTTACTATAAGCATACAAATTTTGTCGTTCAAAGCTGCTTCCGTGTTTCCATTCCAAAATATCCAAACAACATATTGAAAACTCATAGACTTATGAAAAGGAAAGGAAAAACAAATATCTTATTTCTGAATCAGTTCCTAAAGAAGATCTCGTTTATGGTGTACTTGTTGCCTACTGTACAGAAAATAAAATGGGGGAGTTGTCATTTTATTATGAAATAATAAGGTAAAACATAAATATCTTAAATATTTAATTAAGATATAAAATTATGTCATTTGTAAGTTGTTTCTTTTCAAAATACCATGTAAATAAAAATAAACAAATGACAAAAATTAGTAGGGATATTTATGTACTAGATCGAAACATCAAATATCGAGATGGTGAAGGACAATTAATGTCAATTCGTGTATTTCGTGCTTGGAGATTTTAGCTATTGAGATTAAAGATGTACTTTGCTTACCACCTTCAAAGCTGGTAAGCAAAGTACAATTTGCTTGCCACCTTCAAAGCTTGCTTGACTCTAATTTGTGAAAAAAACATGATAATAATCGTTGGAAGAGGTGATATGGACTATATCTAATGCACCACCCAAACAAAAAGTTCCGTGTTATTACAGAAAGACATTTGGATCCAAGATGATTAACATTTTAAATGATAACAAAAAGTATCTCCGATTTCTTATTAATGGTTTCAGAAAGTTAATTAACAAGTTATTAGAAGTTAAATTAAGATTATTATCTTAATTTTCCGAGATCATTTGAAAAATTTTGCTTTAGGAGCCAAGATAATGATTGAGGGCACGCTTTTTAGAATTCTTCCACCTTAAGTCGCTTTAGTTTTATTAAATGAATATTACTTTTTTCTTGCTTTACTTTCATTTATTTTTAAATAAATTATAAATTATGTATTAAAAATTGGACATGAATTAGAACAACATTTTCCAATTTCACAAATGTATAATTTACTATTTTTCAATATCTTCATTGAAATAAAACTATTTAATTTCGAGTAAAAAGAAGATTCATGCTTGAAATTATTAAGGCTTTCATGGAAGAAACTGAATTATATGCATTTTATATTTCTTTTTTGTTTAATAATTTGAAACTTTGGAAACATTTTGCTCAAAAATTTATAGTGAGACTTTAAAATTAAGTTTTCGTAATAATATTGTTGGATTTAAGATTATTTGGAAAATACATATCATTTTGAGAGTAATATAAATTGAAACAACTGCTGTTTTAAATGAAATTCCTAAATGTACACAGATAAAACTTTAACTATAGATTATTCTACATTTACTTCTATATCTAGTAATGTTTTCCTTTATTTTAATTTTTTTTTATTAACCAAGTTTTTTTTTCTGTGGTAAAATGAGCATAAGATTTAATTGCTTAAAAACTAAGCACTTATTATTTTTTTAAAATAAATTAGCGAAAAATTTAAACGAGTTATTTTTTAATATTTGCGGGGAAAAATTTAGATTTTTTTAATTAAATTAAATTCATTAAAACTCTAACTAAAACTTTGAATTAAATATCACCATTTTTACCCTTCAATGTACATTTGTTTCCTACTTCGTCCGCTATAGCTACAATGATCTGATTTAAGAAAATCAATTTTCTGAAAGGAATAAATATAAACACACATTCTCCTCTCTCTCATTTCATATGTACATATTATTTTTATTTTCATCAATTAAATTCCCAATCCTATTCAGATTTTAATGCCATCTTTCATAGCTAGCGCTTAATCAATTAAGATGACTAGCCGTGCAGTCATTTCAAGTGAAAAGGGATGCTACTAATTAAGCAAATTCGAAAATTCTTTGATTTGTCAATCCAAAATGTGTGTTTAGAAGAATAGTTCAGCAGTTCTCAGAACAGTAATCCTCAGACTTATGAATCAAACTAATCGAATTCGGTGCGTACATTTTAAAAATTCCGGGAATTGGATTTGTCAGGTTGCAATGCCTGCAGCTATGTAGTGATTCCGGATTACGTGATTTAATTAAGTTTTATACTTTAAAAGTAATGGAGAATTCCAGATTTGAATAATTTTGTGATAGATGTTTGTGTTTCATCAACATACTAATTTCTTGCTGTATAAAATCTATACATAGGAAATATTTCAGTTCAATACAAAAGTAGCATTTAAAAATACATATAAAAATATCATAATGTTAACGCATTAAAAATGAGATAAAAACCAAATTCTTATGTATGATTTTCGCAATATTAGGCATAAAAGGTTCTTTAAATATTGTTAATGCATATTTCTAAGCTTTTAAAAATAAAAGCAGATGAATTTTATTTTGCTTAAATTTATGTAATTAAATTAAACACTTTTTTTTTACTAAACAGCCTAGGGACATAAGTCCTTAATATTTACTTTTTAATAAATATAAAAAATACCAAAATAAGTTGATTGCTCTTTCGAAATTAAAATAAAGCACTGAGATACTCATATGTAATTTTCAAATTCTAGACATGCAGAAAGTGATTATAAACATGTTCTCAGTGAAAAAGAAATATCTTAAGGTAAAATAGGTATTTAGCAAAAAAAAGAGAGAAAGATTGTTTATAGTAAGTGCAAACCAGGAATAAATATTTGCAGCAAAATAATTTTTAAAGAAAGAAGCAGAAGAAAGCAACAAGAACAGCAACAAAAAAACAATCCCTTTCAAGCTGATTCTAAGATTTCATTTTTACATGCACTGAATAATTTATTTCCAACAAAAATAATACATAGTAAAAGGAAACAACCATAAAACTTCTTGAATAAGTTGCCCAGCTTTCCAAGTAAAATGCCAATCAAAAGTTAGATACAATCCTTTATAGAACTTTCTTCCGTACCTGAGACTTTTTCTTAGTCATCTCGTTCAACCTGTCTTTCATTCTGGTTTTCATCAGCTGGAAATAGTGTCATTTCTTAAAGAATGCAAGTTATACAATTCTTAAGGAAGAACTTTTTTTCTGAAATGCAATTTTCTACCAGCATAAATGTATATGTTTTGTTTTTACATAATTTTGCATTTCGAATGACATGTTTCAGTTTGAAATAAAGCCTGATAAATTCATTTTTTTCTTCTGTTTCTTTTAATGTCCAATCGAGGTATTCATATAGAACAAATGGTATTTTCGCATTATTCTAATATTAGTTGTTTTAATATTTCCTTATTGCTTTTCACCATAATGATATATCTAAACATTTGCAACAAGGGAAAATAATTAAATAACAAATTCCTTTCACTTTCTGGAAATACTGAAGATGGAAATTAATAAATGCGAGTTCTTTAGACCAATCGTATAATAATTAGAAATAATTCTGCAACAGCATACGGATTGACACTAATGCTTAATCCAGGGGATACTAGTATTTTCAATTATATTAGACAGTAGACAGTAGATTATGGAGGTAAAGGGGTAGGAGCTTGAAATATTATTCTAAAGTTTGAACTTCGAGCATTTTTATATATTATAGCATGTTATTATAATTTTATATTTATATGTTATAGCATTTTTTCATTTCGTTCACGAAACGAAACTCACATGATATTTCTTTCAGTCATAAGAAAAAAAAATCATGCTTCAGAATATTTTAAATATTTTCAAAAGCAAGAAAAAATATTAGTTCATTACTTTTAGTTCGATTACAGGATAATTCAAAAGACAAATAGCATTCAGCATACAAAATCTTAAATAAAGGGGGCGAAATAAGGAACAAATGTATAAAAATAAAAACAATATATGCCTCAATTTTCCTAGAGCAAGAATTTGTTGTAGCTGGAAATTATAGATAGCTCAGGATTATTTTTATTTCATCCCCTTTTATGAAGCATATATATCATACAGAATGTATATTGAATTTGTAAATGGTTTCTTCATAAGAAATACCATGAACAATTGTAGATATCCGAGTATAATTTGAAAGAATGTTCTGTTTTTTTCCCGCAACCATTCAGTCTTCTTAATTGAAAAGAGTTATAAATTTTTGCGAAACCGGAATTATACTTATACTATCCAAGTGCAAAATCTTAGCAATTAAATAATCTTTCACCCGTTATAATCTGCAATTTATCTGGCCCCATGAGTTCTATTACCTTGTTGCGAAACCGTAATTATACTTTTACTAGCCAAGTGTAAAATATTGCAAATAATTAATATGCTTGCATTTCTACATCTCCATTTCTCTTGCTTTATTGCAAAACCGGAATTATGCTTTGACTATCCTAGGGTAAAATATTACCAAATAAATAGGCTTTCACCAGTAATAATTTGTATTTCTGCATCACCAGGAGTTCTCTTGGTTTATTGAAAAACCATAATTATACTTTTACTATCTAAATCGAAAAATATTACCAAATAATCAAGCTTCCAAACGTAATATGTTTGCATTTCTACATCTCCATTTATCTTGCTTTGTTGTGAAATCAGAATTATACTGTGGCTATCCAAGTGTAAAATATTACCAAATAAATAAACTTTAACCCAAAATAAGCTGATATATTTTCGTGGCTCATCTTATCATCATAATCTCAGTTTGCTTTCATAACTTTCGATCACCGAATCGTTTACACGTTGAGTATGAAATTGCTTTGTCCTAATTATTGTAACATGAAGATAAATATTGTTATAAAACCTTAAATAAGCTTTATTTCTACAAGAAGGTATCAGGAGTAAAGCAAACTTATTTTGGTATTCATAGAATGGCTTTTCGACATAATACTGCAGCTTGTGTACATAAAATAATGAGAAAATCAAAAAGGTGTTATGAGAAAACATATATGAAAAGCATAATAATAAAATTGATTATGGAAAATAGCATCTGCTTTTGAACTGTATCTTTTGTCATTATAGGAAAATTAAATATTCTTCACTGACGAGATCGGAGATAAAAAGTTTAACCCTTTAAAGGGCCATTTTTTTCTAATCATATTATGTTGAAATATTTTTAGGCTTGAAATTAGAATAAAAAAATGGATTCATTTAGCTTATTAGATAAATTTTATTTGATTAATTAATTAATTTGGTTAATTAGTAATTAAGTAACAAATCAAGACAAATCATTTTGTCTGAGATAAAGAACTGAAGCATCTAAGTTTCTGACTTACTAAAAAAATTTGTCAGAACTTCTGCCAACCTACATAATTTCATACAAAGATTGATAAATTTGATGGGAAGCATACTTCCCATGGCTTTAGAAGGGGTTAATGAGCGCTGTATTAAAAGGCAACTATGAAAACAATATATTCAAAAATTCACATAACAATTCTTGCAGAACTTTTATTTCATTTTACTCACAGAAATGAGTGAGAACATAAATTTTACATGAAGTTTCATTCTTTTGCATTTCAGTATCGAGATAATTAGTATTTTTTAGCGATTTCTTTATTTTTTAGTTTTTCAATCAACCAAATGGAAATTTAACACTTAATGTCATCAAAGAAAAGTCTTCCATTCAGACTGAAAGACTCTCTTCTGTTGCTTCCCCGACTGCTCTAGAATTTCTTTCGCACAGAATGTTTGCTCTTACCTTGTACGAACAAATGCAGTTCTCTTACTTACTATTTACTCTAGAGATAGTTTATCTTATTTAAACCTCTTGCGATACCTTTACTGCATATCATTACTTACCGCTTCCGTTGAATGCAAAAAAATATACATTGCTGAGTTTTTATTTGTTCAATAGAAGAGTCGTTGAATCACCAGAATTGTACGAGTAAATAATCGAAAAATAAAAAAAGTAAACAAATAACCGTTTAATAGTCTGAAACTAGTCTGAATAAAATTAAACTTTAAACATGTATGGAAAGTTATAAATTTGGAATGATTCCATCGATTTCTTTTATGCATTAGAGAAAGGAAATAATGTAAATAATGCAACTAAAATTGTACTGATTTTCGGAATTTAATGCTTTAGATACTTCAATTCGATAACAGAAACCTGATTTGTTTGTACTTTTTGTTTATTCAATAAGAATCAAATTTTGAAGAGTTTTATAATAGTGAACCTCCTAATTTTTTAAATATAAAATTAATTCTAATTTTGAATTCTAGATTACTATACAAGTTGTTGTGATTTCATTTATTATGTATTGTACCTTTCTTAGTGATTCGGATTTTCTTTAAACTGCAAAAAATATGTGATTAGCGCAAGTTATATTTTTAATTATTACATGTTACAAATAATGGGTGAAAAAGGGCAACCTAATATGTTTTCCTGGTAAGTTATGAAATATAAATCATCCAGTAAGCTCCGGGAACCAAGGTAACATATCAGTACATGCATATATATAAAGGGCTTTATAGATATATTAATACATATGATATTGATGTGATAAATTAATCTTGCTCTTCGTAGTTAAGGAACGTGCCTAATTAGGGACCAATTTGATGATGTGAGAGCCCTTGTCATATTTTTTAGTTTACCAGGAGGGTTTGTATTATGGATCATAGAGATCAAATGTGAAGTCAATAATTATCCGCTATAGAAGCAAAAATCCTACACCTTACAAATGATTACTTATGGAAATTAAGAAAGTATTCCGAAATTAAGGAAAAATTTTAAAAGAAAAAGATGATTACTAGAATTTTGAAATAGTTTGGTAATTTTAGGTTAGAAATGAATTTGAATATAAACTGCTTCTAAATTTAATCCGTAAATGATAAGAATTGTCTCGTCGTGTCAAATGGATATTACTAATATTCGTTATTTATCAAAATTAGTATGGTTTGTCTGCTCATCTATTCAAGGAACAAATATCCTTGTGTTTAATAAAACAGTATTCTACAATAACTAACTTATCATCTAATATATTTAGTACGGTTGCAGAAAAACAAGGAGCTGCCCATTGTTATTCTGCTGTCGATCATCGTATATGAAAATTAAAAATACATTTTAAAATTAATAACGTATACTAAAAGACGATGTACCTAAAAATTCATAGGAAGTTATCTACATATTTAAAACTATACAACTTTAAAATTATCTATGACAACTGCCTTTTTTAAACCATGAATTGCTTCCGCCTTGAAAAATGATCCAGACAAATATTTTGGTTAGTATGCCGTGATTACATCAGAAGATATTTTCAATTATTGTGATACTTTAAAGGCATCTTTAAAGTATAATTTTCGAATTGAAAAATTTATTTAGCTTAAGATTATAGAAAATTTTGCAACCAAAATGAATGTCAGCTTACAAATATATGTAATAATTTTATGCCATGTTCATAAAAATTATCCTTAAAATTTAAATTCAACACTTTGAAACATTTTAACTTCTTAGGTGCGCCAGTTACTGACGCCTGTCGGTATGTAGTAATTTTAACTTTAAATCTCTTAAATGTATGCTCTAATATTTCTTCAATTCTGGTTCCATGTGCTCAGGAAAAGCAGAAAATCTTCTTTATGAAAGATTAAACCAGCTTTCCACCTCTTTTTCATCACATTCTTAGAGATGAAACTGCGTCACATTTTTCTCCAGTGGTTATAGCTTGGAATTGCAGCAATAACATCAATAACTGCTTCAGATGTCTTCTTAAAAAATCGAATTATTGATAAACATGTTATGACTATTTTAAAGCGACTGCAAATTCTTTCAAAACAATCTTTTACCTAAAACTGTTTTCCTGATATTATATACACATAGTAAATTTACTTTCATTTCAAAGTTGGTAAAAAATAAGGATTTAAACAATGCTAAAATGACGAAAATTATTCATTCTTTTTAAATATTCACAGATTATACATTTTTATAAAAAGAGTTTTTAGATAGTTGATTTCATTTTTGTAAATGATTTTCTTATAATTTTCATCTCTGAAATCAAATTAAAATTCTATGTTTTTATTACGAATTTTTTTTTTCTAAACTGTTTTTGCATAAATCAATATACTAGGTATATTTATTTTTATTTCGTAGCTCCAAAAATATGTATTTCTTATAGCCCTGTTTTGTAATGATTTAAATGCAAATGAGTTTAAAAATAAAATTGCAATTCCCTAATGTACCCTTTTATCTTTTCCTAAAACTTTTTTGATTTCCTTTTGGCGATTTTGCTGGCTTTTGTCTCTTTTCAAAAGCCAGATGTAATTGGCAATCATACTGAGATTTTATCCTGTATATCTTTTTCATTTTATGTACTTTTACTTCATTCTAGCTCTTTACTGATTGCTCTTAAATCTTAAGAATAATCTTCTCCCTCATAGTCTGACATAATGAAGGGGAAGAGCCTTTTAAGATCATAAAATACCTCGTCATCTTGAAATGTTTTAACTGCAGTATATAATTGTAGTTGGATCTCTGTTCATGCTAGTTATTAGTACATTAAAATGTTTCCTGAATTTTCTGGAGTATGCTTCAATTTTAAGCTCAAAAATTTCAATTTTCATCATTTTCCTGATGTAAATTTTAGGAAAACTTTTTTCAGTCTTGCTTTGAATAAGGCTGGGAACTGTTCACTCAAGTTTTGAATTCCATTTCGTTTTCTTTCTCATTTTCGATAATACTTTAACAAATTATTTTTTGAAATTTAATTATTTAATGAGGTTTTGTTTGTAATCTTAAAATTTTCTAAGAATACAACATTTACCCTACAGGAGTAAACTATATATGTTGTAATTTCTTCAATGCTGTGCCAAAAGAAACAATGCACAATTTTTCCACAAAATCTGAAAAGTTACTTTTGCAGTTTTTTTCTTCTGTCTAACTATCATAAATAAAAAGGAATCGGAAGAATAGAAATTTGAAAATCATCTTCTAAAATACATTTCTCTAAATAGCATCCCACATTAAAAATAAAAAGGTCATTTCTATTTAAGGATCCGCCTACGTAAAAACCTGCATTTGATGGAAAGTCACATTTTTCTTAATGTTTTATTTATAAACCTTAGGTTTCAAATTATCAAAGCGATTTATATTTTACTTCTGAAAATAAAAAGAAATAAAATTAAAGATATTTTAATGAAACTTAATAATGGAAAAATGCTTATTTGTAGTAAACAATACTACAAATAACTATTTTTCATTATGTTTATTTAGGTTATTAAAAAATGTTTCATTTTTCTTTCTTTTTTTTTGCCGTATATTACATATTTTTCTATAGGATTTTCCAACTTGGATTTCTTTGCATTTGTTCGTATTTTTGCAAATTTAGATAATTCTGACTGAAATATATTAATTTCCCATTGTTTCTGTAATTTCTCAGAATAAACGCATGAAAAGCATTTAAATGTAACTTAATTATAACTAATAGATAAATGTATTTTTTGGTTCATTAGGATTTCTAATTTCAAGACATGTAATAGAACAAAAATGTCAGATGTTTCAGTGATTGCTATAAATCCTCAATAGAGTCAGGAAAAGAACAAAGTAAATAATAAAAAGAAATTACGAAACAAGAAAAAAGAAAAAAGTCTGCAAATTTAGAAGGTGTCGAAGAAAAATTCGTATTTCCCCTCAGAGAAAATTCATTATTCTCGAAATGTAGAATTTGCATGATTTTCATATTTGAAACATTATTGTTAAAATACTGTTTATAACATCTGCCTAAAATTTGGAATATATTTTGTTCATAATAAATTATAGGGATGAGACCAAAATATTCAACGTCGAAGCATTGCAAATTTAAATAGTTTTGAAAATTTGAAGAAAAAGTAAGAATTTTGAAAAAAACTTTGAATTTACCTAAAAGACTTGTAATTTAAAAATGTATTGAAAAAAGGATTTGATAGATGCTGGAGAGGTTCGATAATGATGACGGACCTTTTTTGTATTTTAAAGATTTTATTGTTTCTCCGCTTTCGGGAGTTGGATTGAGCCTTGCCTTTCGGCGTTGCTGCTTCGTCGATGATGTTACAAGGACTGATCGTTTTTTACATATACCGCTAGAGGGCGTTACAAGTGAGAGGCGGGGCAACATGCTTACGTAACATACTCCCGCCTTGAAATTGCACAATTTCAATATTCAGACACATATGAATTTCACACATAACAATAAATTCGACAGAATTATTACAAAAAATGAATAAATGTAAAAACAAATTAAAAATACTAAAATAATTCTTATATATAAATTTACACAAAATAATACTGAAATGATTCTTATATATACAAATTTAAATAAATGAGTTAAAGTCTCTATATATTATTTACAATCATATACACATATAAATCCAATTAATTTTTTGGAAGTAAACATATTTGACTAATACCTCTTTTAATAACACCATTCGAAACTCTTATTACAACAACTCTGACTAAACCATTAGAACCTTTTAATTCTTGAATTCTACCCAGTCTCCATTTATATGGAGGCAAATCTGGATCTTTGATTACAACCATATCATTAAGATTTACATTATTCTTATCAAACTGCCATTTGTTTCTAAGATGTAAATTATTCAAATAATTACGTTTCTAATTTTTCCAAACTTGTTGTACTAATTTAGTTAATTTTGCCATTTTGACAAATAATTAATTTCCTCTGAAAATTCAGAAGGTTGCACCTTGCTTACCATGAAGTTGGATGCTGCTTGAATTTCCATTATTATTATCTTACCTTTTATACATTTTAGAAGAACACTTCAAATGATTAATAAATCTGAAAAGATAACTTACAATTTTAGTATAGTTGTTACTTAAATTTAAAATATTACAAATAAAATTATTAGAAATATTAGTTAGTAAATTCAATTCACAAAAAGTTTTAACTTCTTTCATAAAGTCATTATTGGTATTACAATCTACAGCATCCTTTTTATGGGGAATTTCAGACTGTAGAAATTGTGGTCATTCCAATTTAGCCTTTGTAGCCAAAGTCTCTGAAGAAATATCTTGGCGCTGGTTATAATTGGGCTGATAAGACCCAAAAGATCAAACAGTCTTGCTATGACTGAAAGGACTTCCCGCTTTGAGTAATTGTTGTTCAAACTCACAGTCACTTCAAACGTGAAAATGTCTGATGTGGGACGCCACTGCATTCCGAGCATTTTAACTGTTAAGTCTGAAAATTCAAAATTTAAGTTTTGATTATTCTCTAATAATCCAGGATGGTTTGAAACCCATTTGTGAAGTAGCATGCCTCCTTTACTTAAAAGTTCTATTAACTGCTGTTGTAAAGCCTTGATTTTTGGTAAGTTAATTGAACCAGTTAAAATGTCAACATAAACATCAGTAAGAAGTGTTGCAGATGCTTGGGGAAATTCACTTTTTTCTTTCTCAACTAATGCCTTGAGTGTTCTGGTGACTAAAAATGGAGCACATTTTGTTCCATATGTCACAGTCCGTAGTCTGTACGTTTCCACAGGAGCAAATCTATTAGGTTTACACAGAATTTTTTGCAGGTTTCTATCTGTTTCTGCGACCAAAATTTGGCGATACATTTTCTTTATATCTGCACTAAATGCAAATTGATATGTTCGGAATCTTGGAATGATGCAAAATAGTTCCTGTTGAACTGTTTCGCCGTTCAATGAAATGGAATTAAGTGAAACTCCATTGCTAGAATTTGCAGATGCATCAAAAACGACACGCAAGGGTGTTGATGTGCTTTCTGGGCGAAACACAGCATGATGAGGAATATAATATTCACTATTGGCAATTTCAGGAGAATCTAAAATTCCTTCCATATGATTTAACTGGAAATATTCATCCATGAAAGCCTTGTATTGTATTGCCATTGTTTTATTTTTATCTAATCTTTTCCAAAGTAAATTTAAACGTCTTTCCGCCATTTCTCTTGAATCGCCTAGTGTAGAACGTTTTTCTTCAACTATTGGTAATTTAACAACATACCTTCCGGTACTATCCCTCTTATGAGTGGAAAGAAAATGTTCCTCACAGTAAGTTTGTTCATATGTTTTTGATTCGACTGAATCATCTGTATTATCACCAGGAAAAGATTCTAAGTTAAAGAAATTTTTAACAGAATTCTCCAGATTATCATTTTTAAAAATTAATCCAGAAAAGAAATGAGAATTTCTGCCGTTGATTGTTCCCGTTACTAAATATCCGAACACACTATTTTGTAATAAGAGTGAATTATCATATGATCTAAATTTTTCTGCCTTCAATAAATCAAAGAACAACTCACATCCGAGTAATGCATTAATTTTACTAGGAATATGAAAAGTCTCATCCGCAAGTTTTATCTCACTTGGGAAGTTAACTTTTGAGATATCAATTTCTTTAGAAGGAGTTAAATGCGTTATTTTAGGCATAATGAAAAATGATACAGTTCTGGAAAAATCATTGTCTTCATTAAAAATGGTAGTGGTTAATTTATTTTTAACGAAGAATTCTCCTCCGTTAATACCAGAGATGGATGCATTAACCTTTTCCCGCTTCAAATCTAAAGAATTGGCCAAATCTGCAGTTATTATGTTTACCGAACTCCCTGAATCCAACAGGGCCTTTATTTTTATTTTTTGACCAAATGCGTCTTCAATAAATAACTGCGCGGTGCATAGAAGGTTTGAAGATAGTTTCGAGTTACTTGCAAGCGCTGACTCAGCCTCAGGGGTCAGTTTTTGGGGGAACCTCGACGAGCCAGACGGTTCATTGTTTACATAAAGTTGCTCCCCCGCGTCTGGGGGCGTTACCTCTGCTAGGCGCGTACTTAAGAGTTTAGGATCCAGATGTATCAAAGAATTATGGCCTGATTTTTGACAGCTTCGGCAGAGGAATGTGGATTTGCAGGGTGGCTTATGCAATTTCAAACAGTTCTTACAAATGTTATATTTTTCTAAAAGCTCGATTCTTTTAGAAACACTCAATTTTAAAAATTCAGAGCATCTTTGTAAAGGATGTTCAAATTTACATAAAATACATGGCTTTACATTACTTAGTTTATTCGCATCATAAAGAAAGTTTTTTGGCTTATTTATTGCGCCTTGAAATTCCTTGTGGAACTTGCTACTTGTAGGGTATTTCCCTAATTGATCGAGTACCATCGCTCTTGATTCTAAAAATTGCAAGAGCTCCTTCAATGAAGGTATTTGTTTTGATTGTATGGACATTTCATATGCCTTTCTACTCTCTTTGTCAAGTCTTTCTAATATTATATTTACTAATATAGCATTTGTTAAGTCATTACATTCTAAACTCAAACTTTTTAAACCTCTCAGACTTTTATTTATTGTGTCTGTGATATTTCGTAGGCCTTTTGCAGACTCAAAATTTAATTTTTCTAGTTTTAGCATATTTCGAATGTGAATATCAACAACCGCTCGCTTATTTTCAAAGCGTTCTTCGAGAGCAGCAAATAGTGACTCAAATGTATCGTCACTTGTTTCTATAAATTTAGCTTCACCACAGAGGGCAGCTTTTAAATAAAATAACTTTTGATCATTCGTTAATTCGATATTATCGTTTATTAGACACATAAATTGATTTTTGAAATTACTGAATTCTTCCATTTTTCCGTAAAATAACGGTAAGGGAATTTCCGGAAGTTTCGTTTTTAATTGAATATGATTGATATAAGCGTTCAAATTTGAATTTTGATCATTTATATTATGAATTACATTTTCGTTAACATTATAATTAGAGAGTAAGCATTTCAAACTTACCTCTAATTCGTTTCTTTCTTCTTCGATATCCAATATTTCTTGATCGCACTTCTTGCTAAGTGTTTCATCTTCGTCGATTTCTAAATAATCCTTGAATAAAATTTCTAATTCTTGTTTTATTTCTTCCACAATTGCCAGCTTTTGTTGACAGCTTAATATGAACTTATTTTCTTCTTCAACCGTTGAACTACTTTCAACAAACTTTTTAACACTTGTTAGTTTCGCCTTTATCCTTCCACGGATTCTATTTAACTCTTTGGCTTTTTGAGTTTTATTTTTCTCCATAGTTTCGCTAATTCGTCTCCGGATCGCTAGGACCAGAATGGAGAGGTTCGATAATGATGACGGACCTTTTTTGTATTTTAAAGATTTTATTGTTTCTCCGCTTTCGGGAGTTGGATTGAGCCTTGCCTTTCGGCGTTGCTGCTTCGTCGATGATGTTACAAGGACTGATCGTTTTTTACATATACCGCTAGAGGGCGTTACAAGTGAGAGGCGGGGCAACATGCTTACGTAACAGATGCCCTCGGCAATGTATTAATGAACACATACGTTGAAGAATATATATATCAGGTCATTTGATTTTGATCAAGATTGTTTGAAAAAAGGTCTAATTTAGAACAAAAAAACTTATTTACAATAGCAATATTTGAAAAAAAAAATATCAAAAAAATTTCAAATATACAATATTTGAAAAAAAATGTTTAAATTACAAATTTTTTAAAGATATATTTCGCTTTTACATAATATCATCTTAAGTGAAAGAAAATAATATTTCAAACATCATTATATAAATAAAGGCATCCGAATTAAGTCGAATGTCTTAAATCTGGGAAGTATATTCGTACAGTGCATACATACTACACACATTATTGAGACATGTACAATATTGCCATATCTTTTTGAATCACCTTAAAACATCAGGAAGTGAAACAGGAACAATAAAGTGAGAAGGATTGATAGATACGCGCAAACAAATTAGTGATCGAATTTTAAACTCACTTTTTTAGTCTTTCTTTTACTTTTATGTTTATCAAACAATTTTCCAGCTCAGACTTTTTTTTTAAATTGCAAATAATTAATATTTATTTAATCTTTGATAAATGTTTGCAAAGGTGAAATCTTATTTTCTATAACTACATTTAATCTCTACATATAAAAAAAGACCAATTTGTTTGTGTTGGCGTTCCACACACCAGGCGGTTTAAACAAAAGTTACCAAATTTGGTGCTGATATACTTTGGAGGGTAGGAATGTGTACATTGGAAAACGATTTTTTTTTGAAATTTTAATTTTAATTTTAACTAAATAAATAATCTAAGGTTTGAAATTATTTCGCAATAACTTGCGAAAAATGATTTTTACCCCATTTTTAAGTTCATACAATTATCTTTTCAATAATATCAATTTAAATATTGAAAAGATTTTTATCTTGGTTAATCACTTTTCAAATTTATTTTAAGTATATTTCGCATCAGTATTTCCGTTATTGTGATATCGTTATCGTTATCATTGTTTCATGAAATATTTGATGGTGTGATTTTCCTCCAATTTTGAAAGTTAAAGAATGCTTCTATTTAATATCTATGTAGTTTACAATACGAATGAAAACGTAATTTATAATACTCCAAAATTAAGAAGCTAGATGAATTAGATATAACAGCACAATGAAATCATGGAACTGATAGTCATTAAAAAGGTTTATTTATACAATGAGCAGAATTTATAAAAGACTATTAAATTAGCACGGCTTTAATGCTTTACAATTTGAGAGAGTTATGGAAAAAATTCTATTTAACTAAAGTTAAATATAAGCAGAATCTGTGATTAACTAATTGATGTCAAAAGGTGGGTAATAAATTAATGTAAACAAAAATATTTTGTTATAAAATACTTGGAATATTTACACGATAGACTAAAGATTTGTAATTAACTGTACATAACAGAATTATTTAAATTTATTTTGACAAGTAGTATTCTCAAAATCTATAAAAAACACTAATTATTAGAAACAATTTTTCCATTGCAGACCTATGTTATTTAACCTTTCATGCCCTGAATAGATTTCATTTGTTACCAGAATACTTTGATATATATACCAGGAATTCAGCGAATTTAGAGAATAAATGAAAATCTAAACATACTTCAAGCAAAGGAAAGATTTAATACCACAATGTTATTTGTTCAGATTTAAAATATGTAATCTAGAGATAAAATATTGAATTGCGAAAAATAGATCTTATCAATGAAATGTAAAAAAAAAATATCTTTGAGATTTCAAAAAATTAAGTTACATTTTTAGTGAGAATAATCTATAATACAACAATCTTCATTCTGATTCTGATAAATAGTTCCTATTTGATGATTGATTATTGGTACAGGAATTACAAAAAAGAGTAGTAAGATTTTTTTTATTTGAATATAAATTGTGAATATAATTATTTAGATTTTTGCTGCAAAATAATACTTCTATTCAGCAGAATATCGGAAATCATGCTGAACCATTTTTCAATTCATTCAAATGTATTTTCCAAAAAAAAAGACAGAAGAATTTTAATATTATATCAATTTTAAATCGATTAAAAATAATATATGAAGAAAAAAGAACTTGCTTTTACAACGTATGGCACTTTAGGAAAACCAATGCATGTACAGATGAAAATAAAAATAAAAAAAGCATGATGAGCGTGGCAGAGAAAGGGCAACTTCGATAAAAAGTGTTTCTAAATCTGCATAAATGACTCTTTCGACCTTTTGATTGGCATTTTATTTCAAGAGGTGATCGCCTGAATTATTCATGAAGTTTTACTCTTTTCATCTTTTCACTCGAATAAATTTGCATGGCCTAAATGTGGCTTCTTTTGTATTTGCTTTTTCTTTTGGCAGTATGGAAATACAGCATTTAATACTCTCGAAGAAAAATTTCATACCAAGTCTTATAGGTGCTGTTATTTCTTTTTAAACTTTCGCCTTGTCTAGATTTTCATTTGTGCCAAATGTTTTTTTCTTTGAACATCCAAGTAGTGTTCACTTTCGCAGTATTAGTGTCAGTTCCGTCTAAATCTGTTCTACTGTACTAATAAGAACTGTCACCCTTTTCAAGGGGGCATTCATTTTCTGCAGTTGTAAATTCGAAAACTCTTTGTGAACCTTTATCGGTGCATTTTATTTGCAAGATAAATTCTTCACGTTTCATTAATATTAGGTATTTAAGCAATTACAGCTCATTATTTAAATCCAAATGTAAATTTATCGTCTTTGAGTTGCAATTAAAGAACTAGATACAGAGAAATAAATCAGTCCTTTCTGACATAAAAATAAGCAGTCAACTGATTTCAAATTGCAGGCATTAATTTATCCTACTGAAATAAATTATGTTCATGTTAAGAAATATAATTATTCCCAATAGTTTTGTTGTTGTTTCTAATGGTACTTGTCCTAGACAAGCCCACTGACTTTAAGATGTCATTTGTGGTTTTAAGCCAAGGTTACGTCTCTTGTTAGGCTTCTTTGGAATTGTATAGCGACGTGAGTAAGAAATGACATGTACATATAATGGAATAAAATGCAAGAAAGGAAACGACACCGCATAAGCGAATATGTGACTTATTATTCAATGTGCACGAACAAAAGCATCATGATCATTGGGTTATAGAAAAGGTACAAAAGCATCATGATCATTGGGTTATAGAAAAAGTACAAAAGCATCATGATCATTGGGTCAAAGAAAGGTACAAATTAGCATCATTAAGTACGGGTAGAAATGTAGGTATGACATTTTCATTTCATGAAACGCAGAAAATTCTGACAGAGTACAAGCATTTCTAAGATTTTTCTAGCAGCTATTTCGTGAGTGACCAGCGTTTTAAATTAAAGCATCTTTCACCAATGATTTAGTATGACCTCAGAAGTAATAATAGAAACGTGACAGTTTCTTACTTAGAGAAGATGAAGGCACTGGACCACTGTTGTCGAATGTCGTCTCTAACTATTTACGAACATTACACCTGTTTTTGTTTCTAATGGCAATTGTCATAGACAAGCCCGCTGACTTCAAAAGTCAGTGAATTTAAACCAAGGGTGCGTCTCTTGTTTTTTCAGTAGCGCCATCTAGGGCCAAGAGAACGACTTAGCTACACACACTTCACATCCCTGCTTACGGGGCGGACTTAATTCATGCATTTCATTCACTCATCCACAGATAGTAATTTATACCTGAATCAGAGAATGATCACCCCTGATCCAGTACCCTCAGTGGTATTACTCTCGACACGGAGGACTTTGTGACCACGACAGATATATACGCTCATCAGCCACCACACACGCGGGGACTTCGTCCCGCGGGGTTCGAGCTCGCAACCCAAGGGATGCGAATCCAACGCCCTACCAATCATCAAAAGTTTTAATTTAGAATTAATATAAAACAAAGCGGTTCCCAAAATGCACTTATCCATAATAATTTCCAATCAAATTTTATTATTAACAGCAGTTTTAATTTTATTTGATGGAAAATAACACAAAAACATTATTTATGAATTACAAAATAACGTACAGTAAAAATGTTTTCATTTTCTCAAAAGACAACATCTCAAAACTTTCAAAAATAGTCTTATTTCATTGAAATTTCCTTTGTATACATGTTATTAAAATAATCTGCAGTTTTTCATGTAAATTCTTAAAAATATTTAATTCAGGGGGATAATTTTTTTTTAATTCTTATGTCGCTACAGTTCATGTGATTTATTTTCATTTCTTATATGGCTATAGTTCCTTTTTTCTTTTTTTTTTCACTCCTTATAGAATAAAATATATTTTATTTCTGAAAATTCATGTAGATGTTACTTTATTTGAAGGGTTCACATTTATATTTTCAAATATTTTTAATTTTCGTGCAGCATTTATTTTTTATATAAAATAATGCATTTATTCGATTAGGTTTTATTTTCCTATTTAAAGGACATTATATACAGAAAAATAATCAACAATTTGTTTGCAAAGTTATTTCTTTGTAAAGGTTTTATAATTTATTTTACTGCTCTGAAGATATTTGAAATTTCTAATATTTAATAGAAAAATGCATTGCCTTCCCTTTAAAAAAATTTTTCAATCCCAATGCACCACATTTAATTTAATCTTCAACCTTGAAAATATTAGAAAAAAAAGGAAACATACCTATTTCAATTTCATATGTTTCCTACTTCAATTAATTATTAAAATAAATTGAGTTAGCTGTTGCACATTAAATTAAATTTTGGATAAAATATTTCAAATAAAAATAATAAGAAGAAAAGTAATTTATTTTTAAGAAGCTGCTACGAACTCATCTTTATTTTGATTTAAAGAAAACAACCAGAATTTCCAGAATTTGTGACAGGAGATATAAGCAGAGATGGAAAACAGATATTGGAGATAATGAACAGAACAGAGACAATGAAGAAAACAATTATTTTCACAGTGTTATTTGAATTACAGACAATTAAAGAAATGCAATTTTTTTCGTAAAAAAGTATATCTTCAAATTATCTTTGTATTTCATGTAAGAGTAGAAAAAGAAAGTATTGCATTTTAATAAGACGCGGTTTATTTATTTATTTTTATTTATTTATTTATTTATTTTTGCTTGTTTTTTTAGTTTTGAGTTTCTTTTATGATTCTAGAATTATAAGCGATATTTATGAATTATGTAACCATGAAAAATTTTGATATTTACGTTTTATTTTAAACATATATTGAAAATCGAATACAAAATTTATTTTAGCATGATTTGAAGAACCTACATTTTTTTTAATCTGCATAAATATTTTCAATATTCGATATTTTAAATTTAATTATGAAAACAGATATTTGTTTTAGTAAAGAGACTTTTAAAAAAAGTGAATTTTTAAATTAACTGCAGTAATCTGTATTAGTGTAAGATCAAACAGAAATGTCCTAATTCATAACAAGACAAAATTAAAATCCTATTTCTAATAAATTATTCCCAGAGAGTTTACTCGAGTTAGTTTATATTCTAAAATCTAAAAATCTATAAAGTAAATCACATCCGAAAAGAAATTTTATTATATTTTTCTTTGAAAATTATAAAAGCGTAAAAATATAATTACTGAAAATCAATATTGACGTTGAATATTTCAGCGATCCTAATGACTCTAAAAGTACATGGAACTTGACTTCATTAGAATGGCACTTGAACCTAATAAACCAAATTGGTGTAAGTTATTAAAATTTTATGATTTCTATGTCTATTACAATTTCGATTTTTGAATTACTCTTTTCAGAGAATCATAAGCATTCAATTAGGCATAAAAACTTTCGTTTAAATTACATGTAAATATTATTATCGACGAATTAGCCAATCGCCACAGACGCCTAGTTAAACAGATGGCTAATAACAGCGGAAAACTCATTTGGGCATTGCCTTTATCCCAAAACCATAGAATAATTGGGATAAAAAATTTAAATGTATAAGATACTAATCCATTATAATTTTAATTTCTTTTTCAAATTTTGATATTGAAGAAATAAAAAGAACATATATAAAAAAATTTATTTTCGTTTTATTTTTCAATATATACTATTTAAATGAATACACTAACCGTGTTTTGCTGAGCCTAATAAAAGCTTCACATATTTTCTCTTTCTTTCAGAGAGGAAAAGTATTCTCCTCTTCCTAAAGGAATGGGAACTTCTTTCTCCCTCCAAAGTTGTTTCTGAGAGATATCACAGAGGGAAAACCAACAATTCTGAAAATTAGGAAGACAGATTTAAAAGAAAATTAGCGTAGATGAGAAAAGGAGAATTCCAATAGTTTTCTCTATCTGCATAAGAAATTTTGTGGAACTTTTGATTGCAATTTTGCTTGAAGAAGCGATTGGTTGAATTATTCATGAAATGTGACGTTTCTCCTCTTTTCCTGCTGTTTAATTTCCAAGTCATTAATGTAATTCCTTGATTATTTGTTTTCTCTTTGGTTGGATATTTTCTATTACTATCTATTTCCATAAAATAAATGTCTTGAAGTCCATTGCAAAGATTTCCTACTTTCTTCCTCTTATTCTCTGTTATGCTTTTTGATACGAATATATGTTCTATACTCCACAGCCGAAAGCAGCGCTTTATCTGTTGTGCTAACTCTTAATGCTTTACGATACGCAGTTTCTGAAAGTCAATATCTCCCTGCGTTATGCAATGTTGCTGGAGAATATGAGAAAAAAAGGCATTAAATTTTATTTTTTAAAAAAAGATTTTTATTCACTGGCCTTCATATATTTTTTTATAGATTTGGACTTTGTACAATTTATACAGAAAGTACCTACAACACCAAGCTTCGTCCGGCAGTATATTTTTTTCTAAAATTATATTTTTTCAGAAAAGATATTTAGATGTGTATTACATTCTGATTACGTATGAGCATTTTTCAACCTTACCTTCATATAAATTGGTCATTTAAATAAAAGGAACTTGAATACACTTCGTTTAACATGTTATTCGAATTGGTTAACTTGCATTGTGGCTATTGGATACGAGCAGAACGTATATGTATTCAAATAATGTCATATTTCAGCTATCTCACAAATTTTTGAGGTACTAATAGATTATCACCATATGGCAAAAATGCAATTTCCACAAAAATTTACGAAATGGCTCTATATGACATTGTCAGTATGAAAGCAGATAAATAAACGTTCTATAAAAAATAAGTTGTTTTTTTTCCCTTGTAACATTGCGGTTTTTTTTTTTTTTTTTTTTTTTTTAAGGAAAGACATCTACATAAATAAACATGCAAACAATGCAAACCTTATCTAAATATAAAATTTGATCCAAATCCTTAGACAGTTTCCAAGATGTACGAAATACAAGAATTGCTCTTTTAAAGTTATAAGATATAAAAATTATACACCTCTTATAGATACTATGAAAAAATTAATTGAATAGAAAGAAAAATTCTTAATTTTTTTTTACAAACATGCATAACTACTACATGTCCTTGCGGATAAATTAAAACATATCACACAAAAGCTGAAATGAAAGTCCAACTAAAAACTAAATAAAAGAAGCGTAGATTTGGAAAAATTATCTCACCATTTACATCCAGATTCTATGCTACTTTTGATTAATATTTTACTTGATAGGTGATAGGATGAGATATCCATGAGGTTGTACCATTCATCTTCTTTGGACATAATTAGCAAACATTTTGTTTTTACTTCTTTATTGTTTACTTTTTCAATTTACCGTATAGCTAGGCGGAATTTAATATCTGAAACGTAAAGTCTTATATGGAGTTCCAAAAGGTCTCTTGGTTTTCTCTTCTTTAAATAAAAATTCCTTTCTACCTAAAAGTTTGCTCGTGCCTTATATAACCACAATACAATTCTTCTTACTTTGGGCCTTTATAGCCTATCAGATTAAAAAGTCTTTCGAAACGTAGATGATATATCATTATTTATCATGCATAAATCTTGGCGATCTTAAAAGTAATTTCATTGCTTCTTAGCCAATTCGAAATATCATTTATATCAAGGCTTTACAATGAAAACTTAAAAAAAAAATTAAGAACTGTGATAATTTAAGCTGTAAAAAATAAGTTACAATCTTAAAAAATATAGTTTCAAGCACATGTAATTTGCTTGTAATAAAATACAAAATAATCAGGTTTGAAAATATGGCTTTAAATGTTCGTACATTGTTAATTATTTTTATTTTTACCATCACCAATGTCTCCTGTTGACTGATATTACTATAGAATATTCTTATTTGGCTAAACGTAACAAATAGCAAACTTCAATTGGAATTTCAAGTATTTATATGAAAGTGAAGGAAATTATAAAAAATTAAAACATGGGCAGGCAAAAAACATGGGCAGTTTATCGGAGTACAAGATTTCCTAACAATTCTTCAAGGCATCTAGTCCCTTTTCATACCAAACCCAAGTATTTTCTTATGGTAGAGTAAAACATATGTTGGTTATAGGGGTAAGTAAAAAACTGTCAGTCTCGCCAAAGCAGCCATTGTTAGAAGTCATACGTTATGGATGTTCTAAAGACTCCATGACAATTAAACATAGCTTACAAGAAATATATCTTTGCAAACATTTATGGTAGTATAAATAGTAGTCCAGTTGTTTAAAAAAGTCATCAAAACCGTCAAATTGCAAACAGTCCCCTAGATTCATAGAAAAATCCTTTATGTCATAGGATGTAGTCCGTTTCTTTCTTTTCTTCGCCATTTCCACTTATTAAATGATAACATTTTGCTCTTGTATAGAAGTCGAAGGCTCAATACGCTTTAATGCATCCTTGTACTCTTTGTGGCACAAAATGGACTTTTTTTGAGGCACCTTAAGGGACCTTTGGGGCGAAACTCTTTGGCATAATAAAATCCTCTGCAAAGAATCATAAACATGATTAAATTCTTAAATGACAATGAACAATTACTGCGATTATAAAATATTATCAATTTTTTTCGTACAATATTTTAACATTTATTTATTTATTTTATTAACATTTATTTATTTATTTTATTAACATTTATTTATTTATTTTATTAACATTTATTTATTTATAATATTTTAGCAATTATTTATTCATAGTAGTCTTTAATCCTCCTCTAGTATCTCAATTTCAATTATTGATTTCTTCTTTACTTTTGGGTTCGCAACAAGACAGAGCATTTCTTATTTTATTAAATTTAAGTATTATGCAATCTTCCACCTTTTGTTCTCTAATGCACATTACCATATTTATCCTTTAAATATTTTCGAATTCCAAGCATTGTTCAATTTAGTTTTTATCCTTCGTGTTAATTTTATATATATTCATATTTTTGTCACTGAAGTGTCTCTTTGTAATTGATTGCATAATTTTTCTCTTTCTTTTCAATTTTAATAAATGTCACCTCATATACATCAAACCGAACAGGGGCTATTGAAACGGAAGAAGGAAATTAAGATATTATGTTATTATATAAATTTAGAAAGCGTATTTATATCTATCACACAACGTGTTTTCCGTAACGATTCTGGATCTTTTCAGATCGCGAAAAAAATACAAGCTTATTTTTGTATTGAAAAAAGAAGAAGAAAAAAGACATATTTTTAAATTGAAAAATGACATAAAATTCAGGTTTGAGAAATCATATTTTTTAGTTATGGTCATGGGAAACGCCAAAATCTTGCTTAACTTTTAACTAAGAAGAAAAGGCTATTTAAAATTTCAGAAACGTATCTCCAATGCCCACATTTTTATCCACCAGGCTACATATAGGATATATATTAACTTTAAGTCAAATAATATGGTCTGCAGAGAGCCTACACTAATATATATATAATGTAGTGAAAATTGCTCATTACGACCAAGCACCGATGGCCTAGTCGGCTGAACAAAGCATCTCATAGAGGAGCTGATGGTTGCGGGTTCGAATACAAGCAAGGCGAACTGTCAAAAATTGATTTTCAATTTCAATTTGCTTTATGTCAAAGTTATGTTAATTATGCAAATTTATGTTAATTATTATAATCTGTTATTTATGTTAATTTCCAATTTTCTGCGGGCCTTCAAATTCTAGAAGGTTCTTCAACTGTATATAAGTAGTTTCTCAATCAGTTAGATTGGTAATAAAATCTTCAGTTGATCTTGAGTGTATTCATTTCTATTGGACTTACTACATTCACCTCATCTACGTGACTATATATATATATGCAGAGAGAAATGACAGTTCATGGCCCCTAAATATTTAACAATAATACCATGGATAATAAATGCCTTGACTCTCATACATTTGCGAAAGATAATACAAATTAAAATTTTATTTAAATTATACTTAAGTTAAATAAAGTCTTATCCTCAGCCCCAAGCCCCAGCATTTTGACTAATTTCATTTGTTGATTTAACTTTTTGCTAGCAAAGAGCGCAAATCTAGATGATCTTTGATCATATTTTAAGCATAATTACTAAAAGAACTTTCTTTTATGACAAAAAGCGATTCATTAAAGTTGAATAGCATGTCTAAATTCATAAAGTCTGCGAATAATTGGTTGTTGAGGCGGCAAATGGTTTTTTTTGAAAATTTATAATATAAACATTTTGAGATCATATATCATTTTTAAGTCGCATAAAATGTTGTTTTTATTTAAAATAAAATTTCAAAAAAGATAGTGAATATACATTTCAAAATTCTAAGCATATTTGAGAACGTTAAATAAATCGAAAGTTTCAAATATATTTGGATCAAAATCAATTCTGTTTATACAAATAACACCCAATGAAATTAATGCCAACACAATATATGACTATATCCTTGTTTGAATGAGCAACCGGAAAAGTGTCTCAAATTTGTCAACGGCTATATTAATGTCAAAAATGCTGCTATAATTAAATAAACTGTAATCTGAAGAAAGAAATACAAAATTTTGAAAAAAAGCGAAGCAAGGTATTTCAATTTATTTTGATAGGAAATAAATTTAAACAGAAAGAATTTAAATTCTAAAAGACACAGAATTTAAAATCCAGGCGAAGTAAAACTTTCTGAGTTTTAATTATATACTTTTTCTGATTTAGTTATTTTTTTTCTAGCCTGCAGTCATTATATTACCTGCACATTTTATCTGACAAAAACAGAGAAAAAAGATTTATAATTTTTTTTCTTTCTGTGAAAGAATTTATAATTGTTCATGTTTGTGAACTGAAAAAAAGAAGAATAAATTACTTTGAGAATACACGGATTTCTCTAATTGTTGTGTTGTTTACCAGAAAAGTTTGTGCTCACTTGTTTTTGAAATAAAAGAAAATTTAAAAGAAACGAAGTGCTTTTCTCAATCCCTGATATAATATTTGAAAGGATAAACGGATATACAAAAAATGCATTTGCAATTGTACTTATAATTTAGACTCTTAGGAAATACTAATTTTTGAGTAAAAATTGTTTATGTTTTTCATGTCACATCTTTAGCATGTTTAAAGGTATCGAATTTCAAAAAGAAGTTACACACTTTTTTTAAAAAAAATAAGAGAAGCTTTATACGGAAAAGATAAAAATAGCTACAGCATAGGCCTAATCACAACGATCCCCTTGATAAACACGCCGGAGGATTCCTTGTTCCTAAAAGTCCTGTGGCAGTGACGAGACCCAATCCTTCATAGCGTCCTTGAGTTCGCCGTCCGAATTGAAGTGTTTCCTTTTCAGATGTTTTTTCATAGGACTGAACACGTGAAAATCGCAGGGCGACATGTCTAAAGCTGTCGGGCAAATGGTCGAGCTGCTCCCACTTGATCTTGGCCAGTTCCGCTTGTGTGACCCTGGAGACGTGTATCATGGAACAGAACCACACTCTCCATGAGTAGCCCCGGTCTTTTGTCCTTGATGGACCTTCTTAGTCTTCGGAGTGTCTCACAGTACACATCGGAGTTAATGGCTCTTCTTTGCTGGAGGAATTTAACAAGTAGCGGACTGTCACATCAAGTTCAAGTTCAATGGTATGCTTATCGCAGCACGTGTCCTCGGAAGAGGACTATCCCCTTAATGATGGAAAACTGGATAAATGACAGACTTTTAACTATATTTAAATGAGCGGAAAGACAGTGGAGTAATTGATGATAAACTGAACTGAAGTCCTCTTTTAGAGATGCTGACACAGGTGAGGGAGAGATGTCTCGGCCAATTAGATAGCAGGCTTTCAGGGGTGAAGGAGTTGGTGAGGCAGTCGCCATTTTTCGGTTGAGGGTGTTGGATAATCTATTGTTCGGTGAGGGCTAATCAGAAGGTAAGGAAATTACGGTGTATTGAGACTTAAATTGGAGTTTATTTAGGCATTGAGCATGATGAGTTTCTTTTACTCTTTGTTTTCTATTTTCTTTGCTAGCTTGGTCGCTTCAACTAATTTGGAGAATGCCTTTAGTAATTCTCTAAGCTCTTTAAGTATTTCCAAAGTTTCCATCATCAGGGGAAGTCGTGAGTTCCAGTCAAAGTCGGGGCTACATTTGATGTTCTAGATGGAAGTTCAGGCTGAGGGGCTTGTTTTCTTTGATGTTTACTAGCCATCTCGGCGTATGTTGGTCTACCACTTTTCGTTATTAATTTTGGGAATTTTGGACATCTTTTCAGGCAGTGGTGTGGCCAGTTTCTTTGTAATTAACACATATTAGGACTTGAATTTTTTGTTGTATTTCACAATACCTAGTTGGGGGAACACCATCACATTTTATGCATTTTGGCTTGAATCTGCAATTTCTAGCTGAGTGGTGAAAATCTGTGCAGTTGTAGCATATGATTGCTGTAGTTTTCTTTCTGTAGCTTTCCACTTTAATTCTTAGGTGGTGTAGGGTCTTCTCATTGTAGATATTTAAGGCGCTTTTGGAGTTTTTTTTAATTTCGGGTAGGAAAATTGGTTAGAGGGTTTTCATCTTGTAGTTTTTGTGTTGAGTTATCCGGTTAACTGAATAATTTCTATTTTCTAGTTCCTGGACTATTTCTGTTTTCTCTGTATCCCCAGAGAGACCTTTGATGATGACTTTTAAATGCCTATCTTCAAAGTTTTCTTAGATGATTAATTCTTCTTTTTCTCTGTTAGATACTCAATGATCTTGTTTCTTTCGACTTCATTGGCAGGATTTATGGCTATCATGTTTTTGACAAATCTATTTTCGGTTTGGGGAGTAGTTTTTGTGGATTTCTTGCAAGATGATGTTGTTGTTACTTGTTAATTTAAGATTGATAGGAGCAGATCTAATGTTATTTTTATCTTGGTTTTCAGGTTGTTGATTTAGTAATTCATATTTATTTGAGGTGTCCATCACTTCAGAAATTCCATCTGCATTCCTAATTTTCGCTGCCTTTCTTAGGTTGACAGTTTGGAATTTATCAGAGTTGGGATCATTTTACAATTGTTCATCTTGGGCTGTCTATTCATGTCCATTTCTTTACTCTCAGATCTGGCTAGATCAATATCTAAATTGGGGTAGTTTCCATCATTTTCTTGGACAAGATTGACTATATCCCCCAGTTTTCTTGTTTCTTAGTTGTAAGTTTTGGACTAGTTGTAGTGTCTATAGTGTCAGTTGTATTAGTTGGGTAGTTTTGGTGTTCCCTTTGATGATAATATTGTCTCGGGGTGTTTCATTGGGGGTAAAATTACCCTTTGAACTCCTGCTGTACTGCGAAAAGTCCATATTGCGATAAGGCTTGGGAGAAGCAACATAACTTGACCTGCTGTCATATCCCTTGAGCTCAGAGTAGTTATGAGAGTGTTGAGATTCCACCGGAGTCTCTAACCTTCGGCGATCGGAATACAATTGCTTTGAAGATAGGTCTCTTTTCAGGCATGAGTGTGCTGCATGAAGCTCAATAAAATTTTTAAAAAATTAAAAATGGACTGTTGCATCAGTTGGATGGCGCTCTTTGTAAGAGCCTCTGCTCTCCAGCACGCATGCGGGTGCACGCACATGCTCCGATCTACGCCGGAGACTCCAATCGCATCCCTAAGTGTCTCGCTACATTTTCCGATAGTGGCACAGGCAAATATGTTAACGGTTATATATATATATATATATATATATATATATATATATATATATAATGAGTGTTTTAAATTCAAGAATTCATCTTCATTCAAAAGGATGCAATGTTCATGCATATGTTTCATTATGCGGAAGTCGGAGAATCGAATAAATGAATAATTGAAATGTTGGGATCATCTTTTCAATTATTCATATTATGCATTTCTCCTTTCAGTTTCAAAGTGCTCTTATTATTTTATGTAATTTCCTGTAGCGAGAATAGTATTGATAGCTAAAATTCAATGCAAACAGCAATTTATTAATCCGGCATTCCCACTTTTATTTTATTTTTATATGAAATGGAAAGCATGTTACACTTAAGATTTTTTTTAAATGCAATAATTTTGTGTTTGTTTATTTCATTCTTAAATTTCAGTTCTTTTTATTTGCTTTTCTTATCGAATAAATATTATGTGTTGAAAGAAAATTATTGAACCAAGTGTAGTATTTTAGCCCTCTATTACCGTTGACTCCTATCTAAAGAATTTAAAATCCTCCATTTTAAGCGTAATCATAATGTGTGCCTAATAAAAGGCTTCTACCTGACATTAAAGTGAGAATGGCGACAACAATTGCCACAAATTTGTTTTTTTTAAGTGACCATTGTTTTCATGGTAAAATCAAATACATCACCATCTGGTGACAAAAAACGGCATTAATGTTCTTATCTCGAAAATGACAAAAGATTGAGGAAAACGTGGAGACCAAAATTGTAGAACGTTTTCTAAAATACATCTTGAGAGCAACAAAATAAAATTGACCGTAATATTATTATTATCAAAATATTTATTTTTCTGGGCCCGATTTTCGAAATTTATGGCATAAAAATTCGCAACAGTAGAAAGGAAAATCATTTTTTGAGCAATAAACAACGATTCGTTAATAGAGACGTGACCACATTTTATACTCTATGTAGATAATTAATTGTTATCTTTTATTTCTAACGCTTTTCTAGCGTAAGAGTGTTGGAAATCGTGACCCCACTGATGAGCATTTCTTCTGGGTGATATTACCCTCAAGATGTTCTTTTCGTGTTGAATCAAAGGTGCTCGACTAATTTATAACTGACTTTCTTGCCATATCTCCCACCATTTTCGAGATTGGAACATTAATTTTATTGTTTTTTACCAAATGATGCTGTTTACGACTTTGGCTTGCAAAACATGATTACTATATTTCGACACGCAATTTGTAACAATAGTTGCTGTTGTTTTGAATATAATACGGAATAAAATAATATATAAGAATTCCCATATATGAATAAAATATCTGTATATTATTGTCTATTACAGCAATTTTATTTATACATAATTATTCGTAAATAAATTTGATATCTTATAAGTTTTTCCATAGATCCTATTTATAAAACATGTGATTGTTTTTACCTTGCTATATGTGAATTTAGTGCATGTTACTCTTTATTAAATACTAGTAAATTCACACGACGTATTCCATTACATGATGAATATCAGCGAAATAAAAGCAATTGTAAAGTAAGAAAAATTATATGAAGTGAATGGTAAAAAAAAATAATATTGATTTTATTGAATTACAGGTTATATATTCGACACCAACAACCAAAAATGAGACCGCGTTTAAAATAGAGGGTGAGAGACATAAAGTTAGATCGTTTGCATCAAACTTTGGTACTCATTACAATTTAAATATTAGAAAAAGAATTTTCATGATTTTTGATTTCAAAATTTGTTTTCCTTATATATCGGGAAAGGTATAAACCCTTCACCTTTATTCGCAATTAAATAAGACTTAGAAAATTCTCAAGCTCACCAGAAAATTCTTATGAACTTTAAATGAGCGATTCATGTTTAGAAATAAATTTATTTAGTGTATCTCGGAAACGGCGCGAACGATTTTGATCGAATTTTACATTTAGACAAGGTTTTGTTTTTAAGTTTATTTATATAGGTTTCCTTCCTTAATTAATTACATTAGTTTTACACGTAAAAAACAATTTTTATAACTATTAGAGCCTTTTTCTATTTGTTTTCATGCTGACAGTATCATATGGCGACATTTCGTAAATTTTTATATTGTTGCCATATGAGGATGACCTTCTGGTACCTCAAACTTCTGTGAGATGGTGCTATATGCCATTAACCAAATGTAAAATGTTTGGCTCACATCCATTGTCAGCAATGCAATTATTCAGCAATTGTCAGCAATGCAATTTGAATTACATGTTGAACTAAGTGTATTCACGATTATTTTTATTTAAATGGCAAGTTCATATGTGGGTAAGATTGAAAAATATTCATATGTAATCAGTATGTGATTCGTATCTAAATATTTTCTCCGAAAAAATACAATTTTACAAAATAAAAAATAAAAACTGTCTCCCTGGTGGTAATTAATTACAGATAGATGAACATTGTCTTGTTTTTTAATCAGAAAAAATATCCGAATAATGACAAAATAATACTCGAAAGATAATGGGATAATAATGTTGTCTTTAAGAATTTAAGATAATTCTAGAAAAGATACTACTTAATGCAAATTTCTCCAAATTTAGTAGATTCCATAAGAGGTTCAAAATTTATTCTGTGGCATTTCAATTCTTCTATATCTTCTTTGACTTACTGGTCTGTTCTTTCTATAATAATAGAAACCATATTGCAAGATAATATATTAAAAAATTTTCCAAAACAGTTTGAAATATAAAATCTATTTTTTGTTGAAATTTGAGTTGCATTGGGTCACTATTACGATCATGTGAGTGAAAATTTCCTGGATATCGGCACACAAAAAATTTTCTAGCCACAGAAAAGTTTAAAGCACATGCACGCTTCTTTTTATTAGTAAATATCACTATTGAATTTAGAAAAATATTAAATATTGAAGAAAATTTATTTTCAGTTTAATTTTTAAATTATAAAGATTATTTTAAAATTAAATTTATTTATTTAGTTACTTTAAACGACTCTTTTTATTCTTTTACCCTTTTACTCTTTTTTTTAAAACTCGTTTACTCTTTTCTCTCTCTTTTACTCTTTTTCTCTCGAACAATCTATTCCCTTGATACTGAAAAGTTACTATTCGATGTTAAAGAATGACATCAAAATAAGATTTTTAATGAGAATAAAAATCTATAGCTACAGACTGTCCGAGCTATTGAAAAACTGGGAAGAAATTGTACATCGCAAGCACATTAATTGCCTAAAATCGTTTCGTGCTTTTCTCCCTCTTTTGTATTTTTAGAAAGGAAATCGAAGCTTCATGCTATCCGATAAGATTTTCTTTGAACTGAATTTGTACATAATTGTACAATTTAATTCTGCTTAAACGAGTTGGTTTTAACAAGATTTCATCAAAAGAATGGTCTGTAACTGAGATAAAAATGTTTATAACTTTTATGAGTTATAAGAGATACCTCGAAGATGTTTATAACTTTTATAAGCTATAAGAGAATGAAGCCATCTGAATGACATCATTTTGCTACTATAAGAAATGTAATCTTTGCTATTCTATCCGTAGCATTAAGTTATGCTGTTTAACAAACTTTATGTTTATTTTATTTCCGGCATATCATTATTTAATTGAGATGTTAGTTAGTTAATGCACAAATACATTATAAATTATTATATTTTTTTATCATAATCTGAAATCAGTGATGACATTTGGATTAGATATCATGCTCAAAAAATGTGCTTAATCCAGTTTACGCAGATGATAATCCGAATATCATTAATGAATATCGAATTAAGCAACTGTAAATAATTTATCTGCTTTAATTTCGTTAAAAAAACGAATTTGTTAAAAAGGTCAGTACCACATTCGTCACATTCATTTAATTTCCACGATAAAGAATAAAGGAGATGTCATTGTTTTCAAAATGTTAAGAATTGTTGAGCTCTTATAAAAAATTACATTTAAACACTACCGTATACCAGACAAAAATATTCTGATACAAATAAGGAGAAAATGTTCAAACATCGCAATATTATCAATAAGGATAAAATTAAAAAATTTTAGGATTCAGGATAAATTTTTTTATTTTATACTGTGATTATTGTATACTTATTATGTGACATATGAAATAATTAAGTACAATATCATTACATTTCGCCGATTTTTTTTTTTTTTTTTTTTTTTTTTTTGCAAAATTTTGTAATGATGGCTCTAATCTTACTTGCTCTAGCATACATCCTCCCCGGGGGCACCTCGAAATGAGGATGACATGCTTGTGACAGGGTGGTTGGATCTCGCCACTCTGGAGTGTACATGAATAGGTGGGATTCTGGATCCTCCTATCGATGATGAGACGTACTTTCTTAGGGAAGGGTTGTACCATGGCCGGTGATGGCCCAAAGGACTCAACCACGGTTCCTGCCAGTGTTGGTGTTGTGGCAGTCCGGTAATTCAGCATTGTTTATTCGTCCGTGAGCCTTCGGGCAGGTCTGAGAGACAGTGAAGTAACTTGCTCTTTGCATACATAGTAAATCCATGTGTGAATAAACTTTTGATAAAGGAGATATGTGACAGTTTCTTCTGATCTAAATATCATTTAAGCACTTATGTATCACATAAAGTAGGAGTCTGACTAATAGCGGCTGGATAAGTTATCTTTGTAGAGGACTTTCAGTGAAAGTAACTTGATGAAGATGTTATGTGACAGTTTCTGCAGTTGTAAGTAATAAGTCTATTACTGTATTTTTTATGACAAAGAAAATATCTGATCAACTTCAATAAATACGGCAGAGTTATATAAGCTTCTTGGAGGAATTTAACAGTAAACATGTGTAAATTTGTCTTTCGTATGGACAATCCGATTGTTGCGAAAAAAATCTGAAAATGCATATTGGGTTGCCTGTTATAAGTAATGATGGATAATATTACGACTTGGAGATAGAATTCGCAACTTTCCAATTATAAGCCCTAAGTTATGGGAGGTTTTAAGCCCCTGTTTGTATATACAAAACTTCTAGGAAGAAATAATATTTAATATCATATAATATTTTTTTTTTGAAAATTAAATTAAATAAAAGATAAAAATGTATTAATAGTGGATAAATGATTTGAACATTGATAAATAAAGACTGAAATTGTGTTTTAGTACTTGGATCTCTTATTAAACAACGTGATTTTAGAGAAAGTCTTACATTTTCTCAGAAAATGTGTAATGTAATTTGTATATTTAATATTCTATTAAAAAGAATTATGTTTAAATATTTTAAGGTACACGGTTTAAATAAATAAAATTTTCACTTGACAAAACCCAGAAGAGCTTCCTCATATCAATTGAAACTCAAAGCTTGGACTCAATGAAAAGCAGAAATGGCATAAACGCTTCAAACACTCTTTTGGAACATAAAAGAGGAAAGAGGGAAAAAAAGACCCTCGAAGTCTACCACCTACAAAACGATTTTGTGTAGTTCTTTTCATTGGAGCGTTTTATGTCTCGCCAGCTTATTTTCCGACTTTATTCCGGAAAGAGAACCGCGATCAATGTTCGATCGTTGCACCCCTGAGGCTCTTCTAAAAACATATAGGCAGATATCGTTAAGTTTTGTATTATTCTGAGAGATGCTTGAATAGCTGAGTCATTTTAAAACATTATGTTTCTATAAAAGTCTTATATATACTAGAGAAAATTCTAAATCTGTCTTTTCTTAAAGCTAAAAATTGAGTTTTTTTTTTTTGAGGATATATATATATATATATAGATAGATAGATATTATCTTTTATAAACGACTATATATACAAATGAAGGATTGTTTATTTATTTGTTTGAAACTTTTTCAATTCCATACTTTTGATTAATTTCAACAAAATTTGGCAAGAATCTTAAAACCTTAAAAAATTAACTGCGGCTTTTAAAAATATTCTCCACCTCCATAAAAGGTTGAAATAGAGATGAAATAATTTCACGTTTCTTTGCCATAAATGTTGAAACTTAAATTTGACAAAAAGAAGCAATTTTTGTACCATCTTAATTTTTGTTAAAAAAAAATTAAAGTTTTACTGCATCAATTCCATTTTATCAAATATGTTTATATAAATTCAGTCAGTTTTTAAAACTTAATCACAAAGCAATTTTTAACAATTTCTTTCTTGAAGAAAAATTAAACTTAATCTGTTATTTCATTAGACTTATTACTTACCTGTTTTTACCACTGATAAATAGTCGAACACATTTATGTCAAACTATGAATTTCTTTCAATTTCATTCAGGAGCAGAAATCAGCCCTTAAATTCTGCGTTTTAAATTTGTTGCAATTCCATTTCAACTTAATTTTGGGTCGCAATTTTGTATTTTCAAATTTGTAATATACCTTGTTTTCGTATGATATAATTTTAGTGATAGACTTTTAACTTGGGCTAGTGATTAAGATTAAAATTCACTTTTAAAACTTGCCATTTTTTTATCTAAACTTTATACATTTCATCACATATTTTTCATATTCATGTTTCGGCTGTTTTTGTATTTTCTAACTGCAGATTCTGTGCTTCTTTTTAACTTAACAATATACAGAATTCATGCATTCATTTGCGATAATCATTACTGGCATATCTGAATATTATTTTCTGAATATAAGATTAAACATTTAATAAAATTGTAGATATCGCTTCACCTAAATTCGTAAAAATGTGAATAAAGGTAAAAAAAATTGCACGAAATTTAATCACATACAAAGGTATTTTCAAAAAATAATGTTATTTTCACGTGCATCGGCATGGAAGGTATGTTATATTTTTCTTCAATAAAAATTGGCTCAACGTAATTTGAATTTATCATTTAATCTAATTCTCTTTTTTGTAATAGTTCATAGACTTTTATTGTATATATATGAAACATGAAGTCTAATTAATCTTTTAATATATATGAAATATGAAGTCTAATTTTTCTTACGAGTAAAGAAAAATACTGTGATCAAAGAAGCTTTCTGTATTTTCTTCTCTTAAAATTATTTAAATTTTTGCTCTTAAAATAGTTAAATATAACCAAGAAATTCTATGTTTTTTCCACTTCCGACTCTGTTTTTTCATGCTCCATATTGATAACGGTTATCTATATTTAGATATAGATAGATTGGTACCACAAATATTAAAAAACAAATATTATTAGCTACAGAAAGTAAATACTCTGCTTTCGTAAGCAATAAATATCATTCAATCATTATCATCACCTATCTTTAAATTACTTAACGATTTTACAGGGAAATATTTATGAAGTGTTTGTGACAAGAATAAAAATTTTGGTAAGTAAAAAAAAAAAAAAAAAGAAAAGAAAATGATTATGTCATTTCAGTTTAAAAAGCATGAGATAGATATATGAATAGAATTCTATTTTACTTAATGCAATCTAAACGTAAAATTAAACAATTTGCTTTGTGTCATAAGCAAACAATTGCGTTACGTGAGACTGAAATGGAGCAGCGTATATATTTGAGACGAGCTACTTCGGTTGAACACAAACAAAAGAAAAAGTTTCTCACAAGATCAACGAGGAAATTGAAATAAGAAGGAAAAAGTAGCCGGCCATTTGTTTACACTGACGTTGATTGAAGCTCAAATGAAACTTCCAGAACCGATAAAGTATTAAAAGGATTTAAAATAAGTGAGCTGAAATCTTTTGATAAAATCAGAAGTCTGTGAAGCTCAGTTAACTTCAAAAGTAGTCCAAGACAAGAAAGGATTGATTATAGCGTTTTCAACTAAAGGAAGTTTTCTGTTTACTTTTTAAACAAGATAAGAAGTGATGTTAGAAATTAATAATGTTTTTCGAGGTGTTTACATTGGAAGAGTGTTCTTTAAATTTTTAGATTGCTGTAATAAACTTACGTATTTGAAAATATTTTGAAGTGCATTCTTTAATACTCTTTTGTCGTTTAAAATTTTCAAGCAATATTTTTCTTTAAAGAACTAAGTTAATTGGTTTTAGACATAAAACAAAAATGTAGATTATCGAAAGTTTATGGATAACGCATGGTTACCGAAAAAGACAGAGAATTTATTCTTGCTTTATTGTCCAAAATTATTATCTCTAAATTTAAAATTTTGATTCATTTTTGCAGTCATTAGTTTATACTCTAACTGATTAAATGGAAAGAACAAACTTATTTCTCTTCCAGACCCGGAAAAAAATATCAGTTTGATTTAAAACTGCTGCAATTGCTTGTAAATTAATATAAATGAAATAAATTGTCCTTTTATTTTCTATTTATAAGAAATATAGAAGAATAATTTAATTCACATTTTAGCAAGACAAACAATTTAATTTTTAAACTAGAATTATTTGTATGTATAAAAAATATCTAAAACATTAGGAGAGATTGTATTTAAATTGATTTTTCACATCATATACAAATTATAGGCTGCTTGCGGACATAAATGATAATTTGAAAAATTAGAAAATATGATTCTCTAATGAAATTCTTCTTGCTAAAAAGAAAATTAATGATAAAAATATAAGATGAGATGGTTGTTATAAAATTATGTTGTTTTACGTTTTAATCATAACCATTTTCGCCTTGATATTATGGCATTATTTCTAAAAAATTTCCAAACTAATTGGGTTCCTCATAGTTTTTTAGTTTTATTATATCAGCATACAATAGCATGCAATTCAAATCCAGAATATAATATAATAGCATTTCTCTCTTTCAATTTTTTTAAAGAACTAATCATTAGAGAAATGCACACAAAAAATGCTTATTAAATCTATAATGATTCCATTATTATACATGAATAAGGTTGATATTTGAATGAGAATTAATTATTTGCATAACAATGGTGCAACGATCCCAATTTTTTGTATTTTTGATCATAGGATAACCTGAAAAATTCCGTAGGGAGTAGAACAATATGTTCAAAATATGGCTTTAATTTAAGCCGATAAAAATACAAAGAAACAAAACTCCATCTTAAAAAAAATCATTTTATAGATAAAAGATCTGAAAATAAAAGCTTTTAGTAACAGAATAATTATACATCTTTTATTACTTTTTTTTGTTATGAAAATGATGCCAAAAAATTTCAAGGGAAAAAAACTCCATTAAAAAGGGCAATATTTATAAATAGAAGAATATTTAAACTATATGCAAATACGACATACTACAAAAGCGATCACTTTTCAATTCATCACTTTCATTTTCCCCATATAAAAGAATAGATTCTGACTTTCGGAAAGATATTAAATTGGAAAGGTAGAAATCTTCATATTAAATAAGATGATTTGAAGCATTGAAAATGGTATATCCATTCAATTTTTATCAAACATGTTTAAAAAATGTTACAGATTTTCCAGAAATATATTTTTCTTTAAATATAAAATCAGGCAATAGATTATTCAAAAATTCGAGAGTAAATGCTTGTTAGTAACTATATATATATATATATATATATATATGCCCATTAGCTTAGAATGGAATAAATTTATCTTTAGAACGTTTATTTCCTCAATTTTATCCACCTAAGCCAAAATTTGTAAAGTTTCATACGATTCTCCAGATAAAATAAATCATGTAATATATCCCCTCCCCATTTGAATGGAAAGAAAACATAGGATACATACAAAAAAATTCACCTGACAAGTCAGAAAAATAAATAAATGAATAAAAATGTTCAAAATAATATATTGCACAATTTGCAAGAAATAACAGAAATCGTTATTGAACCATAATATTCATATCCCGAAAGCTAACATCTAAACCTATATACATAACATATTTCCAATAAAAACGGCTTTAAAAGAAGTAAAAAAATTAAATTCAATAACTATACGGTATTACAGATAATGAAATATAAGTTTATATATACACCTGTCAGTCGTCTTATTATAAATTTATGGGCATTCATCCCTGTCTTATTTTATAAAAAAACATCGGTGCACTAATATTTCTCCCCTCTTTTTGCGATCAAAACTGACCGAATTATGAAGCTTAGAATTTCGTTATTTTTAGTCTGCATTGACATTTCACTAGTTTTCGCTAATTTTCGGATCTTTCTGGAGGCGGAAATTAAAATGGTCTAAAATCATTTAATATATAAATTTTCAAAATTTCATTTCATCCATCTTGGCACAAAATATAATTTTTTTTTCTAAATAGTATATGAAGGGATATTTTATATAATGCATTTGAATAATCAGAAGTTTGTGTAATAAATTACTCTTTCCATTTTTTCAGCAATATATTTAATTACTTGAATAAAATAGATAATTCCATATGCCATGCAAAACATTTTCAAACTTTGTATATTTATCTATTTCTAAAAGTTAAGAAATTAATTATTAGATCATTTTTAAAGTGAATACAATGAATAAAATCGAGGATGTCTCAACACATTGGTTACAAACTTCTAGAAGGGATAAAATAAACATAAGTTGCTTTGGAATTATATAGCGATGTGAGTAAGATAACATGTACATGCAATGGAATAAAATTCAAGAAAGGAAACGACACCTCATAAGTGAATATTTGACTTATTATTCAATGTGCATGAACAAAAGTATCATGATCATTGGGACAAAGAAAAGGTACAAATTATCATCACTAAGTGGAAGTGTAGGTATGATATTTTCATCTCATGAAACGAAGAATATTCTGACAGAGTACATGCATTTCTAAGATTTCGCAAGCAGCTATTTCGTTGAATGACCAGCGTTTTAAATTTGAGTATTTTTCACCAATGATTTAGTATGACCCCAGAAGTAATAATAAAAACGTAATATTCGTATATAGAGGAAGTGAAGGCACTGGCCCATTCTGCTTATCCACTAGTGGTCGAATGTGGTCTCTAACTATTTACAAGCATCACATCTGTTGTTGTTTCTAATGGCACTTGTCCCAGACACGCCCAATGACTTTAAGAAGTCATTTGTGGTTTTAAGTCAAGGGTACGTCTCTTGGTTTTTCAGTAGTGCCATCTAGGGCCAATAGTATGACTTAGCTACACGCAAGTCAGAACCCCTTTTAAGGTCGGACTTCATTCATGCATTTCATTCACTCATCCACAGATCGTAATTTAGGCCTGAATCAGAGAACGATCAAAACTGATCCAGTACCCCTAGTGGTACTGTATCAGGGGTGATCCTGACTTGGAGGAAGTTGTGACCACGGCAGATTTATACGTGCGCCAGTCACCACACACACACGGAATATGCACCATGTGTGTGTGGGTCGGCCGGCGGGGTTTGAACTCGTAAGCCAAGGGACACGAATCCAACGCCCTCCCAACCAGGCTACCCCTGCCTCTAATCATATCTAAAATGGGAGAATGGCTGTGTCCTTGATTGCACATTGAACTTCACATCGAATCAGAAGCGCTTTCGTTGTATAGCAGTAGTGACAGCACTTGTTCAAAGAAACAAAAATAATTTGAATCTCTCAAGTAATAAAGACAGTCATAAAAGGTGCCAGTTCAAGCAGCTAACAGCGAAATTCTTCTGTACTCCATGACTTCGTGCCAATAGAGATTACTGTCAGCCTCATATCGGATCATGATAATTGAAGTGTCCTTCAATTTAAATGATGGCGCTTCATCTGTGAACAAGATGAAGATTGAAAAATAGAATCTGAAGTTTGCTCTTCCAAATTCTAATATGCAAAAGTTATCTGAGGAGCATAATTATTTTATTCGAGTAAATTCATGTCTTTTTTTCTCACAGAGTCTCCCAAATATTGCATTTGAAATTCCGATATGCCGTACTTTCGGTGCATATTCGAATTTAGGTTGACTTTTTTCTGCTGGCCAAGTTGAAATCTTGAAAGGACGGATTACTGTGGAGACGAATTTTCGCTGACTTTCATCCATCCTTTGAAGTCAACTTTGTTTCTTGCAAGTAATGGACTTTTCCAATATGATAATGCTCCTACGCATGCTGCGGTAATTCTAGAATCATAATTTGATGAACACGAAAATGAAGTGAAACATCTCTCTTGGCTCTCACAACCCTCTGACATCAATTTAAGCGAACCGTTATGATCCGTTTTAGAGCATTCAATCCGGAATCGATATTCTCCTTCGACATCTCTCCCAACACTTACATGATTCGTTCCATAGGCACATCCAAGCGTATTATATACCAAAGTTGGCCTTATGCCTCATTAATAATGACTCTGAAATCCGTTTCTAGCTACATTTTGACAACCACCTGTATATAGTAATTACCGTTAATTCTAAATATAAATATTATAGTGAAAATTAATAAGCAATATTCTAAAAAATATAGTGAAACAATATAATAAAATTAATAACAATATTTAAAAGAAGAGGAAATACATATTATTTAGAATATTGTTATTATATATATAATAACAATATTCTTAATAATATGTATTTCCTCTTTTTTTTTCTCATTACATAAAAGCAGTGAAAAAATACAGAACTGAAGAGAAGAACTTATCTAAGTTATATCTTATAAAAAAAGACGATATTTATAGTACGGACGACCGTGTGAATATATACTTGTCATTTCGAATGTTAAAAGGCTCACTTTTTTATTTATCAGTTCCTTTTTTGTGATTTAAATTTGCATAATTTAATAAACGTAATTTCTATTGTTTGGATCAAATATATCTAATATTGAAGTTACTATTTTCTAAATTCAACAGAATGATACAATGAAACTCCATATTGTTTATAAAAAGTATTCAGATTAAAACAATGTTCATTGCAATTACTATAGTTATGATAAATATATATCTTGATAATAAAAAGTTACCTGAAGCACTTTCATTGTGTTAGTATCCTATTAAGAAAATGAAATCGTAGGGAATTAAGAGATTAATTCCATTCAAAAGGCTAAAATTCTTCAATTCATTATTATTGTCCAAGCTGACAGTTTTTTTCACTTAAACATCTTAAGTATCACTTTCCCCGGTTTCTTTTTCTTTTCTTTCCTTTTTTCTAAATTGTAAATTGACTTTGCACAATATCTCACAAAAGCAATCACTAACAGATTAAAAATATTATGTCAATTTACGTATTCCCAAATGACGCTTTCTTTACAGTAGTTTAATGCTCCTTGAAGGAATTCAAATCAAGTAGTTTTTTTAATAAATATAATTAATCAAAAGTATTTTTATTTCGATCAAAGTATTTACAATAACTTAATTTCGTATCGAGTCAAATATAATCAAACTAAAATCCAATATTGAGAGTTCAAAACTTCCTGAAACTTCTTTAGGAAAGCAAGAGATAAATATTGTACTAAATATGATACAAACTAATCCTACCTGATACAAACTAATCCTATTATTAATTCTGAATCAAAATTAGATAAAAGGACTCATGGCCGTGCTTCAATCAACTCTTGTTCAATGATAAGAGAAATTGGATAATCTTAAGAACTTTTGGATATTTAATGTATTATCCAAGGAGACATTTTCGCAGCTTAGGAGATCTGTTTAGGGGAAATCCTTGTGAACTGATGAGAAGGTGGCTGATATGCGAGTCAATGTAAGATGTAACACTGAATTATTGGTTTAAAAACCAATAATTCAATAATAATAGTGTTTTTCTAGTAATCAAATCGTTGTTTTTTTAAGTACAACTTTTATGACATTTATTCTTTATATAATAATTGAATGAAAAATCCATATATCATTATGTTAAAAATAAATCATTATATTAATGTGTACTCCAAGAATAATATCTTTAAAGGTTCAGTTAAATTTCAAAGGCTATCGATCCATTCATATATAAAATCAAATCAATCTTTTGATTAAAATGAATAGAAGTTGTTGAAAAAAATTTACGTATCAATGCATACATAGCTGAAAAATTAGAAAATACATGTAGCTTTTAGGATTTACATTATTGAAACATAATTTTTTTTTCTGTTGCCTTGTCATATTTTATTTTGATTTCCTTTTTGATTTTCCCTTCAAAGTATTTTCTTTTCAGTCATTGATCTTAATAATTTTCTTCAATTTTATTGAGATTTCCAATAATTGCTATTTGCTTTTGCTCAATAAAAAAGTCCTACACATAATTGAATTTGTGGATTATACATCACTAACTGATTAAAAATAAATGATAATCCTTTGAAAGTATGGAACAAGAAAAACACTGGAAAATTCCTATCTCATATTCTGGCTTGCTTGGCAAAATTTTTTATATTGAATTTTATAATCAGGTGTATGATGCTTATTTCAAAGATAAAAATTCTGTACGAATACATGAAAGAATGAAAGTAAATAAGAAAGTCAGAATATATTTCTACTGTTTGATTTTAATCTTGAATTATATGCTTAATCAAGAATCCTTTTCAAAGAATAAAATAAACAGCAGTAAATACGGAAATCAAGACTTCATGAAAACGAAAGTTGTCATCTGAGACAATTTACATGCCGCAAATTTGAAAGGTATTTAATTATTTAAACCGATTGGTGAAATGTTTTATTTTTTTATTGTGATGAAATCAAATACTGATCACTCATTATCAATCCAATAAAATCGTTTGTTCATTTCAATTGCTCGTCATAATTATGAATCATGATTCATGAATTTGGGTTTTAATCGTATTATGACACGTTAGATTTAGTATTTAAAATAACAAATAAAAATGCCTTATAAAGGTAAAAAACGCTGTGGAATAGCTATGAAGCATAAAGCTACGATGCAATTAAAAAAATTAAAAAACGGGTTAGTAACAATAAAATTTCAATCAAAATAACAATTTCATTCAAATTAATTTCTAGTTTGAAATTATCTTCATAGGAATTTTTTTACGGGAAATGCTATAAATTGTATATGTATTTCGGAATAATCCATTTTGTATTTTCTATAAATTGATTATTAAAAAATAAATATTTTATTTACTTGATGCATTTTAAAAATATCAATTATAATTCAAGATTACATTAATATTTAAACTCTATTTATAATAACAATTTCTCATCTGAGGAAACATTTTAAATGCTATCAAAAGATTTTGTGGTCGATATTATATTTTAAAATCTCAAAGATGCATCATCTTTCATGAAATTGTATTAATTCAATTAAATATTAATAAATAATATTGAATTATTTTTTAAAAATTTTTATTAAATAAATTGGAATTAAATGATAAAAATGATTCTTAAATAAATCATAAACGATGATAATTTTTAATTGTCTTTACATAGAACCTGGTGGTTTCTTTTTTCCTTTCAAACAGTTTCTTTATATTCTGTACATTTTATATTGGGGACTATTGTAAAATGTGCGATTTAAAAAAATATTATTTTATCAACTTTAATATTTATAAAGTTATTTAATTATTCTAAAGACACACGGATCTTTTTATAGTTATGACATGAATATATGTATTACATCATCTAAAATTAGCTATTGATAATTAATATAAATGCACAGCTAGTCTTAATTTATTTAAGGGCAAAAGTCTGACTGGATATTGAAAATATATCGTTATTTTAATTTTAAATGAAACTAGAACAGTAAAAGAGTTTTATTGACCATGAAAAATATTGTGGTTTTAGGATAATCTTATGTTGTAGAAATTTACTGAAAACTTTGTATTTTTTATTTATTTATTTATTTACTAATAAAAGAAAGACAAATTCTTTTTTTCTACTGAGTCAAAGGATAGAAAAATTTATTTATCTAAAAAATAAATTCGAGAATATAAACATTTTTATTAGTATTTGACCCCGTTTTTGTTTCTTGTAGTCTATTTCTTCTTCTGTTTCTTTAAATACCTACTTAACATAATTTATTTCTATGAATTTTGGAGCTGGCTTTCTAGACTGAATTTTGTTTGAAGGTTAAAAAAAATTATATTCAAAGAATCTGCGATGTAGAACAAGATGCGTATTTCGACTCGAAATAATTTCAAAAATATTTTATTTTAAAGCTGCTTTATGAATAAAAATTTCGTCTTCCGAATGCTGCTTTCGTATTTGCTTTCAAAAACCACCAAAATAAATGTTGAAAAACCCATGAATTTTAAGCGAGGAAACTATTTTTAGCTTCAAAGAAGAATTGGCTATTTCTAAATGTGTCCGCATAGAAGATTCCGTTGATAACATACTTGTTGCTTACTGCGCAGAATATAAAATGGAAAAAAAAATCATTTTTTTATGAAATATTAAATATAAAATTTAATTTTGTCATTTCTACGTGTTTCGACGCTCCGTGTAAATGAACAAAATGGTATAAAAACATTCGTGGGAATCTCATCAGACATATCAAACGAAAAGAGGCAATAATGTGAATACACGCATTTCGTATTTACGATTTTACTCATTTAGGTTAGTATAGTTTTAAAAGTGCTATTGTGGTCTATTTGTGGTAAAATATATAATATACAGGTGTTGTGCACCTCATGTGAAAAACTACAATAACCCAACCTTTCGGACCATAGCAGAAAGACATTTGGATTCAATATATTTACTATTTTGAAAATAAGTAGAAGTATCTCAGATTTCTCACTAACTGTTTCAAAACTTTTGTTAAAAATCGCTAAAGGGAACAACTAAGATTATAAGATTAATTTCTTAGATAATTTGAAAAACTTTTGCATTAGAAATTCAGATATTCCGAGAATGGACAGATAATTCATTCAAGGTTATTCATGAAGTGGTGCGATTGGAATTTTTCCTATCTCAAATAGCAAATTTATGAAAACAAAATTTAAGCTCTCAGTTGTACAAACCTATCTATAACAATACAAGCAAAACGTATTGGAAATGAAATATTTGTATGAGAAGGTGGCTTTATACTAAATAATTTAAAAAAAAAAATATTTTACACATAGTTTTAGGATTGTATCAGTTTATTCGAATTAAAAAAGTATATTAAAACAGTAATTTAAAATACACACTTTTTCATGAATATTACTGCACGAAGTATTATATATTTACTTTATTTACTTGCTTTGTCTTCATTAATTTTTAAGCTGGAGTCAAAATTATATGTTAAGGAAGTTTAATGATTAAAACTAGTGTTTCCATTTCAGAATGACATAATGAAATACTTCAAAATATATCCTTTAAATATTGAATAAAAACTAATTAGTCTATTTAGCTTTGGTGGCCGTGATGGCCTGGTAGTAAGGTCTTGAATTCAAAGCGAGAAGGTTTGAGGGTCGAGATCTGATTCCATCGAAGAACCGTCATGCAAGAGAGTCTGGTGCATGGTAAATCCGCCAGGGCCAAACATCCTCCCGCTGGTGTGGTGTGGAAGTTTCGATGGGAGGGGGTGCTAGCTCAGGTGACCACATTTTTAAATAACGAGTTCCATCCCAAAATAACCTTAGTTTCTTTAAGAATGAGACTTTAAAGTAACTAAATTTAACCAAACATAACCTATTTAGTTTTGATTAAAAAGACGATTCGTATTTGACATTATTAAGACTTTTCAATTAGTTCATTACAGTCCATTCATCTTCATCGACCCCAATAGTACATACTTCATATTGACACATATATTTATAGTGCCTCTAAAATTTCAGAAGGAAAAATTTTCTTACAAGTTTTGGCACATACCATTTCAATAAAAAACCATTTATGCCCACTTAAAAAAACTCAAAAGCCGCCCCATACCACCTGAGACTCGATCCTTGGAAAAGTAGGAAAACCAATAAAATACCCATAAACGCTTCTAACACAAAGCTTGCTCGTGGAAGAAGGATTGTATGAAAGGGAGAAATTCAACTCCTGCATGTAGAAAATGGGGTTGTATTGTCCTTTTTATTAAGCAATTGTCTTCCTTGAGAATTTATTTCACACTTTAATTCGAATAGAAAATCACGATTTATGTTCGATCACTGTATTCATGAAATTTTTTACTAAGACATAATCAAATAGAGCTAATCTGTATTGTTCTTAGGAATTGTTGTTCAGGAATTTTGGAACAATATTTTTTAGTGAAGATATCTTCATTTAATATCTAGTCATTTTGTTTTATGTTTAATCCAAACGAATCAACAAAATCAAATTCCTCTTTCAAGAAATTAATAAGACTGTTTCATTTCTATGCTGTAAAGTTTGTAAAAAATTCAAAGCGAGTAGGTTTGAGGGTCGAGATCTGATTCCACCGAAGAACCATCAAAAATTCGAATGCAAATCAACTTTCAAAGAGAAAGCTTTTTGAATTACTAACCATCATTATATTTCTAACATGAAAATCTGATCTTAACAAATCATACGGATTTAAATGCGAGTAGCAAACAAAAGTCCATGTTAATATGGTTAACTTCACTAGCACCAATCTCGAATAGAATTTCTCCTGTTAACTCTGGATGCCAAACTATATTTATAGGAAATCTTCACAATATTGAACGAAATTGGAATATCGAAAAACATCGTGGTGATATCGTACAAAGATTTATACAAAAAGGATTGTCTTGGATCAATCGATCGTGTGGAAAAAGAAAAGACTATTCATTCTTCATCAAACAGTCGGTGGCCTGGCGTAGGGTCAGAGCGTCTTCTCCGGGATCTAGACGTTCATGGGTCGAATCCTGGTTCGAGCATGTTTGTTCTTTGCCCTGTGTTCCGTCTGTGAGGTGGGTGAAAGAGTCCCCCTGTAAAAAGGCTTGTGCAAGTGAGTGTATGAGTGTCACCTTCATATGAGCTAAAGTCAAGTTTCTGTCCCCGGATGCTCAGAAGCTGTTACTTCTGTCTGTTACAGAGGTCGTTACCTCTGCTGCGCCTATCTTTTCCAGATTTCTTGGACTTGGTTTGAATTGGAGTTCAATCCAAAGGGGTTGAACATCAACAATAGCCGCAAGAGCGCTCAGGAGCCGGAATCAATAAAGATTAATAAATTCTCATTTTTGGAGAAATAGATTTCATCTAAAAACTTAAAATTAAATGAATGTTACCTTCTCCTTTTTCTGTAAAAATTGGTCCAAATTTATTCATAACCCTTTCGAGAAGGGGGGCCTCTATTCTAGACGCAAGCACTGGACGGTGCATACGCGAAAGGAATCATCCCATAAGTTTTGCGTCGCTAAGCCTAACTTAAAATCAGTTAAAATAAGGTTTAAGTCCTAACGTCGTCATATTGGTTACCTTTTTAGATTATTAGTTCATTCTTAATATGAGAACATTCTTCCTCTGACAAATCGCGGTTGTTGTTATTTTGCATAATAAACCGATATCAGAGTTTTCCGTAATAAAAAAAGAAGCGCGCCAAATATAACAGAACTTACGGCAAAATCCAAAAAGACTAGTTGCGGTTACACAGTAATAACAAAAGAGAAGAAGAAAAGAATCTGGGTGGAGATTTGAAATGCGAATGATTCTATCAAGTGGAAAGTTACACAATCCAACTCTGTTTATTTACATTACTCTTACCGTTCCATGAGTTCGATTTCCAGAAATGCACAGATTGCACGCGCGGCTGGGAGATATGTTCGTTTGTGATGTATATATGACACGCCTGTCGCGAAATAGTCATAAGCAGCAATTCTTTTCACTCCGTACTTCCTAGGAAATGATTAATCCGTTTTAAGTATTCATATCCTCTATTCAGATCATCGAATTTCTCACTTTAAATCATTTATGTTTGAATAGTGTCACCACATTAAGCGTATTATCTTTTATTTATGGATAACTGTGTAATTTCCATTTCAACAAAAGGGTTTCTTTTAAAATTTTCATAAAGTAAAGATAATAATTCGGAATATTACTTTCTACCGTATTATCAGCTGAGATTTAAATAATTATTTAACCAATTTGCTATTAACAACCAGCTTGTGATTGCTGTTTGTATTTAATAAAAAGGAAATATTTTGACGCTTAACTTTATATTCATGGTTCCTACAATAAAGAATTTTTGAAAGCACTTTGATTGAATTAAAATAGGTTATTTTAGCAGCCTTATACAAATCCCGTTTATTGTCTACATTAATAACGAAATCAAATCAAATATTTCCCGATTTACATGCAATTTTAATTACCCTAGTTACCTATATATCTAGTTACCTAGTATATCTATAGTTTTACTAAGAATTGACTGGCATATTAAATCTACTTTCTTATTTCTCATAAAAAATATTAGTCATAAACATTCACTCAGCAGTTCCATTTCATAATAAACTTTATGTCTTATAGAGATCTAATTCCACACATTGTTGTGTTCATTTCTGCCATTCAAAAATATGAAAAAAATGATCAATATTTTTTTTAAGTAATCAAACAGGTAAATATAATGACAAAATTGTAAAATCAATGAAACTGTTTGAATTTTATCATAAATTAAAAATATAACTGCAGAGTGTGCATAAAAACTGTGATGATGCAAAACATGATGAGAAAATGACTGCTATTTTTCAAAAATATTTAAGAAAACCACATTAAATTGTGTTTAATTAAATTGAATTCTTTGAAGCTCTATCAATGAAAGTTTACAACTCTCTTCAAATTTTGGTGCTTATCTTTCATAGCTAGCTCTCACTTAACTAAGATTACTAGTCATACAGTCATTTCAAACGAAAAGTAATGATACTTAATTAATCAAATGTGAAATTTTTCTGATTTGCTTGCCTGAAAGTTATGCTTAGAAGAATAGTTTAGTATTTTTCAGAAAAGAAATTTCTCAAATGTATTCATCAAACTAATTGAATTCGTTGCGCAAATTTTAAAAGTTCTAAGAACTACATTTACCAGATTGCAATGCCTGCAGCTAGCTATGTAGCAATAGCGGATTACTTGATTGAATTAAACTTTATATGTTAATAGCAATGGAAAGTCCTAAATTTGATTAAATTTATGAAACTTTTCCAATAACATAGCATCTTACTTCAAAAAGACTACAAACAACTTGTTTATCAAAATACAAACATATAACAAAGATCAAATCATTTAATCATGCTTTTTTTCCTGTTTTAGACATAAAATGATTTTAATTACTTTTAAATTCTATTTTATTTTTTTTAAATAAACATATAGTGTCATTTAAACATTATTTTTTACTGGACAGCTTAAATCCATAAACTCCTAAAAATTCCTTTCAGAAAATATTTAAAAAATTGCAAAAGAATGAAATAAATAACCATTCACTGAAACCATGGATATCATCTTGTATAATTTTTATATTCTAGAATGATAGGTAGTTCAGATATACATGGTCAAAACTAAAAAGAAATAATTTGAGTTAAATTTGATGTTGCGCAAAAAAAAAGTTTATTGCAAGTACAAACAAGAAACAAATTAAATTCAAGCAAACAAGAAATAGAAATAATAAAGCAACAAATTCTCTTTCAAGCTAATTCCGAGACTTTATTTTTACCTTTAATGAATAATACATTCCCAAAGGTAATAATAGAAACTTCATTAATTCTATGGAAATTAAGTCTAAGCAAAAGCCGAAAACTCTAAAAACTACATTTATTTTCACCTTACTATGCAAAATGCTAGTCAAAAGCTCGAAAGAATCCTTTATGTAAATTTCTTCTGGGACTGAACCTTTTTCCGAGTAGTAAGTTTTCATCCTGCCTTTCATTCTGGTTTTCATTTGCCAGGAATGGTGTCTTTTCGGCGAGGACATAAGTTATACAACTAGAAGTAAAGAACGTTTTTCCCAAATTACAATTTTCTACTTCTGAAAATGTATCTGCTTTTTTTCCCATAATTATATGTTTGCTAGACGGGGATTTCAGTATGAAGGAAATATCAATAAATTCAAAAATATTTTATTTCCCATTTCTCTTGCTCCTTGTGGAATCTAAGCAGAATATTCGTACTGAACAAAATGAATTTTCGCATTTCGAATATTATTTGATTTAAATTTTCTTTTTAATATCCATCTTAATAATTCGTCTAAACATTTGCAGCAAAAGTTATTTTAATTAAAATATGTCTTCACTTTCTAGGGATACAGAAAATATTGTGACCTATAAATTCTGAATTTCATTCTTTAAATATTTATGCATTAAATAGAGAAATTCATAAAAAATTATTATGATTGCTGCACTTATTCTAAGAACCCGTTTTTTTTCCTTTGTATTCATACTATATAGGTATCCTAAGCTCATTTCATTTCCTATTATTATAGTTTTTATATGGAACTTTAATTTAGGTTACACTCAAATAATATTTTATTCCATTTCTGTCCATGCTCTTAAGAAATTATTGATAACTTAATGAAACTTACTGAAATTTTTACATATGAATATGATTCTAATAACTTCTGTATGAACCAAGAACAATGTTGTTGTGATTCATTACAAAAACATGTAATTTTTTTTCAACATTTTGAAAGGAAATAAAGAACAAAAGAAACATAAGTATATTTTTATTTTTCTCAAGTTTGAATATCATTAGATCGAATGATTTGCATCAGTCGGTTCGAATTTGTATGTTATAAAATCCTGCAATACAATATGGTATGTTAAAGAGTTTTTTTCTTTCATCCTGTAGTTAAAAAAAATTTATTATAATATGTTACTAAAACTAAACACTACTCATTTTGTTAATTTGTAAGAAAAGGTATTATACTTTTCCTCTTCTTATTTGTTCCAAGGATTTTTAACACAAAATAGGGAGAACCAAAATTGACTTGTAAATTTTTACACATATATTTGAAATTAATTTATGTATATTTTTTAACTTTAAATATAAGCCGCTTTCGACGAAAAGCCTTCTATATCAAGATTATTATGCCCACCAAGTTTAATGAATTACTTCTTATTACAACAAGAAAGCAATATTTCAAATTATACTTTTTGATCCATTATTTTGCTATACAGATTGGCTAAGAGTTCTTTCAAAGTTTGATTGTTTTTGATAACTATCGAAGGTGTTACTTTTTCTCTGATGGCGTACTCAAAGTTTATGGGTTTTCATAATAATTAAAAATTAGAGATATTCGATATGTGCTTAAAATTCAGTGGCTAATTGTTTGATACTGCCATTTTAAATAAATGCATAGATTTTTTAAGGAGTTATCTCTGAAGATGTCTTATCATTCACTATCACATATTAACTACTAATTCTCATTTGTACAAATACGAAAATCAAAACGGAATTGTGAAATTTCAGTTTCTGAATGAAACTATTTTCACTTTAAATATGAAATTGAAAAATATGAAATAATTCAATTCTATTAATTCTCCTTTATATTTAATCTAAATTTAAAACTATATAAAAAATTAAATAAAAAAAGAAAGTGTTTTTTTTTTAAATCAAGCATAATATATCATATTTCAACAAAAAAAAACCTGAGAGCATTTTTTTTCTGTCAAAATAGGATTTTTTAAAGAACTTAAAGTTTCTTTAAACTATTATTTGTTCTTTTTAAATGATTTTCATGCCTTATGCAGTTGTTATAAATAAAAATAAAAAAATAAAAATAATGGTAATTTTATTAAATTTCTTTATAAATTTGAAGAATATTTAAAATGTCTTGAATTTTAGTAAAAAATAGAGGTTTTATTCAAACATATAACATGAAAAAATTATGCAATGTTGAAACTAAATATTTCAGTTATCTGAAATACTAATTAATAAACACTCAATTTCGGTTTTAAGTTCCATTTCGAATATTTTTAAGTCGAAACAAAATTATTCATTTATTTCTATTCAGGATGTTCCTTTCCGTAGAAAGGAAAATATATTTAACATATAAAGTGAATTTTTGAATCACAATCATGATTTTTAATTCTAAATTTTTAGTTGCTTGAGAATGTTATTTGATTGGTTTGGTTTGGTTTGGTTTGAGGCTTTATGGCACAAGAACCAATATGTAGGTTATACTGCGCCAAACAAGATTATTTCTAATTCAAAGTTTAATAAAAACAGTCTCTATAAAAGTGATATAAAGAACATTGGTAAAATGATGATAAATTACAAAAAGTCAAAACGAAGCCATAATGGTAAGTTCAAATTAAGGAATAAAAACCTATAGATTTTAAAAAGACAAAAAGGTTCTCATGTGGATCCCTAGCAAGCAACAAGGGCAAAGTCACTGTAGTTGTTTTGAAGTAAAATAAGCGTTGAGCATTAAAATAAGGGCATTCAACAAGGATATGATAAACTGTTATTCCACAGTCACAATGTGGGCATGTTGGCAATTGATCATTTAATAATAGATGTCTATGTGTGAATCTAGTGTGACCGATTCTCAGACGAGTTAAAACTGTGTCATGTTTTCGATAATTCAAAGAAGGCCAGTTTTCTATGATAGGCTTGCAAGTATGAAGTTTGTTTAGAGTTTCCGAATCCCACTGAATTTGCCAATTTTATTATTTGAATCATGTTTATATATATTTTTTTTAAATATGAGGGTGTTATACATAAAAATGAAACAATTCTGAATTCATTGTCTTTTTTTAAAGTTCAATTTTGCATTTAAAAAAGCGCAAAAAATTCCACTGAATATTGTATTCATTTCAAAAAATAACAAAATAAAAAGATGAAAAAATGATGAATAATAAAGAAATTTTTCTCTCCTTGAGAATCGAACGTTACTCACCAAAGATTTTCCATCGTTACTAAAAGCTGGAAACAAGAATGAAAAGGTAAAATTTATATACCTGAAAAAAATTGAAGTTCCTGTAAAATGTATAAATCACATTCTGCTTAAAGGATTCTCCCGAACCTTTGATTGGCATTTTATTTAGAGCGGTGATCGATTGAATTATTCATGAAGTTCCACTCTTCTTCGTTTTTGCCTCTATCTAGTTTCCCTCAACTTCATTTGCATGTTTTTAGCGCTGACTTTTTACTGTTTTCCTTTTCTTTTGACAAGATGGAGGCGCAACCTCTAATCCACGAAAGAAATATCTCGAAATCTGTCCAAAAGATTTTCTTACTGTGTCTGCTTCGTCTTCTTTTGAATTTACTTTTCTGTGCTTTTTCTTAGTTTGGGTAGACAAGTCTAGTTCATCTTTTTTGTTGTTGTTATTGTTCGTGAGCAATTTTCTACTTTAATGCTCTTGCGCAGTTTTTCTTTTTAAAATGATTACATTGATATTACACATTTGTTGTTGAATGCGAGAATTATATCTGTGGCATGCAAGGAGTAGGGTGAGGGGGAAACGTTCAGCTGTACAAAGAATTAACACCTGCAGCAGACAGCAACTTTTCTTGAGAGCCGGTTTCGAACCAGGTATTCTTAAAGCCTAGAAGGAAAATTTTAAAACAACCACCACAGCAAAAGGAGAATAATAAGTTCAACGTTGTAATGTGCAAAATGTGAATGTGAAATTTCTTAGACAAGCAGCAACTGATCACTTCCTTGTATTAACTCCAGTTTTAATACACACTGACTTTTATGCTAATTGGTTAAAAATATATATCTTTATTTTATTATAAGCCATTTAATATCATTATATAAACCCTATGAAAAGTGATTATAATTATTAAGTGTTACAACTTACACCCTAGACTGGAAAATTTTCAACTGCAGATAATTTAGAAAATAAATATCTATGATGTCAAATGAAATTTTTGAACTTTTTTGCATATTATTAATTAATATTTAGTGTAAAATGTATAATTATAATCAAGGAATAGCAAATACATTAAAAAATATAAATGTTTACCCCCCCCCCCAATTTTTAACTAACTCCGATGTCTCCTACTTATTTACAGAATAAATCCTTTTCTAAATGCGAAACACTGAATTTTAATTATTACTAAATGAATTTTAATTAACACTTAAAAATTTATAAGTAATATTATGTTATCACAAATGATTTTAAACACCTACCAGAGGAAATAAAAATCTGCGAATTCGAAGCTTCCTTGCAAGATATTACAGCTGAAAATGCTAAAAGATAAATACAAATATAAGTTTACTTTATATAATTTAATATAAATTTAATTGAATACTTTTGATAATATCTTATTAAACAAGCACTAATTATCATAGTACTGCTGCAACTGAAAGATTAATAATAAAGTTAAAATGTTAAAGTTTTTATATTTTCAATTTATTTTTCATTTTTTTAAACACAGTAATATTTTTTGAGCCTATTTTATTTAATCTTCTTATAGCCTATTTTATTTAACCTCTTTCTTAATGACATAGCAGAGCACTGTATCAACTGTATAAAATTGCTCACATATGTTGAATAAGGAGTAAATCTGATTAGTAAAAACAAATAAAGTTAGATTTTGAATCCAAATGTGTAGGAGACAAAAGAAGCAAAAGAAACAAAATGATTAATTAAGTTATAATTGTCCTAATGAAAAAGTAATTTCCGATTTTAGCGAAAATAAGCCACTGATCTCAACAGAATAAGAATACATAAAAAAAATACAAAAATGATAGCAAACTATATAAAACAAAAACAAAAAGGATGGATAAAATATTTAAATGTGAAAATTATATGTATTGTACATTAAAGATTTCTTTCTATGTGTGCTGGGAAATTAATGCAAAGTTCAATTCAGCCATTCGTTTGCCACATCTAACTTATCAAATGCAGATCAGATTTAATGATATATTCTTTTATATTATTTGGCAACTAGTAAGCATAAAATACGTCATTCATCTAAAAAATGTCAGTGAATTTACAAAATTGTAAAAGAAACCACTAGTCAATGGAATATATGAAAATGATTCATCACAATATACAATAATTTAATTTATTCCACAAAGATTTAAAAAGATTTTATTTTTGCATAATTTGTTCAGTAACGTACATTAAAATGACCTATTTCTAACCAATTAGTCATTCTTTTTACTTTCATTTGTAGATCACACGTTTCTCTCTTCAAAATCGTTTACTATTTTTTCCTCTTGCATATTAGAAAACAGTTATAATATAGAGAAGAGTATTATCCTTTTGAATGGCTTTCGGTATTTATTTTTTTTAGCTTATATTCAAAAGTACGTAACTCTGTCGTAAATCCTTGGTTATTATGCCTTTTTAAATGCCAAAATTTTCAGTTTTATTAATTAAAAAAAAATTTTGAACCTCTCACATGGTGGTAATTGGAGACACTTTACTAAGTGAAGCTGAAAAATAAATATGTACAATAATATGATCTATAATCGCTTTAAAGCAAAACAATGAATATATAATCCGTTCCTTATAATACAAAATAAAGATTCATTATTTTATTACTTAATCAATGAGAAATTTTTTTCAACTTAACAGTTTAAAAAAATCTATCTTCAGAATTCATGTCTTTTCAGAAACCTACTCATAGATTCGTAATGACTGTTTCTTTAGGTTTTTTTATTTATAATTGATGGTATATCTACATTTTCAGTTTCTCGTATATAAAAAGAAGTTACTGTAAGAATCAAATTTTTGAACTCCAAAACTATTCACTATTTTACAACCAAATCACCATCAATGCTTTAGAATATGATAAATTTAAAGTGTTTAAAGATCATACAATTTAATATATTGTCTTAACTACAGATTTTTATAGAATTTTCAATGAAATCCACTTAAAGGAAATCTGTCTGTCGGTCTATTCGAGAGCAGGATTCAACGTCACAAAGGTACTTTTATCAGCAGACTTCTAAACATGGTTTGTCTGAGAAATATGCATAAAATGCAAGAAAAAAATTATTAATGCATGAAAAAAGAATAAAAAACAAATAAAAATATTATTTATCTTCATTATTTACTTTATTCTTTTCCTCAGTTATTACTCGTTCATGAATTTGGACCTAGACAAACCGTTTTTTCCTTCATTTCCTCAGAAACTTTCGTACCTTTTTTATAGGATGATGCACACATTTTTTCTTCTGCTGGCTGTGTTTGGACGACTTTTGTCGAAATAAGAATCCGCGCTCCTTGAACTAATTAGGTTAGCTTTATTGAATTTTTTACTTTCTACACAAACATGCCTAACTATTCTGGCAGAATGAGGTGTTGCTATCCTTTTTCTGCCATAACTCCCAGTGCGTTTTGTAAAGAAAGACCCCTTTTTTTATCCAAATTAACCTTATTTTGTTAACAACTGATTTGGAAAAACCTGCTATCTTCCTTTGGAAATATTTTAGCAATAATAGAAGCGATTTCAGTTGATTTTTTTACAATAAAAGGATAATATGCTAGGGAGAAAATAAAGCTCTATCAAACGGAAGACTTTTATTGATCATTTGGTAAAACGCTATCATGTTGCAAAGCTAGCATGTACAACTTATACAATAATTTGGTAGAGATCATATATGAGGTATCTCAAGAATTCTTTAAATGTTAATGCAGAAATCAAAGACACTATTATTCCTAAATATATGAAGTCTAATATTTCTGTTAATAACAATAAAAAATGTGTGGATATGTGGTGGCTATATGTATCAACTGATTAACACTCTAGAATCCAAACCATTCTGAACAGAACTATCAAACTTGTCACATATAAACTTTGGAGAGTGGAAGTATATATTTCAATAGGATTAATTAAAAATAATGATAAATTTTCAAATATTCAACAGTAAATTTTGAAAATATTTTGGCAGAAAAATGGTTTTTACATCACATTAAGATTATAAAAAATCACATTTCAACAATTTTTGTCTTATATTTTTGCCTTATAAGCAGAAAATTTTATGATATTATGATAGCAATTTTTCTTCAGTGCAAATTTCAATAAAATATTATTAGAATTTCAAAATAAACGATGTGTTTTTAATTATTGTTTTTTTAACTTGAAAAATATGTACAAAGAATTGTTTATATAGCAGTTGCTGAATGAAGAGATTTTGTCTAGGACAGCATTATTAAATTAATGAGACAATAACAAATTATATGAAATTTATGAATAATGCGAAATTTCGATTTATATAATGATATAGTAATCATCAAAAATTAAAGGAGAATGTGTGGTCTTTGGTGCTTGACAAGCTAGGTCATATGATTCCAATCAAATTGTGCACAAATACTCTTTTGAAGATAGGATTATGCTTTCGCTATTTATGCTTTCATTTCAAAATTTGAGCAAGATAAATATTAAGTTAGAAATTTCTTTTACTAAATCTTCCGAAAACAATTTTGCCAAAAATGTGTTTGTTTAATTCAAAAAGTTTTTTTTCTCTTTCATTTATATCAATTTATTGCCTTAAAATGTCCCTCAATCCCCCCCCTTTCCTGAATTTTAATATTTTTTTTAAAAAAAACCTTTCTGTTTGTATTTTTCAACAATATTGCTTATTATTGCAATTATAATTAAATCGTTTTCATTGCTTTATGCAACGTTTAATTGAATTATTTTTATAATTGTTCTTAAAATGTTTATCTGAATTTAAAAAAATTAAAAAAAATTGTTTATTTATTTTTCAAGAATACTGCTTATTGTTGTAATGCTTTTAAATAGTTTTGTTGATTCATGAAACGTTTAATTGATTTTTTTTATTATTATTGAATGTTGAAAAATAAAGAGGCTGTTACCTCATTGCTTACAAACACCACTGAAATGTTGAAAATCTGCATTATATAAAAAATTAAAATAAATCTGGTGAAAAATTCAATCACTTTTGAAATAAAAAGCAAGGTAGTTTGAGACAATACCTAGGAAGTTATTAAGGAAATTTGAATTGCTTCAAACTTATTTAGTAGCTGCTTTTCAACATTGTAATTTAATGATATTTAATGATTAAACGCATTTATATATATTTATATAAGAAAATTCACTGACAAGATAAATCCAACATTGATATTCTTTTTAAATTTATTTTCCAAAGAGAAAATAACTTCATAATTAAATAAAAAAAGCTTTCTGTTTACAATTGTCATTGTAAAGATTTATTTGCCATTAATAATTCAATATTTTAGCTATAAGGAACTAACCATCCTTACCAAGAATAAATCTAATTATAAGTACATTTTTAATGGAAAACCTTCCAAAGTCAGAGTCGTCATTAGTGGGGAATCCCCTGATACTTCTGATCAAAAGTGAATCTAATCGCTCAGCACAAAACTTCGATTTAGCTCGTAAAAATGGAAAAGAATGTCTATATAAGCAATTACATGTCATTAAAGAGCAGAGGATGAGAAATTTCGTTCGTTTCTTCAGTCAATTTGCTGCAGCTTTGAATTCTTATCATTAAAATTGTTCTCGTTTATTTCTCCTTCATTGGGTTGTATCTTTTCTACCAGCAAGGAAATAACGAACGGGTAAAGAAATAAAATGCTTTCTAAAGGAATTAAATGTTAAGAACTTCCCTTTTAGGTGTACATTTTAGATTCTGCAATAAGATAACAAAGAAGAAAGTGTCATAAAAATATTCAGTGGATGTTCATTTATATTTATATCAATTTTAATATTATTAATTACTTTTTATAGTCGATATTAATTTGGAAATTTTCTCACAGTTGTGCTTTAAAGTACTCTCAATAAGTTTGAGATTTGCGAAAAAAAAGTATATTTGTTAAATTTAAAAGAATATATTAAAAAGCTTTAGAATTCGGTAATTTGATTTAATGTATATTCTAGGCATGAATGTTCCCTCCTCATAAATATTCTATATTTCTAGAAAATTTAAATTATAAAGAGTTTGTTTTATAGTACATCTTTAATGATTTAATGAAGTGTTGTTAAAAATATATTTTGTTGTATTCAAATGCAAACAATGGCTATTTATAATTTTGTTGATTCGTGATTTCTTTCATTTTTGCAAATATAATCTTTAAATTAGAATTGATGATAAAATTATTTATTATTTAGAAATATCTTAGACATCAAGGGCATCAAGGGCAAGAACTGATGTTTTTGCAGTTTATTTTTAAAGAATGAATTTAAAGTTTTTGCCTTTCATCAAGCCATTTCCTGAAATCAGTGAATTACCATTGCTCACTGTAAGTTTCGGATAATACAACAAACTTTTTTCTTGCAATGCTGGACATTTAAATGTCTGCATCCAAATATCTTTTTTGCTGACAGAAGCAATAGGTAAATAATTACAATTTTTTTTTAAAAAAACGGTTGTCACTGATTCCGCGACAACTTAATATAAGACAAAATTAGATAATCCATGCAATCATTCAATCCAAAACTCAACACTGAAAAAAAAAATCACAAATGAGACTGGCTCAGTCCCAGGTAAAACAAAAAGTTACGCCATGAATCTTAGATTGTGCCATGTGCCTATGTCGAACTGTAATTTCATAGCGTGTCATCAGATCTTTTAAATAAATAAAAAATAGTGCGTTTTTGAAAAAAAAAACCATAAAGTTTTGATTATCTGAATTAATATTAGGCTGATTTAAAGGCGTGATTATATGGTATTCAGTGATATTTTTTATTCTGCTTTTTCGAAATCTGTATCCATTCTGCCTTGAAAGTCATTGATATGATATTTCTTAAAGGCCATTCGAAAACAAAATTGAGACAACATATGAAATCTGAAATTTTGGAGAATGTGGGTGATGTCGACGGTAAATGCCAGGAACTTATTAACACTTTTGCCGTCCTCTCCTGTCGACGAAACTTTCTATTTTTCCTCTGTTTTTTACTGCTTATAACAAAAAAATAAAAACTCAAACATATATTTACAAAGCGTTTTAAAACGTTTAAAAGTTTTAAAATGTGGAAGAACGCTTGGAGCGCTGAATGCGTAGACGCGTTACGGACGACGAAGAGGTTAATAAAGAATAAACAAATCGGCAAAATATAAATTTGTATGAAAAAAGGCAAGAGCAAAAAAATTCCATTACTGATGTTTTATATCTATTGAGAAACATAAAGATATGAACGTGTAGATTTTAGAAAGCACCGAAACCTAGATTCTATAAATTTCGGGATTTCTACAATATCAAATTTATTTAATAAATTCTGAGAACTTTCTAGATAAAAAAATATGCATTGGATGGATACTGCAAACAAAAAAAGGCTTATATATTTGATTTATGAAAATGAAAAATATATGTTTATGTTATTTCTGATGTATTACAAGAATTTATAGTTTTTACCTAATTCATTATGTATTTCCAAGACCTTCTTGAGCAAATGAATTTTACACTTTCAGAAATGTATTGTAAGCAGATTATAGGTTAGCGAAAACAATTTTAGAACAAAATCATTTCGTTAAAGGATCGTCTATATTTAAAGATTATATTCTCCATCGCATAAGTGCACAAATGAAAATACGGTACATACAGAACACCATATAAAATGTACTCTAAATAGCATCAAGAGCATATTCAGGATCCAAGATTATCTTTCACTAATGACGCCAAATTGTATTATTTTATTCATGCTCAATAATTAATGTAAATATACTTTCTGTTACCTTGAAATAAAAAGAAAATATGTAATTAGATGAAAAAAATGAAATTTAGTTATTTAGTCTTAATAAAATGCAATTAAATAGAAATTCATTTAATGCATGTTCTTCAGAGTATTGTTTCTGCTTTTAAAAAAAATGATTCTTCAAAAAAAATCCCATTTGGATAAAATTTTATGAATAAATATTTTTATTATTATTATTTTATTTTTTAATAAATAGTTTTGCAATGAATTCGAATAATAAGACATTTTGTTCTACTAATTAGTTTGAAAATATAATTGCTCTGAATTAAAACAGAAAACTCATTTTTTTTTTCTTCTTTACATTGTGTTCATCTTTAAAAAAATAAAATCCCTAATAAATAAATATATAAATACTATGAAACCATTAAAAAATAAATATATTGATATATAATGCAATTGTTTAAAGTATTAAAATTTTTAAAACAGTAATTTTTCGCAGCCTGTATATCTTATCTAATTTCCATCGTCACTAATATATACTATATATTTTTTTTAAAAATCAAGCAAAAATATATAATTCCTTTTAAGAATTATTTGCTTTCATCATAACATTTTTTTTTATATAAATATATATTACTCAGGAAACAAAAGTAAGAATTAGTTTAAAAATTTCAATGCAAACTTAAACAAAATAATCGGATAAACTGTTTTTTATTTCTTCAAAAATAAAGAAAATTAATCAAATTGTTTGAAAACGGCTTCATTTAGACATTTAAATGATAAGCTCATTTTAATAAAACCAAAAAATGCATTAATTTTCTTCCCAATACCAACCTTAAGAGCAGACTTTAAGAGCAGATTTTTTTAGAGCCAAAAATAGGCACTTAATACTTTTCTCTCCTCTTGTAAACTAATGAATATTTAATTAAAATTATCCGATTTTACAAAAATCCAAGAATTACTGACTCATAGTAAAACTTTAATTCTATTGTATATGCAAGGGAAGCAGCGCTGGAATTAATTAATAGAAAGATTGATAAATGAATATTCATGCAAAAAGTAATTTTGCTGTGCACTTGATAACTGCTTTAAATATTCGAAAGAAGAACTTAAGGGCTTAGAATTATTAACTCACTTAGGAATATTTATAAAATGAAAATACAAATTCAGAAAAATAAGAGAGCATGGCTTAACTCAAATTCTTCCAGAGTCTTTTAAGAATGGGAAGTAATGAATAAAACTCGCATATTACACTTGAGAAAAAAAACCCAGTAAGGTTATATTTCAAAGATGCGGTGCTGAAATATCTCCAGAATATTCTTATAAAATAAATCAAGAAGTGTGATGCTTACAATGTTCAAACTTAAATATATTTCTTATTAAATTTATAGAATTTACGAAATATCTTTAAACATTCTACCTTCTTAAGATAAAAGCATTTTTAACCTCTCATTTTTTGTTTATTTTATAATTGTAAATATTTAATTTTGGAATTTTAGAAATGAATTATACTTTTCATCAAGAATATCCCATTCTAAATACGAAGCAGATAATATATAAAAGTAATATAGCCCACATAATGTATTAAACACATATTTATAAATATTTATAAGTTATCTTCAGGAATTTAATGTTCACACTTCCCTTACAAAAAAAAAAGAAAAAAGGATTCGTGTATTATTTCGTCTCTCATTCCTCGGGATGTTCTTTCATCTTTATGTCTAATGAAGTTGCTTTTAAATACACACATTCTAAAATAATTATATTCTTTTCACCTGTAGAAGAATTTACTGAATTATTTTATAGTCTTATGCCAGCCATGTTTGGAAGAAAGTTTCTAATGGTTTTTCTTGTTAAAAAATTTAAATCAAAGTTAGATTAATAAGTAATTGCAATACTGTTTTTTAAGTAAATTCTTTTATTATTTTTCCAGTAAAATGAAAAATAGATATCAACTTAAAAATTAAAACAGATTGGTAATGATACCAAAAATAAAGTTAATTTAAAAGCAATTAGCACAAAATAAAAGATCTTCTTAACTTATTTCTAGTATTAATTCCTGTATTAATAACTTTCATTATTACATGAATTAATGCAAGTACTAACTTCTTTAATTATTTTCTGGTTTATAATTTTGAAATTTATTGCTTTTTCTTATTCACTTCTAGGTGAAGAAGTTAGTATATATTTAAATTTTAATTTAAATAATTAATAACTGATAATTAAGTTCAGGGGATTTTAAAAGAATGCATTAAAATAGAGAAAAAACAATTGCAAAAAAATTAAAACTTTCAATAAGCTAGGAAATGATTGAAGAATATATTATATTATATCATCAATATAAAATAAAGTAAGTCAAATTTAAAAAAAAAACAGTTGTGATTGTTTTGTCTCAAATTCCAACATACAATTTTCATTTCATGAAGTAAGGAAATATGACATCGCTAAACACCTTACAAAGACCTCCAATTAGACGCCATTTTCATAAGCGAACTAACTAAGAGAACTAACCATTATCCTTTAACATAATATTATGTGAATGAACCTTTATACAACATAGACATTTGTTTGAATGGTACATTAAGTGTCTGAAAGGTCTAAAGTATTCGCATTAATTGAATGAAGCACAAGATACTAAGTTTTCCCTCTAATGATGAACCAGGATTAACATTTGGACAAAGTAAGTAGGCTAGTTTTGCTATATGCTTTTTATTCCTTTAGTTCCTACAAAGTCTTATTCGAGGAAGTTGAAGAATGACGTTATTGATACAGGAATTCTTTTTAATTAAGTTTGGATCATGGTCAAAAAATCCATAATGTTTTGTTTGAAATAACATAATGATTTATATATAACTGTTGTGATTTTAAAATAATGCATGCTTCAAAATAGAAGACGCCATTGGAAAAAAAATTGAAATCTTCAACGAGCCATGAAATCATTGAAGAATCTATTAAAGTGTTTCATCATTATAAAATGAAGCAAGTAAAATTAAATAAAAAAAAATGTTTTATGAATCTTTTATACTAAACATTCAACATACAAGTTTCATTTCCTGAATCAAGAAAATCTGTCATTGTCAAACACCTTGCAAAGATCTCCAATTAGACAGCATCTTCTTAGCCACTATCTCAGAGAACTAACCATTATCCTTTAACATAATCTTATGTGAATGAGCCTTTATACAGCACAGACATTTACCAGAATGGTACGTTAAGTATCTGAAAGGTCTAAGGTTTATCCGATTAGAATTGATTGAGTGAAGCATGGATACTAAGCTTCCCCTCTAATGATGGACCAGGATTAATATTTGGACAAACTAAGTAGGCCAGTTTTGCTACATGCTGTTTATTCGTTTATTTCCTAAAAGAATTATTCGAGGAAGTTGAAGAAAAACTTTATTAATATAGGTATTATTTCTAATTAAGTTTCGACTATGGTAAGTTTTATGAAACTAATTCTTAATTTTTTGCTCGAAATAATATTTTGATTTTTATTTAATTGTTGTGATTAATATGGATGAATTTGATATAATTATTTTAATGGAAGAAATTTGAATAATATTAATTGATATTAACCTAGTTAAACTTGAAGTACAATCAATCGTCATTTTGTATTCATTAAATGCCGTACATTACATAGAATAGAAGTATTTAAAAAAGTAAATAAAAAGAAAATTATTTACCTCACGGTTCTCAGATCTTTAATTTGTAATGGTAACATTGCAAGATTCAGTTCTGTAATGAGTATATTTTTACTAGAATTTCTTTTGAAATTCCGTAATATTTAATTAAAATATTTTTCTGACTAACTATATACTCGAGAAGTATAGTTAGTCAGAAAATTAAATTGTAATTTTAAAATAATGCTAATTTTCAATAATAATAATTTTAAGTAAATAATAAATTTACTTAAAAGCAATAACTTTATCTACATCTATATCTATGATTATAATAAAGCTCAATTTGTGAGTGTGTGTGTGTGCGCGCGCGCGCGTGTGTGTGTGTGTGTTCGAGTGTGTTGGCGTTCTACAGACCAGACCGTTCGAACTACAGCTACAAAATTTGGCATGTGCATACATTAGAGGCCGAGAATGTGCACGTCGGAGCGAGTTTTTTAAAATTTTTAATTAGAATTTTAATTAATTAAAAATTGAGCGAAATTCCAACGCTTTTCCGCTATAATTTTCAAAAATATTACAGCAGAAAATTTATTTTTATATCATGTTGAATTTTAAAAAATGATATTTTCAATGATACTAATGTTTTGACCTATAAATTAAATTTCTATTTTCAATGAATTTTTTAAAAAATAATTTTATCATGTTTTTCAACAATTTATTTCGCACAAAATAAAAATAAATAATAATAGCAAAAAATAAGCTTTTAATAAGCTTATTTTTTTTTAGTAATAAGCATTGCAAAAAATAAGCTTTTATCAATGTGCTGCCATCACATTTACAAAAGCTCTGATTTAAAAAATAAATTATTTACTACTACAAATTAAATCTAGAAAATTGCAATTTTCAGCACGTGGCTGTATGAAATGAAATAAATATAAGATGTGATATTTATAAAAAAAATAAATCAAGTCAAAAATTTCTATGGTCGCTTGCAATATCTATGCTATTCATTATATAAATTCGCTTCATTTAAAGTAAACATGGTTTAGTACATACAGGATATCCATTCAAATCCGAGTTCAATGGTTAATTCGTAAATCTTTAGTAACAGACATACATACTGTTTAGTACTGTTAAAATGGTCTAAATGAAATAAATAATTATATTTTAGGCAATAAATGCACTGATGAATTATGAGTTTCAAAATGTTTCATATTCTACTCTGTGAATCATATTTAACAAAATATTCTTGAGACACTAATATTTTAAATAAAAAGAGTTACATCAATCATTTAAATCAGTCATTAAAATTGACTAATTTATGAGAAAATGAATATTACTATTCTATAAAAACATAAGCTTTTAAACCTTTCCACTCAACAGCTTATAGAAAATATCAATTCCGGACCAATCAGTGCTCGGAATTTTTCCAAGCTTGATAATCAGATGAATGTCTGTTTGTGTGTCTGTATATGTTGGTGTTCTATACACCAGACCATATGATCTAGAGCTACCATACTTCCATACACATACTTTGGGAGAGAAAAAACTATATCTAGAGACATTTTTTGAAATATTAATTACAATTATAATTCAATAAAAATTAAGCTGAATTGGCATTCTTCCGCGATTTCTTCCGAAAAATATTACAGCACAGAACATGTTTTTAAAATCATATTAACGTTCAAAAATATTTTGTTTCATTGATGCCAATGTTTTACCTATTAATTGAGTTTCTATTTTTAATGATTTTTTTAATATTATAATCATATTTTCCAACAATTTATTTCCAAAAAAATTTAAGTAAAACTTAGCATCTTGCAAGAGTACGTTGACAGGGCATCAATGCGCTGTCGTCACCTTGACAAAATCTCAAATTGAATGGTTAAATTACTGCAAACTAAACCGATGAAAGAGTGAAGTTCAGCAAGTCTTTGAATGGAAACACTATGTAATGGAATGATTATGAAATGTGATGTTTTCTATATTCCAAGACAGTTCATTGCAAATTAGAGATACGTAGTACAATGAACAAATTATCGTAAGGCTTCTGTAATAATAATATGAGTTACGCGACTATCAAAATTTGAAGTTTAAATAAATTTTGCCGAAAAAGTTAATTAAGAGAGCAAGGCACGTAAGTATTTAATTAAAAATTTTATGAAGCATTACTTCTGGCGAACCAGCTGGTCACCAAAGATGGCTAGTTATTGAATAAATCAAATATCATATGGCGTTTAAAATTATTTTTTAAACTTAATAAATTGGGAAAAACATTTTTTTCCCTAAAAATTGAAATCCTTTATTATGCATATAAAAAAACGTGTTTTAAGGAGATTAAGTTTTATATTTAATGGCATTGTTTCTACACTACGTACTAAAAATTATCCTTTTAGAATTTTCAAAATGAATTATTCTTCGTTTTATTATATAAAAAAGAAAATGAATGGAAAAGTAATCTCATTTTGCTATACATTTGTTTTGCACACTCGTAATAAAATTTTCATTGTATAAATTCTTTCATCTTTTAAAGCTGCTTATATACTTAATAATTTCCAATAAAATTCTTATTATAGAAAAAATTAATTAGATATAAAAAATATAGTCATTCAGGGAAAGGTATCAACACTTTAATCTTGGTATTTTTTTTATCTATAAATAGGTTTTTTATATGAGCAAAAAATGATTTCTTTATAATTTTTGCTCTTTAAATATATTATGATCTTCAAATAATTTTTTTAATCTTTAGCGAAGGCCTTTTAGGATGTATAAAAAAAAAATAACAGTATTTTCAAAGTCCTATGCAAACATATTCTTTTCAAATATTTAGCTGATATCAATATTCAAAGGGATCATGTAGATTTTTTTTAAAAAAATATTTTTACATCATGATTTTATTAGTTTTTAAAAAATAAATGGATTATTCCTGATTAAATATAATAAAGCATTAAACCTGTTTTTTAGCAAAATTATAAGATCAATAAAAAGATCACTAAGCTCAAAATCTAAGATTTAAAAATAAAGCTACATTAAAGCATTTAACAAATAATACTAGATGCAATTAAAACTATTAAAATCGATGGTAATTTATATTTTATTTTTAAATCGTTAATAAGCGAAATCTATTAATAAATAACATATTAACTCGGTGTATTAGAAAAGCAGTAAAAATATTTGGCATAATATCTTTAATTTTATTTTAAAACAAAATCCCATATACATAGGGTGATATTATCATGACCTGTAAATAGAATTATTATTATAGGAAAACAAAGCTCAATCATTATACTTCTTTTGCCACAGGATTTAATGTATGGTGATCAGACACAACATATGAAGAAATATGATGTCATTTCTTCTACAAAGCAATCTCTAATTTTGAAAATATGGTTTATCGAGAAACTTATGTACTAAGCTTTTCTTTTTCAAAATATCCTAACCAATAATTTTCAATTAAATAATTTGAAATTGAGAAGTTAGATGAAATATCCCCTTTTATTGTTATTTTCTTCGAATCGTGTATTTAACCATTTAATTATGGAGATAAGAGCATTATTACTTTTAAGAAGATGTTCTATATATTATGCAAATTTTAGATAAAATCATGATATGAATTTCTCAGAATTTTTTTAAATCATTTCGCTGGTGTTTATTATCTAATGCAAAATTATAGATTGGGTGAAGCCCCGTCTAGATATTGCATTCCATATTGGCAATAAAGAAGAATTCAGAATGTGAAGGTTAGATTCTACACTTTCATTTAAGAATTGATTATTGATAGAGAAGAATTTAAATGAATTTTCAGTTTAAGAACTTATCTATATAAAATCTTTAAATAATATTTAAACTTTAAAAATATTTTTTAATTAAAAAATAGTTTTAATATTGTTAAATATCAATGCTCATTCCCTTCTTCTTAACCATCCCTTTGTCCTAAAGTAGAATCTGCCGTTATGTCATCTGCCTAAAGTGAACATGTGCCAGATTCTAAACTATTACGTCACATGCATTCTATATGACTGAAGATCCTTCCGATGTGTGATCCGAAAGTTGATTCTGTACTTTCAATTAAGAATTGAATATTGAGAGAGAAGAATTTAAATAAATTTCCAATTTAGAATTTAATTAAACAATATCGTTACATAATATTTAAACTTAAATATCTGTTTTTAAATTCAAAAATGGTTTTAAAATTTTTAGATATCAATGTTTATTTTCTCCTCCTTAACTTCCTTTATCCTAAAGTAGAATCTATCTTTATACAATATATGACTGTAGATCCTTCCGATGTTGTCGTCAACCTTCCTTCATGTTCTTAATTAATCTTTTAATGTAATGTCTTCGTATGTATAAATAAAGGCTATAGATGTGTTGCAATTTTTGCTAATTAAATTTCGAGCAAAAATTATTGAAGGTGATATTTTTTGCAGTTATCATATAACAATATAATGAGTAGAATACTATCAAAATCTCAGTAAAAGGTTCTCAAGAGATATTCAATAATATAATAAATTAAATTGGAAAATGGACAAATAAAATTCTTTTAGTGTTTTCCACATACAGTTAAAATTAAAATGTCTTAAGTGGATTAAAAGACAAATTGATATAGATATATATCAAGAATAGTACCTTTACTTGTCTTTAACTTGATCTAAATGTCACAAGGAAGGATAATTAAAAGTCTTAGGGAACTAACTTTTCATGAAAATCCACGTGTAACCATTTATTTTCCCATCTCAGCTAATGATTGTTTTCCTCAATATAAAAACTTTTAAAGATAACATATGTCTTCGCAAACTAAATTTAAAAACAGTTTTTCAGTTTCAAATAATAAATACAGAAAAAGAGCTTTTAGGGACTTCATTGTACATATTTTCAAGACAAAGGAACAACACTTTACTTACTTTCGAAAAATCAAGAAAAATCTTTATATCTCTTATCTAAATGCTAACTTTTTTCTCAGAATTCGTAACAGCTATTTGAATACACATCTAAGAGGTAACTGCATAGTATATTTAACTTTTATTTACTTAAAAGAAACTTTATTTATTTACCTGGGCAGTATTTTCTTCGTGCAAAGAAAAGTTACAACCCAACGAAAGAGAAAAAATTTTGAACAGAAGAGAAAGACAAGTAGAGAATACAAGCATGCTATTCCAACAAGTGATTAAAGAAACGAATTAAATCTCCATCCTCTAGACTTTAATGACCTGTAATTGCATATATAGATTCTCTTCTTCTCTTTTACGAGTAAAATCGAAGTTTTATGCAAAACGATTAGATTTTCCTTCGAATAGAATGTGGATTGACTGAACTCAAATTCCAGCTGACTATGCAGTTTGAAAAGTTCTTCATTGTGATACTGCTAAATGGGTTCTTATTTTTGGATAGGATTGGCAGTATTTAAAGAGAATGGGACCATTCAAATATTTCAGGGCAAATAATGGTCTGAATTGTCCCTCTGAATTTAAAATAAAATTTATTTCTTAAAGATTAGCGATATTATCCATTATCATTAATTAAATTCAAATAACAATTGTATTTTTAAAGTAACTATATGCTTAATTAATGGAAATATAGCCATCGTTGTAATGCTCATTTTATTCCTTCAAGAATTTCTGTATGTTTTTATTTTGATTCCAGCTTTTGTCATTTCCTATTAAATAAATATCAATGTTGTATTTAGAATTTAAATTTTGCTTCTTGTGTTTCTGACCAAAATATTTTTTAAAAATTGCTTTGCATGAATAGTTGAAATAACCAAGAATAATAACCTTTGCAGACCGAAGTATAATACGCGTTTATTCAAGAATTTTGAAACTAGAAAGTTTCTAAATATACAGGGAATTGTTCTATTTATATTTGAAACTAGTCTGCATGAACCAATTCATAACAGGAATAAATAATCTTCAAAGAAATTATGAAATCAGGCTAAAATTAACCATTAAAATAAAGTTGTTTATATTCGATGAATGTTAAAATTCAGGAAGATACAGGCACTAAATATCCATTCAGGATGTATTTTTTATCAAATGCTTAACTTATTAGACTTATAGACTTATTAAAATATAGACTTCCTTATTAAATTTATAAAAAATAATTTTTTCTAATGCTCTTTTTAAATATATTGAGCTTTTTTTCCCTCGTTCTTTTAATAAAGTTTTGCCATGTAACAGATAAGTATTAGAAATCGCAAATAAATTCGTGTGTATTTCTGACGTTCTGCCTTTACCATTGATGCTGTAAAAAAATCAGCATGAATACTATAAAAATTGAGCTTGAGCTAATTTGGCTCTTAAGAATTAGTATCAGGTATGAATATTAGCCGTGTATGCCTTAAATATTTCAGAATTATTGAATTAATAATATATATATATATATATTTTAAAAATTCACAGAAAATTTTTTCTTTCACTTATCGTTCTAGGAAATTTCATAATTCGTGTTTATTTTATTTCCAACATATACATACTATAAATTATGACTTTTATAGGTTTAGCATGCTTTGATATTTAACTTAATCATTAAATTTAAGCTTTTGTCAATGTGATGGCGAGACATTGATAAAAACTAACTTTTCCCATGCACATGTAAACTTGCTTCTACATGTTAAATTTGATTTTTATTTTTTGTGAAAAACATTATTAGCAAAATATGATAAACATATTTTCTTTGAAAAATAATGAATAATATAAATTTAATTTATACATTAAATAATAGGTATCAATAAAAAAAATTTTAAACTTTACAATGATGTAAAAATGTCTTTATTGTAATATTTTGGGAAGTTATAGAGGAGTGACGCCAAAATTTTGCCTTAATCTAAATAAACTAAAACTTCAAAAATATTCCTTCGAGATACATATTTCCTTCTGTAAAATATATATGTATTTAGACTGATGATTCTAGGGCAAATGGTCTAACTTATAGTGAGCCAATGCACATATACACAAATACATAAACACGCATCTATCTTAATTACAAGGAAAAATAAAATAAGGTCCGAGTATATTACTTAAAAAAATTAATAAAATAATAATTTTAGACTGCAAAAAGTGAATTGCCCACCCATCCCTCCCATGAAAAAAATATTTAATTAAGACTTTTCAAACTGAAAGACATGAGAAATAAACTTTTAACTAAAAAAAGAATAAATAGAAACGTTAACAATCAAGTTAATCAACAAGACACAGGAAGAAGTCATTTTTGTTTATTCCTCTGAGGAACTGTACGAATTAAAATCGAAATTATTGTTTTACAGATCTTCAACAGCAGGCATCCAAAAGTATATGCCAGACGAATAATATTAATATTGAAAGAAAGAGAACATCATATAATTATAGCATTTTTTTTTTGTTTATCAAAACCATAACAATACATTCAAGAATGATTTTTATTTCTATTACAAGAAAAAATTTTCCATTTCAATTTCTTTTGTCTATTTGATGTCAGATATTTTCGGTGAGAAGTAATTCTGATAATTCTATTTATTGTAAGTAAAAATTGAATTAGCTGTCGCAAGAATTTCTTCGAAGTAAATCAAACATGTTATGCTTTATGAAACATTTTTTTTAGTGTTAAAATAATCTTTCTAAAATAGTTATTTATAGTTAGAATAGTTTATGAAACTTTTTTTAGTGTTAAAATAACCTTTCTAAAATAGTTATTTATAGTTATAATAGTTAATATTTTTCTTTGCAGTTCAATAAGAAGTCATATATAGACAGAGATCGATGCCTTTTGAATACTTCATTCCATTGTTTGATGAAAAAAATATTTAGCTATTCAACTGAAAGACTATTAGAAATCAAATGATTTTTTTTTTCCTCTTCCTGTATGATTAAAATAATAATGCATTTTTTTCTTTTTATTTGTATTGAAAATTGGAATGTATATACTATTTAAAGATTTCTAGGAAAAAGTGCTTTCATTTTCAAATATATTTTTTTAATATCCTTAAGAACATAAATTGTTACTGAAGTATTACGATTACAGTCGTTTAAATTTCGATTCATTCTTGCAGTATATATATATACTTATATAAAGCTCAATGTGTGTTGGCGCTCTACAGGCGCGTCCGTTTGAAGTACAGCTACCAAATTTGGTACATGTATACCTTTGAGGTCGGGAATGTGCACATGGGGTCTCTTTTTTAAAATTTTTAATTAGAATTTTAACTAATTAAAAACTAACTTTCCCGCCAAAAAATCTTTTTATTTTTCCCACCGCCAAATGAGTAAGACTTCAGTTTTTTCTCCACGCTAATGAGGATAGGCTTAACATTTTTTGGCCGATTATTTCAAACGATTCTATTTATTTTCTTAATGCTTGATACATTTAAAATTAAACATTATCGATCCTTCAGATTCATTCTGAAGTACTTTTGAATTAAAATAAAACTGAATGGAGGACATTAAAAATTTCTAATCTGAATAGCGTTACCCCAACTGGCGTTGAAAATTCACGCATGCGCACTGTATTCTGATTGTTGACAACTATTATCAACTGATGCGGAATTGATTAAAATTATTTTTAGGTTAGCTGTATTCTTTTATAATTAAATCTTATTTATGTTAGTTATATATTTTTTGTATATGCTTATAGTTTTAAGTACATCGTTTTTAAGTAGTTTTTTAAACCAACCGAATTTTTTAAACGATTCTGTTTATTTCCTTAGTGTATAATGCATTTAAAATTAAACATTGTTAATTAATCGATCTGCTCAGAATGAATCTGAGAAAAAAATTTTGACAAATTTTTGCGATATTAAATTAAGAAAGATATTCTTTATTGCCCATAAGTTTACATGCTCAGTGACCCTGTTTGCTTTGTTTCAGTAAAAAATATTATTATATTAATTGCAGATTAATCATTTCCACTTTAATTTAAAGCATAAATTCTACGGGAGGTAACAGAAAATAAGAGAAATACATATTACGTTATGACTGAAGGGCTTTATAATATTATGAGTGAATTAAATGACTATCAAAATTTGAAGTTTAAAAATATTTTGATGAAGGAGTTATTAAAGTAGGAATTACATAAAATATTTAATTATTAAAATTTTAACGGGCATTAAGATTAGCGAACTGGCTGGTTGCCAAAGGTATCTTATAGGAGCTTATGCAGTTCATGCCTAGAATAATATCTGTTTTCATCGATACCAAAGAGATTCAACAATATTAGAGCAATCATTATAAGTGGATTTTATTCTCTAAAATACTAACATACTAAAATGTAAACGTTATTGTTTTTTTTTTTTTTTTTGCCAACTATTCCTTTAATTGTTTAGTTTTTTTTCTTATTATTTAATTTGGAGACATCTTGAATTTTGATAATTTATTGTTTTACTGATTCAGTTAAAAATATTTTAAATGATTATGAATTATATGTTATATTATATCGAATTATATTGACTTGGAATGGTTTAAGGTATCCGAATACGTTCGGAGCACTTTTTTTGAAAATTATCATATAGAAACAAATTAACATGTTTTTTGACTTCAGTTTATGTGTACATAAGCTATTATAAGTTAAAATTTGCAATAATTTTTTTTAGTTTTAGAAAATTGGTAGATATATGGTGAATTTTGAAGAAATTTTAGGAAAACTTCAAAAATGGTACACGAAATTCTATTTAACCAAATTCAATAAATTTAGTATTTAAATAATCCTTATGCAATTACCTAGGGAATGACCTAAAATTTTAAGGCTACCCCAATAAATAAAACTTCTAGAGCTAGTCGAAGAACCATCACAGGGTATTTTGCATATTTTATAACACCATTATTCAAATAACATACCATAATTTAAAAAATATTCCTATTATGAACATTCTTTTAGGTCACGCTCTAGAAAACATTATAAGGAAAGATTATACCAAGTTTCAAAGCAATTGCTTTAGAATAATTCAAGTTATCATTTTTATCGCTGGCAAAATATGCAAAAAAAGTGATTTTGAGAAAAATGCATTTTTATTACAACTTACCACATATATGCTATATACATGTGACTACTAACCTAAAATGTCCCAGATTTATAAGTTAAACCTTCTGCTTGCTCATTTTTAACTAATTTTTTCTTTTTAGCTGCCCGATTTTTTTTTCTGGCAACTTTAACTCCGGGCAAAGAATGTCGCTTGGATTCGTTAACTCGCACTTCGTCGAGTTCAGCAAAACCTTTGAGGGTAAACACCCCCAAACTTACACCAAAATGCCTTAAAATATCTAGCAGTCCTTCAAATCCTTTATTAAATTGAATCACTGCCATGTATGCACCCAACCGCAATGTTGACAACTCAACGAAAATTTCTTTTGGAATAAATTTCCAAAGAATTCCATTGAACGATTCATTTGCATTTTGGGTTTTCCCATGCAAGCATTTTTGTAGCAAATTTTTGTCACATAATTGCATGTATACAGGCTTGATGCTATTGAGGACATTTTTTGGAAGCCCTTTTGATTTTTCCTTGTATTTTTTTCCGTTCGATATGGCTTGCTGATATCTACACCAGCTCTCGGGCCCAACTGGACATTGACCATGCATTGGTTGTTTTGCACTGGAACAGCAGTGAAAAAATGCTGCAATTACTGCCTTTTGCATGCCTTCCAAATCATTCACATTACTACGGATAGCAATTCCGTAGTAATTTTGCAATTTATCGATGAAGGTGTCTGTAAGTTTTCCTCGACCTCCAAGACCTTTTTGCTTCGATTTTAATTTTCTTAGCCTTGTGCCAACACGCTTCTGTATATGTCCAATACACTCATATTTTGTAACGCTATCCTTCCCATAAACATCTTTCACAGCATCATATCCTTTTGAATCCCCGTCGCCATAGAATTTTATATATTGTAGTTTCCTCATGTCAGCAGACCTTTCAAAAATACGATAAGCACCAAGAGGTTCCATAGCACCAGACGAACCTGTATGTTTTGTACAGGTATGACTAGAGTTTATTGCTTCGCTGTTTTTTTTTGTCACAAATTCTACACACTTTCGACATCACTTCAATGTCTAACACCTTTCCAGTGTCTATTGAAATGACCGTGACACATCCATTCAGAGATGAATACCCTCTTCGTTGCCATGTGCCATCAACTGACACACCGCACTGAGCTATTTCTTCAGTTACTGAGTCACCTCTAATTTCTAATGCAGCTTCCTTCATTGTTTTGGATGCCACGTTACTAGCAGCAGCTTCCAGTTTTTTTTCGAGATAGCCAAATGACTTTTTCGAAGGCACATTCACATTCATCGCAGAACACAGTTTTTTCGCTGCAGAATGTCCCCTGCCAATAACTCTCATACCAAAAACAAATGCAAGATTTATGGTATGCATTTTATTTACCTTTTGAGAGGTGCAGAAAGATATTGAATAGTCACAATTTTTACACTTTAATGTCATATTCATCGCTAAGCCAAATACAGACTCCTGGATAATGCTAACTCCACTTTTAAAACACACAGGACAACATAATGATGAAATAATGTCATTGAGGATTTGGAAATTAATAAGCACATTCTTTTCGTTGTTTATAGGAATATCTGAAGGTTTCGAAGATTGTTTTAATTTTGTTTCACTGACTGTTAACAGTGAAGCATCTAACTTACTACTTTTTGTAGCTTTACTGGAGTATCTGTTCCCTCCGAATTTCCGTTTGCGAGAGTAACACTTGTTTTTATTATTACCCATTACTAGCACTGTTAAAAACACTAACACTTTCTAAAATTTCACTAATAATCTATCAAATTAATGCAGATTACTATTATTTTTGTAAAAACTAAACAAGAAGATCACAACAAAATCGCAACGCACGCTACAAATGTAAACAAACTAATGTTGCCAGATTTCCTTAAATTTTACGTTGCCAGATATCCTTAAGGTGCAGAATTATTTTAAATATTAAATTAATAATATACTAAAATTATTTTTTAAAAAAATCGCGGAATTTCAATCAAATTTGACAGTTTTATGGGCATTTAAATGCTTACTTCCGGTTACTTGAACACCCACTTCCGGTTTACCGAGCTTTACTAATTTGCTAATATCTCGGCTTGTAATTGACGTAGAAACAAAGTACAAGCTGTTTTGTAAAGCTAAATAACTGCTTTATTCAATAAAACCAAAAACTAAAAATACGATTTTTTGAAAAAAATAGCCATTTCAACGTATTCGGATACCTTAATGCTGAAAATAATTCCCAGAAGCAATAACTCAATGAACATATGACGTATTATTATGTTAAGAAAAGAAATAATAATATCAGTTTGTAAAACAGACTAAAAATTTATAATAATAAAGCATTTCGTAGCATGAAAATCATGTTAAAAATTTCAAAACCGCGCACACAAAATAAAAAAAAAGGAAGTAAGAAATTAATCTTCAATAATGTTATTAGTTATTGACAACTATTTTCTCACAAAGATTTCTTAATGTACATACATATCCATGTTGCTTTTTCTGTTAATTTCTTATAGTTTTTTTATAAATTACTTGCAATAATATCTGACTTATTTGGTCAGTGTTTTGTAATTGATTATCTAGCTTCTTGAAAATATCAATGATTTTAAACGATGATTTGTGCATTTAACTATCTCTTTGCTACTTATTAACTATCATATATCATTATAGTTAAGCCATCTCATAACCACCTATATGTCAATGGTTAGTATTGATATATAGGTAGGAATGTCAATGACTCAAGGTTTAAGACAAGTCATATTCTTTTGGACATAAAAAATTACTTGATGCACAACTTACCAGATACACGCGAAATATTGATATTTATAAACCATTGTGTGCCATTGGCATCCAATTAAATTAAAAGTATCGGTTTACTTTACTTCGAAACACATAACTATCAACTATCATGTGCAGGATTTAGAAAAAAATTTCTCAAGAACTTAAAAGTTGGTACAATTTGCTTCTTTTCCTTAACTTCTTTTGCACTTTAAAGCATACCTTTTCCATACATAACATTCTTCTAATAAAAGTAATAACATAAAAATTAATAATAATAATTTAAAATATATTATTCTTTATAAATTTATATTAATTTAGATAAATTTCAATAAAAATAGTGATATGAAATTTCCTTTCAATTAATGACAGTTCAATTTATCAGCCTGAATTCATTTTATTTCGCTGCCAGTTTTCAACACTACTTAAAATGACTTTATTTCAATTTTGATAATGATTTAATTTAATAATTCATCCAGATACCTTTATTTTAATTTTAATTTTTTCTAAACTGATTTAATTTTTTTCTCCTCAATAAAATTGCCATGTTGTAAATTGATAACACAGCTCTACTTTAAATTTTATAATTAAATAGAAATTGGAATCACCAAAATTTTGAGAATTCTCGATTAGGAGAATGATAAATTTCCTGTTAAATAAGCTAGTCCTATCTTTCTCGGAGTGTATAAATATATTGATGTGATCGTTTTGACCACATCCTGATAGGCCAAATCTCCTACAAGGGAGATCGTTGAATAGGCCTTAAGGCGTAGAAATATGTCAGGATTGTCAAGCATAATTCACCAATTAAAAGAATCTTGTTTAGTGAAACAAAATACAATTTATTAAACTGTGAATGCTTAAATTTCAAAGGATTTTCTGATAGTTTACGATATATATTTATGTACATTTATATTCAATATTGTAAAGTAACTCGTAACTTTAAATAAATTAAAAAGGGATCTTGAGTGGAGGTATTTCGATGCTCTTATATCTTGAAACAAGGCCATATTCTTGATTTATCCATACACATTTTTTTTAATCAAGTATCGAATTATTGTATTTCAGAAAAGACCAAAACAATTATGAAGTTGACACATAAATTTTAACACATTCATGTGTTCATATGCTAAAATATGAATATGAATGTGTATTTAAAATATGCATTCCGAATTTTTTTCTTGTTTTCTTCATGATCCAGAAATCGATTACTGATTTCAGTCACGACTTTCCTTGAATCACCAGATTTGTATGTTTTTTTGTTAAATTTAAATATAACCTCATTTTTAACAGCCACCAGGGTATTTCGAATGCTAATTACAGAATATTAATACTAATGTGTCATACCGCTATTCTTTCATAAGCTCTTCTTAAGGTTTGAAAGAGATATTGACAGGATTTCTTAATAGGTATTGAAAGGAAGTTTTAATCACACCATTCTTGGCGACAAATTGAAATCCCTAAAAAACAAAAAAATGGCCTTAATTTTATTCAGGACCAGAAGTATGAAAGCTCTTTTAGAAAATTCCATGTGAAGTCATGCCCTATTGAAAAACCTATATAAACTTGAGATCCTGAATCGATCCGTTCTCTCTTTTACTATGCTATGCAAATAACTACTGCAATAATTATAGATTTATTTTCAAAGGGAGTGCAAATCTGTTTTATAAGCATTTTTAGGAAGCAAAGTTAGCTCAGTATGCAAAAGTATTTTCATTTTTATTTTGTTTTTCTCTTGTAAATTACTTCAAATATTAATGTAATATGTTATTTAGAAGAAACAAAATTTTTTAAGCGAAAATAAAAAAAAACATAATGTATGATTGAAATGTTCCGTTTTAACGCATAGAGTTACTATTTAAAAGCAATATTTAAAAAAAATATATACATACTATATACATACTATATAAATATATACATATAAAATATATAGACACTAAGAAAATATTTAACTTATTTTTAAATTAAGAATGTGTATTACTTTGGTAACGTACTTATGTAATAGTTTAATTCTGTTAAAATTGCTTCTAATGAGATATTTTTAAATTAAAAGGTTTTCACCAAAATGTATTATATAACTCCTTGCCATCATTTCCAAAAAGAAATACAGCAATTATATAAGGAATAATTGATACAGAGAATTTTAAGAAAAGCCATTTCAAAGAGTTTTATAATAGGTATTTGAAAACTATGAATCCGAGAAAATAATTTCAAAAATTATGTTGTTACATTTGTCTATATTAAGAAAAATGGAATGCGATGTCTGAAAGGGACCTGTCAAGACATATTACTGGTCGTTGATATTTTGTTGCTATATTTCATTTATTAAAACGTTTTAGTCTTAATTAATATGGAATGTAAATTCTACAAAGAAAAATTATGAAATTTAGTATTAAACTAAAAGCAATCAAAACAGATAAAAAATGCTATAGAAAGTATAACTAAATATATATTAACCTTTTCACATTAAAAAATAAATTGAAAAAAATCCATCATTAGAATTTTTTATGTAAGACTTAAATAAAAATATATATTCCCAGCTGAGCAAAATTCAGCATGTAATAAAAAAGAGATTTCCTACTCTACTATTTTTATCCCACAGTGCACGAATAAATGTTTGAAGCAGCATAAATTATGCCAAGAGAGGATAAAAAAAACTTGAAAGCAGCACTGAGGGCTTTAAAAATCTATTTTAACTGAATAAAAGTACCATCAAGGTTTTTTACTTTTAAAAATATTTGGCAGGATATTTATGATATGTTTATGTCCGTCTCAGTCATGCAATAAATTAGTTCTTTTTGAAATAAATGTTGTCTGTATTTTATATTTTTAAAAAACCGCATTGATTGAAATTTTAAGAAAAAAATGTGGAGTTACATATTAACGTATTAATTGAAATTAAAATATTTAATTGCTATTATATCAGAATTTCTAACTCTGTACAAATGGCAAAGAATAATGTAACTGATATGTGTCGGCAGTAATAGGCCAAGCCGTTTGATGTCCAAATTTGCTACGCATTTAAATTGGGAAATTTGAATATGTACCTTTGATTGATTATTAAAACTTTTAATTTAATTGAATAATTAATTGTATGAGAGATTTTGGCACTTTACAGCTATAACTTCAAAAAATATCATTGCACAAAAATTATTTTCAATTAATTTAAAATTTAAAAAAAATGTATGTTAATAAATCCTTTTTTTATTTCAAAAAATAAATGATAGCATTTTTTTAAAAATTTTTGCTATATATTACTTCACCACAAGGAAATCAGAAATTTTCCAGAGTTTCTTCTAATATCAAACAGAGTTATTTTCTACAATTTTGTAAGGCTGTAAAAACTATTATAATGTATATGATAAATAAGAAAGTGATGTTGCAATACTTCAAGACACTATGAGCAATAGAAGCTACGTGGCTTTTCAAAATACAGATACAACAGAAGCTTTATGAACAGAAGTTTGGAAATGATGATGTCATTAAACTTAATACTTTAGATAGATTAATTTCCAAAATAATAAAAACAAATGCAAGACTATTGAAATAAATATATAAAATATTTTATCACACTGTGAAGTTTAAAAATACTTCTATGAGGAAATCATGAGAATCAAGTTACACATAAAAGATTGCAAACATAATAAATGCAATCAAAATTTTCTGTTATATGGCTAATTATCAATGATAGAAAATAATAGTGATTGCGAAAGTAATTTTAATTTATTAATTTATTTATGATTTCCTCAGTTTCTACATTAAAAATTTATTAATGTCATCACTTTGAAAGTTTCATCATATTTATAAAGAATAATAATTCCTTCTTTCCTTCTAGGTCTTTGAAAGCATAATACCTCAATACAATTAAAAAGAATTTTAATATTTCCTCGAATGTCTAAGAAATATTTCAAAATATTTGTAGATTACTTTTCGTATATTTTCTCTTGCAAAATCAGATTTTTTTTTAATCATACTCAAACAACCGATATGTGTGAAGGAAAAATTTATAGGACATTTGCAATTCATCTTAGAACAGCCACTCTCAATACAATTAAAAAGAATCCTATTATCTCCTCGAATGTCTTAGAAGTATTTCAAAATATTTGTAAATTACTTTTCGTATATTTTCTCTTGCAAAAACAGAATTTTTTTATCATACTTAAACAACCGATTTGTGCGAAGGAAAATTTTTAGAACTATTGCAATTCATCTTAGAAGAGCCACTTCGTGATAACTTAAACGAAAAGATCAATGAAAAGATTAAATGGCTAAGAAATGCTCTCTTTTGTTAACATAGGCGATAACTGAAGTTCAGGAAAAACTATCAGAGGCGAGAGTATGCTAAAAGGATTTAAATTATGTGTGCTGTAAATTTGGAGATAAAAAGAGACATCTTTCAAGCACAGTTAATTTCAAAAATAGTTCAAAACTAAAGCTGGTTAGAGGTCTAAAAGCTGGTTAGAGGTCTAAAAGCTGCTTAGAGGTTTTGGAAGTTTTTTTTCCTTGCTTCTGTAGTGAGATAAAGAAGGGTGGATTTATTTTTAAATCCATTTAATTATAAAATCTGTTTTGTTTCGGATTCTTATAAAATTAATTTTAAATTTATAATTTATTTAAATTAATTTTAATTAAAGATTAAAATTAATCAGATGTATATGCCTAATATTTATTTCCATGCTGCTTTACGTTTTGAAGAATAATTTGATAACAAACACAAAACTTAGCTGTTTATTATAGAAAAAAATAATTTTGAAGTTGAAAGAGAAATTATTAGCTATTTACAGAAATTATTTATTCCTTTGCCATTTTAAATAACAAAATCAAATGTTTTTAAAATTTTAATGAATATTAAGCATATTAATATTCATTAAAATCAAATAATTAATTTAATTTCAATTACTTAGTTTAATTTAGGTATTCAAATGTTGGTTAAGGAAATCCGTTTCATTCTGCATTAAAAAGGTTTTGAAATTATTAGTAACACCTAAAACTTTAATAAATGAAACATTTAGCATTCATTTAAAATAGATAAAAACAAGGAAAAGCAAGAAATTATTATCATATTAACAGAAATCAGCACATGTGTTAGCCACAAACGTGTTTAATTTTGTTAGACAACTTTTCGAGGCCGGTATAGCCTGGTTGGTAGAGCGTTGGATTCGCGTGCCTTAGGTTGCGAGTTCGAACCCCACCGGCCGAAGATTCCCCGCGTGCCTGGTGGCTGACGGGCGTTAAATCTCTCGTGATCACAAAGTCCTCCATGTCGAGAGTAATACCACTGCGGGTACTGGATCTGGGGTGATCGTTCTCTGATTCAGGTCTAAATTACGATCGGTGGTTGAGTGAATGAAATGCGTGAATGAAGTTGGCCTCGTAAAACGGGTTGTGATGTGTGTGTAGCTATGTCGTTCTCTTGGCCCTAGATGGCACTACTATAGAAACAAGAGGCGCTCCCCCCTCAGGCTTAAAATCGGCTGTCTTCAAACAGCAGGCTTGTCCATGGAAAGTGCCATAAGAAACAACAACAGACAACTTTTCAACTGCTTTTTTTATCAAAATTATATTTCAACTGTACTCTGCATACGTTTTTCTTCCGTTTATTTGTTCTATATATTTATACACGCAATGTGTTTATAAATCATACAGTTTTTCTCTATTTGATGCGAAATTCCTTAATATTCTAAAGTATTTTGATAAAAGACATTTTTAAGGTGACTGTTTTACTAATGCAAGTAAAGATTTGAGTTTCCGCTATCAAGAGAAACATGAAGTTTGGTTACATATAATTAACCTAGGGAGAAACATGAATTAGCAGCGTTTCTAAGATATTGAATTTTAACTTAAAAGATCTGCATTCCCAGGATGGGGCAACCTAAAAGTTTTTGATCTCAGATAATATTTCTTTCTTCTGAATGCACCTACTGATTGGGATGTCTCTTTAACAAAAAAAAAAAAAAAAAAAAAAAAAAGGCTATCCTCCTTTAATGCTAAAATTCAAAGTTACTATCAGTCAAAATATTTCAATGATCAAAGTAGAATTTGGAAATGACGTAAACAAAAAACAGTTTTTTGGAGCACAATTTTAAAAGACTATATTAATTGGAGATAAAATTCAAATTTATTGTAGTTTTAAGTCTCTTGCTGCATTCATTTTTCTTCTATGAATTGGATATTTCAAACAAGGGCAAAGAATGTAGTCAATTATATTTTTTGGGGTTAGATGATGATTATAAATTCCAAAATTATTCAGTAGAATTTGAGTAATAAAAATTCAGATGGTTAAATTTGCAGTTATTATGCCTCTCTTTTATTTTTAAGCCATGAGATAAGGGATAAAAGGATAGAATAGCCTCCAGTGTTTTTTACTGCTGTCTATTTGTACACATAAGCAAACTTCATCATATAAAGCAAGATTTTCTAGGAATATGAGCTAATATCTTCTATTACAATCCTTTCAAACTATGTGTACAATTTCGCGATCGTTTTGGGGGGAATAGGCTTTTTCATTCAAAAAAAAATGATTGAATCTTCTGACGTCAAAATTATTACTAATTTTTCAATTAGTTTTGCTGTAAGCAGGATTTTTTCAACATTCTCTGAATAATAACATGTGATTTGAGATATACCTGCTTGATGCATGAAGGACTGAGAAACTGCCAGTCATCAAATCTAAGTTTCTGGAATTGAGTATTCTTTTATGACTTGATAAATTTTATTCGTATAGTTGGAATTATTGAAATGAATTCGGTTATCAAAGAATTTAATAATAATAATTTTAAAATTATATTAAAATAGAATTCGAGCAATTATAAAATTAGATTGAGCGTTGAAAATGCATTGTGGGTGTTGAATATATTATATCTATTTCTATTTATTTATTGCATAAATATTTTTGACTTGGTATAAATTTTATTATCCGTATTCACATAGATTTAGGAATCGTGATATAGACAAAATTGAGCAAAAAAAATTTTTAAATAGTATGATATGAAAGAAAGTAGGTCAAACAGTCAAAAGAAATAAAAGGAAATTTAGAAGTCAGCATTTAATTATACGCTTATGAATTACAGCTTATTATTACTAGCTTATACAGTTTATTATTACGCAACAAATGCAACTAAAAAAAATTATGAAACATAAGTAACAGTAAAAATCCGGGCCGTAATACTGGTAAAAGTTTGCGAGTAGTAGATAGAATTTAACATCAAATAGGATTGATACTTCGACAGCAAAAGATAAATTAAGAACTTAAAATAAAATGTTTCAGCTAATTTTGTAAAATTGATTTATAAAATAAAATGATATACAGTTGATTGATATACTCAAAAGTTGTTTATTTAAACTTTAAGATGGTGTAAAAAAAAACTTTGGTACAATCATATATTCAGAAATTATAGAGGAAAAAAATCAAAATGATTCGATACCATTCATGTTTAAAGAAACGTAGAATCATTTTAATAGCAGGCAAAACCTTTCTAAGTGCTAAAAAATGTATGAATCAAATTTCGGTTGATTATATCAATGAGTGTGGAATTATATTAGGTTCAAACACCAAACGGAATTTCAGTTTTATGTATAGAATTGAATATTATTTGAAATGAAATATATCATTAAAAAATAAAACAAAAATAATCATAGCAAAAGATATACTATTAATTTATAAAATAAAGAAGAAAATAATAAATATGATTTAAAAACACAAAGAGTATAAAAATTTAATTTTAAAATGTAAAGTGTTAAATTAAGAGAAGAAAATAAATATTTTAGTAAATGGGCTTGATAGTTTAATATACTTCAAAATCCCTTGTGAAACTAAAATATATACTTTGATGTTGCCATAATGACTTTGGATAAATTTCTTATATACTTTGCTATATAAACTGAGAATTTTTGAGAAATCGATGCTCATTTTCGAGAGGATAAAGAAATCATTCATTTACGAATCTATAATACCGTTTTCCTACCATTTATAGTAAAAAAAATATATTTTCAAAAATTCCTTATGGATGCTGATTGGATAATACATTGACCCTTGATATTGTAAACAAACTTGGCAATTATTTGGCAACTTGGAACTTTCGGTATTCTTTATTGACAGTTTCGTAATATTTTTTTCTGAAGTTCATATTTTTTATGTGGGAGAATGAAAGGGGGATAGTTTTATTGGGGAGTTGTGAGAAACATTCGGGGGAATCTACTTCTGCTTGTTTTATTAAGGTGTACGTACACAGTAGATATTTTTTATAATTTTATCTTTAAAAATCCAGTTTTTTTCTCAGTAGGTTATTAATATATGTTTAAACTCATTCCAGTGAGAAAAAAAACCATATTACTCTAATTATTAATTAAATAAATAATATTTAATGAACTAATTATAATTTTATTTGGTATAATTGTATTGTATGAGCTAATAATTGTATTTATTTAATTTCTTGTTGACTTATGATTGTTTGAATGAAGCGACATAGAGAAAAAATATGATTCTTCATAAAATGAGTTTTAAAAAAACGAAACTAGAGTTTTTAGTGAAAGTACCTCAAGAAAAATAATTATAACTCGAGAAATATTCCGAATATTGACAACATCTTAGTATCGTTTGTAAGCTAAAAGATTAGAGAACGTTTTAAATAATAAAAAAAAAATTCGATATTTTGAACGATTTTCAAAGTTTCAAATGCGTACGTACACCTTAAAAACGGACATCTGAAAAGTGAAAGATAAGTCATAGAAAATTATTAGATTACAAAAATAAAATGTAAAATCAATTATTGTGATAGAGGAATAAATGACATGTTTATGAAAGTGAACAGAAGCACGTTGTGTTACATGGAAATGCCAAATATTGATTATTTCACATGTCCCACGGCAAACCAAGAATACCACCATATTGATTAGAAATGGGCAAGATCAAATTTTACATATCATCAGATTTTATGGAATTTTCTGGCACAGTAGTTGTAGCGCATCTTCCAAATCTAAAAGTACTGCAGGAGAAATTGGACTGCTTATCAAGTCTTTCTGTATTCTGCCTTCCCAGTCCAAAATCCAAAAATTTTACTAAATATCCCATTCGACTCCAATAAATATAACGAAATTCAATAAGATTGATTTCTGTGCACTTTGGATAGTACAATATCAATTTTCTTTAATTTGTTATGTCTTATTCCTTAGTTTTAATTGATCACTAATTTCCTAAATTGAATGCAAATAAAGATTCAAAATAATATAATAATGTATTCCCTTTACTGATAATTTGAATGTAACCATGTTTTTCATGTTAGAAATCCGAAAGTTTTCTAAAAAGGCTTAACAACGTCATTAAGCGATTATCAAATGCATATTGTAGTATTGAAAACAGACAGCTGGTTCTTTATGGCCGAATGGTCATGGCACTGATCTCGTAAACAAGAGATTGTAAGTTCGAATCACGCTAGAGACAATGCAATTCACAGTGTGTGTAAATGTTAAATACCTTGATGTTCTAAAAGATTCTGGACGTTTCTTTAGTTTACCAGACAAGTGTTCTGAACTTTTCTTAATATCTCCGGAGAAGTATTCTGGAACTTTCCCTGCTAGTATAAAAACAGAAGATATGTCATTCACTGTGTTCAGAATTGCGTTAATAAATTAGTTTAGCTCTGCTTCTTGTGTGTGTCATTTAGCTCCATACTAAAGTACCTACGTGACAATATTATATATAAAAACATTCGTTGGAAAGGACGATTTGATTTTTTAAACAAATTAATAATGTTTTGAAAAATAACCATGTGTAATATTCAAGAATAATGATATAAATTAAACAAATTCAACCTTTTGCAATTCAATAATATGCAATTCAAATATTATGTTTTATACTTCATTCATTTATAACGTATTGTACCTTCTGAGGGATATTAAAAGGCATTTACAACATGGTAATTCATTAAAACCAGCAAGAATTTACCATTTATTTTTCTTTTGTTCAATCAATGAATGTGATACTTTGAAATAGAACTTTTCTTTGTTTCATTTCAGTGATTTTAATCACACTTATTGGATAGAAGCATAGATACAATTTTTAATAAGAACCCATATACTGAACTGCATGGAAAATAAATAATATCATTTTTGTAAAATACCTTAGTAAATTAAGGAAAATAAATGTTGATCATAAAAAATGTTGTGAGATGTATGCATTTCATTACACATAATTGAGAAGAATGCATAAAAAGCATTGGACTCTCTTTTTCTATATTAAAAAAAATTCATTGAAATCTTACCCGGTTTTACTCAGATTAAATATCATCAATATTATGATATTTAATTAAAATAACTCAGTTGATATATAGTTTCTTTTAAATATTATAATGCATTTTATTATATAATTTACATTTAAGTTTAATTTTCTAAAAATAAGTTAAATTTTAACACTTTCTCTAATAGAAACATTAATCTTTTATAGTAAAACATTAAAAAAAGTTAATTTATTAGAGAAATGCATGAACTAAATTAATTAAAAGCGAAATACATTAATTATTTAAATTTCAAACTCTTTTGCTAAAATTGCTCTTAATGTTCCTAAAACTAAGATTATGCAATTAAATTTTTAACAATGGCTGTCAGAAAAACAATATTCTGTTCATCATCTAACATTTAACGAAACACATTTATTTAAAGCAGAAAACTATCAGTAATTTTTCGAAATTTAAAATCTGTTATAAAAGTGAAATTTATTGGAGAATTATAAAATAAAAATAATGCTATAAGATTATGAAATTCTCCTCCTCGTCAATATTTCTTTTGTTTTCAAATAATTATCTGAAAACTTTTCTCCAAATTATTTACAAATTACTTTACTTTAGATAAATTAATGTATTATTTGATGAAATTTTTAACTAAAACTTATAAATAAAACGTATTCCATTCATCTTCGGCTTCATTAAATATTTTGTAGGGAGAAGATTTTCACTAGTTTGAAAATAAAATTTTCTTCTCAATAATTGTATTGAAAATTCTAAGAAATTCTAAAAATAAGTGCGTGAATCTTCTTTACATTTTCTTTGAAAATTACGGCAGTATATGATTTAATTATATATTTCTAAACTCTAACAATTTAATTTAAGTATAATGCCTCGTTAAATTATGACTAATTTTTATCTCTTTTAATAATAAAGATGAATTATGTGTGTTTCATTTTTTACTGCTGGAAGTTAAAAACCAAAGATTTTCTTTAATGCCTGCGTTGTTTATTTTAGCTGCCAAATTTGGCAAATATATTACCTTGGAGAGTGCTACAGTGTACTTCGGAGGGATTTCTTTGAAATTTTATCTAGAACTTTGATTAATTAATAATTAAGCTAAATTTTAACATTTTTCCGCTATAATTATAGAAAATATAAGCATAAAAATAAAATTTACACAGTTCCAAAAATTAAAAAAATACCTTTAAATACCAATTCAATTATCAAGCAAATTTTTGCTGAATTTACGCAATTTTCAAAAAATATTTTTTTTTTTTTTTTTTTTTTTTTTTACTCTCTCTCCAACTACAGAACATATATTGTTAAAAATTCAAACCATCTTCAGTATTTCATCAATTATTCACCACACGATTTCCTTCCAACGCTGAAAGCTAGAATTCTGTTTAATTTCTGTGTAATTTACCAGACAAAAAAAGTAAATTTACAATAAAGTTAATAAATCTAAAAATAAAATTACTTAGTCAATAAAGTTACAATATCTGTAAATTTAGAAGATGCATGAATCGGATAATTACGTATTTAATAGCGCTATTATGATATGGGAGTGTCCCCATGAGAAAGGTTCATGTATGCAATAAATTGAACTTAAACAGGAGAATTAAAATACAATTGTTAAACTGCAAGACGAATTAATGTCAGACAATTTGATGGAATCATGTATAGGAAACTATATTTCAACGATTTATCATAAATTAAATATAACCAGAAATTTTGGCGAACCAGTTAATCGTCAAAAGCGGCTAGTTACAAATATGCTTACAAGTCTTGTATTTTATTGATTTTTCTATCGTATGTTAATAAATTAGTATTTAAGAATTGGAATGAATTTCGGAAATTGCAAAGCAAAATATATAACGTATAGTTTATATATATTTTTTTCGATTATGCATATTTTAATAGAATAATCTAATTTAATTGAATCGTTTAAATATAAAAATGTTATATTTAAAATTCCTCCCCCCCCCTCAAAAAAAAAAGAAAAGTTTCCAAAATGAACAATTTATCCTTTAAATATTTAATAATATTGTTTCAAATTTGGTACTTCCAGATAAAATAGTGTGGCTTGTAAAATATGAAAAGATACATACACAAAAACAAACATAAACGCACTAGTGCGATCTAAGGCTTTTTTTATATATAACATTTAACTTCCATATTTCCAAATCCTTATTTAATAATTATTTCTAAAGTGTTTTGTGAAATTTGCAATAATTATTTTTTTTAAATTTTTACCATCATTTAATATTTTTTTTTATATATTTGCATCCAGAATAGTTAATTACATCAAGAATCGGTATTCATATTTTTAAGAAGTTCGGTTCTTTTCTTTAATTACGAGCAGAATTGTTTCTGGTTACAAAACAGAAAAGACAGAAAAAAAACAGATATTATCTCTTTAAGGACCCCCAGTCCTTTACTTATAATATTGATTGGGGGAAAAAACTTAACTTCCTTTCATTTTGATTGATGAAGTACCACAAAAAGTAAACTTAAAACTTTAATGATTTTTCGAATTCCTTACAATTTTTTTTCTTCGAATTGTCCTCAAGAATGGAAGTCTCTTCAACTGAAATTTGCGTGCACTCATCGAAAATAAGCTTTGTGATTATTTAAAGTTTTGAATTATTTCCTCTTTCCGAGTTTTCCTTTTTGAATTAACTGAATGACATTCAGAAATAATAACTACATAAAAAATTCCATTTAATGTGGAATAATTTATGATTTATAAAGGAAAGACGAAACAATACACTTTCCAATCAAGCATGAAATTAGCTTTTATTTTATTTTGAATTGTCTGAATGGAATGTATTTTTGAATTTCTTACATTCCTTTAAGATTTTTATTTTTTTAAATATTTTGAATATTGACTGCAAATATCATATATATATATATATATATATATATATATATATATATATATATATATATACAAGAGATGTTCAAATGAAAAGGTATGAGGTATGAAACGACACGGAGGTATAAATGAAGACTTTATGCAAAGTATTCACCATAGGCTAGATCACAACGATCCCATTGATTAACGATCCGAAGGATTCCTTGTTCCCAAAATTCCTGTGGCCGTGACGAGACCCAATCCTTCCTAGCGTCCGTGAGTAGCCTTGGTCTTTTGTTTTTGATGGACCTGCGTAGTCTTCGGAATGTCTCACAGTTCAATGTTGTTCTTTGCTCGAGGAATTCAACAAGTAGCGGAACTTGAACGGCGAACTCAAGGAAGCTGTGAAGGACTGGGTCTCGTCACGGCCACAAGGATTCCTTCGGCTCGTTAATGAATGGGATCGTTGTGCTCAGGCCTATGGTGTACACTTTGAATAAAGTCTTCATTTATACCCCCAGTGGCATTTCGTACTTTTTCATTTGAACGCGCTTTGTACACGCACACACACACACACACACACACACACATATATATATATATATATATATATATATATATATATATATATATATATATATATATATATATATATATATATACATATATAGCTGCGGTCAGATGGTAAGTTCATAATATTTTTCATATTGAATTTAATTTCAATTTCTTATGTATAGTTTAATATCAATGATTCTCAAACACATATTTTTATTTATCAAATTGTGATATCGATAAAAGTTATTTTTATTTAAAAAGCATTTCATGTCTTAATGGAATAAAACTCTTGGTGCCACATAAACATTAAAACCAAAGTTGTAAAGATATTCTAGATTCTACTTGTGCATTATCTTTCTTCATAATTAATAAAATTTCTTTTCTTTGATTTCCAAAATTGGTAGAAATTGACGCGGTTATATATCTGATGAAAAAAAAAGGAATACCATTCAAATTCAAATACATAAATAAAAGAATTGATTAAAATTATACAGAAAACGTATTAAAAATTGTGAAGATTCAGAAAAAGGGGATTAAAGCTAAACTGATGTTATTAAAAACGTAGTGGTTTGAAATTAACAATAATGTCATATTTACTTATAAATAAAAATATCTTCATATTTATCACGAAAAATTGTTATAATATCACGTTACTCTTGATTAATTAAAATTCTTATTCATTTTGAAATAAGTACTTCGAAATACATATTTCCATTCCCGAAATATTTCTTTCAGATAAATTTGATAGTTCTAACTTAAATGATATCTTCTGTATAAAGTCAATAGCTATGCACACACAGAAGTTAACTACTTCATCAAAAATATAACTTTTTTACGTAGTTATTTTTCCTCGAAATAAGAGAAGTAAAACTGTGTATCTGCTGTAAGATTTGTGCTAATATATACTGAAATATTTGATGTCTTTCTTGATAAAACTATAAGAACACTACAATATAAGATGATAATAAAAAAGTATTTCATAATAAAATTTTTAAATAACAAAATTAATGCTTTTGATTAAAGTATCTATGAATTAATGCACCTGAATTCATTGTCTCTCAGCATTGTAAATATGATTAAAAATCTATTGAATTTCTTTAATAAAACCTTAACTGTAATAATGAAATATTAGAATTTGAAGATAGTCATTAATAATAAAAACCTTTGAGTAAAACCCCGAAGAATTCTTCAGGTTTCCATGTTTCCTGCGCGAATGTCAAATAATTTTGTAAAAATGCTACCTCCAATTCAAATTCCTTGACAAAATGCTGTTCAAAATTTTGGTAGAATAATGAAGTTTATGTAATTCAAATTCTAAAAGAATATAATCTATGACAAATTTGAAATTACAAAAGGAATTTATGACGCATTCTTTACCATCTCAAGCATTCTAACGTTCCTTTAAATTTATAAGAATAGGAAATATTTTCTTTATTATTTAGTTAAATGAGGCACTATCTAATATCAAATTAAAATGTATTTGAAAAATGAAAAGGAAACTGGAATAATATTCCTTTTAAAATAATGTGCAATTGCTATTGTAAATGTAACTTTCTAAAATTCCTCTTGAACAATGAGAAGGAAAATAGAAATGAAATTATTTTAAATCAGCTTCACGAGATTTTATTAAAGCTTCCTCAATTATATGCTTCATTGTTTCATTTGTATCATCTTTTATTTAATAAAGTTATATGAAAAGTTTGAATGGAATGTTCAATATACTTGATATTTAATTTCTTTAATTTTATGTTGTGATTTTTTATATGAGATTTAAAAAGGTAAAGCTATCGCAATTATGCAATAAATTAACATTTTAAATTTCATATTACTGTATTATATTTGAAAGAGTCTTTTATGTTTCTTTCCACTTTTATTTCATTAGGAAATTCTTTACATTTATTATAAATTTCTATACTTTAGAATCTGCTAAAATATTTATATTAATCACAAGATTTGCTTGTGTTTTATTAAAAACATTTCTGAGTATTTCATAATAAATAAAAATTTATACAAATTTTAATTTAAAAATTATTGAAACGCTGTAATTATTAATGTATTGCAATTAGAAACCGATTTAAATAAAAAGGAAATAATAAAATTCAAGAATATATGCTTCGTAACAATCAAAATTATATGAAAGGGGAAAATAAACTTTGCGTATGTAAATGAAATTTCATAATTGCAAAGATGAGGATTATTTTGAATATTATCTAATGACAAAATTCTTTAAAAATATTTCGATTGGAAATTTTTATACCAAGCAATGCAATCATATTTTAAAAAAAATATTGTAAAATTTATATTGTATAGCTCAAATAGAAAAGAATTTTTGTTTCCTTACAAAACTATAATTTTTTCATATTTAATCTTTTTTTTTTCACTTTGTTAAGCTTATAACGTTACTTAACAGTAATTTAGTGTAGTTATATTAACATCCCATTTGTAAAGCAACACTAGGGCTATTTTGAGACAGATATCGTAATCTTAAACCACGGTCAGAAGACGGTGTTAGCAACGGAGCTGGCACCCTCCCTCCAAACTTCCACACCATGCCAGCTTGAGGAAGTTTGGCCCCCGGACTTTTTTAGGCGGATTTATCTGGCACCAGACCATCTTACACGAAAGTTCTTCGGTTGAATCGGAACCTGAAGCCTTCCGGTTCCGAAGACCTTTCCACTAGGTCACCGCTTTCCGTTTATTAACGCTATAAAGGAACCTAATACCAACCTTAGTGCATTATTTTAATAATAATAAATGCTAACATCATACATCTCAAAAAGGCCCTTATGTTGAAAGATATCCCCCTTTGAGACCTCCCTTGAGGTCACATAAAAAATATTTTAATCCAAACCACTGCTTGGCATCTTTGGCTTCTATTAATCATAATTATGAATCAAAACAAATTTTTAGTTACGCCTCTTTTTAAATAATTTAATATTTGAACAATATAGAAGAAAGTATCTCTGATCGCTTGCATGCTTTATTCTCTTATGATCAAAATAAAACAAGCACCTTTTGATTTTTATAATTTTATATAAATCCTGATGTCAAATATGCAACATTGTTGCTATTCATAAGGCAATCTTCTTCTTTCTTTTATAATGGTAAATAGAAAAAAGTAGACATTTAAATGCGCTTTCAAAAAACAAGTAGAAAATGCCCTGGTTAGTACATAAACACCATTTCCTGCTTCCAATGAAAATAAATTCGTATATTATTTCCAATTAAGTTTTAATTCTGTACGATTTTTCTTTTAACTAGGAAACTCAGATAATATTTTATTTTTCTATGAAAAAAAGAACGTCCAACTTTTAAATAATCCCATTCTTTCCTTTGAAGAGATTTCGTAATTGCTGATGATTTGCCACCGAAAGAAAAATAATAGTTTTGAGAATTCACGGAGAACTTTAATTGCTGTTTTGTTTACTAGAAAAGGCTTAGTTTATTTATTTTTTTTTTTTGTTTTTTTATTGGAAAACCACAGTAAAAAGTCAAGAGGAAATGAAGTGTAGTTCACAATTGTTATTGGCGCATTTTTGAAAAGAAAAAAAAATGTGAATTGAACAGGAAAAAATTTTCAGATATTTTTTTGTTTTTGTTTTAAATTACTGGGGATAAGTTCGTCTTTGTTAAGCATCATTTGTAAGCGTTTTATTTATCTTTTTAATCGTTTGTCCCTTAACTTTTTTTAATGTAATGTTGAAAAGCGTCCAGCATAAAATTTAAATAAATAAATTGTATTTAGTACTTTATTAGAAATACATAGCAGACTTCTCTGAATCACACACGATTAAACAGTCTCTATTTTTTGCTTCTCGAAGTTACTAAATGGTTTTTTTATATATTTTCAACAATTGATACGGCAATTATTGTTTTTATATCGAAAATCGATTAAATTGTTTTTTATATTTATTTAAGAGTTTTGCAATGAAATGCACAAAACAATCCTTCGCCACATATATAAAACTTGGTTTTTGTTTTATGAATGAGTATTTTCTTATTCAAGTATTGATGTATTGTTCAAGTATTCAAGTATCGATGTATGTTTCTTATTCAAGTATTGATTCTTGATCTTGTACTTGTATGTATTGAATTGTATTGATCTTGTACTTGTATGAATAAGTATTCATAAGTATATGTTTGCACACTAGCATTGAAATACAAAAGTTCTAGGAACTCTGGTTTGGAATTATTGAAAAAATAAACAGATATAAAGAGTAATTGTTGTTATTTCAATCGCCCATTAATGAAAAAAAATATTGCGTTAGTATTTTTTATTATAATTGGCATAGGCAATTATACATGAATGAAAAATTATGTACAACTCTGAGTGAATTATCCATTATTAAACAATGACAGTAAATGAAAAAAAAAAATACATATATTTTTTTTTCCAAAAACTCTATGCAATATCGACAACTTCAAAGGAGCCCAACATGGCGGCCATTGATGTCGACGCGTCATTTCGGTCTCTTGAGGAATGTTTCGAGGCGTTGGAAAATGTGTTAAATTGCGTTGGGAACCCAAGCAAAAAGTTGCGTGAAGGTGCAAGGACTGCTTTGGGTAAGTTAAAGTTGCATTTTACAAAAGTTTCGAATGGATCTACTAGTATAAAACATAATGATATCTATCATGATATTACAGCGTCGGTTAAACAACCAACGTATGCTAGTGTCGTGGCGCCATCTATCGTAGAAAATGAGAGTCATTCAATGGACAATAATGTCATTGTCTGCTCAAATGATAACAATTCTACATCTGAGGAAGTGCGTAAAATTCTTAAAGCACAGTTAAATCCAATAGAACTGCAAGTAGGAGTTAAAAAGATGAGAACCATCAACAACAACCGCGTGCTTGTTCAATGTGTCTCAAAAAATGACAAAGAAAGATTTTCGAATGCTGTAAAAAAAAATACTAATACCCTGTATGTGTCTTCTCCGAAGCGAAGAAATCCAAATCTGCTTTTAAAAAATCTTCCAAATGAAATTGGTGATCAGGAGGTTCTTCAGCTTTTGAAAGAACAGAATCCTGAATTGGAAGAGAAAAAAGAATTATGGGAGGAAACAAAAATTCGCTTCACTCTGAGAAGATTCGATAACTCTAGGCATTTGGTCTTAGAAGTCAATCCAACATGTCGGAAAGTGTGTCTGAAAATGAATTTCTTTAGAGCCAACTGGAACATTTGCAAAATAGAGGACTTTCTTGTGATCAATCGCTGCTTTAAGTGCCTCGGTTATCACCACAAAGCTGCCAACTGTGAAAATGGCTTGTGCTGTTTCAAGTGTGCAGGAGAGCACAAAAGTAGTGAATGCCATTTGTCTACGCAGGTTTGCGTGAACTGCATAAGGTTCAATAAGAAGACAAAAGCCCCAAATAAAAAAGTTGATGTGAATCATAAACCATTCTCTAGCTGCTGCAAATGCCATCAATTTATGGAGAAACTTACTGTATCCCAGACTCAGTATGAATAGTTTTCTCTCACAAACACATTTGCGTGTTATTCAGCTCAACCTGCATAAATCAAAGTGTGCTACACAGCAGCTTATTTTGAATATGGAATCTCGGAATATTGATGTCGCGTTGGTTCAAGAACCTCATTCCTATAAAGGGACTCTTCCGGGATTTCCTTCGTCATATAGAGTTTTCTCCTGTCAAAACTCTGACCTAATCAAAGCAGCTATTATAGTCCGAAATAGAAATATTTCAGCTTTTCTGGATATAAATTATCTAGATTATAATATGGTGACAGTGCATTTCAATATTAACAGAATTTCTTATCTATTTGTTTCGTACTACTTCGAACCCTCCAAGAATATTGATTCTGACTTACAAAAAATAAACCAACTCTTCTCCAACGTTCCCATAAACAAGCTGGTCTGGTCTATGGATGCTAATAGTAAATCTGAAACATGGTTCAGTCCCCTTTCCGACTCTAGAGGAATCAAACTCACAGAATTTATCAGTGCTCATAATCTCTTTGTCATCAATGAAGATTGCGGTCCGACATTTTGTGGATCACAAGGATCTAGTTACATTGATGTAACTGTTGTTGGAACGGATTTACTGGAAGATGTTTCTTGTTGGCATTTGCCTACTTATGATTCTCTATCTGACCACAAATCAATTGAGTTTGAAGTAATACTGTATCCACATCCTCCATCAAAAGACGGCGACAGTTGCACTTTCCATCTTAAAAAAGCGAAATGGAAACTCTTTTACAACAAATCGAAATATTTGCTGTCAAGTATCGGTGATCTCATTGATTCCTGCCAAGATCCAGAAATTCTGCATGATCTCACAGATGAGCTCATTTCCATTATCCAAAAGTATTGTAAAATGTCCATTCCGATTAAAAAGAAAAAATTGCACAGTGTTCCCTGGTGGACAACAGAAATCGATTGCATGAGAAAGCATGTTAATGCTGCAAGACGGAGATTTCAAAAATGTAAAAATGTCACTTTGAAAGAAATTTATAAGAATAAATACCACGAATTAAGAAATAAATATAATTTAAAACTTTTGGATGCCAAAATAAGCTCATGGAAGAAATTTTTAGATGAAATTAATGAAACTAATGTGTAGAAAAAAATTTATACCTTTGGAATAAAACAGAAATTTCAGAAAAGAGTTGAACTCAGTGGAATAGCTCTTCCATGTGGAACCGTAACTAATTCTTTTGAAGAGACAATAAATGCTGTTCTTTCTCATTCCTTTCCTAAGGATAATGAGAATGATGATGATGATTGTCATAAGAAAATACGACATGACGCTCTTTTAAATACTAACGTAGCGAATGATCCACCTTTTACCATCCACGAAATTGATTCTGTTATAAGTAAATTGAAATTAAAAAAGTCTCCTGGTCCGGACTCTATACCTAACGAAGTTATCAAGAAATTACACGAAATGCACCCCGATCTTTTCTTAAAAGTTTTTAATTCATGTCTTCGTCTCAAGATTTTCCCACGCTGTTGGAAGAAAGCTAGAGTTATTCTGATTCCCAAAAATAACGATGTCTGTATCCCGCATTTAGAGAACCTAAGGTGTATCAGTTTACTGTCAACTTTCGGTAAATGTTTTGAACGACTTATTATTAATAGATTAGCTTGGCGTTTGCATAAAGATAATTATTTCAATAAAAATCAGTTTGGTTTTATGCCTCAAAAGTGCACTGAAGATGCTTTGTTAAATCTTAATAAATTTGTTTTAAAAGGAAAAAAGAAAAACCTTCATACAATCCTGGTTTTCTTAGATATTAAAGGTGCTTTTGATAATGCTTGGTGGCCTGCTATTATGCATCTATTAAAAGGAGCAAACATCCCTGACAATTTATTTGCCGTCATTTCTAACTTCTTGAAGGATAGAACTGCAAGCTTGTCCTTAGGTCACTCCTCAAAGGAGAGGGTTTTACAAAGAGGGTGTCCTCAGGGATCTGTTTCTGGGCCTTTTCTCTGGAATATTATTATAAATGATTTATTGGAAAAAATCGCAGCTTTCTCTTCTTGTGAAACGATTGCTTTTGCAGATGACTTGCTTCTTTGTTTTCAGGGAAAATCATTTCACGATACAAGCGGGCAAGCACAGATTACTCTTGATTTTGTATCGGACTGGGCAAAGAACCATAAATTAGAGTTCAACGCCATCAAGTCAAAAGTAATGGTCTTGGAGAGGAGAGAGAACCACGTTCGTAATAATAACCTCACCCTTAATGGAATTCCTCTTTGCTATGTGAAGGAATTAAAATATCTTGGAATTGTCCTTGATAGTAAATTCTCTTGGAAGCAACATATTTTACATCTTTCAAATAAATGTGAAAAAATTCTGGTTGGTCTTAGTAGAGTTGCTAGAAATAGTTTTGGTCTCAAATCTAATGTCTCATCCCTCATCTACAAACAGGGTATTGTACCATTTATTTGTTACGGTTCTCGAGTCTGGGGTACTGCTCTAAAGAAAAAAATAAATTGTCGGCTCTTGAGGAAAATTCAAAGGAGAATACTGCTACGAGTTATTTCTGGGTATCGAACGATATCTTATGAAGCTGTATTTTCTATCTCCGGCTTTCCACCTATTGACATCTTTATAAACCATAGTAATGAATTCAAGAACGCAACGAAGAACCTGGCCCTTAAGAGTCTAGATGATTTCCTTCAAATTTCTGAACTTCCCCATCCTGCTGAAAGATTTCCTCTTAATGTAATTAGTTATCATAATAATATTGAAGACAACTTTCCCGTTGTCTGTTTTACAGATGGTAGTAAAATTAACAATAAGGTTGGGCTTGCATTTGTTGTTTTCCAAGATTACATAGAAATTGAAACTCATCAATTCAGAATAAGAGATGAATGCAGTGTTTTTCAGGCTGAATTGCTTTGCATAGCCCAAGCAGTTTCTTGGATTTGTGACAATGAAAACCTTTCATCAAAGTTCTTAATTTGCAGCGACTCCCTTTCATCTTTACATGCCTTAAATAACATCGATTCCCTAAACCAAATAATTGTTAAAACACAATCCAACCTGAGTTTTCTTCAAGGCAGAGGTGTGCAAGTTTCCTTTTCTTTTGTTAGAGGTCATACAGGAATCTATGGCAATGAACGCGCCGACTGGCTTGCCAAAGAAGCGACAAAACTTGTTCATTCCATTCCTATGAGCATTCCGAAATCTTATTTAAAGAATGTCTTTAAAGATAAAGTTATATCTGAATGGAATACTTTATATCAAGCATCGACTAATGCACAGCTCACTAAGGAATTTATTCCATCCATACAGAGACGCCTAAAAGCTCACTACTTTGAGTCAAATTTTAAGCTTATCCAGTTTCTGACTGGGCATGGAAACTTTAAAGCATATTTAAAACGATTCAATTTGTCGCCGACTGATAGGTGTTCGTGCTACAGTGGTGCAGTCCAGGATGTCAAGCATTTGATATTTGAATGCACCAAGTTTATTCCGGAAAGACGTAAACTGAGAAACTGCCTTCGAAAGAACAATATAGCTTGGCCTCCTCATTTATCTGCCTTTGTACAGTGTAAAGCATCCTTCATTTCCTTTTGTACATATGTTAATAGTATTTTTCCCCGTATGATTTAAACTTTACTTCAGTGTGTTTGCCTACTTATATTTGCATATATACTTTTGTATTTGTATTTTTGAATATTTTAATTGATCATGCTTCTTCAATTGTTTTATAGCATTTACTGTATGTTTCTATTACTATGTGAGCAATTTTGCTTCATTTTTGTTTTTGTTTGTGTATCTACTTGTTTTCCCCTATTTTCTTTCTTCTTTCTTTTTGCATTTGTGCCTGCGACCTTATATTTGAAATTTATTTTACTCTCAATTGCGTACTGACTTACATCTGTAAGCCTTGTGGTATACTTGTTGGCACACAAGGAGTTTATTCATAGAGAACAAAAAAAAAATATCAACAACTAATAAAATTATAATAAGCGCTTCAAACTCTATGTGTGTTAGAGAAAAGACGAAGCAAGTAAGAGAAAAGATTTTCAGATTCCACACCGACGAGAAAAAAAATTTGTATATTTGTTTTCAGTCAATTGCTTTATATCTTACAAATTGTTACTTTTATTGAATTTAAACTTATGAAGGAGACACACAGTTAATCACGTATCGTTTGACTCTACTTTTGTTCTATCATCACTACATCCTCTTTAGGCAGACATGGTTTGATTTCTAGAATTCTTGAATATTTGTGATAATTCAAATATTTTCGTATTTTTCAATAAAGATAATTTCTTACTAAACATTTCTAACAGTTTGAATATTTTATAAATTGTTTCTCCTATAGACAAAGAAGAGGATCTATAAATATTTCAAATTCTGTAGCTATCCTTGAACAAAGTTTATATCCCGTAATAGACTTTAAATATTAAAAGTAATGTCTCTAATTATGTTTAAATATATTTATTGCTTTATATAAATATATGTTTTACAGAAATATGCATTGTTATAGAAATTTGATAATTTTTACAAATTTCATAAATAAAGTAGAAAAAAAATTTAATGCTGAAATTTTTGCAAACCAATGTGAATATACATTGCATATACAAGTTGCCTACTCTAATCCTGGAGTACCACCCAATTTCTAAACTTTTAGAGAGCCCCCCCCCCCAAAAAAAAATGCTTTCAAAAGTAATTTTGTGTGTACTTCGTTCAGTAAATACTCTGATAAAAATAAAAACTGAAAGGGGCATATGAGACAAGGTAATTACGTTTTGGATTTGTAATCAGAGGATACATGCTCGAAACCCATTCGACGGCTGTCGTAATCCAAGATGAACTGTTAAATGCTACATAGTTTTCAATAAATCTCTTGTGGAGCTGTAATGCTTTAGCAGGGAGGGAGGATTAACATAGATCTTCTTAGACTCACAACCAGATTTTACTGGTTTCATGAGATCTTTAGCGTGACGGAATCAGATGGGCAATTTGAGGGTGAATAACCTTTAGAGGATTAAAGAGTGACAAACTATGAAGATAAACAAAGATATTATTCATTTGCTCTTACTGAACTAAATCATTAGTTTTTGAGCTAATGATTAAAACAATATTTCCAAATAGCATCTAAAATAAATGCATATTTTTTCAAATTTAAATTGGAAATACTATATTGAGGCTTATCTAATAATGAAAAGTAATACAAATATGTTAAACGAAATTCTAAGCAGAGAAAAAAAGTGATTTCAGGGATAAAATAAATAGAGTAATAGCAACGACATTTCCTACACTTAAGAAATATTGTTTCATTTAAAAAAAATTATCATTTTGATTCTATTAAATAGATACTATTACTAAACATCAAGAAGTGAAACATATTTAAAATGAAATAGGGATTACAAGACATTATTCACCCTCAAATATTTTAGTGCTTCTTTTTTCTTTAAATATTATCAACATTATGTTATACCAAAATAAATAACCCTGTTAATGGAAACCTCAGAGAAAAGTTTTTCAAACTGCATATTTAAATAGAATTTCCGATCTGACGACGTACTTCCGATTCCAAAGAAAATCTAATCACTTTGCATAAAACTTCGATTTGGCTCGTAAAAGTGGAAAGATAATCTATAGAGACAATTACAGATCATTAAAGTCTGGAGGATCGGAACTACGTTCGTTGCTTTAATCACTTGTTAAAACTGCAGGTTTGCATTCTCTTTTTGCCATTGAATTTGTTCTTTTCTAGTATTTTTTTTCTTGCACTGAGTTGTATCATTCCAGAACACAGAGGAAAGGCCGTTCTAGTAAATAAACAAAAAGTTTATTTAAAGTAAATAAAAGTTAAAAATTCTGCGCACTTAATTCGTAGTTTCGTGTTCGATGTAGTTTCTACGAATGCTTGGAATAAAAAATAGTGTTAAGACAATTTTAAAGGAAATAAAATTTTATTTCCATTTATATCTTAATTTTTTTAAATTAAGCATTGTTTTGTGGGTTTAAAAATTTTTGCCCTGAAATATTTTATAGCTCTTTTTATATGTTTGTAATCTGAAATCTGAAAACTTATTTAAATTTAGTTTAGAGAAAGAGATTTTGTTTGAGATTTTTATGTTCATGGAAACAATCATTAATCGCGATGCGAATGAAAATGGTTTCAAATAGCTTTCGGGAAAATTTTCTAATATTTTTTCATTTTACTTTCTGGAAATATTAGGCTAGCAAAGATTTTGATTCATGCTGCGCGGTTGTTGTCTTTTCCCCCTTCCCTTTTCTTTTATTTTGCCTTTTAATCTTCTTGAAAGATTTTAAATGATAATAAATACAGATATTTCGGGAAAAAACTTAATTACTTTTCCCGAATTAATTAATTATTCTCCCATTTATTAAACTGATCAGCACATTTTATAAAATATCAACTAAAACTTTCAAAGGTTTCTTATGTTACACTTTCACGGATTAAGCAGTGAAAGCAAACATCTTAATTATTTTGAATCACTTTATAAACTTGATTTAAAATTTTATTTAGATTTTTTCTTCAATTTTAAAATTAATCACACCATTTTATACTTTATGGAATGTTTTAATTCTTCTTAAAATCGAGATTATAAATAGCTATCTGTATAATTTTTCACATCTAATTTCAGTAAAAATGCAGAAGAAAAAAATTCAAAGCATGTATATTTTATAAAAAAAATACATCGGAACTAAGAATATTATTTTAGGTATATTAAGATATATCGGTAATTGTTAAAAAAAATTGTCTGGATTTAATTACCAATTTTTCAAAAAATAATTTATTACCTTGTTAAATAATTTGAGATACGTGTACTTTGTCCATGTCCAAGATTCAACAAATTGTTAGATATTAAAGTTATGTAATTTTAAGAATTTTGCACTTGTATTGTACATATAAAGCCGAAATGTTTGCAGTGGACGAATTATTGCAGGATGAGGATTTTCAATGGCTGTTTCTGTTTGTTAACGTATCCTTAGAGGTGGAAATGTTTCTCTTCACTGAACCAGATCCGATATTCGATTAAAATCAATTTTGACGCATTCAACCTTATAAATTTTCGTATGTGCAAAATCAAACCTCCTAAAACCATCCAAATCGGTCAATGGTTGATTGATTTGAGTTTTGTAAGGAAACAGAGCCGAATCCCTCCTTATTATCCAATACAACTTGCTTTTAGACATGTCAAGTTGTCGTTCCACCTGTCGTACCGAAGTTGATGGACTTGTTTCACACACTTCTTTCACTTTCTGAACATCACCTCCCGTTCTTGCACGTATCTCTTGTGCATGAATCGGGAATTTGCATATTCACTTGCAGGCACACTTTTCCTCTCAATGTTTGCTACAAATTTGCATAGTTACCTAGGGAAGCTGCCATGTTGCGCAATCCTCGCATGCATCGTAATTTGGATTACAAATTGCCGAATTCGTAATTAACATTCTTCCTGTGATTAAACTACGAAGCTATATTAGGAGACTACGCATTTTATACAACAAAATACTCGTCTTGTCATAATCTACCCGAATCTTCAAATATTAGTCGCTTCATAGCAAGTGGACAACCCTGTAAATTTCATTAAATAACTGCCCAGCTTCTCTTTCTTGATTCATAGAGATATTTCATTGCTATCAAAAATATTTTCTCCCTACATATGTATGATTTTATTTCAAAATTAAAATGTTTATGCCAATCAGAGAAATTACAGCGAATCATTAATTTCATAATCCACCGATTAAATATACAGCTTACTAGCCAGCTTTGCTTATAAGCAGTTTCGCCGGAAATCTGGTTTCTTTTGCTTTCAACTAAATCTCTTATATATAAATTAGTATTCATAGTTTCCTCAAGAATATATTTTAAATACCAAATTGTGACAAATATTAACTCATATTAATTTAATTGTCTTTTCTGTTCATTGCCAATAAGAACTATACTAATAGAGTCAAATCCATAGCACAATAGTGCTTAAAAACGTTATTGTCCAGCTAATCTGTCTTCTTACTTTCGGGCTCCGCTTTTTTATTGGTCATATAAATTACATAGATTATAAACAGACTCCTCTTTCCATAACTTACAACACTAGAAGTAAATCATGCGATTAAGCACGTGATGAAAAAATGAAAATGCTTAGAACTTTATAGCAACATTTTAATTTATGATTTAAAATATATTTAAATAACAGCAAAAATTCGTGAAGAAATTTGCATAATTATTAGGCTGATAAAAGATAAGGTAAACTGATAAATTCTGAACACTTTAATACCCCCCCTCCCACCATTTCTAGAGTTCATGTTGTCACTTTCGTCTTTGATATAAATGCAGGTAAACTTTATTAATAAACAAAACAAAAAAATGAAAAAGAAAATTGCATTGTAATCAGTTGGAAAGGAACATACAAATGATAAAATATGAATACATATATCATAACAAAGAAATAGTAAAAAAGAAAACTAGAATGAAAAAAATCTGGAATAAAATAAAGCTAAATGAATGAACATGACAATGTACAGTATAGATGAAAATAAGACAATTATAAATATTAGGTATCAAAGGAAGCTTAAGAACATATTGTGAATAAAATGCAAGGATTATTAAAATATTACACTGAAACATTTATAGGGTTAATCTAATTGGTATAATACTCCATGATCAATTAGGAATTTAATAATATTTATGATTCTGTTTGGAAGATGCATTATTAAGAATTCATTTACATCAAAGACTTTCTAGCAACGATGAGGGGTTTATGAGGTGCTAAGAATGAGGATGTCGCAAGGTGGATGTGATCTCCGACTTCTCCACAACAGCGAAAGTCATTCTCTAAGAAGTTAAAACGCGGAAGAAAAAAAAGTAAATGAACTATGTCCTGTGACAAAAAGGATTTCTTTACCCGGCCAGGGAAGTGGTTGCAATTTTACTGTTCTAATGGCTTCCTAAATAGAAAGGCCAATGTTTCCACATCCCAAAGGTTTTTTCTTTTCATTTCTTTATGAATATTTCCTGGGTACGCTTTTAAAATTACACCGGGGTTTTAGAGCTTCAACTGAAAAACCTTCGAATGTTTGTTGCTTTTGCAAAACTGGCACTTTCACTGATTAAGGTCATTAAAAAGGAAAATTGTTACTTTTTTTAAGATGATGTAAAAACTATTTAAGTAGCATAATATTTTCTGGAGTTATTGCAGAAAAATACCAAAATTTCTCTTATTTTTAAATTAATTAACATTCTAATTAAAATTTCAAAAAATAACTCCAGATTCTATACTCTATATCATATATTTGCCCTATTTGGCTTTGTCAGCACTATATATAATATTCTGTCCTGTAGAGCAGAATATTATATATGCTATTATTGATGATTAATCATCTTCCTGAGGCCTGGTTAGCCTAGTTTGTAAGGAGTCGGATTTGCATCGCTTGGATTGTAAGTGTTCAAAACCCGCCGGCCGAAGACTAACTGTGTACAGGGTGGATGATAAATCTGTCGTAGACATAATATCCTCCAAGTCAAGATGATACCTCTGGAGGTACTGGAGCAGAGGTGATTATTTTCTGATTCAGGACTAAACTACGATAGGTTGAGTAGCTAAAACGTTCTCTTGTCCCTAGATGGCGCTAATGCAATTCGAGACGCTGAAAGTCCACTTGAAATCGCTGACTTCATCAGTAGGCTTGCCATAATCAACAACAATTTATTTTCGCATTTTAAAAAACAATAATTTATATTACTCTAAACGAACCAAATTATACCTCGAATTATTGTATAACTGGATTAAGTTGCTTATATTAATTATAATATGAAAATATATTAATTATTTTTAAATTATGAAAAATAAATAAGTTTGTAAATTTTCTTTAACATTTTGCTCTAACAGTATTTTGCTATGATTCTTTCATTTATTTCTCCTGAATTAATCAAATCAAGTTTTAAAAAAAGGACAAAGGAATTACGGTGATCTTTCATAATGCTGAAATCAGTGAGTGCGATATTAAAATTGAAAAAAAAAACTTACACGAAAACTCAAAACTTTTTTATACTCCTTTCAGATATTAAAGAACTGACGAGCAAATAAATTTGCTTGAAGACTAAAGAGTAAATTAAGAATAAATAATTTTACCTGACGTAAAATCTTTTAAATGACGATGATAATACCTTTCATTATACATTTTTTTAATCATTTTATTTCTATATTAGAGATTTATCTCTAAACCTTTTAAGTAAATAAGCATCAAATTATAAGGAAGATTTATGTATTGAAGAATATAAAAAGCTTGCAAAAGAAATTTATAGCAATAAAGAGATGATATTTAAATTTATTGCCTCTTATTTTCTGTTAAAATAAAGATTAATTTTTTGTAAAGGATTTTTTTTTAAATAGTCTTTTGAGTGTGTTATAGAAAAAAATGGTATCACTTAATAGGAAATTTATTCCAATTTATTATATGTTTTTTTTTAAAAAAAACATCCCAATTTCTAGGGAAATTTTTTATGATATACTAAGTTTAAATAGCATTTTGAACAAAATGCAATATTATTCTAGGCATTTGGTTAATCAGATAATAGTAGAATAATAAAAAAATAAGCTTTAAAAGATAAAAACTTATTATTAGCTTTAAAATATCTTTAAATTTTCAAAGTATTATATAGTATTTATAGTTTTAAAAATATATTTAATCAGATTATAGATGTTGGTAATTATCTGGAATGTTATTCAAATCATTTACCACTAAATTTCAAGATAAACTCAAATAAACAGTATTTTGATCCTAGCTTACATAATTTTTTTTTGAAAAATGAAATTTAATTCTAATAAATTGTAAAACTGAGTGAATAATGTGGTAAAAATTAAGATTTTTTTTTCCGGTTGCATCTTTAAAGATAGATTTCCTATACAACATTTAATGTTTTACAAATGAAGTAGTTGTATATTTCTAATCATTCTCCTTTACGCTTTTATAATATAATAGCTTTTTAATTAATATTTCATCCATAGTGCAGAGAATTGTATCAAAATTGCAAAATATTAAATAATATTAATAGTATTAAAGAATATTTAATGCTGAGCTAATACATTCTATTATATATAATAAGGCATCTAAGATTCTAAATTTTCAAAATTATTATAATGTTTAACACATAAATATTAATTTTAATTCTTTGCTGAAAATATCATCGGCTTTCAGTTACTATTTTCTTAAATCCATTGTTACAATTATTCTTTAAGATACTGAATATTTTATCTCACTTTGCAGTGCAATAAAAACGGAATTATAAATTCCACTTATAAACATTACACGCTCAGACAAAATAGATATGGTATAAAAGTAAAATCTTGGATTTGATATTCAATACTACAAAAATATTATGAAAACAAATAGGATATCTCGAAAGACACCGAGAAAGGAATAAAAAAACTAAATATTTTTAAATTTTAAAAAGAAAGAAGCAATTTTTTGAAATCAGAGAGAAAAAACTTTTTCTAAAAGCGATTTCATTTTTGCTGTCAATAGAATGCAGAATATCATACTTTACAAAACAATGAAAGTAATAGAAATTCTATGTTTATCCCTGCAGTGACAACATAAGATTTTTTTAATATCACGATATCATTCTGGAATAGTGTTACTAAAAATAGAACTTCATTTTTAATACTACAAAAATATCTCAAATGTTGATAGCAACTCGAAATACCTAGATTAAAAGATTAATTTCGTTAAGGCAAATTATGAGAGAACTACGATAAACGAGCTATCCCAGCATTTAATTAATGTTGAAAGTATTTGCTCAAGAATTAAATCATATTAAGAAAACAGTAAATGGTTTTAGAAAAAATAAGTTTATGTCCTTCAAATTCAATTACTTTTGATACAAGTATATTACTTTTTACGAGATTAAATCTCGCTCACACTTCTAGTTTAACCCTTTCTAGGGCCGTGGGAAGTATGCTTCCCACCAAATTTATCAATCTCTGTATGAAATTATGTAGGTTGGCGTAAGTTCTGACAATTTTTTTTAGTAAGTCAGAAATTTAGAGGCTTCAGTTCTTTATCTCAAACAAAATGATCTTTATCTCAAACAATTTTTTAAAAAGAAATTAATACAAATTATTATTTAGAATTAAATGTCATAAGATAAAATTTCATGTTAAACAGAATTCCTTAATAAACCCTCCAATTACATAAATGGTGAATTTTTAAAGCACATCTAATTCTACCGTTTCCATTCTCAACTTTGCGAGTAAGGTGTTCCAATAAATCTAAAAACCCTAATTTCGAAACTAAAGGTAACCTGCAAGTGCTGTAATAAAATAAATAATAAGAGCAATGTGCGAAATAATTAATTAAGAACGCAATAAATGATTGAAACTGACTCGTCGTCGTTATTCTAATAAGTATATTTTAATTTCAAATCTTATATAACATTGCGATATATATGGAAAATATTGTATAATACTGTAAAATTCTTGCATTTTACATAGCTTCAGTATTGGAGAACAATTTATATAATATTAAATTTTCTAACATCATGTATTTTTTTTAGTGTGATGTACTGTTTAAGCTTAAAACTTGTATGTTATACACAGTTAAACTGAATGCGACAGTTAAATAAAATACAATTCGTCGGATCAAGCGAAGAATTCTTCGTTATTTAAACGAAGAAAACGTGAACAAAATTTAATTCAACATGATTCTTATATCAACAGCTTATATTTTCTTTTCTTTAGCTTCTTCAAGTAAAATTTCTTAGGAACTATAGGAATAAACAATGCATAGCAAATCTGCCGTTCTTACTTTATCGTAATATTAATCCAGATTCATTATTCTAGGGAAGAAAATAGAGGCTAGATCATTCTAGGAAGGATTCTAGGGAAGGAACAATAATCCATACTTCACTGAAACTTTGCTGAGCATTATGAGCAATCGGATAGCCTTTAGGCTTTCAGATACTTAATGTGCCTTTCAAGACGAATTCTCTTTCTGTAAGGACTTTTACAAATAAGATTTTGTTAAAGGGAACTCATTCATTCTCTGGAATGTTCGTTTAGGAATATTATCCTTAATTGGAGATTCTTGAAAAGAATTGGAAATTTTTTTTTTCAAGTTTGCGGATTCAATGAAAATAGAAAATAACGGGTTAGGAAGAAATAAATTTCCAACTCCAGAGCGTTCAAAAATGTGCTCTATTTGTTAAAATGGTATAAAATGTTTGCACCAAATAATGCGAATGATGCGCTTGACATTTATTAAATAACAAATTTTAGTATAAAATTTAATTTAATTTATTAAATAATAAATTTTAGTACAAAGCCTTTTTGGCAGTAACACTATAATACACATAAAAACATTTAATATTTTCTATAAATGTTAAATAATACAAAAAAGTACCTTTGAAACTGCTCAATATGTTTTCCTTCATTCTTCATGGTGAACAATTTGCTCTAATCGCAAAACAATATTTTAAATAGCTTATAGAACATGGCGCTGAATACCACCCTTTAGATCTTGCACAGATGCTGGCCTAGAGGGATAGATAGTGTTTCCCAAAAAATTCTACATTCAAAAATCGCTGTGAGATATATCTGGTGAATGATGAGGTCATGCTATTGGAATTGTTAAATGCGTGCGTTTGTAAAATGCAACCTTAGAAATGCACAAATATCCTGAAAATGGAATAAGTGTTTGGATAACTTTTTTTCTAGCCAATTGAACTCAAAAGTTGTAATAGAAATAACGGGTGTCCCAAAATAAACACAAGATTTGAATTTGCCACCATTCGTGCAGTAAAGTGTTAGCAACCTTATTAAAAAAAAACTATTTGACAGCTGATAGTTTAAGGTTAGTAAGAATGGAATGCACAGGATAAAACAACATGTTAACGCAAGATTTGAATTAAATAAAAATGTTTTTTCCCAAATTGTTGTATTTATTGAATAGTAAAGTACGCAGGATAATGTTATATATGAGAAAAATACATAGGGCAAATGACTTCCTTGGCTTTGCTCACACATACTCACTCTTTTCTCGAAATTTTCAACGACCATTTTGCATAAATTGGGCTGAATTTCGTTCATGCAGCGTTAAATTTCCTTTTTTCAATACATGCTTGCTTGTGGGCTTGTCGGCATAGACCTTTCACTTCAAATAAACCTATAAAAGAGCCAATGGTGTTAAATCACACGACGTAGGGAGCCTATTCTGAAATTTTCGAATTGTGGCCGCCAGACTTTCATTGTTTTTGAAATATTTTTCAACAATGAAAACACTTCGTCATGTAACGCTCCATTTTTACTAACCCTGAATTATCAGCTGTAATAGGGTTTTTAATAGGGTTGCCAAGACTTTACTGCACAAATGGTGGGAAATTCAAATTTTCCGTTAATCTTGGATGACCCATTTCAAATGTTGGCATATGAGCACTTGCAAAATTTAATTTATTTAAATTATTGCATCTTTTAATTATTGCTTTTACATGTATGAGAAAATATCGTCCGACAGTCAGTTACCCTTTCGACGCATTTAATTAAAAGTTTATCAATCCTTATTTTATAAGCCTAACTTGGATGCAAATTTTTATTTATTTAGTTCTTTACGTATTGCAGTTAGCGTGTTCATTTGTTCTCGGACTGTCGGAAAGCTAAAATACTTCTTAATGGATTTCGTTTAAAATTTGATAGAAATCTGTAAGACTAGAACCGTGTACCAAATTTCATGTTTCCAGATCAAAATGTTTCCAAATTATCTTGTTCACATACAGACATAAATCCAAAATAGTATTTTTCAGACTAAAAAAAGCTTGAAGAGTGAAAAAATTTGTCTAAAATCTCGATTTTTTTTTTTTTTTTTTTTTTTTTTTTTTTTTTTTAAGATTACCATATTTTTTGTTTGTGCATATGAGATAATAAAATAAATAAAAAATATTTTATTATAAAATTAAATGTTACTCCATGCATTTGTCTTTGAAATTTGTGAAACATCTGCAAAGATATCGCATCAATTTTAGAATATTATAATTTCATGCACTTATGTATGATAATTGCTATATCCTTACCAATTTGGTTACTTTTATTTTGGATATTATATTTAAAGTTCCATTTTTAATCAATAGTAGGATTATTTAGAAACCAGTTTCATAATTTAATTAAATAACAAGGACGATATTTTATATGTGAACTTTCTCAGTACATATGAAATATTTGGTCCATAACTTCAAATTTAACTCGCACCAAGCTTAGATGCAAGGCGGATCAGCTTTCTGAACTAGGGAAGAAGTCTCTTGTACCGGAAGAAAGATTCTACCACTATTTGCTTGTAGCCTCAAAATCTTAATAGATTCAAGCCTGAAAAACATTAATATAAAACCACATCTTCTCGTTTTTCTGATTTTTTTTTCCTTTTTTTTAATTACTCTTAATAAAATAAGTTGTTTTTAAAATCATTATTCAAAAGAAAATTCCTCTAATGAGATATAAAAAAACATCAATGATATTGAAAAATTAATTTTTGATGAATATTCATTAATTGGAATTTTTTTACTAAGTAAGTAAAATAATTTAAATATAATTAAACGTTTTTCCTTTTTAAATTGTCTTTAAAAGTGTAGGATTTTAAGTAAACATGCACTTTTTGGCAAAGGGATAAAAATTTTTAATTGTTTAATTTTTTATTGAATAAAATTCATTAGTGCAGTTAAACTTTTGAAGATAAGAAGAAACTGAAATAATTTTTTGTCTGACTTAAATTAAACCAGAAGGTTCATTACATAAACGTTTAAATTACGCATTTTCAAGACAATTAAATTATACTTCTGAAATTATATTTATTCTTTAAAAAAATTATTGATGTTATTTGATTAAACTTCCAATTTAATATTTTATTTAAATTCTTATTTCTTTTATCACAATAATCAATTTCAAAACTTTTATAATACAAACGAATTTATTTTTTTAAAAAAAAACAAGGCATTTTCTTAATTTTTTAATACGTTGTTGATAGTAGAAACTAAGGAAGATGCAAGAAATAAAAATATTCTTTTAAAATATTATGAATTTAAAATGCTATATTAAAAACGCATTCTACTGAAAGGATTGTATTAGTATAAGCATAAACTGTGATAAAAAAGGGAAAAAATATTAGGTATGTTTTAATTGGTAACAGTTATATTCTCCTATTCAGTGACAACAAGTTACTCTTTTAAAAATTTGGATCGAATTCTAAGAAAAATATTTATATGAAAAAATAAATAATATGATTTTTATTATATATATATATATATATATATATATATATATATATATATATATATATATATATATATATATATATATATATATATATATATATATATATATATATATATATATATATATATATATTAATTTTACCAAAAGTTGATTGAAAAATTTTAATGTCTGATAAAATAATCTATAGAAAAATGCTTTAAAAAGTGATTTAATATCTCGGTTGAACTTCTTTAAGTGCATATTTTTTTTTCCTTTTTACTTATATAGTTTAAGAAAGCATCACTTGACATTTTATTGAGGTACAATAATATAATGAATTTTAATATCACTTAGGGACTACACTTTTGATGTTATACAATGTATAATTTTTATGTGCCACATATGCATTTCGTATGTGCTATTATGAAACTGGAAATATGATATTTAACTGTGGGTTCTTTAATGATCATTCAGGGAATTCCTTTTTGAATCCCAAATACGCTGTTAACATTTGGGGTACTTCTCATGTTTTGTTGTGTATATTTGTAATGATATATTTCGAATGCGTATTTATACATTTTGAAATGCAATATTTCTTAGTGAATCCATTTGTGGTGAAAAGAATTTGACTAGTGCTTTCCTGAGACCATTAAAAATAAAGATTGAATTAGATAAAATTTCACATGCTTAAAATATAAAAGAAAATGTACAATTACAAATTCTTTCATTTCTGTAAATCGTTTTTCCATTTTAAGAGTGTTAGAAAATCATTCCACAACATTTTCATTGCAGAGAAGGTCATTTACTTTAACCTGATCAGGATGCTCTTGTAATAAATTTAATTCTTTAATATCCTCCAATTTCATCAAATATTAAGAAATGATGAAATTTCATTGCTCACATTTCGTTATAATCTTATTACAAACACCTATCTTGATAATTTTTCTTGTCCTTCACTAAAAGATTGTGGCACTTCTCTATTTGTCTTAACGTTTTTACAACTTATCTTAGATATCTTTCTTCTTTGTTCACTTGTAATTGTAGATTTCCAGATATCATCGCAATTTCGATTGGTAAATAAATTCGTTTAATCAAATTAATTAATTAAATTAATTCGTAATATTTAAATTTCTTCCGTAATCTTTCACTTACACAGTTCAAGGACTACAGATTATTTCGTAAATCTTTAGTAAAAGTCATGCTCATACTGTTAAATACTGTTCACTAGTGTTAAAATGATCTAAATGAAGTAAATAATTATATTTTATGTAACTTGAGTCAGTAAATGCACTGATAAATTACGAGTTTTAATTATTTTTCATACTCTGCTCTGTGAGTCATATTTAACAAAATATTCTTAACTAATATTTTAAATAAAAGGAGTTGCATCAATCAACTCAATAAATCATTAAATTTGACTGATTTATGAAACAATGAATATTACTATTCTATAAACACGTAGCTTTTAGACCTTTCCCTGAAACATCTTAAAGAAAACATCAATTCCGGGAGAATCAGTGCTCGAAATTTCTCCAAGGCTAATAACCATATGAAAGTGTGTTTATGTATCTGTATGTCTTGGTGTTCTACACACCAGATCATATGATCTAGAGCTACCACGCTACCACTTTTTGCATATATATAATTGGTGGATATAAAAGTATACAAAAAAGATTTTTTAAAATTTTAATTAATTAAAAATTTAGCAGAATTTTGACATTTTTCAGCAATAACTTCCGAAAATATTATAGTACAAAAATGTTTTTTTTTAATCATCTTAAAATTTTAAAAAGCATTTTTTTTTCATTGATACAATGTTTTAACCTATAAATTTTATATTTTTAATGATTTTTTTAAAAATATTATAGTCATACTTTCCAGCAATTTATTTCGCACAAAATGAAAGTAAAATCTAATTTGCAAGAGCACGTTAAGAGGGCATCAATAAGCTGTTGTCACCTTGAGAATAACTAAAACGGAATGATTAAATTAACAAATTAACCATTGCAAACTAAACCGAGTAAAGTGTGATGTTCAGCAAGTCATTAAATAGAAGCGTAATGTTATGGAATAAATATGAAATGTGATATTTTCCAAATAATTCCACTGTAGCTGATTGCAAATTAGAGAGATACATAGTACAATGAACAAATTATCGTAGGGCTTCTATAATAATATGAGTTATATGAATATCAAAATTTGAAGTTAAAATACATTTTGATGAAAATGTTATTAAGAGAGCAAAGTACATAAATATTTAATTGAAAATTTCAGAAAGCATAAATCTTGGCGAAACAGCTGGTCACCAAAGGCGGCTAGTTTGAAATATTTTTAATGATTTCGGATTCTCCGAGGGAGAGAAATATAGTTTCTTCATCTTTTGTTTTATATGGAATTAATTATCATGATTTGTAATAGTTACAAATAACAATAAACTTACATAACTAACATAAATCCAACTTACGCAGCCATTATACAAAGAACTACTTTTTTTCTTGTTTTACATATATCTGTCCTTTTACTTAAAGAAGAAAGCTTATTGTCGGCAAGGATTTCTTACATACTATTTTACTAAAATGAAAATTTATTGTTTACAAAGATCCTTTTTTCCCAATTAATGTTTCATTTTCACTCGCTCTCATTAGATCCCTCAAGTTTATATAAGTATTCTGGCAGGGCATCGAATCTGTTAGAAGGATCTCTAGATCTTGGCTCTTCATAGAAATACAGTTAAAATTCTAGCCTATTTTAGAAATTTAATTTTTTTGGAAGACCCATTCATCAACAAATACTTGCCAAGATCGAGGTTTCAGTCTTAGAATCCATTCAGCATCTATTAACATTTTCTGTAAATCGCTTTTGCTGACTATGAGCCAAACTGCGCAAGAAAGCAACATTACAGATTCATTATTAATGCGCAAAGAAATTTTAAAATTATCATTTTTATTATTGCACACATTATTATTATTATCATTATCCATATTATAATAGTAATTATTATTGGACCTTTTATAGATAATATATGTTGCTCTAATTCGTTAGTGAAACAAGTAGCATGTTAAAAATAAGAATGGATAAATCATGATACAGCATGCAAGTATATGCCATATAATGCGAAAAATTACGATTTTGACAAATAACGAGTTCTAAGTTTCATGCAAAAAAAAAAAAAAAAAAACACGTATAAGATTACTAAACCATTTAATTTACTTATTTTATTTCTACTTCAGTTTCAGTTTAAAGTTTTAAAATACTTTATGGGAGGAACTATAGATATCAAGTTATTTAAAAAAAATGTTTCAGATGTATGAACTAGAACTAGAACTAGAAGCAAGAGGCAAATAATTTCAAATAAAATGAGTCTCTTAGTGCACACATAAAATCCGTGTTTCTTGGAATTTAGCTGCATTCGCCTCTAAGAATAATACTTGTTTTTGTCTCTTTATTCTCAAAATCGCCCACATGAAGCATTTCATATTCTGTAGTTTTGAGTTTTCTGCGTCGCAAATGTTTTATGAAAAAAAGGACCTGAAAGAAACCTCTTGAGATGTAACAAAGATTTTGTTGCACTACTAGCTGAGTAATTCAAAATATGTTTAATTTTTAAAAAGGAAAGGAAGATAAAAATTTATATTTTTGCATCTTCTTTTCATATTTATTTTAATGAAAAATAAATAGGAATATGACATCCGAAATGTATTAGGGAATTAATATTCTCGAGCAAGAAAATTGTTTACATTCGCACAAACGAAGTTCATAGTTTTCAGATTATTTGTAATTTAAAAAAAAATAATATTCAACAGCTCTACTTTTGTTCTGTAAAAAAATACTCAACATTATGTAAAAAAATAAATGTAATTTCTTATAAATGTCCGACTATTTAATTAGAAAATCTTTCAATAAATTTTATTTTCCGTCATAGATGAAATGTTGATTAAATTAAAATTAGTTGAAATTGCCTTACTGTAAATTTCGTGAATTCAAAAGACAAACATAAGTTAGCATTGTCTAATTTTAAATCTTCATAATATCATTTTTTTAAATTCCAATATTCTAATTCTTTCCAATATTTTATACAATTTTTCTCGTGCTAAATAAAAAAAATCTCATTTTAGCAACTATATTTTTAAATCGCATTTTCGCAACTATTTTTTTAATAAAATTTGGATCAGTTATTCACTTAAGATAGTAATTATTCTGCCATTAAAAAAATGAAAATTTTACAATACCCTTTCTTTAACTGTACCGTTCTGGTATAGGGTTTATTTCTGCAATTGTTTTTAAAAAAATTGTATTATTCAGCTGATAAATTTATATTTTGCCCTTTCCTTTAAAAAAACCAATTTAAATGCATTTATGCTGTATAATGAAAATTCAGAATTTTTAGCCATTTTTTTTATTTAAAAAATTATTATCGAGATAAAACACTTCTGCTTTAATTTATGATTATTTTCATTAGTTAATTTTCAAGTACTGTAAGTAGAATGAGTGAAAATAAAATGCAGATTTATACAGTTTTGTGAAAATAAGCAGTCTGCGGGAAAATTAAATAAATATCTATAATTTCGCAATACGAATCTAATTTTTTAAATACAAATCTATAATCTTTTTTTTGTCTATAAAAGAACGCATGCAACTTTTTTTAATTGAAAGTAATGTCTTACATTATCACTGCATTTGATATTTTTAAGAATTCCGCAGCCGTGCTCTAATTCATAAAAATATAGCAGAAAAAAAATCAAAATTTTTTTTTAATGGGCTATAAAGAAAACAAAGCAGATACTTTAGCAGATATAAATCCAAGTATTACATATAATATGGTTTACTGCATATTCTAAAATACAATCTATACATTAATATTCGATAAAGTGACTTCTTCAAGATTTTATTATATTTTATGTCCAAAGTTGAAGCATTCAATTAAAGGATAACAAACACAAAAAGGACATTGCAAATATGATTTCCGAATACAAACAAACAAAAAATACTTTTTTTTGCAATATTATTTGGCCTTTTAAAATTTTTTGTCCTATATTCACAAAATAAGTGTTATTTTTCATTCATCTATTCTAGTTTTTTTTTTTGGAGGGGGGGGGGGAGTTGCAGTTAGTTTATGTAAAGGAGTTTAAAAGAAAACATTTTTAAATATTAAATTTATTTTACTTAAAAAATTTGCAAAATTATTAAAAAATATTTGCAGCAGGACGATACATAAAGGCTTCTTTTGAGAATTACCTGAAGAGAGTGACAAATAAATACATTGTTCCCTAGAATATTTATTGTTCTCTCGTTTCTTCTGAGTATATACCACAACAGAAAATGCAATGAAACGTAATAGTAAATAAATGTAATAAAATCTGACTATTAATACTACTTTGGAAATGGAAATTGAATAAAAATGGGAAACATATTTCTAATGGTACTAGCCTTAACATAGGAAAAAAGATTAATCTTGTTTAAACTTTTTATGAAGTTTCTCTTTATCCATTCTTTTAGTTTCTTAAATTGAAAAAAAAGCATAAATCATACTTACATTTATAGAACGAAATATTTCTTTAAAGCTCAAAGGAATGACGTAACGAGACTTTTATCACGCCTTCTAAGAATTATACCACATTCTTTTATTTATTTTCTTAAAAAAATATTTTTCAATGAATTTCTTAGTTATATGCGTATTAGTCACTTTTTCATTTATCATTTTCTTATACAAATGGATTAAACTTGATTTTTTTAGGTCATGAAAGAATTATCTAACAAAACAATTTTTGAGAAGATAGACTGAAATGAATTTGAATTAATTCTTTCAATTAATTAATTTAGATTTATTAATTCAATTAATTCTCTTAATTTAATTCTTACTCTAATTCGTTTAATTATTGAAAAAAATTGAATAGATATAAAAAAAACTGAAAATATAAAAAACTAAGATATATAAAAAAGATAGATATATAAAAAATATATAGATATATAAAAAAGATAGATATATAAAAAATATATAGATATATAAAAAACTGAAAACTTTTCTGCTACCCCCCCCCCCCCGATTTAAATTTTGTATACAGTATCTAAGAAATAAAAAATAAAGCTATATTTATATCGTTAGTTGTTGAATAATTATATAAAATGATCATTTTCGACGGTTTTTGAAACTCATTTTATAACTTTTGAACGAATTAAAAAAAATGTAAAAATAATCATTAAAAAAAATTTAAGAGGAAATTGAGTTCAATACTTAAAAAAAATTATGTGCTGTTTAATATCTACTTGATTCAGATGAATTAAGATGTGCGGGTTTGCAAGATTTGAAGAAATACGGGAAATTGAAAAAAATGTAATAATTGATATAGTTTGCTTTTTCATGTGTTATTCTCTTTATTTAACTAAGGAATCAACATCGAAAAAATGATAGAATTGCTTTGTCCAAAATAATTGTTTACGAAATTGATTCATTTTTTATAAATACGTAGCTTATTTTCTGAATATCTCCTTTCCATGTGTTTTCTGAATATCATAAATTGTTATCAACAAAAAAAATTTGCAAATATTTCTTTATTTGCATAATTTTTTCTGCAAATAATTTTTCATCGTCATCTTAATATATATTTAGATTAGATTCTCTCACTAATTTAATAATTGAAAAAACGTAAAACATCATAAACATAAATGGTTTAATTACAATTCTAATTGAAAATTTGTTGATGGCTGAAATTAAAACGGAAAGAAATGAAATTTTATTCAGAAAGCTATTTAAACAACATAACAATGTTTTTTTTTAATATAGAGTATAAAAGGAATAGATAGAATCATGAAGAAGACCTGGAAAAAACGAAGTTATGAGATATTTGCATTCATAAGAAAATTGGTTTGAATTTTAATTACTCCATGAAATATATAGTATCAATATACATTCTATAGCACGAATAATATACATTCATAATTAATGTTAAATATTAAAGTTGGGGGATGAAAATAAATAGTTAAAATATAATATTTTTGAAAGTTATAGTCTGAAAAACAAAATTTTGTTTGCCTCCGTTCTATTCCTACAGTAGATGTTTGTGTCAATTTTCTTGAATTTAATTCTAAAGGGTATCCCAAAATAACGCAAGATTTCAATTCATCATCATTCGTGCAGTAAAGTGTTGGCAATCGTGCAATAAAGTGTTGATTCTATTAAAGAACCATATGCAGCTAACAGTTTAGGGTTATTAAAAATGAAGCGTTAAACGATGGAGAAATGTGTCTTCATTGTTAAACTATATTTCAAAAATAATGGAAATCCTGTGGCCACAGTTTGAAAATTTGAAAATCGGCCCCCTAGATCGTGTGATTTAGCACCATTTGATTTCTTTTTATGAGGTTATTTGAAGGCAAAGATCTAAGCCAACAAGCACGTATGCATTGAATGAGGAAATTCAACACTGCGTCAACGAAATTCAGCAACATTTAGGCAAAATGATCATGGAAAATTTCGATAAAAGAGTGCGTATGTGCCAGCAAAGCCGTATAGGCCATTTGTCATATGTATTATTTCATACATAATACTATCCTGTGTACTTTACTATTCAATAAAAATATAATAATTGAAAGAAAAAACTTTTTTTTAAATTTAATTAAATTATGTGTTAACACGTTGTTCTATCGTGTAACGCTCCATTTTTACTACCCTAAACTATTGTTAAATGTTTTTTTAACAGTAAACTGTTTTTTGCCAACACTTTATTGCACGAATGTTGGAAAATTCAAATTTCGCGTTAATTTTCGACCCTCTTTAGCAGTTCTAATTTTCAAAGCGCCAGCACGCACAAGCATGGGCAAATCACCCCCCCCCCGCTATTAATGAAGATTCTTGCATATAGATTTACAATTCTTTCATATATCGATTATAATCTCATCGAGTTTTTTCCAACCCTTTTCAAATTGATTTAATGTGTTGTCACTATATACAATCAGAAAAATTATGGCCTTCTTTTGAAGGCTTGGTACTGATCTAGCCTATATGGCAATCAATCAAATAAATAATCAAATCGGCATCATTATTTCAAGTGAAACTGAATGTCACGTAATTGACCACGTGAGAAAGTTTTCTAGATTGTATGCCTAAAAAAATGTTTAAAAGAATAGCTAAAGCTGCTTTCAGAATGGAATTGTTTAAGGACATTCATCCAATTAATTAAATTAGGTATTAATAGTTAAGAAATGCTGAAAAATGAGAAAAATTACTAGATCGATGTCCTGCACCTATATGGCATTACCATATAGATTTATTTATACTTAATTAATACATAAATTGAGAGCTCAAGCTTTTGTTATGATTACGCATAGTATAAGTGTTCTTTAATATGGGAATTTTTTGGTTTATATTTTTTTAAACTCTATGCTGTGTATCAAATTAATAAAAAACTATACATACGTATATTTAAAAAATATAGAAGTGTATGTATAAAAATATAATAAAATTATTCATGATAAGCATTCATTGTCATATACGAATAATGTAATTATCTCAAACCTTATACACTTAAATTAATATTACTTTATACTTTAATTTTTTGCAAATTTATTTCTATAAATACTGAATCATATAAATTGTATTTTCTTATTATATCGTATTTACACCAATCTCTATAAATACAAAAAGCCTATAACCATGCCTTTTTAAAAATTTTACCTTCTTTGAATTTAAAAGGGTAAAAGAAAAATGCGCTTCTTTTTAAGAAACAGTACTCAAAGACGTTTAGGAAAAATTTTCATATTCAATAAAGGCATAAAGAAATGATATACAAGTAAACACCAAGAAAAAAGAAGCTCGAGACCAGTCATATATTTAAATTAAAAAAAGAAAGAGAGAAAGAGTTTTTTTTTTTCGCTGCACAAACCAAGTATAAATATTAGCAGCAAAAAACAAAAAAGGTAACAACATGAACAATAACAACAAGGAAAAAGAAACTCGAAGTTGATTTCGGGATTTTATTTTTCAAGTACTGTATGTTACATTTCCAAAAGAAATGATAGAGCAACCGTATTAATTACATGGAAATTAAGTCGAGCCAAAAGCAGAGAATGGTAAAGCTTCATGAATTATTCAAGTGATCACCTCTCCATGTAAAATGCCAATCAAAAGTTCGACAGAATCCTTTATGCAAATCTTTTCCGGAAACATTTTTTCTTTTGCGTTCCGATTTGATTTCATTCTAGTTTCCACCTGCGCGAAATAGTGTCATTTTTCGAAGACATAGGTTACAACTCGTATGAAACTTATTTTGCAAATCCATTTTTTATATCGTTGTAATGCGTACTTCTTTTATTTTTGCATAAATTAACCCTCACATGTCGTAGATTTCTATTTGAAAGTAAGACTCATAAATTCTTAAGCCTTCCTTTTGTCAATTTGAAGTTAAAATAAAGTATTTGTGGAGTATAAATCTTAATTTTGCATTCCAAATATTATTTGTTTTCAAATTTCTTTCTAATTACTTGAGCTGTTATACATGCGCAGTGAGTAATAAATATTTTAATAAAACATTTTTTTTTATCTCGAGAGACAAAGGATCTATGACAAATAAATTTTTCGTTCAATTATTTGAAAGATATCTTCTAAGATAATAAAGGATTAAAATCTAATATTGAGTATCTTGATTAATGAACTAATACTCCAAACTGAGGGTTTGAGTGAGGGTTTCTCCCAGTGGGGGTTTCTTTTTTAAAAATCAGCATTAAAATGCTACATTTATTTTTAACATAGTTAAATGATTTAGACTTTTTTTTAAATTCAAGTTGTTGTCGATGCAGCTAGATTTTCATTTGGATCTTATTGCCAAGTTTGTGAGGAGCTTTCATTTAGATTTCATATTTAGTTTAATCATAATATCCTGCATATAACATAAGTATTATAAAAAAAAAGGTTGATGAAATTGAATCTTCCTTTCGAAAACTTTAAAACACAGTAAAAAAATGAAAAGTTTGATTTAGCACTCAATTTTTCATATTTATGCCAATTTTAAAACAAGAAAAACAAAGTTTTGATATTAGTCAATGTGATTATTAGATAAATAATCTTGTTACCAAACAACATTATTTTTAGGAAGCAGAAAGTATTCCTTAGTGTCCAATTCTTATAAATTTCCTTTTAAATTACTTCATACATCGAGTATAACCTGCTATAAAATCTTTAAAAACATTTTATTTTACTTTCAAAATATCAGTAGACTCACTTTATAAGTTTTGAATAATATCGTATTTATTGTATGATTTGTATCGTATTATCGTAAGATTTATTTTACATGTTTTGGCTTAATATCTTGTCTGAATGATTCGATTAAATGTCCGTCAATATCAGTTTAAACACACTGATTTGATCCTTATTTTTATTTCATAAATGACTATGTAATAAACTTTTTGATCCGTTTGAAGTTTGGAGCAAACAGTCTGATTAACATAAGCAATGGTTATCTTATGAATTTTACTTTCCATAAAAGAGGGGTTTTTTGGGAGGTTATATCTTGGAGTGATTTTTTTTTTCGTGCAAAGAAAAAATAACCGATGAAGAACTCAATGGGAACCACATTGCGAAATTTAATAAATAGGTCTACTTTGCGAAATTTAAAAAAAGAACTAAAACCATTATTTATAGCATTTATTACTAATAACATTTTCCAAATGTTTTTAAAATTTGGAATAAAAATTATTGTGATAAAGCATTCCTTATTTATTATTTTATATGAAAGTTCAACATAGGAAAACAAATATTTTTACCACAATAAAAAGTATTGTGATAAATCATTCCTTATTTGTTATTTTTTATGAAAGTTCTACATAGAAGAACCAATATTTATAACACGAAACCAATATTTTACGAAATTATAGAATGAGTTTTAAACACTTAAATCTTCACCAACATTTGCAATTCCTTGATTTTGTTTCTGATTTACTTTTACCAATACTAGCCGTCTTGAGTGATCAGCTGTTGGTCATCTACATAAATAACATTCATTTAACCATGTTAAACATTTTTGATGATCTGACCACTAAAAAATATTATTCAAATTATACTAGCATAGTAAAATGAAAACAAAATTTTGATTGCTTATATATGCTTACAAATCGGTGATAAGAAAAAGCATTCATACGTTACTCACTGAAAGGTTTATTTAACAACAACTCCCGAATCTGACTGAGTACACGTGATCGTTGATGACCTAAGAGCTTACATGCGACATAAAAAAAATTAGTGATATGTGATGGTGATCTCCAGGGGATTTATTCATTGATTTTTGCCAATTATTTTAAAACATAGATGTTTCCAAGTTTTCTTGAAATATTTCTTATTACCACTTATGAACTGTTAATGTTAAATGTTATCCTTCACAAATGCCAATAGGAAATTTATATTTTAAGTTAGTAAAATTGGAAATTGATCAAATCCCATTCCTCCATATATACTAAACATTAACTTCAAATATCAAATAAGTAAAGGAAGAAATATATCTGAGTAAGCAAAAATAAAGGAAGCTTTAAAATCTAAGCATAATGCTTTAAAAACACTCTATACTTATATCAATTTTATTCTTCAATAGATTTTTTTAAAAAGCATTTAATTCATCCCTTTAGCTGCTTATTCAGTATATAATATCTAGGTATATAATAAAAAGAGAGAGATTATAATTTCTTTTTTCTCTTACAATGTTCTTAATTATACAGGAAACAATGAATTTCCTTCAAGAATATAATGTGAAAAATATTTGAGATTAGTGGAATTTTTAATATTATTAAATATTTCATTTACTTGAACTGCTATTTAATGGATACGCTTTTAGAATTTTAATTTACTTTTCGGAAATATTCCATTTGAAATAAAGTACTTATTTATTTATGTTTTCATTGTTTTTATTTTATTATGATAAAAATTTACATATTATTTGAGAATGGGATTTCCAAACAAAAATATATTGATCTTTCATTGTAAATATTTGTTAACTTGAATTTTAACATTTAGCTAATTTTTATAAGAAAATTACATGGACGTTAAAAATTTATATTTAGTTAATTAGTGTCTTTTTTAGTGATCTTTTAATCATTTAGTTTATTTATTTTGCTGATTCCCCAGATTTAAATATATAATAAAAATAGCGAGATTATAATTTACTTTCTCTTTCACAATGTTCTTAATTATACAGAAAAAAAAATTCATCCAAGAATATGATGTGAAGAACATTTGCAACAAATAAAATTTTTAATACCATTGAATATTTCATTTACCTTAACCGCTATTTATAGAATACGCTTTTATAATTTAAATTTATTTTTAGAAAATATTCATTTTGAAATTTAAAAAATCATAGTGTTTCTTTTTAATGTAATGGAAATTTATTTTATTATTTTAATTTGGAGATTACAAATAAAAGAATTTTGATTTTTCATCATAAATAATTTAATTGAAACCATTTAGTTAATTTTTATTAGAAAATTTATGATAAGAATAATTTAAATTTATTAAAAAGTTAGTAAGAAATAAAATTATATATATATATATATATATATATATATATATATATATATATATTATATTTTATATATTTTATTGATATATATTATAATCTTTAATGATATTCTAATTCATAACCATTTCATATCATTTTAATTCATTCATGTTTCTTAAGATTTAAATCTCAAAAATTTATTTAGCTACTATATGCATCATTAATAAATGTGTCAGAAACTTATTTACCACCGTGAGCGTGTTATTACAAAATAAGATGCCACATTTTTTATTAAATTCTAATAATTTAAAAGTATTACTGGACCTGAAAAATATAAATACAAATAAATTTTATTCTCAGCATTAAAGAAATATTTATTCTGTAGAAAAATCTAGTTTCTAGTTAAAAGAAAATAATGGACATAAATCTGAAGCATGTATTTATTGTGCTTTTATTCGATCTGAATTTTGTGTTCAATAAGCTTTAAAATATGAAAAGAAATTCCACCCAGTACCTTAAATTTATTAAAATGGTAATAAAATGTAAGAAGAGAAATATCTCATTCCTTGCTAATCGCGTTTTCCGTCATCATTAGCACAGAGAAACCTGACTGCAAAGTTAAATGGCCACAACCGAAGGAATCTGCAGTTCTTTAAAATGTGTATCGCATTCTACATAAAGGATTCTGTCGAACCTTTGATTGGCATTTTACTTGTAGAGGTGATTGATGGCATTATTCATGAAGTTTTACCCTCCTTCGATTTTGCGTCTGTGTAGTTTCTTTCGACTTCATTTGCATGCCTTTAATACGGCATTTTGATTGTTTTCTTTTTCTTTCGACAAGATGGAAACTCAGCATCTAATGATAGAAGGAAGTATCTCGGAATCTGTTTGAAAAGCTTTCTTGTTAGATCCCCTTCAGCTTCTGTTTCTTTTGAATTTATTTTTCTTCCTGTATTTGTTTCTTATTTTTAAAGCCAAATTCCACTCATCTTTTTTTATATATATATTTTGAGAGAGCAGATTTTCATGTTTAATGTTCTTGGGCAATTTCTATTCCTATAAGTTCGTTCATATCATTATACAGTCACTATTAAACTTGCTGAGATTTTTTATAATAAATAGGTATTTTACTTCATCTAAAATTTCTTAAAGCTGTATTAAATTTTATCAGTTATTTATTTTTAGATTAAGCTGTTTAAGTAGTTCAGGTGTGTTCGTCTATAGCGAAAAAATATTCTACTTATTAAATAAAAATAAATTTAAAATGGAAAATTGTGAAATTTCAGATTCCACTGTTAGCTTCTCCTTTTACATATACAAAATTTTTATTTTAAATTTTAATTTAATTGGCCTAAGAATTTCATTATATATTGTTTGAAACACTGTATATAGCAAGTAATCGTTAATATGGCGCTTTTAATACTGAAAATTGTAGCATCTAAATTTTAAAAAATTTACCTATCGATTTTTTTTTTGTTTCTTAGCAGAAAAATACGAATTATAATTCAAACTTATAACTATATATATATATATATATATATATATATATACAGGGTGATCAAGAAATAACAGGAGATGGTCGGAGCCTTGCAGCGTATGAACAAAATATATGTACTGGACAAAATATAACAGAATTTGGCTACCATACACATTAAAGTATTCCTGCTTTAAAAGAGAAAATAACGTTTCATGTCAGATGAATAAATGCCGATATGCTGCGAGCCACTGTCGAAAACCTCGTATACCATGCAATTATGCGAATCACCTTGAGCCAAATTTGTCAGTTGCTATAATAAACGTTTTTCATTTGTATTTGGTGTGTTGCTATTTACTGTTTTCTTTGGCAGTTATGTATTCTTTTTCAACATATTATGCGCTTCCATCGCCAAAATTTCCCCTTTCGGCGTTTTTTGGTACTATTTTTTCTTGGTAAATTTTTTTTCTTGATAAATTAAAACCGCATACTTTAATGAATATGGTGCCGAAATTATGTTATATTTCGTCCAGTACATAACACGCTATAGGAACACCTTGTATATATATATATATTATTTACTTGTCTATCGCTATCATTCCATGGATGGTGACTATAAAAATAACAATGTCTAAAATGCAAAATATTTTAAAAATCCTGATGAAGAAATGTATTCCGTTAGACAAGCTTATGAAATTCAAAACTCATCTTCAGTAAATTCGATGTTCAGTTTGTGAAATACGATATTTTTTTTTAATTTAACTAATAAGGAATTTGAAAGACTAATTTGAGCATTATTCATTCATTAATTTATATAATGTTTCCTTTTAGTGACTCAAAATAAGTTAGTCATCAGAAAGACGGATGTCGAATAAATTAAGCTCATACTATGGTATTCGGAATATTTGCCACATGGATAATTTTGAAATCCTTTCTTAATATTGCAAACAACCTCACATAATAGACCTAATGGGTTCAGAAAGATTTTATAAAATGATACACTTATTACATAAAAAATAAATTTCAAAAACATGGCTAAATCCATAAAATATTTGTATATTTACGAAAATTATTATATTTCTCAAAGACTCTAAACAGCATTGAATATTATATTTAGTAAACAATATTTCTTTTATCCTCAGCACTAAACAGGATTAATCTGGGAATTTCTTTTTCTGATATATTTATTCTGTGATATTAATTCAATATCGTCTGTATTTCTTTTGTATACTTTTCTTAAAGCTACTCCTACTTCTTATTGATTAAATCAAATTAAGTTCTGCATATATTTCTTTATATAATCTTCAAATAATTTATATAAATATTTATTGAACTTCGTGTTCAATTTATAGGGAAATGATCTTTAATATATACTTACTAAAATTTATCTCCGTTTTAATTTTAAAATTACTCTCCGTTCGATAAATATAATTTTCCATATTTAACTAATTTTAAAAATGTCTAATTTTGTCATTTTTATATTGTTTTTTTATTTACTGATGAAATATGCTTATCTTGCATAAATGTCCACGGGAATATTGATTATATTCCATTTCAGAAAAAAAAATATTTGACAGAATGCTTTGATGATTATTTTTGAAATTAGATATTTTAATTTCTTAGTTGTCACATCAGATATTCTACATGGATATCCGAAAACTTTAAATACAACTAACAGTCAAAAAATATTTAAACAATATTACAAATAGATCAATACATTATCTTGCTTGAAATGACATTGAAGTAAAAATAGTACTTTAAATTATCACCCCTATATATATTTGGCTAGGTGACCTCAAAGCAGATAATTCAAAATGAATTAATCCTGAAATTGCGGAAGTTGTTTTTCAAACTCCTATTCAATTACTATACAATTTGATTTTCTAAGTTGGAAAAAGTAAATAATTTGAAACAAGTTACTGATCCTAAAGTTGTAAATTATATATCCTTTATCAAATCTTTTTACCTGTAATTTATTTAACATCCTATTAGGATATCGAAGGATAATATTCCAGTGTCTGAGCAGTCAAAAGTTTTTCATGACTCAACTACTTAATTTCAATATTGAACCCAATTTGCTCTCCAGAATTAAGTCGAAGAATATGCTGACAAATCATGAAACTAGTGAATTATAAATAGCAGTTTTAAATAGAGATTTTAACTCTTTAGAATTGGAGTAAAGAAACAAAATCATTTGACTATTCCATGTTTAGCGATAAAACATAAAATTAATACTGTTTAAGACACATTAAGTGAGAGGTGGTATGAAATTCCTGATATAATTTTTCTGAAGTAGTTAAGGCTTACGCGTACTTGTCCTTATACTTTAACAATGTGCAACATGTTTAAATAATTAGCAAAATTAAAAGCTCTTCCAAAAGATAAGACATTCTATTTCGTATATTATATATCCATATATATTCATAAATTTTGGAGATAAAAGCATTTGATTTTAAAATAAATGATGTAATAATATTTACTAATTACTATACAGGAAAATGCGTGCATATTTTTCAGTTGGCACTCTACAGGTCAGTCCGCTTGACCAAGGGCAACCAAATTTTATTCACATATAATACGGTGACTTATAATGTGCACCCCAAAATGATTATTTTAAAATATTGAATATATTTATAGATTTTGGCGCTTTTCCTAGAATTTTCCGAAATTATCATCAAGGGTTAATGGTGACAAAAAAACATTTATTTTCATCATATAAATTTAATTATCGTGCAAGTCATTATATAACAATTTTTTTGAAAATATGTTTCACATAAGTTTTACCAATACTGTTTATTAATGTAATGATATTCAAAATGTTTCAGCTGCTTGCCCAAATATTTAATCGTGAGATATTTTTCCATTTTTGAAAAATAATAAAAAAAGATTTTATTAATCCTTTTCAGCTTTTTTATCTCTAAATCTACTTCTAAGTAAAGAATATTGGGGTGTAGGTGTGTGTGTGCGTGTGTGCGTATGCTAGCTTCCGCTTCACATAAAATTTTCTAATCGAAAATTCAATAGGAATCCTCCTAATGTCTAGTTCACATTCTAATCTGGCTCGAAAGAAATGAGGAAAAGTTTTCGAATATAATTTTTGATAATATAACTCCTTACCTTAATTAAAGCATGGAAAAATTATACAAATGATATTATATATGTTTTTAATTTAAGAATTTAAAATATGGGAATTTGATTTTGGTAGGCCCAGCAAAGGCTTTAAATTAAAGAAATACCCTATTGTATTAAAAAGCTAACTTAACACTTAATTCCACTATTGTGAGTTTTGTATGCCTTCGTTCAATGAAAATGTATCAGGTAAGGTATATCACCACTGTTTGGTAATCATCATTTTACTGGTTACAGAATAGGATATGACTTCTTATTTTCAACATTATTTTGAGTATTGTTTATTTCAAATATTATTTTATTTTAGTATTATTTCGAAAAACTGGAGGTAATTTCGTAAAAGTAAAATATATTTTGAAACCAGCAGCTTCTAATTAAAGTCTATAAAATTTCCTTGGCAACTGCATTAGTTTAAAGAACATTTATGATTTATGACCTTAAATCCAACATTTCACAATTAAAGGTGTTCTATGAAATAAAAAAATAAAGAAAATTTTTAACCCGTAACTGCAGACATGAATTTCCTCACGCGGCTGGAGACATCGAGTCAAAATGACTCCTGACTCATTTTTCCTTTTTTGTCTTTTGTAAACAGCTTTCTAATTTATTTTGGAAACACAATACATTCTGACTCATGCAGTTACCAAAAATATTAAAAATACTAAATGTTATAATATAAATGTTTGAAGGATGTTATAAGAAAAACCTATACAACCTTTTAATGAGTATTTACTTCATTTAGATATTACTAAATTACACTAATGTTAATAACTGTTCGAATTTAATAAACAATAATAAAGAATACAATATTTAAAAATATGATTTTAAGCATATTTTTTTTATTCTTTTTGCATTATTCAAATTCAAAGTAGTTTCAAGGACATGTAGTCAATCATTCAATTAATAACAACAAAAACTTTAAAAAAGAGTAACATGTACATACGCACGTGTTCTTTTGCCAACATACTGGCTGCTGAACGAACAACTTAAAGGTACTGATGATATGATATGGTACTTGTGTTAAGGATAAATTGCAACGTGATAATGAGAGCTGAACGGGAAGAAAAACGGAACGAAAAACGGGAAGTCATTTTGATAAACGTCTCTAGTTATAATAAAACTGAAATTAAACAATCCATATAATCGAACATCGACATTTTTCCCAAGAATATATATTTTCTAAGCAAAAATAATTTCTGTGTAAAATACAGTTGAAATTCCACTCAATTATTAGCATCAAATAATTCTATACGTTGACCATAATAAGTTAGAAGATTTTCCAAAAATAATTATAGTTAGACGCATCTTTAATGGAGAACCTTTCAAAATTCCAGTTAAAATCATCTTTAGTAGAAAGCCTTTCGAAATATTAACTCAAATGGAATTCCCTTTAACAGATGAGCACTCCTAATCCATAGGAAATCTATTCTCTAAACACATAACTTCGATTTAGCTCATAAAAAGGAAAAAGATAATCTATAAAGCAGTTACATGTCGTTAAAGAGCAGAAGATGGAAACCTCCGTTCATTTCTTTAATCGCTCGGTCTACCTGGAGTTTTGTCTTATTATAAAAACACTTTGCGTCTGTTTACTTATCGTCTATTTTCAGCTGCTAAAACATTTACCGAGTAGAGAAAGAAATAAAAAGTTTAAAATTGGAAATAAGTTTTAAGAACGTTTCACTTATTTTTCATATGTCCGCTTTATATGTTGCCTCTTGAAGGAACATTAGCTTTATTTATCGAAATTGAATATTTTTTTTATCTTTCTTTTTGTTCATTTCAAATTTTGTTGTATTAATGTTAATTTAGAAGTGTTTGTATTGTAGCGTTTGAAAATGCGTTTCATATTTTGGATGATCTATATCAAAAATAGCGTTTCCTATGTCCAAAATATAGTTTAATCTGTTTAAGATGTTTGCTATAATAATAAATAAACCATTAGCAAAATTGTAAATATATACATATGTGATGATAATTTTAAATCTACATGAAATCTTAATTAATTTCCGAATTTTTATTTTAAATTTGCCATATTAACTTCATTTTAAAATTTCTCTTATTTCCTGATCCAAATCCTCTTTTTTATTCAATGAATTCTACACACGATCTATAAAACGGCTGGTATCAACATTTTCACACTTTCCAAGTGAAGAGATAAAAACCTTAATGTTTACAGCATTCTTTTAAAGATATGTAAAACTCCCGTTTTAAAATCTATCCATGTAAAGAAAAAAAAACTATTAAAATCAAAGTAAAATCATTGAAGGGAAAAATTTTGGACCCTTCTGCTCCTGTGACGAAATGTAGACTGACGTATTTCTTACCACTTATTCTTTGTAATAACGCCTCCCGTGAAATAAGTCGAAATTTTAAAATTTCAAAAATTTATTCTAATTGGCCCTGCAACTGCTAAAATATATTTACACGCATATATATATATATATATATATATATATATATATATATATATACAATTCTTGTTGGCAAAAAGCATGTCGTATCATTCCTATTCATGCGTTTTCGAATTTCAGATCATTTTAAGAAACTAAAACATTGACAGAAAGAAACTTTATACAGAACTTAAATCAAGAAGAATTTTCATTTATTTGAGTTATCGCCAATACCCTTAGAAAAATTCTTATCTTCTTATTGAATTTTTATTTTCTAAAATAATGTTAATTATTCAGTAACAAATTCCATTTCATTAGAGTTTTTGTTATCGTACAAATTCTGAAGAAACAAGCAAATAATAAATTTCCTGGTAAATAATATATTTATTAGATGTACCATTCAGTTAATTGTCAAGGAAGTTTTTTCGTTTAAATCCTGCTGCATGGGGAAATTTGCAAAATTTTATAACGAGTAGTAAATGCAATATTTAAAATATTTTGTTATAAATTGAAAAATATTCCTATTCTATTAATTAATTAGTATTTATAATATTCTATTAAGTAATTATTAATTCTATGCAAAAAGAATTGCAAAGAAGCAAAAATGAGTAGTATTTGCATATAAAAATATAACATTTGTTTTGCAAGCATGGTATTAAAAATGTAAATTGGTCAAATAATATTGTATAAAAGAAAGTGCTTTTGCTATAAACTACATTTTTAGTTACTGCGAAACGATCTTTCTTATTATAGCGAAAATCCTATATAGGTAATACTTTGGTTTTAACTTAATAAATATATATTTTTAATAGATATGACAAATTTACAAAAACGGTTTTCGGCGACTACAATACAAACATTTCTAAATTAGAGAAAATAGAAATAAACAAAAACAAAGTTTAAAATAAATGTTCATTTTTTATATATATTCTTAATATTCTTTTTTTTTTTCCTTGGCATTCGAATTGCAACATCCAGAGCGTACATATGAAACAGATGTGCGAAATTATTTTCATCATTATTTTCATTATGTGTTATTTTCATTCCCAAAAGTTTTATTTCTTTATTCGCCTATTATCTAAAGTTTTATTTCTTTATTTCTATATCGGTACATGCAGTATTATCGGACAAGCTCGCTGACGATGTCAGCGTTTTAAGCCAAGGGAGCGTCTCTTGTTTTAATAGCGCCAACTAGGGCCTAGAGTACGTCTTAGTAACTCACGCATCACATTCACTTGCACAACCCCTTTTTACAGGGGGGGCACATTCACACATCTCCCAAATAGAACAGATGAATGAACTGGGACTCGCACCCAAGAGGCCCAGATCACGGGGAAGACGACGTACTACCCCTATACCAGGTCGCCGGCACAAAATATTTGTATTTAAAGCTAATGATAAAAGAAATATTGTTTTATATACCATTTTTTTTTAAAAAATTTGAGTAATATAACAATTTTTAAAAATATATAAATATTTTAGGAATTTAGAAAATAAAAGAAGTTAGTTCCTGAAAGTTATTTTTTATATAATAAGTTTAATCATGTTACAGAATTTTTCCTGGACCTATAAGTCCTATTGTGCGTGCTTATTTGTACAATTAAAAATAAAATTTGAACATTATCCAAGTGGCAAAAGATTTGAATACCATAATAACTGTAAATGCAATGCAATTTTAAGTCATTTTATAACATTTGAAAAAATATAAATGAATTAAATAATAATACAAAAAATAGTTTTAAAAATTTCCTTATTGGTGAAATTGAAACATGCAGTATTATCGGTATCAATTTTCATAAAAGAATGCATTATTTAAGATATTTTGAGCTTTAGACATCTTTCTTATTTTTATAGTCATCACACATTGAATAATACAGACAGACAATTAAATAAAATTATAAAAAAAAGACTAAGAAAATCCGAGCTGGGAAAGGAAATCCTGACAGCTGAATTTTCTATCACTATAAATGACCCACACACATATAGAAAAAAAATTATTACTGGTACATTTTTAATACATTTTTATAATATTTAATATATTTTTTGTATTTTTTATGCGTTAAAATTTTTTTTACATCAACAATTCATTTTTCTTTCTACTAGAATATTTTTCCTCCATAATATGTTTTTTTTTCAGATCACTTTTTCTTCCTTTGCATAGAAACATCGCTTGATTTTTTAACTTTGTTTCTAATATTCTGCTCAAATATTCAGGGAGATGTTAAATAAAATAAATTAAAGCAAAATCTAAAAAAATTTAAAAATCTAAAACCATTTTAAAATGGTTAGTCTGAGTTATAGCTTTTGCAATGCTGATAAGAAATGTAGAAAAATAATTTATAAATTCAAAAAATTTTATTACAATTAAGATATTATGGGTTTTTTTATTAACAATGACTTATTACTGAGTAATTGATTAATAAGGCGCTATAAACTATACATAATTAACTTCTTAGGCAAAAAAAAATTTAATTTAAAATAAATTTTTAATATTTATATGGACAAACGCTTGCGATAAAATTTCGAATTCTCAAATTTCTCAATTTATTTTCTCTAGCCCGTGCATTTATGTATTAATAACATGCGAAAATATTTATGCAAATTATATTTATATATTCCCTTCTAGTATACATTTTATATTCATTCTCAATTTTAGATTTTGTATTGGGAAGAATATTTATTCGACATATATGTATACATCTGAAATATTTAAAGAAATATAATTATAATCCTTTAAATATTTCAGAAATTTCCTAAAATACTTATTATTTTACCTCCAACAAGAAACAACAGAAATTTAAGATAAGTTAATATGAATTTTAAAGGAACTTTAGATGAAGAAGAATTAATTTTTTTATAAAACTCTTGGAAATTATTGTATAAATATATATTTTGCATTTAATAGCGAATGTGTAATTATATGACAGCATTTGCAGAAAAAGAAACTACCCAAAAACATTAAACAAGAAATTTTTCTCTATAAAGATTCAAAAAGAAAGAGTGAATGCAACTTGGCTGTCAAAATAAGAACCAAATACAGAAATCAAAATAAAACCAAAAGAGACAGAAAACGAAGCTGACCTGACAAGAAAAGTTTTTCTAACAGATTCCGAGATACTTCTTTCTGGCCTTTGATGCTGAATTTCTATCTTGTCAAAAATGAAAGAAAACAATCAAAATACAACATTAATGGCATGCAAATGAAGTCGGAGGAAACTGGATAGAGGCAAAAGCGGAGGAGAGTAAAACTTCATGAATAATGCCACCGATCACCTCTCCAAGTAAAATGCCAATCAAAGGTTCGACACAATCCTTTATGCAGATTGCGATACACATTTTACAAGAACTGCAGCTTCCTTCGGTTGCGATCATTTTACTTTGCATTCCTGTTTCCATCTATTCATATTTTCTCGCCAGTGACTAAGGTGTAGTTCTCAAGGAAAGAAAAAATTCATTTCCTACAATTTGCTACCGTTTTAAAAAATATAAAGTATTTGGTGAAATTTCTTTTCATATTGTAGAACTTGTCGAACACAATATTTGATTTGAAAAAAAACACAATAAATTCAAAAAGGTTTCCGTTTATGTGTATTACTTTCTACTAATTAGAAGTCAGATATTTCTTTAGAGTAAATATTTCCTTAATGTTGAAAATAAAATGCATCTGCGTTTATAATTTCCAGATTCAGTTATATCAATGGAATGAAATAAGAAGAGTAGCAAATTAATAGAGAAAATTTATTCTTGGAGGAAAATAAAATACAAGTACATTTAATAATTTTTTAGTATGATACTTATAGCTAAATAAATTTTTAAGATTTGTCTTGATAAAAGTTAAAAAATTAAAATATTTTGAAATGTTGCTAAATTTTTGTATATTAAAATAATATAATTTGCATCAATACATTTTTAAACTTAATTCTTGAGACATAATTTTACTAAGTTTAAATTATTCGTAACCATGAGATTTTCTTATTAAAATTAACTAAGTGGTGAAAATAACATTTCAAATTAACAAATATTTACAATGAAAGGTCAAAGTGTTTTTATTTCGGATCTGCATTCTCAAATAATATTTAAATTTGCATTTCAGTAAATGAAACATAATTAATGAACATTAATAAATAAATACTTACTTTATTTCAAATGGAATATTTTCGAAAAGTAAATTAAAATTCTAAAAGTGTATTCATTAAGTAACGATTCAGGAAAATGAAATATTTAGTGATATTAAAAATACCATTAGTCCCAAATGTTTATCACGTTTTATTCTTAAAGGAAATCTATTGTTTTCTGTATAACTAAGAACATTGCGAAAGAGAAAATAAATTATAATATTGCTATTTTTATTATATACCTAAATCTAGAGAAACAACAAAAGGGAATAAACTGAATGCTTTAAAAATCTATTTAGCATAATAAAATTGGTATAAGTGATGCGTGTTTATAAAACATTATGCTGGGATTTTAAGCCTTCCTTTATTTCTTCTTTTACCTTTTTGATATTTCAAGTCAGAATCTAGTACAAGAACAATCGAATTTAATCTATTTCCAACTTCACAAATTTAAAATTTGAATTTCTTTTTGAAATGTGGGAAAGAACATTTGATCACTGAATGTACTTAATTCATATATATATATATATATATATATATATATATATATATATATATATATATATATATATATATATATATATATATATATATATATATATATATATATATATTCGCAATCCACATGTGGTAATAAGAAATATTTTAAGAAGACTTCAAAATATGTATGCGTTTAAAATGAATGCCAAAACCAATGAATCAATCTTCTAGAGTCAACCACTTGTCAATAACTAGAGTCAATAGCGTCAATTTTTATATCACATGAGAACTCTAGATCATAGATAAATATTCTAAAATGATTTGTCGTCATTCAGTTTCAAGAGTTTTCATTAAAATAAATATTTTTGTGAGTTACATATGAATTCTTTTCACATTTTAATAAGCTTAGTTAAACAATCATTTTTTTTACTATGCTAATACAACTTAAATAAAACTTTCTTTTGTGATCAGCTGTCATTTCTCAAAGTTGAAAGTTGTTTGAAATAGCCAAATTAATGTTATGAATATAGGATCACCAGCTGATCCCTCAAGACGGCTAATATTGGTAAAAGTAAATGAGAAACACATATGTTGATAAATTACATATGTTGGTGGAGATTACAGTGTTTAAAACTCTTCCCATTATTTCTTAAACATATTATTAAATTGTGATATAAATTTGATTTTCCTGTGTTGGAATTTCACATAAAAATAACAAATAAGAAATTCTTTGCACAGTAATTTTTATTCCGAATTTTAAAAACATTTGGAAAATTTTACTATTAACAAACATTTTAATTATTTGTTTCAGGTCTTCATTTAAATTTACAAAATTTCTCATAGGTGCCAATTAAACAATGATCATTGAATTCTCCAATGAAATTTTTCTAAAGAAAATCACATTTTTTAACATAAGAGACATAAATAAAAAATATATATATTGTAGATAAGATTTATAAGAGCATCGTATCTTATGTTATATGGCCTGTTTGTTTCAACTCAGGGAAAAGGAAGAGTGTATTACAAAGTTATTTAAAAAAGAAATATTTATATCAGACAAAAAGGAAAAATGCATGAAAATAGTTTGCTACATTGTGAAAATTTAATGAGTCATTCAGATACAATATTATGCAAAACCTATAAAATAAATGTACTAATATTTCGAAAGTAAAATAAGCTGTCTGTTAACTTTTTATAATTGAAGCAATTTAAAGGAAAATTAATAAGATTTAGACAATGGAGAATGCCTTCTTCGTGCTAAAAATATTGTTGTTTGCCAACAAGATTATTTGTCTAATTATTAAATTGATTAAATTTATAGTTTTGCCTTTTATATTTTCAAATTTGCATAAATGAGTAACATTGTGTGACAAAAGAGACTTTTCAATTCTCTTTTATGTTTCCTTACATTCTCAAAAAAACAGATTTAATTTTAATATTTTCTATTCTATTGATGCTACATGCAAGAGAATATGATTAAACTATATGTGAATTCTAAATGAAAGCTCCTTGATACTTTGACAAGAAGAACTGAATGTAATTCTGTTTATTTAGACAACAACTTGAACTCTAAAAAAATATCTCAAATATTCTGGATATGATGAATATAAAGTAGGAAGTTTTTTGTAATTTCAAACTAAATTCACTTAATATTTTTAATAAGCGCATTAATCCCAATACTCTTTCCCTTTTTTATTTAGCAAAGATGTTATAAAAACTATAAAGAAAATGTATTGGTCGCAACATCTTTTATCTCTTAAGAAAAAGAATGGACATTTTATTAAATCCTATGCTGTTAATACATTGCATGTATTTAACAGCATGATTAAAATGGATATTAGCAGAAAATATGAAACCAAACAATAATCGGAATACAAAATTTGGATTTGTTCTGCAAGAATAACTTGCTTCAACCTCACAGAAAACAAAAAGTAGAATTGCAATTTTTGAATTTATTTATCTTACTTTCAAAGTGAAATCCAAGCCGGGCGAATACAAATTTATGTAAAAATAAAAGAAGTATGTATTACAAAGATAAAAAAAGTGCAGTTTTGAAAAATAAATTCTGCTTTGCGAGTTTTAATCTGTTTTCTAAAATATGATTCCATCCTACGCAGATGAAACCCAGAATGAAAACCGAGCTAAAATAGAAAATTTCTTCCGAGTAGAAAAACCGTTTCCGGAAGAAATTTGCATAAAGGATTCTGTCGAACATTTGATTGGCATTTTACATGGAAATGTGATCACTTCATGAAACTTGATCGTTCTCCACTTTTGCCTTGACTTAATTGCCATGTGATTAATAAAGTTTCCCTATTATTTTGTTTGGAAATATGACATAAATACTTGAAAAATGAAATTGACTGGAAGATTTTTTTTTCTTGTTGTCATTGTTCATTTTCTTTCATTTCATTATTTCCTAGAATTTCCTTTACTTTAAATATTTGTACTTGGTTTGTACAGGATAGAAAAACCCTCTTTCTCTTTTTTTTACTTAAATGTACAACTGCTCTCAAGTTTCTTTCTTTCTTGGTATTCACTTGTATATCAATACTTTCCTCCTTTTTTTTCAATTTCAGAAATTTTTATAAGAGTCTATATTCTGTGTTTTAAGCACCTTCTTGTTCTCTTTTTTATATATATATTATGAAATTAAATCTTAGTTTTGAGCTTTCTCATAAAAAGAGGGATTGTTATAAATTGGGTATACAGAAGAAAATGCAAATTATATCCTTACATTTATAAAAGTTTATAAATATAAACTAAACACTTTATATTTGTTGGCTTAAATGTATGATTTGTCTTAAACTTCTTTCTGTCGTCGTATTTACTTGTGTATCCCTGCTTTCCACCATTTTTTAATATGAAAAATAATCATTAAAGTCTTTGAATTCAGTTATTTCTTTTTATCAAAAAATATGAAAGTTAATTTAAAAAAAATTACAGCTTTAGGCATTCGTGTAAAAATATATATCAATACAAATACGATTTATGTAAAAAATGCAATATATAGGACTCTACGTTTATAGAAATTTGTAAATCAATATAAGGAATAAAGTAATATAATTTTTTTCAAGATTAGTGATAATTAAATAATTTGTTTTTGATAGATTTTTTATAAATAATTTTGTTATGTGATTATGTATATATATTATTACAATTCATATATAAGCTATTTTCATCAATCTGACGTACCTCATATTTTTGATTCTTAAAGATCAAAAAGTCATTTTATTAAAGATGCATCTACACTTTTCACGAATTTAACAAAAATCTGAAATTCTTAACTGCAGAATTAATCAAATTTAATTAAACCAAGTAATTAGGAATATATCAAGGATGTAGGCACTACAGTCTCATGACAAAATATTTGCTCCGAATTTGATTAGTTAGATGAATGCCTTTAAGAAACACTATTCTGAAAACTCTTTGAACTATTCTTCCAACTGCGTTTAAGATATGCACACGAGGAAACTTGCTGATGTGATTAATTAGGTGTCCTCCTTTCTCACTTGAAATGACTATGCCGAGTAGACACTTTAGTTGATTGAATGCTAGATGCATATCAAAGCTTCGAAATAAGGCCATAATTCCTCTGATTATAGATAGTACCAGTACATTAAATTAACTCGAATGGTTTGGAAAAATAAATTGATTAGATTAAAATCGATGTATAAATGAAGTGTAAATTCAAATGCAAGAATTATCACTAATTAATGGGAAGGAGGAGGAGGACTTTTTGTTTAAAATCAAATGGAACATTGTTTTTTCTTTGTGTTAGCTAACTAAGCAAAATTTTTGTTTTTCAGATGATAACTGTTGAAAGTATTATTTCCTAATTATTTATTTCTATCCCCCAAATTTAATATTGGACACTATTCACAATTTTACACTGAATTTTTAATAGTTGTGTTAAAACTAGAACCAGTTCTGTTATCAATATAAATATTTCATAACTCATTTCTTTCCTATGTTTTTTTTCCCATGATTCTGTCTATTTTTTCATATTCTTTGATACGGCGGAAATGAATGTAAATATTATTTCCTTTCTATTTTGTTTAATTTCGGGAATTATAAATGAAGCCCTCTAAAATTTTATTATGAAATGTATCCATTAAAATGAATTATTATAGCTGCTATTTTTTATGAAGTGCAATTACCGTATTAGATAAAGTGAAATTAATTGTTAGATACCAAAGACAAATACAGTTGTATACAACTAAGATGCCATATGACTTGACACCAATACCTAAAATAAACCAAGTAGATTGAAGGATATTAAAATAAAACTGTTTAAATACCTATCAAAATTTGATCTTTAACAATATCAATACAGGAAAGCCCCAAGCACCTATTCATTGATTGATACCCGATATACTTGTATATAACTGCAACATTTTCTCTCTTCTCTGCTAGAATACTAGTGGCATGTGTTTTGTTTGTTAGAGATCGAGCGCTCAGTTGGTTTTGAGGGACTAATATATTTATAAAACTCTCAAAAGATGTCTGAACATACCTTAATTAAATAGTCATCTTCTAAGCAGAATCCATTTTATGATTACAGTCCGTCACTGCGGTTGTTAAAAGGTGTTGAAATTGTTTGTTTTTTTTTGAAAGAGAAATTTGAATGTTTTCAAATTCTGAGGTATCAGATGTCGAGTTATCATAGGAATGATACAACGTTTTGGTTTTGGAGGTAGAATAGTGAATTTTTCTTACCATTGAAAAAAAAATCCCAACCTTCCAACACTCTGAGAAAACAGATCTCTACCAATTATAGGAATAAGAGAATTATTTATTTATTTATTTACTAGACAACTTTCGTGACTAGCCGGTTCGCATTTCTTAATGCATGTTAAAATTCTAATAATTAAATATTTTATGTAATTCCTGCTTTAATAGTATGCTTCATTAAAATATTTCAAAACTTCAAATTTTGATAGTCATATAATTCACTCATAATGTTATAAAGGCCTTCAGTCATAACGTAATATGTATCTCTCTAATTTTCTGTTACCTATCGTAGAATTTATGCTTTAAATTAAAGTGGTAATGATTAATCTGCAATTAATATAATAATATTTTTTATTGAAACAAAGCATTTTTTTAATAATATGATTGCTGAAAACAGAGTCACTGAGCATTTAAACCTTATGGGCACTAAAGAATATATTTCTTAATTTATGTAATATCTCAAGAATTTGTCAACAAAATTTTCTTAGATTCATCATGAGCAGATCGATTAATTAACAATGTTTAATTTTAAATGTGTCAAACACTAAGAAAATAAACAGAATCGTTTAAAATAATCGGTCGAAAACAGGTTAAAAATACTACTTAAAAGAACGATGTACTTAAAACTATAAGCATATACAAAAAATATATGACTAACATAAATACAATTTAATTTCAAAAGCATAAAACTCTCCTTAAAAAAATTTTAATCAAGTCCGCATCCGTTGAAGATAGTTGTCAACAATCAGAACACAATGCGCATGCGTGAATTTTCAACGCCAGTTATGGTAACGCAAATGCGTGAATTTTCTACGCCAGTTGGGGTAACGCTACGCAGATTAGAAATTTTTAATTTCCTTTATTCTGTTTTATTTTAATTCAAAAGTGCTTCAAAATGAATCTGAAACATGGATTAATTAAAAATATTTAATTTTAAATGCATCAAACACTAAGAAAATAAACAGAATCTTTTGAAATAATCGGCCGAAAATATGTTAAGCCTATCCTTATTAGCTTGGGGAAAAAACTGAAGCCTGACTCATTTGGCGGTGGGGAAAATAAAAAGATTTTTTGGCAGGAAAGTTAGTTTTTAATTAATAATTAAAATTATAATTAAGAATTAACAAAAATAGACCCCAGATGCGCATTCCCGACTTCCAAGGTATGCATGTGCCAAATTTGGTAGCTGTAGGTTGAACAATCTGGCCTGTAAAGCGCCAACACACACACATACACACATTGAGCTTTATATAAGTATGGATTATTTATTTAATGTAGGATCTATGAATATCAAGCTAGAAATCAGTCATTTTATTGAAATTTATCACAACAAATATTCCAGATGAAAATATTTGATAAAAAAGTGAATAATTTAACGAGATTTTAAATCTATACAGTTAACATTACAACAGAGACCTACTTAAATTTCTCTTCCCATAACATTTGATAGGTCAAAAATGTTTTTCTGATAGACATTAGAACGTGCATGAATGATAACGTGATTAATGTAAGGATACAATTTATTTTGAATTACGACATGATTGCTACTTATTTAATAATTTCTATTATAAGATTATTTACTAATGGCTAATTAGTGTCTAGGTGATATTCATAAACAAAATAATTTATTATTTGAGATTCTAGTGGTGCCCTAGGAAAAAGAGAAAAGACATTAATATCCGTCTTAGAATGCTCCGATAATTATTCGCCATTTGGGCATGTGCCCCACTTATATGCAAGTATGTAATCGGCAAGTATGCGACTCATATGTCTTAATAATTCGAACATTTCTCTAAGAGTGAATAAGTTGCTCATAGGAAGAAAAGGTTAGAATACTTTTCATGTAGTAGTAAAGGTAGCTCCATGTTAACATATATAAAGTTACTTAAAATTGAATTTCCATTTAAATGCCTATGCTTGGCTTTAAGATCAATAAAGAACAGATTTTTATATTAAACTTGCATTGACATCTAGTTATTCAAAGCGACTTAATTTAGAAGATAATTTGCATTCGAATTTATTGTGATCTTAACAAAATAATAGATGGATCTAAACAATGGATCTAAATAAAAGGAATTTGATGTCGTTACTTTATTTAGACAAAACTTTAACAAAAGACATTCATAATAAGATAGATATCAACACCAAAAAAATTATCTTCCAAAATTCTTCAAATATCAAAACTTTCTAACTTCAATAGAGAACAACTATATCTGTCTATGTTTTAAGCCAGATATAGGAATGGTTGAAGGCTTAAAACGCGTGGAATTGAACATCCATCGTGTTCAATCTATTTATTCGAAAAATGTCAGAAAATAAACTGGAAAAATATAAAATGGTTCAAAAGAAGCACTATACAAAACCATTTTGTACATGCTATACTTGATATTTTTTCCCTTTCTTATAATTCCTCCTCAACGATCAGGGATTTTATTGGAACGTTCATAGGAGTTTTATTGATTTTCCTACTTGTCCAAGGATTGAGCCTCAGGTGGTATGGAGCTGCTTTTGTACTTTTTTAAGTATATTTCACTTATTTGGAAAATCGCTATATAAATGTTTTTTGTCAAAGAAGTATATATATATATATATATATATATATATATATATATTATAAAAATATATGGCAATCGTTGAAAAATAAATTGTAGTTGTGTAATTTGCAAGCGATCAGGTTTTTCATTTCAAACCAGCTAACGTTTCCGTTTAGTTACATTCAAAATATTACTATCGTCAATCCTATAAATTAAATGGATAATTATTAAATTAAAGAAATATCACTGCTTTAGAGATACATATTTGCTATATCTCAGACTTGATATTTATATCCGACTGTCACTGAAGAATAAATTGTTGTTATTGTGTCATTTGTAAGCAGTTAGGACTTTCGTCTAAACCAGCTAATATTTTTTATTTCATTTACGTTCAAAATTGTACGTATCTTTCAACTTATAAATTAAATTACAACAATTTCGTTTCAGATATGTTCAATGTATTTAATTGGAAAATAAAATTTTAAAAAAATAATTTTATAAAATTATTTTTAATTCATGTTTTTTAATTATTAAAAAAAGAATTTACGATACGTTTTCAATACATTTCAATTCAACAATTGCAGTAAAAAAATATTTTCAAATGCCCATCTTTTCTTTAGTCAAAAATAAATAGACAATATTTAAATAAGGATAATTAAAAAAAATGAAATTGCGCAAATATTAGATGAATCGATTTAAATCATTAGTGCATTTAATATTTAATTTGTATTCTACTTTAAAATACTATTTTATTTTTTTTAAAATTAAATGAAAATAAAACAAGGGTTAGAGTAAATTTTAATTATTTCAAAGATTGAAATTCATTCCTTGTAACTGATTTGTTTAAAATCGTTTCAAAAAATATTTTTACAATTCAGATATTAATTTTGATACAGCCCTGAAAAAATGGATAAAATTGCTTTTAATTCTTTGGAAATTCAAAACCCTGATCCAAGTAACAATAGTTCGATAATTCTATCTTATTACGTAAAATTATCAATTTTTCTCCAAATATAAGCCCAATTAACAACATCACTGCCGGATATTTTTTTCAATCTATACATGCAAATGAAATTCTAGTTTGTTTCAGTTTACTTCCAAAGAAAACCTAATTGCCGAACATAAAATTTCAATTCTACCGCAAAAAAATGGAGAATGCAATACATAGAAATAATTAAAAGTCATTAAATTATAGAAAAGGGAAGATTTCCATTGTTTTTTAATAGTTCAGTGAAATGTAACTCTGTATTTTTTCTCTCGTTAAAACTCTTCATTAAATTGTAGAAAATGAAAGATTTTCATTGTTCTTTAATAGTTCAGTGAAACTGTAACACTGTTTTATTTCTCGTTAAAACTATTCATTAAATTGTATAAAATGAAAGATTTTCATTGTTCTTTAATATATCAGTGAATCTGTAACTGTGTTTTATTTTTCATCGTTAAAACTTTTCACTTCTGAATCTCACTCTCTTCTTCTATTAAAACGCTTTCTTCTTTCATTGAGTTGTATATTCTCCTATTTAAATGAAATATTGTTTATTTGGCTAAATGAATAGTCTAGTTTAAGTAAATAACGTCATATGCATATTCTGTATGCTGCCAGAAGGATTGTGGAAAAATACTCAATAAGATTAATTAAAGAAAAGGAAATGCTTTTATTTTTATTTTTGCCAACAATTATGGCCTGTATTATTTAAAAATGTTTAAAAAGTAGAATATTTTTTTTACTTAAATTTGATATTTGAGGTAGGAAGAATTATATTTTCATAATTAAAAAAAATGTCTTTCTCGATCAGTATTTAAATTACTAGTGAAAACATTTCGAAATGATCTCGAGAAATTAATCTAATACCTTTCAAGTTATCCACTTGTAATTTGTTCATAAAACTTTCATTGTTTGAAAAATAGTGATACTTTTAATTACTTTTCGGAATGATAAATATGCCATGTTCAAATCCTTTTCGTTGTCATGGTGTGAAAATTCTGATAAAAGTATTGGTTCAGCATTATTCGTCACAACTACAAAAATCAAATTACGAAGTTTATTTCAAATTATCCTCCACTTAACTTCAAAACTTTATTTGTAACCTAACTATATTTGAACCTATATTTAAATTAACTATATTTGAACCAACCTAGCAAAGTAGTGTCTGCAATTTCAACATCTGTTGATGGATTTGATGATTTCAGATAACACAAAATGAATTTCTTTGCTAATTTTTTTTCTTACAATTTCTATTTCACAGCATTAAAAAAAATCTAAACACAATATCAAAAGAATATACATTTAGTTTTTATTGATACATTTACTACTTTATTAAAACAACAATACATATAGTACATTAAGCAACAAGTACGCAATCAATGGAGTTTTTAATCCAAATGTGTACAGAAATTCATTTTTGCAATTCAAAGTAGTTTCTTTTATAAAACGCACATTTTTTTCCAATTCCTCTTTTAGACTTTTTTAAAGTAAATAGGAATGCAGCATTTTAAAGTTAACATTTTTATTCTTAGTGTAACTTTCAAACTAAAAATTTCTTGAAATTACTTCTAACCGGAATATGCATCTTGTTCTATCTCCCGAGTTCTTTCAAAAATATTTTCGTTTTATTTTTTAAAGAAAAGACAACAGCACAAAGAATTAATTCCAAACTGTAAAAAAGGAATTACTTCAAGTAGGCGTTTTTAGTAATAGTAAGTGTTAGGCGTAGGCAAGGTTGCCTTATTACTAATTTTTAAAAAGTAGGCTTTTTTAAATAATAGAAAAAATCAAGCACTACAAACAAATAAAAATGCAACTAATTTCTGAGGAAAATATTTATACTCAAGAATCAATTTTTCATTTTCAATTATATTTTTGTTTTGAATAAACATTTTATATATAATTGAAAGCCTTGTAAAAGACACAATATGTCCAAAATTAGACTTCGTGCCAAAAAAAAAACACTGTGTCATATATAACAAAATAAAGAAAATTCTAATAAAAAATTAAACGGACACTTTTTTTTTCAATGGGGGTCAATATTAAATTTTTATTTTTAATTTTATTTTTATTCGCTATGGAAGACAAAGTATATCCATATGTTTAAATAGTTTATTTGATTAAATTTTGTTGTTTAAAGAAAATGACTAAAATTTTATTCGAAATTTAAGTACCAAATTTCGTTTATTTGCATCATTGCATTTTTAAATTCTTGCAATTACATGCCTGCAAATGTTCCGACAGACACATGATCAACGCTTCAAACTTTTAGTTCAAAAACTGTTAAGAATCTACATTTCAGATACTAAGCCTGTATGTCAAATTATCTATCTACAGTTGTTTTATTACAGGTGCTAACCGCATTGCCATAAAACCTATAATAAAATAAACATATTATGCTCACTTGCATTTTTACAGCCGGTTAGACTTATCAAATTCATCTCAATGACTATAAGAATTTGACAGATATCTACAAATTATATATTATTATTATTATTAGTCTATATACCAATTTTCATCTGATTAGCTTAAGACTTTTTTGTATTACATTAGTAACAGATATAAAAATAAAATTTTAAAACAGAACCGAGTTCAGGTTTTATTTTTCCAGAGGGGGGGGGAGGCTCGCGCAGGTCTGGAATATGAGGATCGTCAAAATCTAGATGAGAAAGTTTTTAAAAATCACTATACTTACTGTTGTACACTAAAAAGTAAAATTACTATCTACTCAAACACGCTCTGGATGACAACCGCAGGTTTTTTCGGTCAAATTTGCATTGACTCACTATTAATCACTCTTTCTAAACTAATTTTGTTAAACAATTGGATTCTGCTTTGGGATTCTGTCAAAGACCAAGGGAGAAAATTCTCCTCAGGCGATGTGATTTATCTTAAACGGCATGTCCGTGACATCGCTTAAATTATCTTAAATGTTACATTATATCATCCTTGCCTTTTTATCCCTCTTTTCTACTGTAAGATATAGGGATATCATGGGATACAGGCATTTTTAGGCTGTAAGATATAGGCATTTTTTCTACCCTGTTAGTTACAAATGGATGATATATAAAACTTAGGAATGTCGTTTTTTTATTATTATTATGTTATTAATGTTTATTGTTGTCTATTTTTTCCTGATTATCTTTTTTATTTCTAAATAGCTAATTTTTAAAATATATAATAGAGAGCAAATATTTCGAGCTTAAAAATTATACATGATAAATAAATATATTTTATGTTCTTAGAATAAATAATCATGTTTTTAAATTATATAGCCTTATTTTTTTTTTTATTTTAGATCATTTTACAAACATCTATTCTTCAAAGAATTGTAAGCTGATGAATTTTTCTCGAGAAAGACATTGAAGTGATTTTTCATACAATTAATTACTTGGGCCTACTATGGTATTTATTGAAATAATTTTTATATGACAACATTTTAAACAATAAACATTATATTCTAATGCGATCAAACTTGTTAACTTATTAAGCTTTGAAAATTTTTCAGGTTGAATTTTACATTATTTTAGATAACTTCAACGTCTTTCTCGAGGAAGATCAATCAGCTTAAAATTTCTTGAAGAATCCATGGCTGTCTAAAAAATCTAAAATAATGAAACGTAAGACTATATAATTCTATCAGTCAGGAGTGCAAGAAAGTGGAATTTGATTTTGTACCAGGGTACTGTCTGAAAATTTAACTTTCTTAATTTTTACAACGGGACATTTATTTAAAAAAAATATTTACTTCATTTGAAGTTATATTTCTATTTTCCAAATCGAAATATACGATTTTTTCTAAATATCTGGAAGTTAATAAGTCGAACATTATTGGAGTAGAATCCTGTTGGTGTTTTTTTTTTAATATAATATTCATGTTTATCTAAAAGGCAGCATTGTGCAAATTTGAACATTTTTGTCTACCGTTCCGCTTTTTGTTTTTTATAATTTACTTTGCAAAATTTTTCTTCTTTATGACTCTAGTGAATCTTTGCATCTTGGGGAAATAATTTTAAAGTAAATTTATTGCTTTGTAAAACAGTGAGAGTTGTTATAAAACAAATAACGAACTAAACAAAATTATAGATGCGTAAATAAAAACTGATAATAATAAAATAATTGTAAATATATGTGATATGTTCAGAACAATTAATGGCCCAATAGTTTTCTATCCCTGAATGGAGAAGTTAAAAAACATAAAGGAAAAAAATTAATTAAAAGAAAATAAATTAAGAACCCTTTATTAGAAAAAAAAATTCTACTTTTTGATGTTTTGAAATAAGATCGTAGTAACGGAAGAACTAAGCGATTAGAAATAATTTGTTTCAGAATATGTCAATGCATGTTATCACATCAGAAAAAAAAAGATATTTCTGGATAATCTGTAACATTAATTTAAAAAAATAAATATGATAAAATTAAGTGAATGCTCCATTTTCAAAGAGACAAAAATTGTATTTACTGCTAATATTTCAATAATACCAACTAAAGAGATTTTAATTACCTTCCCAAAATGAAAACCTTTTTTAGGCAGAGGAGTAGGAAAAAAATGGTAGATAGATTTATTTTTGCATTACGATGCATTTGCATATAAGTTGAATATTCTCTGAGATATAAAAGATATAAAAAAATGTCTTTCTTTAATGCAATGCTATTCTTTTGAAATGAATGGCTTTCATGGCAACAACAATTATTTTTTTAAAAAAATAAAGGTACGTACTTATCAAAAAATAATCTGCTTTTGTCTCTCTTGAAAAATATAAAAAATAATTATCTTTATAACATTTTTATGTAAATGTTTATTTCACACAAATGTCAATCTTATTAATTCTCTATAATGGAACCACTATAGCTTTAAAAAGCACTATTTTTAGATAGAATATTTTTAAGGTTTAAAAAGGATTAAACGAATTATAACAGCATATTGTATGCACACTATAAATGTTGGAAGAAAAGAAATTAGATGGTATTAAATAGCTTAGAAGACTTCAGTATATATTTTAACATTAAAGCTGATTTTATGTATGTATTTTAACATTTACAATAATAATGCATTCAAAAGGCAATAATGGGGATAATCCAAACTTGTACTTAAAAAAAAATATTTCACTTTATTTATTTTTATTTCATTGCATTATATTTCTTTCTTAAATGAGTTTTATCAGTTGTACTTTTTTATATAAAAAACTCTTTTGCCTCATTTCCTAATATCTGGATTAAATGTTGAAACTAAATATAGAATATGTTAGCTGTAGTTTTCTAAAGCCGTATACTATCTGACGTATAAATTTAAAATTTGCTCAAAACACTCAGAAAGCTGCTAAGTAATAAAAATAATATATTTCAAACTAGCTGCCTTTGGTGCCTGGATGGTTCGGTGGTATTATAGATAATATTTATTTTCGATTAAATAGTTTCACGTAATTTCATGTTCAAGATTCTTTCAAACTGTCAGACCTTAAATTCATTCTATTTTAGTAGTCTTATATATATTTTATTCATTGAGTCGATGAATTTTCATTATAGACTCTAGATGTATGACATTAAAACGGAATCAAAAGCACATTTACTTCCCATTTCATTTATCTTCCAACTTTCGAGGTATTGCAAATTGATTTTAAATTTATCGTGAAAATTCCTTCTTTCTAGGAAACTAAGTATCTGATGGAACAAAGATAATTTATTTGCATTTCCGACCAATAATGTTATCTATTTATGAAATCTTGGCAACAAAATATAAAATGCAACAAATATTTAATATTTTATATTATTAATACTTAAAAGTTTCCATGATTTTAAACTGATATCATGAAAAGGATAATTACTTGAATTTTTAAATGATGTATAAAGTATATTTGTATTATAATAATTTTGAAAGCTACAATGAAAACCCTCAGAATTCCTTCAGACGAATTGTTAATTAATTAAAATTGACATTATAAACTTAAAAACTTGCAATCACATCCTTCAAAATATTTGTAAACAAATTTTGTAGCTCTAAGTCAAACGTTTTGGTGTGTAAATCGACAATGCACTCACATATAGAAACCCACACCTTCATCTGTGTAAATAATGCTACAATCTATTTCTTGCTTAGATTAAAAATTCCTTTTTCCACAAACTGTAGAAACTCATACTTTTTTTCTATTTTATCAATATGAATATTAAATAAAGAATACAAATACAATTTAACACATTAAAAAATTCGAATTTAAGAAGAAAAATATTTTTTTGTTTTATTTTTAAACTTTAATTTTTTTTTTTTACCTTTATATTTTATATATGAAAAGCACTAATCAATTTCCTACCATTGAAATATTTCTTGAAAAATCCAAAGCATCAAAAGAATATTAAAAATTGTACTTAAAAGAATGCTCAAATGCGTATGTTTATAATGGCTTTTACAATTTTTAAAAACATTTAATCAATATAAATATCCAGAACAATTTTATTAAATTCTTCTATATTGTCTTATCTTGTTTAACAAATAAACATAAACTTTCCTTTGATTCAAAACGCGCTAAACAATCCTTTAGTTTTTTCTTCCCTTGGACAATTTCTGAAACTAACTGAGTTTAAAGACATCCGATTTTATCTTCAAGATAGCTCACTTATTTTAAATCCTTTTAACACTTTATCGGTTCTGAAGTTTCACTTGAATTTCAATCAACGTCAAAGTAAACAAATGGTGTGCCATTCTTTATTTCTTGTTTTAATTTCCTCATTTATCTCGTCAAGATCTTTTGATCTCTTGTTTGAGTTCAACAGAAACAGTTGGCCTCAAATGAGCTACTTTCTTCCAATTCTGCTTCACGTAACGCAACTATTTGCTTATGACTCGATGTCAATTGTTTAAATCCTTAAAAATTCATTATAGGATTCATGATATCAGCAAATTTGTTTAAATTTAATTAGGGAAACATGAAGTCTATTTATGAATTTATTTATACTTTCAAGTTCAAAGGGCATAGCTAATGTTTTTCAAATAAAAGTTTCTTTATTCTGTTAAAAAGATGTTATAAATATTTATCTTGTACATTGGCAGGATTTAATAACATTTGATGTAAGAATTTGAAATGGCGTTAATTGTTTATGACAGCAATACATTCTTTTTTATCGTTTATTAATTTATAATTGGGATACCGATTTCGATATTCCTAGCATTTTAGCTAGAGATATTGAAAATAATTATTTTCAGTACAGCTCTTTACATATCATAAAATGTTACTTAAAAATATAAAAGATTTACTAATTGTTTATATTTATATAGGAAAACATGATATTTTAAAACTTAACAAAAAACTAGAAGAAAATATTATAAATAGTCATAAATTACAATCTACAATCTTTCAGCGTAAGAAGTTTTAGATTTTATTTTCTAACACATTTCTATATATTTGAAAAAGCATAATTTCATTAAAGGACATAAATTAAATGCCAGTAAAAAAAATAATAATTTCCTTATGGTTTTTACTTTGATAATGCGTTTCAATTTCTGGGTATATTTACAAAATCATCTAATCAAATAAAATTTTATGATCATTTTTAAGTTACTTTGGATTACAGAGTAAGAAGCTTATTTCTGCTTAACATTACCTGCTGAAACTTCTTTAATTTAAGTTATAAATAATTCTTGGATATGGTGTGGAAAAAAACCTGTGTACATGAGTAAAATAATATGACTTTGATCTTCCTATAGTAAAGAAAGATTTCTCTCAAAGTTCCAATGCTTTTAGAAAATTCTCATTTTTAAACTATGTTTACTTACTTTCAACAACAATTTAAAATTGACAACAGCAGAATTTTTATTTCAAAGAAAAAGAAAGAAAAGAAAATTATTATACTTCTATATTTTCTCTAGTATTTTATTTTCAACGGATATTATTTCTCTATATTTTCTCTAAAAAGTTATTTTCCATCAAATCTTTTTATGAAATATAAAGTACAAGAACCATATTTTCCAGCCATTTAGAGCCATTTTTCATAACTTTAACAAGAGTAATATTTGAAAATTAAAAAATAAATTAAATTAAATAATAATTCTATTGAAATTTAATAAGAATAAAATTTAAATAAGATTAAGTTTTAAATTTCTTTGAATTTGCGTGATAATTTCTTACAGTATGATATTTTTGCAGATATTTTTTCAAATTATTTAAAATTTATTTCCTTGTTATAATATCCTCTTTTCTTTGTTAATATATTTAAAAACATCAGATTTACCTCACTTCCATAATTTAACTATCTCTGAAAAACTCTAATTATGTTTATCTCCAACTTTATTATTAATAATGTGCGTACGCGCGTGCGCGTGTGTGCAACACTGTTATTTAATTACATTTAACAAAGAACAAGAAAAAAATTCTAGACTATACAGGAAATTAAATTTCAAAAGTTTTGAAATTTCATTTAAAATTATGTACATGTTTGTGCTTTGCTTGATTACTCACATATGAATGAACGTACTGATTCCCTGTTGAACAGACTCTATAATAACAAATTTGGTAAAGTAAAAATAGGAGAAAATTTTTCTCTTTGGAAAAACATTTTTGAAATTTCAAATTACTGCTAATTAAAAGATTTTTTTAAAATAAATCCCACAAGGGAGGTTCACCTCGTAATCAAGCATGAGAAGCTTCTTGCATGGGGGGGGGTACTCTCCAACCTGGTAGGTATACAAAAAGGTGGGGAACTGGCTCTTCCTACAGGACTTAATTCTCAAGGATAGGGTTGTGCCGTGGCCGGTGATGGCCTTTGGTAAGTATTACTAGTGTTGAACCATAATTCCCGCCAATGTTCCTGTTGCGGCGATCCAGTCAATCAAATTCTGGCGGGGCGAAGTAACCAGTCTTTTTTTTTTTTTTTTTCTTTTTCTAAATAACATCCTGAAAATGTCATTACATTAAAATTTATATGTATACCCCTTTTTTAATATCTTATTGATAATATTAATCAAAATAATGTGCAATTTTTTTCTTGAACTTTGAAAAAATGTCGAAATATATTTTTATATAATTAATTAATTTACAGGTATAAATCGATTATTGCTTTTTGGATTAGACTTCTCAGTTTCAAAAATCGTTCCATCATTAGGAGTAGACTGTTCCAACGTGTTTTAGAATCTAATATTAACATATATTCTGTTTTATTTTCAGTTAGTATATATTTTAGCAAAATATCCTTTTTATAGGGGAACGTTTAAATATCTTAACAATTTTTCGAACTTTATAAATTATAGGAAGCAATTCTTGATAGGTTAATATTTCATCCTCATTAGCAGTATCTTCTTCAACAATTATATTGTCATTATCTTCATTGTCAATATCACTCTCACTCTTACACTTTTCAAAGTTGGAGTCCGAAATTTCTATATCCACAGTATTTGGATTCTTCTGTTCTTTATTTTTTTGGTATAATATATCTATTACTCCTAATTGAATTCCATGTGCATAGCACAACTGCTGATTTGCACCAATCAACTTTCCAACTTTTTTCATAATTGTTGCTCCATCAGTCGTTAAGGATACAATATTTTCTTTCAGGGATAATCCATGTTTCGCTAATTTAGATTTAAGCAATTAATTAAGCCGTTAATTAGCTAATTAATTTCGCCCGTTATGGAGACATAAAAACAAAAATGCATACTATTTTGCTATGTTCGCGATACCTGAACATATAGTGGATAAATTTTAAAAATTTCTAGTAAATACCGAAAAACCGGTATTTAAACTTGTGAATACCGGTATTACAAAACTGTACAAATGGCTCGAAATACCGGTATTCGGTATCCCGGTATACCGGTATTGCAATCCCTAATGATAGTATATTTAAAAAATAAATAAATGTTATTAATAAAAATTAAAAATAAAAATGAATTGTTACGTAAAACTTGTTTTAATTTTAAGCCGCAAGATGGAATGCTTTGAAAACTTAATCATATATAATCATAATGAATAAAAAGTTGGATTTATTCCTCTTTAGATTCATTCAGTTACAGATTCCGATGATGGCTTCGAAAAAAAATGTCTTTCTTTCTTTTTTTTTTTTTTTTTGTCCTTTTCAAAAAAATATTACTTAAGCTTCTTTCATGGATTTGAGATTGCATCAGAGATAAAAATAACAATCTTTTTTTTTATTTTCCTTTCCGATTACAGAGTTAAAATCAGCTGCAAATTTTCTTTTTTATTTTAGTCTAAGGGTGAGATTTTTTTTTCTTTTGGCAACAAATATATTTCAAAAAACTAAATTCATCAAGATAATTACTTAAATATTTCATTCAAATCAATGTATAAACACGAAGATTACTTTGTGTATTTCAGTACCGACATGGGTACTTTTGATCACTCTGAATTATTGTTCTCATTATAATAAGCACATTAACAAATCAAGAATGGAGATGAGGTAAAAAAAATGCATCATATAAAAAAGAAATAACCATATATAAAGCACAATTATCTCGAGTAATGTAGATTTTACCAAAGATTTAATATCCCTGGAAGGTGAAGTACTAAGGGTATCTAAGAGGAAGTGAATATTTTTATAATTCAGCAGAAATATATTTCTGCTTATATTTCACATTGATCTGATCAAATAGAAGTTAAAAACAAAACAATTAAGTACATTTAAATTGCAAAATAGATTTCGATGTAGTCTTTAACTTTTTCAAATGACAGTGAAGGATTAATACTATATAATGCATTTACTATAAAGTGAAGAACTTCATTTGGAATTACCTAAACCTTATTTTGGTTACCACTAGCTGCTGAATACGGATAAAATATAAGTAAATGAAAATGTGTTGGATTACTGCCTATATCAAAGTATTTTAATAAATTATAGCTTAGAATATCCACTAATCACAAGCAACCAAAAATAAGTTTTGTCCTAAACTTTTCTTTGATGTGTGATATAGGCAATTGAAAAATTAGTTTATTGCATAATTTTATATCAGGTAGTTTAATCTCTGTAACCATTCCTGTTGGATTTACGAAATACAAAAAATAGGACGGAGTTAATGTACAGCATACATTTTCAAATAAAATAAAACTAATAATTATATTAATTTTCCATATTTCAATAGTATTATTTGTAAATTTATGATTTATAATTTATTTTACATAAAAAATTTAAATAGTGTATTTCTTTTGTAATGATGCATTAAACTTTAAACAGATCCTTAAGGATAATCATGATTATATTACACACTTCCCAACAATCGCCAATTTCTAAATTTAACATCTTTATAGACTTTATTCTCTGAAATCCGTACTTTATAGAATTTATTTATATTATCTTCTTGAAAAATATGTGATAAAATTGTTTGTGGAGAATTCGCAATTAGCTAATTTTCTGTATTGCATTATTGTATTAGGGTGTAAGCATCAATCTATATAATTTTTAGTTCTAATACATGAAATACGTAAATAAACGATGAATTGACACGTACAATATAATAATTTAGTATCTTATATTCTAATATATATATATATAGATAGATAGATAGATCTTACTTGCATATTTTTTCTCTTCATGAAATCAAATGTTTTGTAGTTTTACTATGCTTAGTATAAATAGTTTTTAGAAAAGAACTTCTACAAATAAAACCACAAACGCACCAACAAAATTGTATATTTCAACTTCTTACTACACAAAGTTTCGATCGTTCTTTAAAAAAAAATAGAAAAAAAAATATTTCTTTTCCTGCCTAAAGCAAAGGACCGGACTACAATATACTCCAATATATACAAGACTTTATAGAAGAGTAATGTTTTAAAGTGCCTGAGCTCTCAGACAACTCTCAGAATAATACAAAACTAACTGTATCTGCCTATATTCTAGTGGAAGAGCCTCAGGGGTGCAACGATTGAACATTGATAGTGGTTCTCTTTCCGAAATAAAGTCGAAATATAAGCTGGCAATACATAAAACGCGTCAGCAAAAAGAATTACACGAAAAGGGTCTGTAGTTGCTTAACTTGGAGAATTTTTTTTCTTTTCCCCCCTTTTGCGATCGAAGAGAGAGTTTGAAACGTTTATGGCATTTCTGCTTTTTTTTTTTTTTTTTTTAACGCAAGGATTAAGTCACAGATAGGATAAAAGCAGCTCTGCAGTTTCTTCAAATAAAGATTATGTATATTGAAATACACATTTTAATATAAAGAAAAACAAAATTAATAATGAAATAAATAAATAATAATAAATAAATAAAATTAATAATAAAATAGAGTATGTTGTAAAATGCTTAGGTTTATAAGATGTCTTATGGTTGAAGACCATCTTTTGAAATCGGGAGTTCTATTCCTAAAACTTGATCTTTTCTAGGAACGTATGAAACCGGCAGGTCGATAAAAATTTAGCTAAGGAGTTTTGATTCTTAGCTAAAATAATTATTTCTAAAAAAAATTAAGGAAAATAATCTACATTTGTCTACATTGTTGGAATTGATCAGATTTCTAATTAAGATTACCGATTAAACAGCCCGACATCAGATAGACCAGAAGAAGCTGTCATTTATCCAATTTATCAGATATGTTTCACTCTTGGATATGTATTTGAATCTTAGACCAGATGAAATAGTAAATACTACACATAGATTTTATCAAAAATAACAGCCGAACCTAAAAGACTCTATTTAATTAAGCAATAATTGCTTTTCTTTTATACATGAAAGAAAGAATCATAATAAAAATTTTAACTTGATAATACTTTTAAATATTTGAATATTTTTGCTTTAATATTGCAAGAATATTACAGGTTTGATAAACAATTGGTATCACATATAATCCTCTGTGGAAACCAATGTGACGAGCTTTTGAAAATCATGCATCTCGTCTATTCTTTATTCTAAAAAATGAAACAATTATGAAACGTGAGATGTGATATGATTGTCTTATAGTCGCTGCGATATGTCGTTGTAACATTTTTATTTGCGATATAGCGAATATGTATGTTATTTATTACACCAATTTTGAATGTTTGTGAATTATCACCTGTAGAAAAAGGTTTAAAAATAATTTTTGGTAGAAACCTTCTAATGCAAAAATACTAATTAAAAATCGCTATTAAGAAATTCTATATAACATTTCTTAATACCTCGCTATTAAGCAATTTTATATAGCATTTCTTAATAGTTATATTGCAAATATGTATATTCAGTTATTTAATATACCAATTTTGTGCGTTTTTAGATTATCACCTAAGAAAATACTTTACAATTTTTTTTTGTAACAAACTTCTTATACAGGAAAGAAATAGCCATAAGTTTACTCTGATTCTGATGACAATATGAAAATAGAATTCTCCATAAGATGTTGCTGATTAAATAAATTAACATTTTCCTGATACAAGCATATGATACTGAATAAATTACACTGATTTTATGTGTCAGAAAGAAATATTATTAATTCAAATAAATTAAATATGATATGAAAAGATGAAGGATTTTTCTTAATACTTTATATGCAAATATTGTACAATAGTATATTACATGTAATTACAATACTAAACCATATTTTTGCCTAATATAGTTCTTTATTCTTAATTTTTATAAAATTCAATAAATATTCTGCAATAATCTATAAATATTTTAAGTAAAAGGCAGCACATAACATTGCTTATATTACCTATTACAGTAAAATTTATTTACATTTAAAATAAGTTTACATATTATGTAGAATTTAAATATGAATAAATAACTTGAATTAAATTATTTTTAATTCAAGTAAAATTAAAATTCCCATGGCATGATAAAAGATTTTTCTTATATGTAATAGCAATGCTAAACAATATTTTCTTCGACAAGTATCCCGCTCTTATGAATCCTAAAATCTATGAACATTCTACAAGAATATACCCCTTTGCAGCTTCCTCAGTTGAACGATTATCGAAATCTAAACATTGAATGGAATTCTAATTTATAAGACATACAAACTCAATTCAAAGAAAATCTAATCACTTTGCATAAAACTGCAGTTTCTCTCGTAAAAGTAGAAATAAAAAATACAGGGCAATTATAAGATAGAAAAAAATATAAAGGGTGGAAAATTCCATCCATTTCATCAATCGGTCAATCCGCAGTTGAGGATTCTCTTCCTCTATAAAAGTAATCGTCTCCAATCGATTTTTTTCTTATTTAAATATAGCTTTTCAGTGCCAGGTAAGAAAAATGTTCATTTAAATTAAATAAAAGTTAAAACACTGTACACTTACTTCAGACTATGTTCCGAATTCGCCAAGAATTAGGAAATGGAACGAAGTAAGAAGGCGTTTCAGAAAAGAAAATTTAATCCTATTTTGTTACTTTGTTTAATACTTTGTTCTTTCAAACTTTGTCGATGTTTATTCGGGCACATTTACACTGGAGTACTTGAAAGCTCTTTCTTAGACTTCGGATTTAAAATCGTAAAAAGAATATAAGCATAGTCAGATACAAAAAGTATATTTTGCTGAGAATTTTTACAGTATTGGGGAAACAACCATTAACCGAGTTGCAAATGTAGATACTTTCTTCTCTCCGTTTAAGTTTTCTTATTTATTTATTAATTTATTTATTTATTTTTTCATTTTTCAAAGTTTTTTACGAATTTATTGAATTAGTATGGGGTTAATTTTTTGGGCGGGGCAGGGATTTCTTAAATCAATTGAGGGCATTTATTTCAGAATACGTTGTATAGTTGCTTTTAGCAATGTAGTAGCAATGTTTTAATGCTTCTTTTAGCATAATGCTTTCTTGTTTAGTATGGAGTTTATTAAAATTCTTCTGAATTTCGTACTTCGATTTTAATAGCTTTCATTAATTGTATGAGAAAGATACTTTTTATCAAATATTTTTTTAATCTAGACATTTTAAAATAATAGGGCATTCTATCATATAAATTTAATTTTTCTCAAATAATAATGGGCTTGCCTGTGTATTTGGATTTTTTTAAAATACGATTAATTGGAGTTTTGATATATTTTAATGAACTACTTGTTAAGTTTGAGATAAATTTTTATTAAATTAATTTCTAATATCAATAAAATGTAACAAAAGAATAATAACATTTATTGTTAAGGCCATAATTGTTATAAATTTGAATTATAACGCAAATAAACTTTTTTTGTACTTAATAGATTTATTTTTTTTTATTCTTACCGTAGATAATAAACTTAACTACAATTAAAAACATTTCTGAAAATTATTGTCTAATAGTTTTAAATAATGCTTTAATTGCTTTCCCCAAATTGTTGCAATTAACTAAAAATATTTCATCGCCTTTTATTTTAAAACAAATTTTCAAAAAAAAAATATTTACGTATATTGGAATATTTTTCTTTAATTAATCATTAAAAATTCCAAAAATTAAATTTCTTATATAATTTATTGTTAAATTAAAATATTAATTGTGCAGATAGTGAAATGATTTCCATAGTTTTGTGTTTCCAAATCATTTTTCTAAACTTATAATTAAAGTAGAGGAATAATTTATCTATAAATTTGCATTTTATTTAGTAAAGGAAGTGAAATTAAAAATCAAAGTTTAACACGAATTAAATTGTAATAAAGAAAAACATAACATGTTTCATAAGAATTTTTTTTTAAATATGTATCGCATATTTTATTAAAGAAGTTATTTCGTTAAAAATATCTTTTAATTATTATCACTGCTTTTTGTGAGTAAAAGAGAAAAAAAAGTAAATTAACACTGAAATGAGTTATATTTAATTTTTAAAAATCTTAATTTTCATGGTTTTTCATTAGTCATTTTTCAATTAATTATTCTTTATAAATTAATTTATTACTCTAAATAATTTTAATTGACTGCCAGAATATTACAGTGAAATAATTAATCAGAAATATTACATTTCCTTAATTTAAAATATGCATTTCCTTACCACAAAAATAAAATAAATGTGATGTCATTTGTATATTTATTTTAGTTCATTTCTCCTAATTTTTTTTGTTCGTTTATATCAGTTTATAATAGTCGTTTTAAAAAGTTCATTCCATTTTTTTAGGTAAAAAAAAATTGACTTTTTGCGAATTCTCATGTTAATCAAAAGAAAAGAGATTTTTTTTTAATCCATTCAAACTTTTATTTCTTAAATTTCATCGAGAACTTATTTATGAATGGAAATCTAATTAGCGATACTAAAATTGCCATTCGATTTGTAACTGATTAGAGGCAATTGATTTAAATTAGAGATAATGAATATTAAAAGAATATGACTATTTTCTTAAAAAAAACTAATTTCAATTCAATTGTTTTATTCACAAGTAGCTTAATACATTCAAAATACTATAACCAAGATTAAAATTTTAACTTGATTTAATACATCAAGGACTGGCCTTTTTTTAAAAATTCATTTGAAATTTTTCTGAGTTTATTCTGGCAACCAAACAATGTATTATTAGGTAATAAGTTTAGGTAATAAGTTAGTTAATAAGTTTTTTTTTTCAAATTTATAGTGATTCTGATTTCCAGGACCATAGAGTAACAAACTGAGAAAAATAACTTGGGAAAGCTTTATAATAGTTCATCATTTTTTAAATTTTATTATTTTTAATATAATATTTTCGTGTTTCTTTTACGTGTATATAGTGTTTGCATCAGTGATTTTTTTTTCTAATGCCGTATTTTTTTATTGAATATACTTAATTGTCTTTTTTTTCTCACATTTTTCTCACTGCTCTTTTTATTTTTCATATATACAACTACTCAGGTCCTTTCTTTACTTTGCTTCTTATACAATGTGCTACTTTAAATGACTTTGGATGTAAATGATTTTACTACTAGATGAATACCGTGTGTTCTCCTTCTCGTCAAACAATAAGGATGATAATAAAAGGATGAATAAAAATTTAAAAAAAAAAATCGCTTTCCTCTTTTTTTCAAATGATTAGTTATAATTATAACTTGAGAAATTCTGTGAAAAAATTCAGAAAAATAAGCTTTAGTCTTCAAACGTTTTGTTATAATTATTACCATTTGCCGCATTAACAGTGTGTGTTAATGAACACATGTGTAAGAACGTGCTAGAAACAATATCTAATAAATTTCTTAACTTAGTTCAAATAAGTTAAAATTTAAAACAATTAGCACTCGCAGAAACAAGCGAATTACAATATAATTTCAAAATCTCAAATCTCTTTTTCACTTTTGAAGCTCGTATTCAAATACATTCCTTACATATACAAGTCTTAATAAAACCACACATACACTTGTTAAATTAATTCCTATTTTTAGATTTTGTATAGGAAAGAATATTTTTTTTTTAATATATGAACTATTTTAATGACTAATTCCAAGAAAAAAAATGAAATATAAGATGAATAAAATTGAATTTAAAGAATCTTAGACGACAAAGAATACTTAATATTTTAAGTATTCCTATACGTGTGCCATTATGAACACACGTATTCCTTCCTATACGTGTGCAATTATGAACACACGTATAGGAATAGGATTGCACAAGAACGTTGAACGATGAAATATTCTCTCTCAAGAAGAAAAAAAAGAAAGGATGAGTAGAAAGTTGGCTGTAAAAGTAAGGAACAAACACAGGAAGCAATATAAAGTCAAAAGGAACGGAAGACGAGGCGGTCCCAACAAGAGAATCTTTCGAACAGAATCCGAGCATATTTCTCTCTGACATTAGCTGCTGAGCTTCCATATTGTTAGAAAAAAACAGAAAACAATCAAAATACCACATTAAAGGCATGCAAATGAAGTCGTAGGAAACTGGATAGAAGAAAAAGCGGAGGAGAGTAAAACTTCATGAATAATTCAACCGATCACCTCTCCAAGTAAAATGCCAATCAAAGGTTCGACACAATCCTTTATGCAGATTGCGATACACTTTTTACAGGAACCGCAGATTCTTTCGGTTGTGATCATTTTACTTTGCTTTCTGGTTTCCATCTGTTCATGGTTTGCCGCCAGGGACTAAAATGTAATTCTCAAGGGAAGAAGAAAAAATCAATTCCCAAAGTTTTGCTACCCTTTTAATAAGCATAAAGTATTCGGTGGAATTTCTTTTCATATTTTAGAGCTTGTTGAACACAAAATTCAGTTTGAAAAGATGCATAATAAACGCAAAATAGTTTCATATTTATGTCTATTATTTTCTTTTGACTAGAAACAAGTATTTTCTCTACAATAAATATTCTTTTAATGTTCTGAATGAAATATATCTGCATAATTAATTTTTAGATGCGACAGTACTTTTATATCAGTGGAACAAACATAAAAAATATAGTGTCTTAATTTTGAATTACATGTTCATGGAGGCAACAAAAAAAAATTAATACTGGCACATTAAATAATTTTACGTGATTTTTATGACTATCTATATTTTTTGGGATTTAAGTCTTAAGAAATGTGAACAAAATTAAAATATTATTTGTCGAATATAGGGGAAATTTCCCTAACGAAGTATTTCTATATTGTTCGTGAGCACATGCTCTGTGCTCCTATTTGCAAAAAATAGAAAATTCTATGCAAGAAAAATCAGGAAACAGTATGCTTGACTAACCATCTATTTATTCATATCAAATCCCACCTTATTTTTGTACAATTTCAGATAAGCAATTCCATATCAAGGTTACGAATATTTCTTAAAGGCAATAAAATTATTTTATTCATAAACTACTTATTTCGAAAAAATTGCTGGATTTTCGCTAGTTTATTAAAATAAATTTGCTCTGCTTTTCCTCGTGATCGCTCATACTCACGTGAACGTCTATCAAAGAAACTTTTCTGAATAACTTTCAGGACAGCAGGAAAGCGCTGCCATCTAGGGTTAGAAAGGGGAACTAATCCCGGCAATATGAAATCTTTATGAATTACAATATAATTAAAAGAATAGAACATACATCAATAAAATTTTGAAACCCAATTTATGAGACATTATTTTTGTAAATTTAAATTAATATTGAGCATGAACATACCTTACAAAAAATAGCTAAATGCTTGATACATCATTCTCAAGTTAACAATTTTTTACAAAGACAGATTAAAGTTCTTTTATTTGAAAATTCGAATCTCAAATATTTTTTTGGTTTTCATTATACTAAAAGAAACAATATTGCCATAAATAAATAAGCAATTATTTTGTCTCAGATTGAAAGAATGTATACAAAAATCAAATTAAAACTCAAAAAGTGTGTATATTAAAAAAAACGATTCAAGTAAACGAAATTTTCAATGATATTAAAAATTCTATTATCGCAAACCGTTTTCAAATTATATTCATAAATAGTTTTCTGTGAATTCAAAACATTACAGAGGAAACACAAAATTAAAATTTTGCTATTTTTACTTCATATTTAATTCTCGTAATGCAGTACAGGACAAAAAAATTTCTCTTTAAAGGAAAAAATAATAGTTGAAAGTAACGTTGAGTGCTTTAAAAATCCTATTCAGCTGAAAAAAATTACTATAAATGCTGCGTGTTTTTAAAACATTATGCTCGAGCTTTAAAATCTTCCAACGTTTTTGATTACTTACGTTTGCTTCATCTGTTTACATTTTGATATTTGGAGCTAATATTTAACATGTATGTAATTATAGAATTTAATGTATTTCCAGCTTCATAAATTTAAAATCTAATTTTCATATTTAAATATAAGTAAAGGTCACATTTAAATACTACTTATTCTGATTTACACATATAACACATTCGAAACCAGCATATGGATGTGGGAGATATTTTAAGAAAACTTGAACATATTTATATATTTAAAACAATTGGTGAACGCATAGAGACAGTTCCTCAGAGACAACCATTTATCTCATACCACCGAATTTTATTTCGCATAAAGGATCTTGGTCCATTAATCGCTTAAAACGGCTAATATATATATATATATATATATATATATATATATATAAAGCGCAATTAATGAATTACAAATGTTGGTGAAGATTAAAGTATTTAAAGACAACCCATAAATTCATAAACTTATAATTGAACTGAGATAAAAATTTTGTTATGCTATTTTATGCTAAAAATTCACTAAAAAGAGAATGACTGAGTACAATAATTCTTCTTCCAATTTAAAAAAGAATTTTGAATAGCGTTTACAGTTGACAATTGCTGAACTTTATTATCTTAGCAATACTTTATTCTCTTATTCTTTATTTACTATAATTTATTCTCTTATTTTTTTTAAATTTGCAATTCGGATAATACATCTGAATTCTTCATTAATGTTTTATTTTTTTTTTTGCAAAAGTAATTAAATTATTCTATTACATCACCCTTTTATAAAAGTCAAATTTATACGAGCATCATAGCTAATGTAAGACAAAGGCATTATTCCAAAGGCATTTATGAAATTAAAAAAAAGATCAAAACAGTTTGTGTAAACTATTTATTATATGTATTTAATTGAAACATTATATGAAAGCATATAAAATAATTGATAAATTTCTCTAAACATGATATCTTAAATATATAAATAAAATAAGAATATGACATTTTATAACAGAACATTTTTGACGGTGATATAATTTAAATGAAAATTAATAGTAAATTTTCGATCATAAATGCTCTCTACTAACGAAACGAAATCTTGTTTGTTAACATATTATTTATAAAATGTTTATAATGATAATTTCATAATTTTATATAATTTCTTTTTAATTTCAAATTGGCAGGAATCGCTAATGTTCAGAACTAAAGATATCAACAAAAAGATTTTTCAAAACCTTTGTGTTACCTTAAATTCTCCAAAAACAGATTTAATTTGATTAACAGTGATTTTATATCAAGATAAAATGATTAAACTAGATGTAAACTTGGCAGTAAAGTGTGAATGGACTCCTGTTTAATAAGCAATACGAACATTAAAACAAATCTGAAATATTTTGTCCATGTTAAAAATAATTAGTATAGGATTTAATAGGATTTTTGATTAATTTCGATACAAAATTCAATTAGTTTTTGAGTAAGGGCATTAATTATATTAACTTTTCCTTCTTTATTTGTCTAGCAGGGATACCTTAAAATTTCTGACAAGTTATTTCCTCACGATTATATACTTAACAATATAATTAAAGCAGATATTAGAAGGAAATATGAAACCAATATTATTCGGAATGCAAAACTAAAATTTGTTCTAAAAGAGTATTTTGTTCCAATCTAACAGAGAACAAAAGTAAGGATTGCATTTTCGAATGCATTTATCTCTTTTTCAAAGTAAACAGATTCTTGTAAAAACAAAAGAAAAATGTATTACATCGATAACAAAATGCAATTTTTAAAAATAAATTCTTGTTTGCCTTTGTAACCATTTGTATCTTTCAAAAAATGACTCTACTCCTCAAAGATGAAAACCAGAATGAAAACCGAACTCTACACAGTAGAAAAATGTTTCTGAAAAAAATTTGCATAAAGGATTCTGTCGAACTTTTGATTGGCATTTTATTTGGAGAGGTGATCATTTGAATTATTCATGAAACTTTACCATTATCTTCTTTGGATTAAACTTAATTTCCATGTCATTAAGACGGTTTCTCTTTTATTTCCTTTGGAAATGTAACAAGCAGTACTTGAAAAATAAAATCTTCGAATCAACTTCGAGTTTCTTTTGCCTTGTTGCTTTTGTTCATGTTGTTAGCTTCTTTTTTTTTATTGTTTTCTAGAATTTTCTTCGCTTTAAATATTTTTCTCTGGTTTGTGCTACCGAAAACAAAATCTCTATATCTATCTATCTCTTTCTTTTTTCTTAAATGTATAACTTCGCACAAGATCTTTCTGTTCACTTGTATATCACTGCTTTCCGCTTTTCTTGAATATGAAAATTATTCATAGAAATCTTTGTGTTGCTTTTATTTAAGAAAAGAAGTTATATTCGTTTCTTTGTATAGTATGAAATTTATACTAGTTTAGGCAGTTTTATAAAAATAGCCATTAATGCAATTAGGATGTGTACATAAAATAAAATTTTTATGGTTCAGCATTTATAAAGATTTATAAATAAAAACAAGCTATAAATTAAGTTATATAGAGAGATTTCTTGATTTTATAATAATAATGACTAATGGAATGTTTCCTGTAAATTAAATTATTGTAGTTATAATATTTGTATGAAGTTACCGCTTTAAGTAAAGGTAAATTAAATGCTAAATTGCATTATCAAATGCAATTGTATTCAAACAGAATATGGTTTAATTTGATTCAGATATGCAATTTATACCTAAAATAAACCAAATAGGTTTTAACGATACTAAAATACATTTCCTCAAATTTCTATCACATTTTGATCTTTATCAATTCTGAAAGGCTCAAATACCTGTTTAACAAGACTATGATGTTTGCCCGAAACCTTGCAACCCCCCCCCCCCCAATTGAAACATGTAGCGCGTGTTTTGTGCTTTAGAGCCGATAACTCAACTGGATTTGAAAGACAAGAAGCAGTCAGCTAAGTGAGATTTTCCTTTGTAATTCAGTCACTTAACAGCATGGTCTATCAATGGGAATTTTGAGAAAGTGTTGAGAATTTTTCTTATCTTTGAAAGAGAAATGAGTTATCCTGAGATAATAGAACGTTCTGTATAAACGTTATATATCCTGAGGTAACAAATTTCGAAAGATCACAGCAATGAATTGTCATTAAAGTTTATGAAATATGATATTAAAGATTTATTATGATATTATTGATAATTTAGATTTATTATGATATTATTGATAATTTAGATTTATTATGATATTATTGATAATTTAGATTTATTATGATATTATTGATAATTTAGATTTATTATGATATTAAAAGTTCCTTATATTTGAAAGAGAAATTTGGGCCTTTCAATATTCTGATGTATCATATCCCGAATTATCACTTGAATGAAAAGGTAAAAATGTAAAAGGAACCACGAGTATCAAGCATCAGTTATTTTATAGAAATTAAAAGTTTTCAATGACAATATTCTCAAAGAAATAAACAAGTCATCAAAGCTGATTAATTTAATGGTTTTTTTTATTTCTATAAAGATAACATTGCAAAAGTCATCTTCCGAAATTTTGCCACTATCTTTGAAAAAAAATCATTAAAAAATTTGACCTGACAGACACCTGAACAACAAATATATATTTACGAAAGATGATGTGCTTAATATGAGAATAACTGATAATTAATTAATATTAGATAATTACTTATTCGATAATTTGTTTTATATGAATATTTACAGCTATTTAGTGAGTTCCTAAGATATCAGTGTGAACAGAATGGTTTGATTATTAAGATAATCTTTTTGCATCACATAACAAAAAGAAAAAAACAGTAATATCTATTTAAATGTTTCGGTTAGCTATCCAATATTTCATCTATTATCGGGTTAACTATCATCTATATTCGGCTATCATATATATAGCTATCATCTATATTCGGTTAGCTATCCAATATTTCATCTATTATCAGGTTAACTATCATCTATATTCGGCTATCATATATATAGCTATCATCTATATTCGGTTAGCTATCCAATCATTCCGAAAATAAGACCTGAGCACATACTTTCTCCTAACAGTTGAAACATTTCTCGGAGAATGAATAATCTTAAATAAGTAGGGAAATGCCAAATGTGCTAATCTATACATCATCGATATAAGTAAATAATTATATCGATATGTTAATTTATATAAAGTTTTTAAATTTTTAACTTATATTCAAATTCTTGTTCTTGGTTTTTAATTAAGAACAGATTTTTACATTAGAGACTTATTGAAGATTTGTAATACAAAAAATTCCCGTTTGAAGATGGTTTGCATTCGAATTTTTTACAAACTTAACAGAAGAATAGTATAAAACTCCTACTAATTATCTATAAGAAGAATTTGATGCTGTTATTTCATTTAGATTAAGCATATAATATATGGTTAAAAATAAGAATTAGCAAATAAAAAAATAGCAAGACATAGAAATGGGTATGCTTTGCTAAAAAGAAAGAATACGCATTTAAAAAAGGAATATTCACACTAAAAAATAAAGCTGCAAACTTTCTGAGCAATGAAAAATTTCTAACTATATCTGACTAGATTTTAAATCAGATGTAAGAATGTTGAAGGCTTAGGAGTAGAGCAATCTATATTGATCGTCACACTGTGTTCAAAATAAAATCAGAAAATAAACTTGAAAAATATAAAAGAGTTATAAAGAAGCACCATACAAGCCATTCTCTTCCAGCTAGACTTGATTTTTTTCTCCTTTCTTATAATTCTTCTTCCACGATCAGACATTGTATTGGAAGCGTTTATAGGAATTTTATTGGTTTTCCTACTTGTCTAAGGATTGTGTCTCAGGTGGTATGGAACTTTTTTTTACGGGAACATGTTACTTTTGGACAAGATCTATATAAATGGGGTTTTCTGTCGAAGTCCCATAGCTTAAAAATTGTAGAAAAAGTATTACTTCAGAGATTCTAAAAGTAATCTTAACATATAAATAGCAGTATATATATATATATATATATATATATATATATATATATATATATATATATATATATATATATATATATATACATATATATATATATATATATATATATATAAACATATAACATACAGGGTGGTCAAAAAAAAACTTCCCCTATATATGAAACGCTAGCGGCCTATCCACTCAACCAATCGAACCAAAATTTCAGACATGGTTGTTTGAAGGTATGTGCTGGAGATTGTGATGATTCTAAACAACTCAGAGCTCACGGTTACGGTTACAGGGAGAGAATTTCGAAATTTTAGAATGGCAACATCCACTTTTCCCTTGCGCAAATGGATCAGCGTATTGAAAAACCACAAATGACGTTGGAACGATTGAAGTGCAATGAAAATTGCCGGCCTAAAACATTTGCAAAGAAGAGCATTATAAAGAAGTAATGACAATACAGAGAGGAAAGAAAAAAAAAGCTTTTATTGGAGTGGAAAGTTAAAATTACAGGTTTTCAACGTGTTCGCCTTTGCAGGCGACAACGCATTGCATTCGGAAGATTGTGGACAACAATGTCGAACATAACATGAAAGAAGGAATCTGCATAACTTCACACGTATTATGACATCTTGCAATTCTGACACATCTCGTGGACCAGGCGTGTATACCTTAGATTTCAGATAACCCCAGAAGCAGAAATCCATAGAAGTGTGGTCAGGGAATCGCGGTGGCCACGAAACCGCAAAGTTAAGAGAGATGACTCTATCACCAAAGTGTTGTTGCAGCACTGATCGAACACATTGGGTGACGTGTGGAGGAGCCCCATCTTGCATCCATACAATGTCACTAATGACATTTCGTTGCTACTGTTTAACCCTGTGAATTATGCAAAGTGCGTCAAAGCTCCTCCTCTCTGTGTTGTCATTAGTCATTTATAATGCTCTTTTTTGTAAATGACTTACGCCTCTAATTTTCGTCACTCGCTAATCGTTCCAACGCTATTTGTGGTTTTTCAATACGAATCATCACAATCTCCAGCGCATACCTTCAAACAACCATGTCTGAAATTTTGTTTCGATTGTTTGAGCGGATAGGCCGCTACGGTTTCATATATAGGGGAAGTTTTTTTTTTGGACCACACTGTATATATATATATATTATAATTTTAAATTTACGACAGTAGATTTAATTTTAATTTCTAACTGTATTTGAAAGAACAGAAAGAACATTTTTTCTACAGAAAGCAGTAGATATCATCTCAAAATATTTTAAAATTAATTTAATTTTTTATTCTTCTTCTCTTTGAAACCCTTGAATTTCAATTTTTTTTTTAAGTTATTTCTTCTTTCAACAATGTGTATATTTTCAGCGCACGAGTAAAACATCCTTCAGATAAACAAATGAATATTCCAGTTAAAGTAAGTAATGTCATGTGCATATTTTGTATGCTACTAGAAAGGTCAAGTAAAAGAAAGCATGAAAATTGCTTAAAGAAAATAAAAATGTATTAATTTTTTAAATTGTTGCCAGCAAATTTGGTATATCCGTCTTGTAAGCATTTAAAAAGAAGAATATTTAATATATATATTTTTAATAAGTTTGGCATTTGATGTAAAAGAAAATGTTATCGCATAATTTTAAGAAAACGTTTTTTCTCAATCTTTATCTCAGTTTATAGTGCAAACAGCTTCAAATGGTCTTGAGAAAATAATCTAATATTTTTCAGTTTACACTCTAATAACTTGTACATGAAATTTGACACGATATTGATAGAAATTTGGGATATTTTAAATTTAGTTTGGTTCCAATTTTTTTTTTTTTTTGGGGGGGGGGTTGACTATTGCGGTTTAAAATTTCTGATACCGAAAAAAAAGGTATTTATGAGCATTTTCACAAATTCCTCTTCTTATAGCTTCAGTATTGATCATTGATTTAATTATATTTGAACAAACCAAACAGGGCTTCTTTTTATATTTTTATATTCTCAAGACCTTTTTGATATCTTTTGACATCTCTAAATAAATTTTTCTGCGATTTTTTTTTATAATTTTTGTAATAGTATTAATGATAATCCATAGAATTTTTATATTTTGAAAGGACGTAAATTTAATATTATAATAAATATTCGATACTTATTAAAATGACATTTTTCTAAATCGTATACGGCACACTAAGCAACAAATATATCAACGGAATTTTTAATGCGAATGTATTGGCAAATATATGACTTGTTCTTCCAGTTCAAAATAGTTTTTTAGCATGAATTTTTCAATTCCTCTTTTGAAAGTTGTTTTACGGCAAATACGAAAGGAGAATGAAGTCGGAATTTTTATTCGAGGAATCACTTTAAATGCAAAATTATTCTGGAATTTTTACTTCCGAAATACGCATCTATGTTATATTCGAACAGAATTTTTGGAAAGGCGTTTATTTATTTATTTATTTTTTGTTTATTTGTTTTTTTTAAAGAAAATACAACACAATAACAAGTCTACTTGACAAGAATTATGTCAAGTAAACATTTTTAAATAAATAAAAAAGTACTAGAAACAAATAAATATGTGACCAAGTAATGGGAAAAAATATTTATAATCGTAAATTGGTCTTTTTTTTTTATTTTGAACAAACATTTATACATAATATTTATATAAAGCGATGCATTTCTTTGCTCTCGCCTGGTTTCTTTTTAAATGAAATGCATATTTCTTAACAAGATGTGCTTGTATATGTAGACTATAGGCAAACATAGCGCTGATATAGTTGTGGAAGTATACAAACATCATTTTCTGAATGTCGTACAAGAATACAAACTTCCTTTTCTGAATGTTGTAGAAGAATATAAACCTCATTTTCTGAATGTTGTAGAAGAATACAAACTTCATTTTCTGAATGTTGTAGAAGAATACAAAGGTCATTTTCTGAATGCCTAATAAACTTCTAAAAATTTTACTTACAAGACGGCTTAGAAATGACAAACTACAAGATTTTATTTCCACAGACAAAAACCGTAAAAATGAGAAGTTACAAAAATGACGTAAGAATTGGCATTTGGACTTATTTTTCAATTTATTCTTATATTAAAACATGAAAAATCTGTTCAAACTGAACATTTCAAAAATGGCAGCAAAGAGAATATTTCAACTGAGTAAGTGACATTCTTACAGCATTCTTCCATAGACTGTTATAGCAGATACATGGAAAACAACACGATCGAAACATTGAATTTTATAGGTGGGCCCTACTTCAAAGAAAATCACTTTTTTTTCCGAAATATAGATTGTACAGACAAATGTCATTTCAATCGAAAAAGAAATATTAATCTTGAAAATGACCTTCTGAAACAGCACAAATTCATTCATCGTGCAAACGTTTCATCAAAAGTGAAGAGTTCCTATAACTATCTGGTGTGGCAGTTTTAGAAATTCGTTAATTAATCACATTTTATACAACAGTATGATGAATAGCTATAGATATATTCAGTTAATTTTGATTGGAATTATATCAGAACTATTGGTTGCCTCTGGTTGTTCACTTTCTGTTACGGTTGACGAGAAATTGAAAAAGTATGTCTTTATACCACAAGGGACGAATTAGATCTTGAATACTCAAGTATTGTGTAAAGCATGCGACTTTGCATAAATGTAAAAGATTGAGATATTATTTTTTATTCCTCCCTTTAATATTCTTTTTATTCTTCTATTATATCTCTAAAAATTGCAGAGAAAGCTTCATTCAAACACTGGTAAGAGGTGTGTTAATTCAAATATAGACTAAAACTAAATTTATATTTTGTAGCCTATTTACTATCGATTAAAAAACCAAAATCTGACATATAACTAAAATTATAATCACAAAATCACGTTTCATTTATTTAAATCATTGCATTTTGAAGTTGATTCGTTTACATGCATGCGAAATTATCGATATACAGACAGTCATCCGTAATCCTTTTGGAATTTTGGTACAACATTTGTCAAGAATCTACATTTTGAATGCTAAACCTGTGCATCAGATTATTCTCATCTACTCTGAGTATTTTTGTAATTATTGTTTTTGGAAATAGATATTCTTCCATAGACTTCTTCAATAGACTGTATTATTCCTCCGTAGACTTCTTCAATAGACTGTATTATTCTTCCATAGGCTGCTTCAATAGACTGTATTATTCTTCTATAGACTGTAATTATTGTCATTTGTATTTGGGTAGCCATATAGACATTATCTGGATGAATTTCGTTCAGGATTTCATAGATACTTACATATGTAATATAATAAACCAAATTTCAACTGACTAACTGAAAAAGTTTTTGAGTTGACGGTTTCGCAGACTAAGAGACATAATTCCTAAAATATGTTTTTGGACTTGGAGAGGTCTAGAACATCGAGTCTTTGACAAATCCTCGAGGTGGTATGTATTTTTTAACGATTACTATACTTTCTTTTGTAAAGTAAAATGACTAACTACTCAAATTGCTCTGGACGATAACGCAACTGTCACATTTGTATGAATTACTAATCAACATTTCCATACTACATTTGTTAAACAAGTATGTTTCGAAGTTGAGATTCAAACGACGTCATTTTCCTCAATAAATGTGATTTAACTTCCACTTTATGTCCACTACTCTACATAATTTATATTGAAAGTTATATTTGTAGGGCATGGACTGTTGATATATTATATCAATCTTGCAGTTACATCCCCCTTTTTATGATAAGATATAGGGATATCATAAGCAAATTCAGTTCCTCTTTTGATTGTTCTTTTAGAAATAATTATATATATACTATTTAAGAATATCTTTTTTGTTTTTATTATGTTATTTATGTTTATTATCTATATTTTACAGGTTATTCTTTTTAATGTGTTTCAATCGCTAATTTTTAAAACCAATATAAGTAAATATTTCAAGTTTGTAATATGCTTTATAAAACATACAGAATTATACATTATATTATTAGATTAAATATATATTTAATATAACAGTATAAATACAATACACTCCCGATTATCCGCGGAATTGGGTGGCGCGGCCGCCGCGGATAACAAAAATCGCGGATAATCCGAAAAAAGCTAAAACCGCGTATAGCAAAAGAGAAAACAGTCATTCCAACTTTGAAAAATCGTTTTATGTACAATAAAACGTAAAATAAAGAGCAGGAAATGTTTAACTAACGCTTAATAATTTAGTATATCACTCAAAACTAACCTAAAATGCATTTTGTTAATGAAAACAGAAAAGTGCTTTGTACTTACGAGAGACGTCAAGGATACACAGAAAAATTAATACATATGTACTGTTTTAATACTATAATGTATTATGTAAATTTTTATAAGCATAACTGTAAAACTACACCTTTTTTATCAGTCATTTGTGTTTGCTTCTTGCTTTGGAAGCATTTTCTCTTTGCTTGGAAGCAAAAAAAAAAAATTAATGCGGCAGGCGCGGATAATCGGGAGTCTACTGTATTTAATCAATTTCGGAAAGAATTTTCTGCACTCATATTTGGTAAAATATTTTTGTGGCATTAACTTTTTTAAACAAGAGATATTCTGTTATTTTGCAATCTAAATTGAACGAGTTATGAAATATTTAATATTTATATCATTATTTTATTATTCTATTAGTCTTCTGTTTAAAAAAAATGAGGATTTTTTTTTCTTGTGGGATTAAAAGGCTGTACAGAAGTGTAGTTTTCCCAATTTTTACAATGGTTCATTTATTAAAAGAAATTATTTACGTTCTTTAAATCATTTTTCCTATTGGAAATATATGCTTGTCTCTAATGGAAATTAACTATTCAGTCACGTTTGAAGTGTTATCTTGTTGTTGATAATTTTCAGAATCATGTTTATTCTTCATCAAAAAGGCTACATTTTATATCTTAATACGCTTTTGTCCAGCATTATATTTTTTGTTTTTGAAATTTACTTTGAAATATTTCTTCCTGCTGACTCTAATGAAATTAGGCATTCTTAGGGTAAACTAGATAGACATAGAGAAAATAATTTCTACACAAATTTATAGCATTCTATTAAAGAGAGTAATAAAATAAATAATCCGTTAAAAAAAATAACAAATTGTAAAGATGTGTACAAACAACAAACATTTAGAACAGTAAGGGCCTAATAATTTTCTCTACTCAAAAAGAGCTTCTGGAAACATAAAAAGAGACTCTTTAGACTAGAAAAAAACTATAAACATTTTATTTTAACTAACAAACTATTTTAATTTTCCATGAATTTAAATTTATTATCTAAATAATGAAAGATGTGAAAGAATAGAAATATTATGTTTCAGAATAAACCAATATATGATTTTACATCAGAAAAAAATCCTTTTTTTCTGATGTAAAATCATATATTTGATCATATAATTGAATCATATTTTTGAATAATCTGTAACATTTTTTTTTTTTAATTTTTAGACAAAACGTTACGTTTGTTGCGAAATTTTTATATTACGAACTTAAAGGTAATTTCGTAAAAACCTTCCCTAAAGTAAAATCATTTGGTTTTTTTATGAAAAGAAGTATAAAATAAAAGTCTGAATTCAAAAACATTTTCTCTTTTTGTAATACATCGAATTTGCATAAGGTTTTAATATTCTTCTATAAATAGAAACTCTTTTGTTAATGCTGTGATTTTCTTTTTAAATGTATGGCTTTAAAAGCTTATCATAAATTAAAAGCTTATCGTAACGATGGTATGGCTTAGTAACAAAAACAAATTATTAAAAAAGTAAATGCATTCACTTAGCAAAAAGGAGCCTAGGCTTTTATCTCTGCATTTTATATATATAAAGCCATTTTATAAGAAAAAGAATTAGAATCTTTCTTCAATGCCTTTTCAAATTAATGTCAATTATTCAGAAAATTATTTGCCTTGTCCTTTGGAAATTTTCATATCTCCCCCAAGATGAAAAATATAAAAAAATAAGATCTTTATGGTATTTTTATGCAAATAAATTATTTTAGTAAAATGTCAGACTTATAGATTCTTTCCAGTTGGATCATTATAGCTTTGATAAATATGTTTTTGATAAGATTTTTTTTTCTAAAGATTACTTTTTCAAAATGACTCGACGTATTATGATAATATATTGTTCACATATTGCAAATATTACAATTGAAGAACTATTGCTGTTGAACTGAAAGACTTGTTATTGAAATTAAATAGCTAGGAATATTTCATACATATACCTTAATAATACAACATATAATGTACTGAAAAAGCTATAGTGGACATAGTCAAATCTTGTAAAACAACAATATGCTACAATAAATGCGTTATTTTATTTATTTTTCTTTAATTGTATCATATTTTTTATTAAATCATTTTTACCAAAAGTACTTTTTTTTATAAAAATTAAAATTTTGGCACATTTTCTAGTTTATCATACAAATTTTATAAGATACTGAAGATAAATATAACCCATACTCTCTATAATTCTTTAAACTTAGTGAAGTCGTGTAGTATCTGACATATAAATTTGATGCTTGCTCAAAACTATTCGGAAATCAGCAAGATAGTAAAGAAGAATATATTTGAGACTAGCCGCCTTTGGCGATTAAATTAACTGATTTGCCGGGAATATTTATTATATTCAATTTCGGTTAAATCATTTAGATACAATTGCCGTTAAATTATCAGTCAATAAAGTCATGTTATTTGAACAGTTTTTGATAGATTCATAGAAAGCATGAATTTTCCCAATGGAGATCTATCCCATGATATCATAACATTGCATAAAAAGAATTACCGGGTTCTTCGCTTTTCTAGCTTTCCAATTATTACAAATGTACTTATTATTTGTTTTGTAATTTGCATAGACATAAAAATAAATATTTTTTTCCTTTGTTTTCAACAACTGCAGAAAATCTAGCTATTAAATATTGGATGAAAAAATAAAAGCGATTTGAATTTTACATCAACAATGTAATCTGTTTCCAAAAAATATTTTTTTGCAATTTGGTAAACTGTAGGAAAATTTTACAAGATTACTAAATTAATATAATTAAAATTACAATTTTTTTTTCGAATTTCAAAACAGTGTAAAAGCCAACTTTGTGCAATAATATTTTTGGAAGTTATTGTGGATAAATTTCAAAATTCATTAAAATTTTTAATTAGTTAAAATTCTAATAAAAATTCAAAAACTCGATCAAAATTCACATTTTATCTTCAAGAATATATATGTGACAAATTTTGAATCTTTAAACCAAACAGTAACGTCTGATCACTACACTGAGACACATAAGTACACACATTATTTTTAATTGTTGGTAGAAATTAATAAATCTACAATTTTGGGCTTAGATTAAAATTATTTATATGTTCTTTCCAATGTAGAACTCATTCTTCCTTCTATTTTGTCGGTTCTAAAATTAAATAATGGTTGAAAAAACGATCTGACATATGCGATTAATAATATGAATTTATAACAAAAAAGGTACACATATTTTTTAACCTCTGACCTATTGTCTTGCATTTATATATCGCATCTGAAGTAATTCAGTCAATTTCCTACCTTTAAAATATTCCTTGAGAATCCAAAAGCAATCAAAAGAGGTTAAAAAATTGCACTTATCAAAAAATCGTAATTTTACCTATTCGTATATTTATTACAGCATTCACAAATTTTTAAAAGCATTTAATCAAATTAAACATCCGCAGGATATTTATTAAATTATACTATCACATCTTATCCTATACAACAAAAACATACAACTTTCTTTGGTTCAAAACGCTCTAATCAATCCTTTAAGTTTTTCATGTCTTGGCCAATTTTTGAAGCTGAGTTCATAGTTGGCTTAAAGATTTAAAAACATCCGATTTTATCTTCAAGATAGCTCACTTATTTTAAATCCTTTTAACACGTTATCGATTCTGAAAGTTTCACTTGAATTTCAATCTACGTATGAGTAAACAAATGTCGTACTGTTCTCCCTTTCTTTCTGGTTTTAATTTCCTCATTGATCTCGCCAAACCTTTTTCTCCTGTTTGATTTATACCGAAACAGATCGTCTCAAATGAACTACTTTCATCTAACTCTGCTTCACGTAATGCAACTGTTTGCTTATGACTCAAACTTCATTGTTCAATTTTGTAAAAATTCATTATTTAGATTCGAGAAATCATCTAATTAGTTTAAGACTAATTAGGCAAAATTGAAGTCAATTTTTTAATTCATTTTACAATTTTTTACCTCAAAAGACATAAAAGATTGGGTATCAATAAAAATTTCTTTATTCTGTTTACAAAGATATTATGAGAGTTTCAACAATAAACAATTTAAACATATCTGAGGAAGAATTTAAAATAGCATTAATTGCTCACAATGGCATAAAATCCCTTTAAATCATTTATCAATTTTTAAATATTTATGATATCATGTGCAATCAATTCACATTATAAGTATAAATATAAAAAATAATTCGTATCAGAATGGAACTTTGTAAACAATTAAAGATTAATTAATATGTCAAATTCGAGGATTATTCATGTTTATTTAGTAAACTTTACAATATCCTTCAAATTATTATATTGTTGTGAGCTTCCGTATTCTTATATTATAAAAGGACATCATTGAATTCAATATAATAAAGGGAAAATATACGAAAATTAATTTCCTAAATATAACTGAAAGTGTACATAATAAATGCACTTCATGCAAAAAATAGTGAAATAATGTTTCATTTAATTAAAATAATTTAATTTTAAACAACTGGATGGAAGTCTTTGAAACCCTGAAAATATTTTTAAAAAAATAATAAGTGCTACTGGATTTGTTCTGTTGCGGATGCTCAAAACAACTTCGAAGATTTTTTTCCCTTTCTGAACTAAACACCTTTTATGGATTTAAGAGCACATTAGGGCAAAATAATTTTTTTTTTTCTTCTCAGTCAAATTCAGCTGCAAACTGTTCATTTTTATTGAAATTTACGGACGAGAATAATTTAGCACTCACTGAATTCATTTGTTTTTCAATTGACATGTTTTATGAAATAAATTTGTTTTTAGTATTACAACTTCTCTTTTCAGTGTTACCTTTTAATCAGTTTCAATTGCTCTTTCGTTGTAGTTAATTTTTAATTCTTTTCTTTCTGAGTTTTAATAATAAACTGGTATCAAATGCAGAACTAGAGCATAATGAATGCATTTTTATTCCAATAATTCTTTCTTATTTTCATTTCACTTTGTATTCGAATAATGTGTTCAAACATTTTGTGACTTCTGTTGTTAAATCGTTCAGCTTATCATTTTTTTCTTATTGGATATAATTACCCTTTTGTCATCGCATATTTTTATTTGCCAGTACTTACAGCATGAAGCCAAACAACATAATAATAATTCGGAAAAAGTTGTGATTATATTTGCTCTTTGTTTTAGTTTTATTGGGTTTTATCCAACAAATGTATTTTTAAAAATACTAAATTTCTCTAGCTAATTAATAAATATTTAATTCAACTCAACATAAAATAGAACCGTTTCAAGAATTTTATTTATGTAATTCTGCTAGAGAATATTTTTAAACATATTTTAAAATGAAATCAATCAGAATAATACTGCAAACAAGGAAAACAGAATTTTCCTATAAAATCTTTAGGAATAATAATATAATTTTTAATATTCTAATCTTTCGTTAAAAATTTTCTTCGTTTGACATTGATAATATTTATAATAAAAACAAATTTATTTGTGTATTTTTTCTACTCCTAAAAAAAGTTTGTATTCCGCATATTTTATAATAAAAAACGCTTTCCATATTTATCGAACAAATAACGGTCTTCACAACTTTATATGCAGACACAATTCAATTAAAAATTTAATTTGTATGCGTTTTAACAATTATTCGAAATCCTATTATCAAAGGGCTTTTTTTCTTAATTCTTATAGAAAGATTTATTTTTATAGTCCTATATTGCTTTAAATATTAGATAACTTTAATCAACTAAATAATATATATATAATGCATTGAAAAATTTTCATATTTTATTTCCTTTTAACTTAATTTATGGTGTTATATGTTGCTAACAGGAATTTGCGGATATCGTTACCTCGCTAAAAAATAATAATTTTTATTAAGTTTTACTTTTAGAAATATTTACAAATAGCTCAGTCTATAATTCCCTTAAATTATTGATTTGTTTCAACCATTATATAAGCTTTCAGAAATTAAATATCTTTTTGATATTTTCTAACTCGATACATAAGGAAATTCAAGCATATTTTTTATTCCGTTTGTTTATTTTCCTTTTGTGAAATTTCAGATTTTTTATCTGCGAAATTTAATAATAAAGAAACAGCAATTTAATGTTTTTAAAATATGTGGTAGTTTAATTTTTGCTGGCGAAGCCAACAACGACTTTAGAATGTATGCTTTACTATGTGCGTTTCTCTGGCGAATTTTTTATTTATTGTGTTTCATTAAAAATAGTCTATTAGTTGAATAGATATTGAATTATATGGTAACTCTTTGTGATTCGTTACTGTTTTCGGAGGGGGGGGGGGGTAATTTTCTTTCATATTGAATGCAATATCCTTTTAATACCAAAAAAAGCAAAAATTAAGCAAAGGTATAGAAAACTTTATGCGTATTACAACATTGTATGATTATTATAAGGTTTATTTTCTCTACCACTCTTAGATGCTTAGGACGCTGCAGAGAAACTAACAGCTCATATGAAATTATATTCAGTTTTTCACTTATTTTCCGTTTCTAAAAAACAAGAATATTTTGAGACGCATTGTATGTATGCAATCACACCATGAGCACTTTTGGTTGCTTTCAACTACGGCTTTTATCTTAATAGGAACATTATAAACCTAAAAATGGAAATGAAATAAATAAAAAAAAACATCTTGTATGAAGATAAATAATAATATATAAAATACAATTATTGAGAATCATATGGGTTTTACAAAAAAATTTAATATCATTGGAAAGGTATTAAATGTATTTAAAAGGACATTAGTGTTGCAAAAGGAAAATATGGTATTTAAGAGAAAGAGAATATATTGTAATTTAGCAGGAAAACGTATATATCATAAGCTATTCTGAGCAAATAGGAATTGGAAAGAATAGATTTCATTTGGATGTTCTAAAAGGCTTGCAAAAATATTTCTATGTTGTTTCACAATGTATTCAGTCTCCCAGTTTGAATGAATTTGTGTGAATGAATTTCTAATGCATTTGCTGCAAAAAGAAGAACTTTATTTAGAATTAATTGGAATTTATTTTCGTTAATCTTAGCTGCTGATCCCGGATGGGAGATAAATACATGAGTGTGTTGGATTGCTGCCTAGATAAAAGTAGTTTGCATTTGAGTGATTACTTGGAAAAATCTACCATTCCATGGCAACTACAAATAATATTTTACCCCAAAAAGGATTTGATACATAATATAAGAGATTAAATATTAGCTTATTATACAATTTTACATCAGGATATTCAGTAACATTCCTGTTGTATCTACTAGAACTAGATAAGAGACTTTGGCGTTAAAACTTCATTTAATTTTCAAATGAAATAAAATTAATTTCCAGATTAATTCCCAAAAATTCAACTTTAGTACTTGTAGAATTGTAATTTACTTGTATAATCCCACATTCAAGAAAAATTTAAATTATACATTTTCTTTAGGAATGCTGTATTTAGACTTTAAGCTGATTTGAAACATTCTCTGGTAATGCTGTGGAAGAGTTCTTTCTATATAGTTTTAGTAGAAAAAATGAATTATGATACTTACCGCAGACAAACGAAACAAAAATTTTCAATTAAATAAGGATTTAGAATTTTTCGTATGCAATTTTTGGAAACAATTACACAATAATCTTCAATTAATTGAATTGATAATATTTTGAAATATTAAAATGTGTTTTTCATTTCTATATGTAATCTAAATTATAGAAGATTAAAGTTTCCAGCATGATAATTAAATTGGCATACAAAAATGTTACTGATTTAATTACTGAGATTATATAAAAGGATCTGAATAATAATTAGTTTCTATGTAAAATGCTAACATATTGAGCGGAGTAAAAGACAAATTATTTTTCAGAAACTTAAAGGCATTTTTATAACTCTGATACTAAAAGAACTTTTAAAACTCTGATGCTAGATTTATATAAAAATGTTATAAAATTCTGAATTATAATTTTTGAAGCTTGAAAAATTAATATGGTTAATATCACTGTTTAATGCGTGTAAGTAACAGCAAAGAGAATAGGAAATATTATTCAATAAAGCTTTTTTTAGATAAATATTGCTTTTTAATTTTTCTTTCTTCTTAAATTGGAATTTAAATAAGTGAAGAAATATTAGAGCAGCAGAACATTCTTTTCGGTAAATGCAGAGTTAATTTTCTCTTTAAGGCTGCCAAATTATAAATAAAATTTTCCTCTAACAAATTTTCAGGCGAATGCAAATCAAGCACAAAAGTATACTTCAACGCAGTAAGTTCATAATTTTATTGTTGTCAAATCTTTAATCTTTTTTGATGACCAGCCAGTTCGCCGAAAAAGATCGATTATGCTTATTTTCAATGAAATCTCTTTGATAATTTGGTTTACTTAAGAAGATAATTTTAAATTTATAATTTCGATAACCATTTACCCATGCTCTTGAGTCGCCTTTCTCTTGTTCTGTTCATTATCTACATGAACATTCCTAAGGGAGTCATGCTAGCATCAAAATATCTGGTCACTTTTCATAAAGCAATATTTTAGTTCCATTAACATGCCATTAAATGAATAAAAGATCAGAAGCTACAATCCTTGAGTTTACTGCGTTTTTAATATAATACATCATTTATATACATTCCATAAAAATCGATGAAAGGAAAAAAAGAAAGAAATGGAATCTAGGAGTATATTAGTATGGCTTTTGACAATGGAATATAAATCAAATAAATCTGTGTATAAATTAAGAAAGTGGTTTGAAATTTCAATGGAACAATGAGTTAAACGTAAGTAAATGTATAAAATATGTAACAAAATTGTACTTGAAAATTTATTGAAATTAAAAAAAAAATAGAAAATAATTCATTTAGTATCATTAAAAATATAATATTCTAAATTCCAAAATGGTGCAAAATGCATTCTTGCAAATGCAAAATTATCTATTACGAATTCAAATGCAAAAGCTGCACTAAATTTTTAATTTACTGAAATTCAGATTAAACTTTCAACGAAATCACTACTAAGCGTACAATTTTATCCTTCAGAATTATTTTGTTATATATTTGGTAGTTTCAGATCCAATAGTCTGTCCTTAAGTCTGAAACACATTTTTTTTTTCAATATAAATAGAACATCAGGGCTGATATGCGAGAATCCGCATCCTATTTTACTCAAATTTAGAAATAAATAACTTAAAATATAAATTATGACTGCGAGAGCTGTTGCTCATTCAAAAGCTCTATTAAAATTTACACAATATAGTATCATAGTTTAATTGGATGGTTAGTTAAAATTAATGGACCTATAAATTGATCTAGATCAAACTTATAAGCGGAGGGCACGAGGTTGAAAATTCAGTTCGGAATGAGATTTAATATAAAGTTAGTTTATATTTAGAATGTTCATTCACAAAAATATTAAAGCGCAATGGCCAGCCAATTTCGAGAAAATGGCTCTCAAACTTTCTGCATAGCTTATATATTAACAATGTGCTTCCGGTTCCGAGTTCGAGTAGTATAGTGGTTAAGATATTGGCGAAGTAAACAGGAGAACCGAGTTCATTCCTGGAGTGGTATTAATTTATTTATTTATTTTTAAATTTATTTGAAATTAATTTATAAACAATTTTAATTAATATGTTTTACATTTTTTATGTAAAAATAAATATTTATTAGCTTAATATGTGGATTACAATTTAATTTTTAGAAGAAAAATAATTAAAAACATGAATGCATTTTTTTAAATATCTAGAATTACTTGTAATAAATTAACAATTTAAATATGGTTTCAATTAATATGATACTCATTTTTATATGGAAAAAATAAGCTTATTTTCTCTTAATGCATAAGTTAAAACTAATTTTTTAAAAGAAAAATAATTTTGTTCATGTATATTGTTCTTGAATTATAACTACAATTTAATTTTTAAGTGTTAAAATAATTTTAAATATAATTTTAACTATGAAAATATTTCAAAATAACTATTTTGATCTGAAAATCATTAAAAGTTTAAAATTTTTGGATTTTAATAAAGATAAATTATTTATAACAACTCAACAAAACCGTATTTATATCAGGAATTAAAGAGAGCAGCTGAAATAAATAAAATTATATCCACAAACATTCAAAATATTAATAATTGAAAAGAAAAACTTGAAAGCAGGTGTTATGGAATGCATAAGCAGATATATTTCAATAGTTTTAGTAACATACAATATGCTGTATGCGTTGACCGATTTTCTGAAGAAAAACAAATATTTTTTAAGATAAATGAAATTTGTTTTTTTATCGATTCTTTTAAAGTTTCTCTTGTGGATAATCATGATTTATGAATTTTGCAAGATGCCAAAATAATCTATCTTGTTTAAAATGTTTTATGATAATTCTGTCTCTTGTATGTAAAAAAAAAAATAATGAAATATTTTCAGGATGCCAGTAATTTAATTAACGTTTATAATCATTTAAGTTATGTATGTAATTATTTTTTCTTCCGAAAAATAAAATTATAGTTCAAATATTATGCGAATGAATGTTTATTTTTAAGGGAGATTTATTTTTAAACCTTTCATTTTTTATTGATAAAAAGTTACATATTTATCAAAATTGTATGCAATTTTATTTAAGTAATTTTTTAAAAGAAAACGTTTTTATATCTTTTTTTAAATTATAGTTCAGGAAGTAAGAAAGAATATTTTTATTTTTTCCATATAAAAAGGATTATTAAATTAATTGAAACCATCTTTAAATTGTTAATTTTAATAATAGTTTATTAACTCAATTATTTAATTTAACTATTTAATTTTAATAACTATTAGTTATAATAATTTTATAACTAATAACTATTTAATTTTAATTAATAGTTAAAAAAATGCACTCATACTTATAATTATTTTTCTTCTAAAAATTAAATTGCAATCTACGGAATCTGAGAATAAATATTTATATTTGTATAAAAAAACGTAAAACATTAACTAAACCTGTTTGTAAATTAATTTCAAATAGATTTTAAAAAAATAAAAAGTACCTCTTCAGGGTCGAACTCGGGTCTCCCTTTTACTACGGCAGTATCTTAACCACTATATTATTCGCAGTGGTGGCGCAGTGTCGGCATATAAGCTATGCAGAAGGTTTGAGGGCCATTTTCTCGAAATTGGTTGGCCATTGCGCTGTAATATTTTCATTTGTGAACATTCAAAATGTATAGTAACCTTATACTATATCTCATGGCGAAATGAATTTTCAGCCTCGTGCCCTCCCCTTGTTAGATTAAAATTTGTTTTTAACAGTTTCTATAGGATGGGATTCTCTTGTGCTTTGTACTCCATATATGTGGCGTTTCCGTCCTGTGTATATGCATGTTTCCGATGAATCTTAGGGTATTCTACGAGATATTAAATTAATGTTAAATTGAATTCATTGGTTTAAGTTATATAATTTTCATAACAAACATGAAAAGATGCATTTTCTTAGAGAAGTATTTAACCAATTTTCTGTATTGCATTATTACTTTAGGATGCAAGAATAAAACTGTATAAGTTGTAGGTCAAATGATCAAATTCATTTAAAAACTGTGAATTTCTTATCTTCATATAACCAATGTATTAATTTATTTTCAAATATGTAAACATATTTTCTTCTTCACATTTTCTTTTTTAAATTTTCACATGAAACAGTTGTTTTGCAGAGTTGCTATGTCTAATAAAAATGTTTTTTAAGGAAAGAATTTTCTAGAAATAAAACCCTAAGGGCATCCCGAAATCGCAGTTTTAAGCTTCTAACTATATGAAAAAAAACTTGAATCATTCCATTTTTTTTTTTTTTTTTTTGGAAAAAGTTGTAAAATAAATATCTCATCCCTTTTCCGGCTTAAAGCAAAGACTGCACTATAATATACTCCATTATAGACATATATAGAATAATACTATAAACAAATATAGAATATAATCCATCCAGACATATATAGAAGAAGAATATTTTAAAATGCCTGAGCCATCAAATATATTTCAGAATAATTTAAAACTAAACTATATTTGCCTATATGTTAGTAGAGGAGCCTCAGAGAAGTGACGATCGAACATTGATAGTTGTTCTCTTTCCGAAATAAGGTCGAAAAATAAGCTGGAAAGACGTAAAAAACGCCATTGAAAAGAACTATTCAAACCATTTTATAGTTGCTGGACTTAGAGGGTCTTTTTTTCTTTTTCCCTTCTTGCGATCGCACAGAGTTTTCTGAAGAGCCTACGGTTTTCTGTTCTTTTTAGCCCAAGGATCGAGTCTCAGGTATTATAAAGCAGATCTTCTCGTTTCCTCAAGTGAAGATTATACATATTTGAACAAGTATACCGTAGTACGAATTGAGCTTTTATTTAGTAATATATGTAATGAACAGGTCGATAAATATTTTAATTACGAATCTCGTTGCAATCAATTCCTCCATGTGAAAACTAAATATGGAATCAGTTCTTTTCGATTTTTTTTTCAGGAAAGTAATCTACATTTGCTTACATAATTAGAATTAGCAGATCTTTACTTCATACAATACATTAAATAGTGCTAGATAGGATAAATTAGCTATACCATTTTCCTATTGTGTTTCACACATGAATAATGCTTTAAATCTTAGACTAAGTATAATAAAAAAATAACACCACCAGATTTTATTATAAATAACCATCATATTTATAGGATTCTAATTAATTACGAGCAAATCAACATAATTATGAATGAATTGTTTGTTTTTTTTCAAATATAAAATAAAGAATCAGAATAAAAATTTTAACTTAATAAATATTTTTAATTCTCGATCATTTTTACCTTATTATAGCAAAATTGTTATATTTTTGACGTATAACTGGTATCATATATGATCGTTTGTGGAAACCAATGAGCCTTGAGACTTTGAAAAAGATGATATCTCATCTAATCTTTATCATGGAAAGTAAACAAATATGAAATATCAGATACGATATGATTGTCTTTATATAATTCGCTGTAATATACTTATTTGCAACATTGCGACTATGTATGTTATTTAAGACGCCAATTTTGAAGGTTTTTGGATAATTATCTATATAAAATGGTTTATAAATACCTTTTGGTATAAAACTTATAATACAAAAAATAACAAAAGCCAACACTTGTTCTAATGTCAATATGAAAGAATTCTCCATAAGAAGTCTCTGATTTAAAAAAAATTAAGAATTTTCCTTGCACAAAGATATGATGTTGAATAAAATTATCTTATAGCCATTAAATAATGCTACTATGTAAAATGCAGTACCTAATATTGCTTACTTCACCTACCGTAAAAAAAAGATATTTACTTTTAAAGGAATTTACATATCAGAAAAAATGCTGTTAATGCTATGACATGATAAAGGATTTTTCTGTATCATGTAATAACAATAATAAACACTATTTTTCATCAAAACACCTTCCGCTCTTATTATTCATAAAATCTATGAACTCTCCACAGGAATAAATTCTGTTTCAGCTTTTATAATCAAGCGCTTAGCCAAACTTAAATGTTGTAGGAAATTCTAATTTCTTGAACGAACAAACACAACCTAAAGAAATATCAGTATAAAACTTCAGTTTCGGTCTAAAAATGAAAAAAAAGAAAGCAAAGTAATTATAGATCTTTAAATTGCAAAGGATGGGAAATTTCGCCCGTTTCTTCAATTGCTCGGCCAATCTGCTATTGAGTTGTGTTTGGTCTTTTTAAAATCTATATGTTTGACCTTTTTAAAATCCTCTTTTCCAATCGCTTCTTTTAATTTAGATTTATCTTTTCAGATCTCTGACAAAAGTGTTAAATTTAAAAAAAAGTTTAGAAAACATTTTAAATGTTTGTTTAAATTAAATAAAAGTTAAGAATGTTGTATATTTACTTTAGATGCATGTTCTGGTAGTTGCCAAAGATTAGGAAAAAGAAAGAAGTAAGAATGTTTAAAGGAAATGAAAATTTAATCCCATTTTGCTTCTTCCTTTAAAATTTTTGTTGTTTCGAGCTTTGCCGGTGTTTATTCTTATATATTTTCTCTGGCGTTCTTGAAAGATATTTTTTAGACTTTGGATTTGGAATTGCAAAAATAATATTAGAATAGTTGGCTACAAAATGTACATTTTACTCAGAATTTTTACAGTATTGGAAAACAACCATTAACCAAGTTGCAAATGTAAATACTTTCTAATCGTTCTTATCTGATGCTTTTAATTTTCACATCTGATGCATTAATCGCAAATCTATTTTATTTAATGTGGAGTTACTTTTTTATAAAACTCTCGTGGACTTCGCATTTTGACTTTTAAAACTTTCGTTAATTACATTTATAGCCAGTAAATGATATTGCGCACAAGTGCTCTATTTTATCGTATTAATGGAAAAAAAATGTTTTATAAATTGTGATTTAAGAACAATTAATTGCTATCTTAAATTTTTTAACCTATTTATTTTGTTTATTTATCAGGATGTAAAATAGAGCTTAAAATTTTTTAGTAATTGAAATATTTTTATTAAACAATAAATATGTCTGAAATTAAACGATGTGACAAATTCTAAAAAGAATTCGGAGCAAGTTAAAAACTCGTGTTCCCCTCATATTTCGATCTATGTCGTTAGATGTCTTGCTTTAATTAATATCGTGCCAATTGCTATATTCTGGTTAAAGTAATTCATGAGGAATTGCAGATCGCAATTAAAAATATTAACCGTTTACGCTGAGAAGACAGAATGGAAAGAAAACAAACATATACTTACATATCAAGTTGATATTATTCAATCACCTTAAAACGAAACAAGCGAATGTATATGGAGATACCACACAATGTAGAAAGTAATAAATAAAATGAATGTGTAGAAGTAATAAATAAACTGAACGTGTAGAAGTAATAAATAAAATGAACGTCATTGTAGAACAAATTATTATCTTCTATACTTAGAATAAAGCTCAATGTGTGTGATTGTGTGTGTGTGTGTGTGTGTGTGTGTGTGTGTGTGTGTGTGTGTGTGTGTGTGTGTGTGTGTGTGTGTGTGTGTGTGTGTGTGTGTGTGTGTGTGTGTGTGTGTGTGTGTGTGTGTGTGTGTGTGTTGACGTTTTACAAGCCAGACCATTCAACCTACAGCTAACAAATTTGGCACGTGTATATCTTGGATTCCAGGAATGCGCACCTTGAGCGATTTTTTTGAGTTTTTAATTATAATTTTAATTAATTAAAAATTAAGTGAAATCTTGGCATTTTTTCGTTATAACTTCCGAAAATATTATCACACAAAAATGATTGTTACATAAAGTTATAGTTCAAAAATTATCTTTTTTATGACACCAATGTTTTAATCCATAAATAAAGTTCCTATTCTTAATGAATCGTTTAAAAAGTATTTTAACCATATTTTTCAACAATTTATTTTGCCCAAAATATAATTTAACCTGCACGAGCAAGTTACGCTTCAATGGGAAAAAATTAATTTTTATCAACTTGTTACCATCATATTGACAGAAGCTCAAATTAAAAATTAAATCAAATATTATTGCAAATTAAACAAAAGTGTTATTTTCAGCACATGTCTGTATTAAGTGAAATAAATATGACAAAAAAACAGTAAAGTTACATAAATCAAAACATTTACATTTAATAGTTAAAATTTATAAAAAAAGAAGAAAAGAGGTAGAAACATTTAAGAAAATATGACAGAAATAAAATGGATATCATTGAATAGCTATTTTTTTTATTTGCATAATACAGTTTAAAATGTTTTTGTGTGATAATCCGCTCTGAAGTTATTGTACAAAAATTTTAATATTTAAATCAATTTTAAATTAATAAAAAAATGAAATCCCTTTTTGAAAATTTCGTATATCATGTGACAGCGTTATTATTTTTTAAATCATTGTTTGTCTTAATTGATTTAAATCATTAGCCAGATTAAAACGGATTAAGCCAGATTTATTTAAAAGTTGAAGTGATAAAAGTATTTCGCAGAATATGATTCCTTAGGGCAAAAGGAATATGTAAAATTTAAACTTAATAATTTTGTCATACATACATTTATTGACGGAAATAAAATAAAGTATTTTTATTTGCATCATTAAAATATTATGAAGTTGAAATTGAATTTTACATGAATCAGATTCATTGAAAAATTGAATTTTACAATGAATCAGAAACGTTTTTCTAATAATTCTTTAAGATATTATTTAAACTACGAAAATTATTTTGCAGTGCTGATACAACTTCAATGCCGAATAACTCTGCTTTCAGTTTTCATATTTTAAAAAAGACATGGCTGGTTTCAGTGAAAAATATTTTTATATTAATTGCAGTTTAATATTTACACTCTAATTTAAAATTGAAATTTAAGGGGCTATGACAGAAAATTAAAGACAGTGATATATAATACAATGAACAGAACTGTTTAAGGCTTACATAATAGAATGACTGAATTATATAACTATCAAAATCTGAAGCTTAAAAATATTTTGCTGAAAACGCTATTACGAGATCAAGTTATATAAAATAATTAATTGAAAATTTTAGCAATCATTAATACTAGCGAACAGGCTGGTCACCAAAGGTGGCTAGTAAATATTAAATCTGAACAATTTAGACTTCCTCTTTTCTTATCTTAAAGAACTACAAAAGGAACTCTGAAAAGCCTTCAAAGATTCAAGATATGTATGAGTTAGCTACAATCGAAATCTTAAAAAAAAAATATTGATATTAGAAACGCATTTGAGTTATTTGAAGTTTTTTTACGTATCTCTGCACTTATATATCAAAAAGAAAATTCAAAATGCTTCTCTTTCTGTTGTGTATACTAAGCCAAAGTTAGTATTTACAGAAGAAAAGAATCTTTTTACTTGCTGAAAATGCAAATATTTATTTCACGTTGCTTCCACTGGTAATAAGAAAACTCTCAAAATATATCTTTTTCTTGGCACGAAAATAAAGTGGCTGAACAGTTTATTTAGTAAACATATGAAAAGGATTTCAAGACTGTCCTTATGCAAACGAGAGTCAACATCTCTGTGCCAAGTGACACTGTTCAACAAAAAAAGAAAACATAGAGATTTATTTTAAATATCAAGAGTTCCTCCAAAAATATAACTTCTCAGCATCTAAAATGTGTAACATCGATGAGACAGAGATTAAAACTTTCGAAAAGCTTGTATCTGCATGTGACCAAAAGCAAAACGAACGCTCGTATTTCTACTGAAAATATTATGTGTATCAGTGTTCCACCAATATGTGTGTTTTCTAAAATATAATACACGGATATATTTGTCCAAAGTGTCCCGAATGAATTCATTGGCACTGGCATTTCTTGAGTTTGGATGAACAAAAACGAATTTATCAAATTCACGGATTATTTCAATAAATATGTACACCCTAAGAAGGAGAAGCATGCCCTGCTAATGTTCCGTTCTAATCGGAGCTCAAATAACAGATATTAACATCGCATTATTAAATTAAGCCTAGGATAACCATAAAGTCATGTTCTCCTTTCTTCCATATTTATCCCATCACTTCCAGTCCTGGATTTGATTGTTTATAGTCCGTTCAGAAACTATTTACTTAAACAGAGCATAAGAAACCTAGATGAATAATAATCCATGCAAATCCACGACCATTTACGACATTTCGAACGTAGTGAAGTTTATCACCCTCTTACCATCATGAGTTGTTTCGAACCATGCTGGGCCTTTAAATATTGACATGTTTTAAGATATTTGCTTTGAACCATCCTATGTTCTTAATTACGCAAATCCTAATGCAGAGAAAATAAAAGAAACAATTTTATTGAAACAAATTGGGCGTCACTCATTTCATCAGTTTAGGTCTTCAGAATCCAGTATAGGACAATCAGTGCCGAAAATGAATTTCAGCTTTACTGAGGATATAAATCAGATCATTGTTGAAATGTCTATTGATTGAATTCTAGGTCATCAAATTAGCTGGAACAGAAAGTTCGATTCGATGTCGTAGACGTAGTCACTTTTAGAAGTGTTCATATAGACAGTGAACAAAACATCTGTAAGACAATTAAAATAACATAATTTTGAAATCTGAGAAATTGTATGTGAAATTATATGTGAACATGGATGTGAAATTATATCTAAGCGATTTAACTGATATTAAGTCTAACCAATCTCATCACCTAACCAACTAGTCGTCAAAGGCGACTAATTTTTAGAAAGAAAGAGAATTGAATGGATGACTATAGTCTTAAATATCAGTGCAATAATAAAAATGTAAGAATTTCTAATTTATAACTATCTAAACAATAATATAATGTCAAAGTATTCAAAACAAGCAAGCTTAATAATCAAAACAAACAAACTTATTCTTTAATCTGCTGATAAACTAGATTAATAATTAGATTATATAACTAAGCTAATTATATTTTAAGGTAGCCGACTACGTTCGAAGCAATATTTTTGAAAAATTGGATTTTTTAAAAACTATTTATGGTTTTTAGATGTATTGTCAATTATAAACACTATATATACAAAAAAAATTATTTGGAAATATAATATATTTTGAGAAATAGGAAAATTTGTAGTAAATTTTAATGAAATTTAACCTAAATGGTTAACACTCTACACAAAATTGTAATGCAGCAATCCTATTTTTCTTTGTACACAAGTTATAGAATATAATGGTGAATGAAATGAACCAAAATCTAAGAAACATTTTGAGATGCAAAGAAATTATGGGTAAAAATGTACGTATATATACATTTTTTCCATACATTTACAACTTAGTTTTTCTAAAAACACCTATAAATGAAAAAGTATTTCACCAACAATAAAACTTTTGGTTCATTTCATTGCCCACAGTATTTAAAACACACGCTGAAATTTTTATGTAAATACCTCTATTAGTTTTTGAGATATCATGTTAACGATGGATAATTTTTATGAAAATTAAAGTTTAAGAAAATTGAAGTTAAAGAAATATTTTAGCTAAAAAATTGTTTAAAATTCTCCTGGATGATAGATCAGACCTTCCTTTTCCTAGAAAATACTATTTTGGAAAGAGGAAAGCCTGAACTACAAGAAATAATAATAAAAGAAGAATTCGCCAATGTGGTCGAAAACCAGTGTTTTTAATGTAGTCGGATACCTTAAATCTAAATTTGCATTAGAATTTCTTCCAAATTTATTTGCCAAATTTTATTCTTCGCTAAATATTTAAATTATTAAAAATTTTGTTTTTTCTCGAAATTTCCATTCGACATTGAATTTTAATCCATCATTTCCTATAAATGTTATCTTTAAATCGTATTTTTTTAAAATTAGTCGATGATTATTAATAAAAAATACGCATATAGAAATATTTCTAAGAAATTAATAATATAATTAATATCGCTCTTAAGCAGACATTAGAGAGATACATATATTTTAATGCAATTTAAAATTTTAACAGTGTTAATTATAAATTTATTTATAATTTATTACATCAAAACGGCTGAGTGAATATCATTTTCATCTTAAAACATGAATAAAGAAGCGTTTTTCTTAATCTTTTGAGACGAAATTTTATTTAGAAAAGCAAATTAAGATTTTTTTCAAAATTAAAATGCAAATTTTTAAATATAAATGAATAATTATTTCATGTCAATGAATACTCTCTGCTATTATGCAGATAATTTAATTAAAGGTTTTTAGAAGTAAAACGCACTATTTCTTTAATCAAATAAACGTACTCAAATATTGAGTGGATAGAAATCGTGTAAAACATTTAAAATTAGTAAAAAATTTTATGAGTTCTTAAGTAGAAATACTCGTTTGTATTATATTCTATATTCTAAGAATTAAATTCTACTATTTGTGAGCATTAAATTCCAGTTTTTTTGCAAGAATTAAAAATAATACAAAAAATATAAAATAATTAGTATTTAAAAAAACGTGTTCAAAAATTTAAGTTTTCCTGAAAATACTTTTTTACATCCTAATAAGTACCATATTTAGTTTATTCTTAAGTTCAACGAAAATGGAAGGCAAAAGATGTTACAAAAAAAAGCAAACTTAATTTTTTTAACTCAATTCAAATGTTCTCCATAATTGCGTGCTATAGAAAATTCCGCCGTACAACATTATTTTTTTAATAAAAACTGTAACTGTGAATAAGTTACTCATATTGCGGGATTATCTAAATAGAGGTTATTTGTTAATGCTTATGCATGCAAGGGAGAAATATTCAACATATTCCTTAGAAACGAGTTTTAAAAATTTTAATTTAAACTCTTTTTTAAAAAAAAAATTCAAATTTAGGTTGGCTTAAAGCTTTTTTTGAACATTCTTTCAAATTTAATTTCGTCTTTAATTTAAAAGTTATATTTGATAGCAGAAAACAAAAAAAAGAATCAAAATAAAGTTCATAATTGTTTTTTCATATTATCTCAAACGTTTAATAAATAAAATATGTAACTATTCCCACTTTATTCATATATTCCTTTCTAGAAAAAAAGAAAAATTAAATTAAAATTAAAAGGAAATAAAATGTTATTTTGTTGAATATTTATAATTTCTAATACGTTTCTCGCAAGGTGAATTTGTTAAATTCCTAAGAGCACTTTGAAATGATTGTAAAAAAGAGACAGTTTGAATAATTCAAAAGTTGAAATGACAATCGGAATTTTTCAATTATTCGATTTTTCGATAATTCGCGTATTGTATTTCGTTTGACTCATGAAGGACTGTTGAAAAGATAATCACTAATTTTTAATCCTGGGTTTTTGGGGTTTTTTGCTCAAATCAATATTTTTTTTTTATCTCACAAAAAAAACTTTTAGTTAAAACCGTTGCCATTAAACCCAATGAAAAAAAAATCTCTTAAATGACTTTTGAGGCTTAAAATTTTTTATGGAAAATAAATAATTACTATGAAGCAAAAAACTGTAAACCCACTGAAAGTAGTAAGATGCTGAAACAAACAAATGAAATGTTACTTAACGCTCGTGTGTCTTAATGAAAGGCTCTTTATCTCTTTTCCATAAACGAAAAGTTTCTTTATTTGAAGTAAAACATGCTTTCAGCGGCTTTGCATTTTTTACATCCTTTTAAACAAACTGAATAAGTAGCTGGAAAGAAAAACTATAAACATTTTTTAAAATATATTTTCCCCAGAGTATAAAATGAAAGAGCAATTACAAATATTGTAAGGACAGTTTCTATGTTTCCGTCTATCCTTTTAAAAATGGTGTCAACAATTCAGAAAAACAGTTGGTTTCTTTGAAACTTTTCTGTTGCGGTTTATTTTTTTTAATGTGAATAAAACTTTTTTCTAACAAACAATATAGCAATTAAAGATCTCATTGTATTCTCAAAAGTACTTAATTTGCTCTTTCAATCCCAATGCATCGGTAATTATGCAATTCTTTCATGCAAAGATTTTTCAAATAAGATTTTTTTTCTTTATTTTTATAAAATAAAGCATAGACTATAATTTCTGGTTAGCAAAAAGTAACTAAAGAAGAAATGGTGTTTTGGTATGAGCAAATATATTCAGAAAATTATGTCCTCTTCAGGACTTTTCATTTGAAGTGGGAATTGAGTTTCGTTCTTAAGATTGAGTTGTTTTCGTTTACTTCCTTTTAAAATTAATTGAATTACCTTTCTCTCTATCTTTTTTTTTCTTTCTATGTAGAATATGTTTCATTACATTAATTATTAACATGAACAAATTTAAGATGAGGTTTCTAACCTATATTATACTCATTAAAGATCTTCTTACATATTATAAATTTTTATTAATATTTACTTAAACACATTTTATGTAAAATTTAGGAGACTAACTCCTTTTCAAAGTCATATATCAAGGTTTTTCAATAATTTTTGAAATAACTGGACATCTCATAGAACTTCTTTATATGTCGTATGTTATTCTTTCCTTCCCCGGAGCAGTTATTCATTTTAATTGATATAAACGATAGATATAATTTAGTTCTTGAAGGCTAGTGTGAAAAATCATTATTTGTATTAAAAGAGTTTGCAAATGATTTTATATTTTCAATTGCATGCAAAGAAAATACTAAAGCAAAAATTATCAGAGAATGTTTAACTTTGGTAGTAGGTCAAACGCAAACATACAAACAAATACACATTCTTTATCTCTACTAATAATAAAGATGAAAGTGCGTTCACGCGTGCTTCTCTCTGAAGGAAATGAATGAAATAATGATGAAATGAATGAATGAATGAAATAATGATGAAATGAATGAATTAATAAATTAATGATGAAATGAATAAATGAATGAAATAATGATGAAATGAATGAATGAATGAAATAATGATGAATGAATGAATGAAATAATGATGAAATGAATGAATTAATAAATTAATGATGAAATGAATGAATGAATGAAATAATGATGAAATGAATGAATGAATGAAATAATGATGAAATGAATGAATGAATGAAATAATGATGAAATGAATGAATGAATGAATGAAAAAATGATGAAATGAATGAATGAATGAATGAAATAATGATGAAATGAATGAATGAAATAATGATGAAATGAATGAATGAATGAATGAAATAATGATGAAATGAATGAATGAAGGAATAATGAACAGAAATATGTAAGATTTTAAAAATAATGTAAGGTTTTGTATCCATCAAAATTTGAATTTAAAAAATATTTTACTGACGAAACATTTGAAATATTTTGGTTCTGTCATTTCGGTTCATATTGCAATGATGAATCATCAGGATATTCTCCACGAAACTTTCTCGCCTACTCACCAATAAAATTGTTATGTCTTTCATCCTCCCTTATCCTTTCATCCTTGAAAAGGTCGAGAATTTTGATTTTCAGAATCCGCATGTGAGAGTCGTGCAATCCGTTGCATAGTAAAGAAAACAAAATATGACTTTCTGCTTTTTGTCGTCTTTGTTTCTACCAGCTGAAGAACAAATCGGTACTAATCCACAGTTTATGTTTTAAATGATTGATTTATAAGATCATACGATTTTTTTTTATTTAAGTCTTTGCATTTTTAAATAATCGAGTTTGGAAGCGTGCGAGTGTGCAGACAGAATCCGTCCTTTCACAAATTTAGATAAAGATTTTATCTGCACTTTAGATTCTAAAACTATATACCAAATTACATTTTCCTAATTTTCGATTTAACGCATTTAAATATATACGAAATTACTGTGCGGATATAATTTCAAATTTCATACGCATGTACATTTGAGATGCTAAACAAGTTTACCAAAATGTATCGATCTAATTCATAATGTTTGCAATTATCTTGTTCATTTGTTCTCAGATAGTCAGACAAATAGACAAATAGACTTGATAGAATAAGTTTAGTTCAATATTTGATTCAAATTTACAAATTTGTTGAACAGACAACATGTAAAGTGCCATCGCTCTTACTCAGAAAAGTTTTCAGTTATAGTGTTTACAGACAGAAAGACATTATTCTTAAGATGTGTTCTTAGATGTCAGGATGAAACATATTGGAATCAAATGTCAAGAAAAAAAACAAATTCTCGAGTTCTAAGTGTTTGACGATTACTGTCCCAACAGACTAAGTATACAAAATAAAATAAAAGGTAATAGTATTTCGAGCTACTTCACTTGAATGGGAAATCAAAGTTAATTAATATTTTATTTAATAAGTTTTTCTATAAAAGAAATCCATAGCCAGGGGCTGTTTGCAGTCGCAGGAAACAAAAGTTTTGTACGTAGACATTTTAAAAATTATAGAAAAGCCCATATATATTTTAATATTTTAAAGTCATAAAAGGTTGGTATTAGTATCATCCGATAAATATTAATAATAAAAAATATTTAAATATATCAATGGAAATTAAACTATTGTTTGACTGAACAACATTTGCGCTTGATTTTTTAGAGATTACATAATGATGATTTATGATCACATAAAAATTACATGTTCATCTATCAATAAGTTAAAAATAAAAAGGAAGCTGTGCTATGAATCTATTCTGAAATATAAAAAAAAAACCACGACATGTGAGAGTACAAAAATAAATCAAGATTTTAGTATAAGCAATATGTGGTGAAAATATAAAAAAATAACATGCATAATTTTTATTTCTCGTTTGCAATGCATTTGATGCTTTGATTCGACATCTGTTAGGAAAAGGAAACAATATTAAATCTAGTACAAAATTATTTTCATAAAATATATTATGTACATGCAAACTTTACCAAAGCTTTCATGAAATTTCAGTCATGAAAAAAATTATAAATCTTTTAAAAGATTCAAATATTTATATATTAAATTTATTTTATTTTATTTAAAAAACACTTGACACCATTGAAGTATCTTAATTAATTATTTTCCTAAATTATTGAAATATTAAAAATAAATTTAAACCATTTTATTGACGAAACCTGCGTTTCATTATTTATTTGTGGTCTGATAGGCTTATTCTAATAAACTAAATCACTAAGAATTTTTTTCGTATTATATCAAATATATTTTCTTAATAGACGCTTTTTATACATATCAAAAAAGCTTTACAGAATTGTGCAGGTTTCTGACATTTTCAAAGGGCTCAAGAAAGTTTTCGGAAGACGTAATAGTTAGAAACTTAAGGTTAAGATTTGCTCAGAATTGTTAGTAGATACTGAGGAAGGAATAACAAGATTTTTTTTTTTACTTTAAGTATACTTGAGGATATTTTAATGGCAAACATGTGACATCTTCCCATCATTATTTCAAACAACAGCAGATTATATAAACAACATTTTACTTTTGCATGCTGTGTAATAAAATAAACTCCAAAAAAAATTCTTGAAAAAAGTGTTTACATCATTATTTCAGTAAGACATTTTTTTTTACAGAACTTAAACTTAACAAAGAAAATGAAGTTAAAAAGCGACAAAGAATGGAAAATGGTAATTGATGACAAAAACTCTTCATTACTTTCCTCATTTGTGCAACATTAGAAATTAGTTATACGAAATGCCAAAGTAGATTTTTTTTAAAAAAACCAGACCTGAGTATATTTAAATGTGTCTACAGTCAGATTTAGATTTTTTTATAGAGAATTTGAATTTTTTTTTTCATATTCAGCGTAAAACTCTATTTTTAAATTAATACTGTAATATATCTTCACACATTTTGACGGGACAAAACGCATTTATACCATTTTTAAATTTAAAAAAATATATATCTTTCTAACGGCAGCAATTTAATATATTCGTTGTTTTGCTCTGAATAAAGACACTTTTTTTATATTTTTTTACATAGCTTTCAACAATATTTGAGTGATAAAAGGAAATTTAAACTATTATAGTGGAAAAAATTATGCTTATTATCAACAGAGTTTAAATGATGAATTTGAAATTGAAATTTCATAAATGATAAGGTGCAATATTTTATCATGGTAATTAAGAAGGTAAATAAAATAGAATACTAATACGTTTTAATTTTTTAGAATACTATTGAATGTATAAACCATAATGAATCATTATGATCAATGACCTCATTAGAGGTCATTGATCATGACTCCATTTAGAGAAAAAAAAACAAAGCAATAAACAAAAACAATGCAAACAATAAACATGAAGGAAAACATATGTATATCTAATAAATAAAATATTTTTGCTGTTATCAAAATTTTTCTTCTAAAAGTAATTTGTTGAAAGAATCAAGAAAATTAAGCATAGCTTAAAAATTTGGTTAAAGTAAGTGCAACGAATTTTCGTATGAACAGGCTTTCGTTCAAGATGGATAGTGGTATATAATAAGTCAAAATAAATTTAACTTAAAAAGACAATAAACGATTGAAACAACTTTTTTCTATTAGAGGAAAACCCAGTTTTTTAAAATTTTTTAAAAGCATCAGCTCTAATTAATAAAATCAGTTAATATGTGAAACAATTTTTTAATCAATTTTTAAAAATAATATTGAAAAGAATTATTAATAGTACGTTAGTAAATCTCATTCATTTACGTAAATAAAAATATTTTGATAACAGTTTTGAAAAATTTCAGAGTTTATATTCTAAAATTCTAGTTTTTCTGCGATGTTTTACTGACTATTTTAGTTCCGTTAGATAAAAAAATCAAATAAGAGACTAAGCATTTCGTTAGCAATATTTAATGAATGCAGCAGGTATTTTTATGTATGACGTTAATGCAGAAGGACACCTATTAACTCAAATTTTTTACAAAAATATAGTTAATTGCAGTGACAATATTATGGTAATTATTTGCTAAATATTCAATGAAATCGAACAAGTATAATTCATTTGAAAGATAATTAGCAGTCTTACCTTTCAGAATAAGTAACAATCAACAACATGTACTCAATGTTAACATCCTACTAAGATTCCGACACCAAACTGAATTATAAAATCTCACTATTCTGATTTCACCTCAAATATTCAATGTTATTTCTTTGATAATTTTCAAAAAGTGGGTGATGTATTTATAATGTTTTATACTGATCAGTTGCTCTCGAAATGTATTTTTTTCTTGATACAACCATTTGTCATAGTCTCTCAATAACATAAAAATTATTTCATCACGTGACTCCAGAAATTATTTTTGAGAAGTAATAAAATTAAATAATGTTAAATGTTTGCTTTCTACAGTACAAACGAAGAAAACACAATACTAATATTTTCATGACTGTGCTATAAAATTTTTTTAAATAAATTAAATTAATTAATAAATTCGCTTTTACGAAAGTACGTTTTATTGGTTTACAATAAGTACGTATAATTGCGTCATCATTTTTGCTATTACGTCACCATTTAAGTAACTGAGTCTCATTGTATTATGACCTTCAATTAGTTACTATTTTATTATAAAACAGAATCATTGCAAATCTAATAATTTTCAAAAAAAAAACTTATTTCCTATAATTTTTGAATAAATAAATTTCCAAAGAAAAAAAAAAGACATTCAAAATAAAAAGATGAAAGAAAACTCAAGTTCTGATTGAAGGAGAAATTTGTGAATGTTAACAAGAATAGGTCATTAATTATTTAATCATAATTTCATTTATGTAATTAAAATATTAATTTAGTCATTAATATTTTAATAATAATTTTATATATAAATATAGATGTATCTGCCGAGTTGTATCATTCCACTGCTCTTAGGGCAAGCAGCTGACATTCGACTTCGATAGACAAGTTCACAAGACAATGGGGGGGGGGGTGGAGCAGTGAATTTGGAAAGCAAGTGGAGGAGAAAGAATGGGATAAAATAAATACAATGCTAAGGTTTACATCCTAGTTTATCAAAATAGACTCGTCTGATGTCTTAAGTTACTTAGTTCTTAAACGCTTTCTAAGACCTCATTTTTATTTTCTGAAATAATAATGATGAGTTAATATAGAGTGAAAAATTTGAATTTATAATATTTATACTTTCTATTATCCTATTATTATTTTGGAAAAAGAAATAATTATATGTTCATTCTCAAATGCTTCCAGAAAATCAAAAATAACAAAAGCAAAAGAAATAATTGAGATTGAAGTTGATTCAGGTTAAAATTCTTTGAAAAACCCTAACAATATTCGCTTTCCTTCTTTCTTGAAAACATTTCACAGTTGCTTCAGAAATAATGCTCCTTTTCTTCAGTTTTGTTTAATTTGTATGAGAAAATAAAAATCTACAAATCACTAACTAAATATATCTCTAAGTTTAATTTCTTAATTTTTATACGGATTTCATGTAAAAATATCTGTTTCAGACATAATAGATTATGATCCCATATTAACACGTTTTTTTACTAGTAAATTAAAAAGGCTTGGATTTTCATAAAACAACGTTATAACTCTCACTAAATCATTTAAATGCAGAATACTTCTAAAATTTTCATTATATTTTACAGTATAATTATATATATTACTTTTAAAATAATCTTTATGTTTGTTTTGCAATCAAAATTTAGAAGTGCAAAAATTTTATAAAGATCGGAATCCATCGTTATATTCGATCACAATTTTATTTCCATGTTCCGATTTATGATACCTGAGCAGGTTCCTTTTTATATTTTAGAAAATAAACATTCAGCAAATACAATTAGCTGACAAAAGAAACAATTCTAGTAACAACAAGCTTTGTATTGATTGGCAATTAAGAAACATTTTCTTACGTTTCTCCGAGAACTAACCAATCCCTCCGAAGATAATCTTCTGCAAACGAACTCTTATGCAATATAGATATCTACTTGAATGGCACATTAAGTATCTGAAAGGCCTAAAGGTTATCCGATTACTCTTAATGCTGAGCAATGATTGAGTGGAACCTGGATATTGTGCCTCTCCTTTAATGATGAGCCAGGATTAATATTAGGAGGAAGTAAGTATGACAGATTTGTTCCTTGTTCTTCATTCCATCCCATCTCATCCCCAAAAGTTTTGCTTTCGGAAGATGAAGAATGATAAAGGATGTCCCAGAATTAACGCAAGATTTGAGTTTGCCATCATTCTTGCAGTAAAGTGCTGGAAACCCTATTAAGGAACCGTCTGACTGCTGATAGTTTAGGATTAATAAAAATGAAGAGTACACGATCGAACAAAGTGTTAACCCAAGATTTGAATTTTTAAAAAAACACAGTTTTTTTTTTCCTTGAAATTTTGTATTTTTATTGAATCGCAAAGTACACAAGATAGGGTTACGTATGGAATAACACATAAAGCAAATGACCTCCACGACTTTGATGGCCCATACATACTCTATTTACCCCATAAAAAGATATACAATGCTGTTAAATCACACGATCTAGGGGGCCAATCCTCAAGTTTTACTGCTATCCAGACTTTCATTGTTTTTGAACTATTATTAAACTATGAAAACACGTTGTTCAATCGCTCAATGCTCCATTTTTACTAACCCTAAACTATCAATTGTTAAATGAATTTTTAATACTGTTTCCAACACTTTACTGTATGAATGGTGACAAATTCAAATCTTGCGTTAATTTTAGGAGCCCTTTATAAGAAATTGGCTTTGTGTTGGTTTTAATTTAAATGCCTTTCAGTTTGAGTTCTATTCAAATTACTTAGAATACTTTAATTTAGAAATTAATGTTAATTTAATTGCTTTAATTAAATGTTAGCTCAGTATTCGTGTTTATTTGCAATAGAATTAAAAAACATAAATTGAAAATATCATAAAAATATAATGAAAAAAATTCGGTTCATTTTATTTAGATAACGAAATAAATGTCAAAATATTATATTATTATTAACTTCATTAAAACTAAAATGTATCTCATTTAATTCCTTGCATAACGAGGGTTCCTTCCTTTTAAATTTTCCGCTTGAAATGATCATACAAGTAAAAAGTATATATTTTCTTATTTGGGATAAATTTAATAGCGTTTTGTTTATATTCTTATTATAGAAAACGATGAGTACCAGTGAGAAATTTAGGGCTAAATATAAAGAAAAAAACATGTTCTTTAAATTATACATTTATTATGAAGGTAATTAAATTAGTAAAATAACTAGAAGGATCAATATCAAATCATATTTCAATTTACTACGTTTCTAAAAAAAACTATAAATAATTTCTGTAGGTTTTGTAGCATTATATATATACAGAAACAAAAAAAATAGCCGTTCAAGTTTTTATTATTAATATCTATTATTTATAGTGAACGACGGATTTTTAAATCATTAAAGTTTTTCTTCGAATACGCTCTGGAAAGAATTCTTTTCTTCGACAAAACAAAAGAAAATATTGATGAGATGGAAATAAATTTTTATTAATGTATATGATATATGTACTTTCTTGTAATATTCTTCTTTATAATGTTTTTTATTATTATTTTTTAAATTTATTATGAAATTTATATTTGTTTTTTTTTTTCACAACATAATTTTAGATATTTTTTTCAGAAAATCTAAATATCAAATATATGCATTTCGTGAAATAGTTAAGTGAATTTTTTTTAAGTATATGTTTTTAGATATTCGATTTCAAACAGAAATTTAACTTATTTTGTTAAAAATATTTTCGTTAAAAGTAATTTTTGTTAAAAAAATTTTCTATTTCGGTTTTTTTTTCCTTCCTTCCTTTCAAATGTCATACCGTCTATAAACAGTGACTTAAAACTAATGGCTAAAATTTGAGACAAAAAAAGGCATGTTTCAAGAGTGATTTGCTTTACACTTTTCCAAATTAATCTGTTATTCAAATTTCACGCAATGCAATCATTCATTTCACGAAGGGAAATGTAGAATGTTAATGTTAAACATGGAAACAACACAATCAAAGCAAACATGGTTTCTTAGATTGTTAAAAAAATGCACCAATCAAAAGATGGACTTTGGATTAATTTCTCAATTAAAGTGTTTATGCATTTTCTCTATCTTTTAAGCGGATGTTTCGTAAATAAGGCAAGTATCTTGTTTGAAGAATCCAGAATATTTCAGTGCCAGATTTAAACAAATAAATCCTAAATCAAATCTTTATATTTTATGTATGCATACATGTGAGTGTTATTCATGTGAACCTTCAATATACCAGTTTGTGGTTAGATATTACTTTACAATGCTAAAATAGGTTTTATTCTGGGCTTATTTGTAAGGAAAAAAAATGAAACTCTGTTAAATACATTTGCTTACTTATTTAGTTCTATTTATTTACCTATAAATGAAAAGAAGTGATAAAATAACAGCTATACATAGAATGTGTTCTGCATATTAAAGAGCCAACAAGAATGAGTTTTAAAAAAAACAATAGAATTTACTACTCCTTTTGGTTTGTAACTCTAACTTGGCCAATATTTTACACATATGAAAACCAAAATCAAAGGCATAATGAATTCAGTAAAAGAAAAAGAGTAATGCCACAGCAAAAAATATACATAAGGGATACAATAGAACTTTTGATTGGCATTTTACTTAGAGAGGTGATCGGCTGAATTATTCATGAAGCTTTACTTTTCTCCGCTAGGCTTCATTTGCATGTCTTTAATGTGCTCATTTTTTTATTTTATTTTCTTTCGACAAGATGAAAACGTAGCCTTTAGTTCCAAAAAAAAATCTTAAATCAGAACGAAAGGTTTTCTTGTTGCTTCATCTTCTTCTTCTCGATTTATTTGGCTCTTCAAGTTCTGTTTTTGACTTCTACAGCCAACATCTTTGCTTGTTGTATTTTTTGTCTCTCGAAAGTCTGTTTTTCCCAAAACACTTCAGCTGTTTCGTGTGTACCTGCATATCATTACAAGTAGTTATCCCTGAATTCAGTTTCTAAATGTGAAAAATGAGAACGTTATTGGATTTTATTTCAGCCAATAGAAGAAGTGATATTTATCTTGTTTTCTTCTATTTACCTGAATTTGTATGGTTGAGCACTTAGGAATTTTTCGCAAATGCGAAAATAATACTCTATATAAAAGCTGTGGAGATTCTCAGCAAAATAAAGCAGTAAAATTAAGCTATACTTTTAAAGAAAGGAAATTTTAACATTTTTTGGGGTCTTTTTCTTCTTTTTTGTTTTAAATTCTCTTTTATAATTACAATAAGAAACTCTCATTTCGGTATGAAATTTATATTATTATAGACTTAGTTCGTCGGTAACATAATAAAAATAAATGGATTTTGCATCAGTAGACAATTGTGGAATAATCGTTTTCGATGTATTTGACAACTAATACTCGTCATCCTCTCGTTTCGCATAAATTGTTGATAACTAACTTAACCATCATTCAAACTTACAAAGCCTTTTTGCTGTTACGAATCTGTAACACTATTCACTTGCTACGCTACTGATACTGGCAGGAAAAGAGATTTTCAGAAATTCTTAAAAGATGTTTGTTTTAAAGAAATAGAATTCATGCTATCTCATATAATTAAAAGCAAAAAATGTATCAAAATTCTTGAGGATAAGAGACAATATATTTTAGGTTTCTCCTGTCTCAATAATATTTATTTGTGTTAACTGTCAAAATTTAGAACTCGAAAAAGAATGACATCTCTTTTCAATTCAGATAACATGGCTGCAACAAAGACACCTTTCTAAAAAACTTGGTTAGGTAAATCCATTACAGCATACCTGAATTGTTTAGTTTTCAGGAATCCTTTGAATTAGACATTCTGATCTCTGTATAGTAATCTTCTTTGCGAACACAGAACATAATTTTAAATGCTGTACATGTGTTGAAAATAAAATATTTTTCTCTCCTTCTTTCTGTATCTTGCTCTTCTACAGGTCTTCAGTAAAATTAAATTTTTGAAAGAAACCAAAACCGAGAATAAATGGAACATAAACACCAGCTATGTAGAATCTGAGTAGGAATTTTCTGGTTTCTTATTCGATTAATACAGACATTTTCTTTTTACTATTTTTCTTTCCCTAACTATAACCTTTAAAAAAAATAGAAGGCTTATAAATAAGCTGTTCTTAAATTATCTAAGAAAGCAAAGCTCCTATTCCTTCAATTACTAATATCCCCGAAGAATCCTTGTATATACCATAACTGTGACAAAAAAACAATATTAAATATTATTCCTAACTCAAATCTGTATTATTGTTTCCATTTAGTGTCTCCGCTGAAAGAAGATTTACAGATTTGTACTAATATACTATTCCAAACATCAATCAATAAATTAAATTTGCTCAAAATGCAATTTTTTTAAACAATTCAGTACCAAAATGATTAAGTGTTATTCGCTGACTTCTGTAATTAGTTTATTTTTAATAATGCGTTTGCATCATTTAGTAATGTTTCGAAGCGTTATGAAGGATATTTTGAAGCAAACCTGAATTTTCAGTTGAGGGTCAGATAATGACGATAAGAAGGGCAATCTAACGTTGAACAAGTCAGCACTCCCTTCATTTAGCCCCGATAGTTTGCATCAAAGCCCCTTGCATGACAGAACTTCGATGTAATCATTTTTCGAACTTGAAGACCGAACCTACCTAGATCATCGCAGCCAGGTAATTTCTGATATTTTCTATGTATGATATGTTCTGATATGATCTAAATTTTTTATATCTTCTAAGCATGGTTAGGAGAGATGCAAATTTTCTTTTTTTAAGTATATTTTCAGACTTTTCAGAGAAGCGAATCTGTTTTTATTCTTTCGAGCCTCAAAGAACAAAGAGTAGATAATTAAACCGGAAAAAAATATTTATAATATATGAAATATTTATAGTTTATATATGCACTTATTGATTTCTGTGTAATTTTATGATACCAAATAGTTTAATAAAACAGTTATTTATCAAATTCTTTAATATTAAGAATTTTATTGAATACATTTTAGTTAATTTATAAAACTTAAAATTCTCTTCACAGCTGACTATTGGTTAAAATTTTAAATACTTGTTCTTTTAACCTATATAAAATCTTTATTTTTGACTTTGAAAAGCAAAAGGATATTTTAGTAAGGAGCATTTGATGATTTCCTTTATTGCAATGGAACTCAATCTAAAATTACGTAAAATTTCAGAGTACTTTAATGTCTAACTACAGTATAAATTTAACATGTTATGTATAAATGGTATCAAAATTCCATCTTCTTTATAATCAAACTTTTATTCTTGCACAAAATTATGGGTTAGAAAAGATAAGTTTAAAGAATAATGGCGTTTAGTGTTTCTCTTGTCGTAAAGATTCCATCTATGAATAACATAAAATGCATTATTAAGCTACGAAAGATTTTTTTTTTCATTATAATGCTATATGTTGACAATGAATGTGAAAGAGAGAAAAGAATCCTAATATTTCCTTATTTTTTTCTTTTTCTGCTTTAAAATTAGTCTATAATGCATTATAATCATTAGGCAAGGAAAGATTTTTTTTTCATTATCATACTATTTGTTGACGATGGATGTGAAAGAGAGAAAAGAATCCTAATATTTCCTTATTCTTTTCTTTTTCTGCTTTAAAATTAGTCTATAATGCATTATAATCATTGGGCAAGGAAAGATTTTTTATCATTATCATACTATATGTTGACAATGAATGTGGAAGAGAGAAAAGAATCCTAATATTTCCTTATTCTTTTCTTTTTTCTGCTTTAAAATTAGTCTATAATGCATTATAATCATTAGGCAAGGAAAGATTTTTTTTTCATTATCATACTATTTGTTGACGATGGATGTGAAAGAGAGAAAAGAGTCCTAATATTTCCTTATTCTTTTCTTTTTTCTGCTTTTAAATTAGTCCATAATGCATTATAATCCTTAGGCAAGGAAATATTTTTTTTTTACATTATCATACTATTTGTTGACAATGAATGTGAAAGAAGGAAAAGAATCCAAATATTTAGTTATTCTTTTCTCTTTTTATTTTTCTACTTTAAAATTGGCTAGTTTATAAAGTACTTTACAATAGGATAGTTTTGTGTAAGTTAGTTCCAGAAATATAAAAAAATGCAAAGTCGAAAAGAAGTCTTCTAAAATATGCCAATATTTTAATAGAAAATCTTCAAGACTAGATCTTCGAGAGCACATTGATCATGATTCCCCGTTCGGAATAAAGTTGAAAAATAAGTTGGCAGGATATAAAACGGTTCGATGGAAAGAGCTACAAGAAAGCGTTTTTGTACTTTGTGCACTTGAGCTACCTTTTTTTCTCCTCGCTCTCTTTCTTCCTTTTTTTATGATCAAACGTAGACTTTGAAGCGTATATGGTCTTTATGTTGGTTTTTCTCCTTGTCAAAAGATTGAGTCCTAGGTGCTGTGAAATTTCTGTTGTAACTTTTCTTTAGTGTATAGTTCACTTACTTGGACAAGCGCCGTGTAAGTGGATTGTTTTATACCAAAGTAAAATATGCCGTGAAATTCTTAGGAACATAGTAGACTTCTCATACCTGTATGTAACCCGCTAAATAAATATAGAATTTGTGAACTTTAAAAGTGTTTTCTTTTTCACAAATGAAATTTATCTGCATGAATAAAGTATCTTCAATTTCAGTAATTCTCTGAGTGTTATACAAAATGTAAGTAAAAATGTGTATAAGTAAAAATGTAAATTACCTATTCCTTCAAAAATTCAGTTGCTTGAAATAATAATCATATAAAACATGCCATCAGTATAGTTATTCCTTGACTGTTATGGGATATTAACAATTTATTTCGCTTTTTTTTAGAAACTCACCTGTAGGAATGATATATCTTTAGTTTCAATTATTTTCAGAATATTATTATTAAATTAGCCATTATCCATTCCTTCAGAAATTGAGTTACTTGCAATAATAATGATATAAAACGTGTCAACATTGCGTTAATTTATTGTCTGTTATGTGTTATTAACAATTAATTACGCTTGCAAAAGACGTAATATTCATAAATATCATAAAAATTCCAGTTATGTTTCTCAACACAATAGTTTTTAAAATAATTTATTTATGAATATAAAATGAAATAAAAGGAATGAAACTTCTAAGTAACAAATTATGTTTAGTACTTAAGAATAATATATTATTTTGATAATGCATTGTAATAAATACTGTACACAATATTGTTCAAAATAATTTTTCTCTGTTTTCAATCCATTGTAGATTATTTAAGAGCCAATCCTGTATAAAATATAATTGAGCTGTCACTGTTATGCTGAATCAGCATATCGTAAAAACAACTGGACGGTTCTCTAACCTTAATGAAATAACATCATAATATATCAATAATAATGTAAAATACTTGTAAAGAATATTATGTGATGGTCTCTATAAAATTCAAATTATACATTTTCGATATGTATGTAATAGTATGCTCACTTCCCCTAATTAGTAAATGTTGAATGATTTTCTCTTGATTACTATTTAAAGAAGATTAGTTGTGACGAATTGCTGTAAAAAAAGTACAATAAAAACTTTTAAAAGTTATCCTGACAGAAAAAAACAAAAATTTTTTAATGAATGTTACTCTTTCAAAATTAAAAGTTCTTTTCCCTTCCAAAAAAAAGTGATTAAAATAAATTCGAAATCTATTAAACTCTTTCAGAATACAATAAGATCGTTGAGAGAAAGTATATAAAAATGTACCTTTCCTCTTAAAATATGAAATAAATCTTTTAAAGAAAATACAGTTAATTTCATCTAACCAGTTGGAAATTTTTGGACGTATATTCTATTATTTGTTTTTTTACATGTATAAAATCGAAGATACTTTAAAAAAATTAATTTGGATAATACAAACAAGACAAAATAATTTCTATGGATATACTTAAAATATATATTAATGTACCTAAAATGTGCAAATATTTTTCTTTTTGCATTGTATTTCAACTATTTGATGATTTTGAGAGAACTTAGCAGAACAGCTTCTAATTGGCCCTCAAAAATAATTGTAGGGATAACTCTACATTATCTATAATTTTTAGAGCACCATGGAGAGACTAGGAACCCATATAATAAAAGGTCTATGTAATACAAAATTTTATTCAAATTTTTGAATTTCTGAAGCGAAATATATTGCCGCATTGAAGAAAGACAGTCGAATATCCATGACCGAATGGTCATGACACTGGTCTCATAATCGAGAGACCGTGGGTTCGAATCCCGCTAGAGATAATGTCAGGCACATTCTGAGTAAATATTTTATTCCTTGATTTTATGTTTTCCTTTATTTCATGTTCCAGAAGATTCTGGGCATTTCATTAGTTTACCAGACAAGTGTTCTGGACTTTTCTTACTGTCACGAGAAAAGTATTCTGGAACTTTCCCTGCTAGTATAAAAGCAGAAGTCATTCACTGTGTTCAGAGTTCAGTTAATAAATTGGTTTAGCTCTTCTTGTGTGTGTCATTGAGTACCACACTCAAGTACCTACGTGACAATATGATGAGATTAATTTTTTCTAATCACTCTGTTAAGATGGAAACTACCCTTAAACTGTACATTTCTGAGTAGGATATGGTTGTTGTTTTTTTTTCGAACGCGTCATAATAATTGAAATGAAAATAGAGAAATACTTAAACATCTCTACATCATAATTTCTTATAATTTAAAATGTATTTCTTGAATTAAAAAAAAACTATTATTTTTTAGAATCATGAAAGGAAATGTCTTTCAAGTAGAAGAGAGTGATTGTTCCTTTGGCCACAAATAAAATTCAAGTGAAAATAGAGAAATGTTTAAAAAAAATTTCATCATGCCTTCTTATAATTTAAAATATCTTTTTTAAATACAAACTAACTAATATTCTAATATGAAAAGAAAGTCTTTTTTGTAGGAGAAAATGATTGTTCCTTTGACTACTTCTGTCTGGCTACTATCGATAAACTTTCGATATTTTTGTGTACAAAGATTTGTCACAAGCTGGCCTTCATCTGAAATGTTCATGCGCATAATAATAATAAAATATGTAAGACTATAAATAAATCATAACTTTAAAATAATTTGTTTCATAACATTTGGGTGCTTAGAAAAGTTCTTTGAAGGCTCATGGGCATCAAGATATGCATAAGAGACTGAACTGAAAGTAAATACAACCTATATATTTTAAAAAACCAGTTGGTCACTAAAACACTTAATTAACTATAAAGCAAATTTGTTTTAACATTTTATAAATTTTATATTGCTGTTCTTTTCTCTTTCTTGAAACTGTGTTTATAAAAACATCACTTGAATTATTAATGTATTGTTCTTGAAGAGGCTTGAGATTACTAGAGAGGTAATTTGCATATTTATCAGTTTAAATGTAATCGAAATCATGAAAACATTTTATGCATTCAAAGATTTTCAGTTTATCTTCTAAATTATAAAGAATCACTTCATTAATGATGGAATTTGAATTCTATGAAAAAAATGTGAATGTGAGACAGTGAAACATCATTATTCCTTATTGATGAATGGCAAAAGTTAGAAGCAACTAAATGACTTGTGATTATGTTTCATATAACTTCATTCCACATCTTTACATATGTATTTAATTCAATACTTCGCTTAGCTAAAAAAATGAAGCTGTAAAATATTATAAGAGCTTAAAAAAGAGTAGCCCCTAATTCCCGAACCTCAATTCAGTTAAATGAAAAATATATAAAAGAAATCTAGGGGACAGAAACGAGCATCAAACAGAAGATTTAATAAAGCTCGAAAGTAGGTTTAACCGTCTCCAGGTACATAATCGGTATGACATATCAATTTAAATTGATGGATGTTCATATTTTTCTAAACTCTTATCTCAGAAAAAAAAAATACTGCGTTATCTTAAAACTCAATAAACAACTATTTTACTCATAGTAATTTCATTTCTGACAATTGTTTTTTTTTAATATCTTGTTTTAAATTTAATATGATACACAGTTTGAAATAATTGTTTTAATATTATGATGACATTCACACTCATGCATTAAAAACATTAAATTACGTGTTTTTTTTAATATTCAAACTATGATTTTAAAAATTTGTTATTAACTCCAAAGACGGATTTATTTCCTAATATATATGTTTTTTAATTTGCATGCACAATAATTTGTAGTAAACTAATTAAATTTTTGTTTTCGATCTTATGAAGCAAAGATTTGACTTTTTTTCTTAAAAAATTCGTTTTATCATAATTGTTTAGTAATTGAAATAAAGACCATAATCTTGCTGAACAAACTGATTTCCAAAGAAAGTTACTTTTGTAAAAGCAGTCAAAATACAACAGAAATTAAACTATAAAAATGGCCAAAATAAAGTCAAAACGATATTTTTTGAATAGTTAATATATTTGTAAATTCCTGAATCGTTTGATAAGAATAAAAACAATATATAAATTATCTGCCAACTAAAAATAATAATAATAAGTATGTGCTTATTAATTACTTTTTAAATCCCTTTTGGTAATGTAATGTATTCAGGTACAAATCAAACAGAATTTTTAAAAAAAAAGCACTTTATAAATATAAATAATAGTTTTGTATTGAGGATATTAATATTAGAATTCTTTAAATTTTTATTACTTTCCTTACAAATCGAAGTTATTCAAAATCATCTACAACAAATAAAGCAATTCAATAAAAAAAAATATATACTATTGAATGACGACGGACAAAATACTTCCTATTTATGTTCAATTTTTCAATTGAATTTGAAAAATAAATAAACACTTTTCTATTCCTTTGTTAAATGACTATTGAACAAATCATAAGATATTTTTATTTTTATCAGATTATTCTGAAACAATTTTCTGTATTTCAGAAAAACTTAATTATGAGCGAAAATCAATTTTTTATTAAAAAAGGACAAAACTCAATTTTATCTATTGTAGGGCAGTTACTTGCATTTCGTTGAAGAATCAAAGAAAAAAAACTTTAATCGATTGCAAGATAAAAAAAAAACACTCTTAAATGCTAAGTTAATTTTCATAAAAAAAACTGCAATCATTGACTTTCAGAATCAAACAAACGAAAGCTATTTAACCAATGTGTGTTTTAAAGGATGCTTCTTTATAGCGTTCCAATAAATTTGTAAAAAGCACATTAATCTTTAAATAAAAATATACGTTTAGCTTTTTTTTACTTAACATTCATTTTAAATACATTGAAAAAACAGAAAATCGAAAAGTATAAATTAGTTTGAATGGAGAATAACTTTTTTTACAAGCGATGAAAAAAATATCGCATTGGGAAATTTTTTTTACCATACATTCCTTTACTCTAACACTCAAAAACAACATTAAATCCGTTAACACTAACATCTTTTGCTTCGAAACGATTCTTTGCTTTCTTTTCATTTTGCATTGTGGTGCACCATTAAAGATTACTTGTGAGTAAAATCTTTTATGGCAAACAATACAGCAATTAAAGATCTCTTCGGGGTCTCTAAGGATGCCTTTCTCTCTATCTCTCTTTCTTTTTTACCCTCCCTTTTTTTTTTCAATTCTTATGTTTCAGCATTTACAAATTCCTTTCAAGAAAAAAACAGAATGGGTTTCTTAGGAAGTTTTTTTTTTTTTCGTAATATGAAATAAAGGCTTCGTATTGTGTTAGCACTTAAACTAGTAAAGAATCAATGGTAAACTGTAGGTATTATCAGGTATTATTACTGTAACACTTCGAGCTTAAGTATCTGTGGTTTCCTTTCACCTTTTTTAAAAATGCGTTAGTATGTATATTTTCCTTCATTCTTAAGTTTGAAGAACAAAAAAAATTATATAAGTGATAGAAATATATTTAGGTGCGTTTAATTTAGCACGATAATGTATAAATACTGGCATACTATCCACGAATTGAGACATTCATCATAAATCATTCATTTAAAACTCTAAAAGAACTCTTAAAAACACTCAAACATTTGGGCTTGGAGCTACGGAATTTAACATTCAGTTACTTCTAGTTCTTCTTAATGAAGGGTACACAGCAAAAGGCATTTTGAAATTTTCGTTAGAATTTTAACAAAAAAGGTGTCAATAACTCATCTATTAGTGCATATTATTTTATAGCACAAAATTATTTTATGTCTCTATAAAATCAAAAAAAAATTATTATTTAATCATAAATGAAAATAATTATGTATTTCGCTTCGGGGCATGTTTTTTCTAGTTTTAATATCTTCATGTACATTTATAACATTATCGCCCATTGTTTTAATTACAGAATTCATAATTGTGCTCATTTGCGATCATATTAAATGCTTTTTTTAAAAAATGCGTTAATATATATTTTTTCTTTATTCTTAAGCTTGAAGAATAAAAAAAAATTACATCACTGATAGAAATATATTTAGGTGTGTTTAATATAGCATGATAATGTAAAAAGACTGGCATACTATCCCCGAATTGAGACATTCATCAGAAATCATTCATTTAAAACTCTAAAAAAGGTCTTAAAAACTCTCAAACATTTGGGCTTGGAGTTGCGGAATTTAACATTCAGTTACTTCTAGGGTATGCAATGAAAGGTACACAGTAAAAGGCATTTTGAAATTTTCATTAGAATTCTAACTAAAAAGTTGTCAGTAACTTATCTGTTAGTGCATATTATTTTATAGCACAAAATTATTTTATACCTCTTTAAAATAAAAAAATGATAATTATTTAATCATATTAAAAATAATTACTTATTTTGCTTCAGGACACGTTTACTCTAGTTTTAATATCTTTATGTACATTTATAACATTATTGTCCATTGTTTTAGTTACAGAATTCATAATTGTGCTCATTGCGATCATATTAAATGCATTTTTATGAGTTATACATTACCGCTGTTTTTAAAAAGCAAAATATAGATAATCGTGTGAAGTTTAAAACATGATCAATAATAAGCATGATCACAAATACATGCCGATTAATAAAGTATCAGCATGCATGCAGCCATATATGATTCGCTTAAATTTCATCAAAAGCTGTTTTCATGTAGCAGTTCTTTTCATCAAATTTTAATTTTAATTCCTTTGAATGGATTACTAGATAGACATTATCACATTGGCAATTAAATACAAGACTTTGAGGTGATTGAATTTATTTGTATTGTTGTTTGATTGATTGTATTTTCACACGTTTTCAAATCAAATCGATCAAGCCATTTACTGAAATTAATATCAATATTATATACTCAATTAATATTAAGTAATTTCAGTTAAGCCTTCTAGATTCACAGAGGTAATCATCTCTATTCTGGCATAGAGATCACTTGCATGGAGCTTAATTTCTTTTTCCTTTCCTCAAAATGAAGGTAAAGCATTCCATGCCAGCAAAAGTGAATTTTGGAATCAAAACAATGAATTTTCTTGCTCTTTCCTCTTTGTGATATATTTTTCTCCTTGAGTCTGTTACTAGTTACTGACAAATAGTCCTTTTATTTCTTCAGAATCTGTTTCCAGAAAATGATTCGGCTGTTTGATGAGAAACTGCATATTATTACTCATGATCGTGCTTAAATCTGGTTGAAAGATATGGAAATATTGGGAGTTTATTTTAATTTAGCTTAGTTGAATTTAATTAAATTAACGTCCAGTTTTAAAATAATACTAAGGCTATTTTCAGACATACTTCCCAAATATCCATACCCTTAGCATTATGAACCACTTACAAAGGACGAGGATGATATATGAGGCTTGCATTTCCCTCTCCAAACTTCCGAACCAAATCGAAAGAAATCGGATATATTGTATTTTTTAGCTTGATTAATTTTTAGATTATAATGTTTGAAAAGACATAGATTACAACCTTTATGTGTTTAAAACTTTAAATACATCATACATTTATTATTTTTATAATAATATATACACTCAATGGATCAATTTTCATTATTTTCTCTAAATATTATGATAAGGACTGACTTTGAAGTCACCTATCATGATATTTCATTCCTTTTCATTAACGAATTTTAGAGTATATAAGCTTAAAAACAGCTATTTCACCAAAAAAAATCCTTTTTCTGAATTTATTTTATTTTTTGTTCAAAGGGGTGAAGAACAATGGAAAAAAACTCATAAAATTATTTATATTTCTTTCCTTAAAGATCCCCTATTCTCTAATAAACTCGGTATCAGAAAAGAATAATGCTCCAAAATATAATTTTGTTAATAATTATCTATTGAGTGCACCAGGAATTTCTGAAGCAATAAAAAAAATTGGAGTATGTATAGATGGAATGGAATTGTATGTTGATACAACAGCTTAAGGTCAAGTGATCAAATATCGATCCTGACTCTTCTTCAGGGATAAAGTCGAAAAATAAGCTGGCAATACATAAAATGGTCCATTGAAAAAAGCATTTCATATTTTAGGAATCTGGTAGATCTTTTGCCATTCCTTTTTTATTTTCCTTTCTTTTTCTAAAGGTGTAGATTTTGAAGCATTTATGATGTTTTCTTTTCTTTTCCTTCTTATTGAAGTATTCTATCTCAGGTGGCACGGAATGGTTGTTGCACTTTTTTCTCAAGTTAGCATATTTCCTACTTATACAAATATCGTATATGCCGTTTTTCATCAAATGATACGAAATACGGTAGAAATATGCCAGCAGAAAATGATTTATTTTGAGTGTTTATAAGTTTAACAATAATTTTGGGATATATATTTTTATTGGTGTACTTGCCAAATTTTTCTTCAGACATTCATAAACATTGTGGAAAGGCTGATCATAGGACTGCAAAACACATGACTCTTGACATCGTGGCTAATTCTTGTCGCGTTCTTTAAAAAAACTTGTTCATTAAAGTCTCTAACTGTTAAAGCCAATCCAATGCGCCATTCTCTGATCTGTTGAATTATAAAGTGAGTAGTCTTCTAAAACTTGATTAATCTGTCAAAAATTACCTAACTTCATTGTGTCTTTTATACCACCCATATGCACGTGTTCATGACAAACAACAATCTTATAAAATCCAATTTTGTGAAAATTCAAATATTTTAGCAAAAATTATACTGTATAAACAATTTTTAATACATATTATCATTCACTGTATTCATTTTTTGGAAACGCAGCCAAAATATATTTGAAGAAATCAAAGAAAATCGTTCATTGACTACCCCAACCCACCCTGAGGCATACAATAAAATTTGAATGATCGAACTGCAGCAACAGTAGTGGTGGGAACTAAAGTTGAGTCATGTGAACCATCATCGGCCACGGTACAACCCTTCCCGTTGGAATAACGTCCCGTCATCTGTAAGGGGTAGATGGCTCCACACCATTGATGAAAACCAATCGCCATGCCCGAAGCCTCTCATCCTCAAATCTGAGGAGTCCCAGAGGTACGAGGTAATCCAAGGAAACAATCTATTTTTAAGATTCTGATTACCATAACCAATACATTCTTTTCCAATCCAAATAAAGTAGTGTCTCGATTAAATAGCATAAGATGAAATTTCTTTTAAATGTACTGGCAAGCCCTTGTTCCCTATTAAATAGCGAAAAAACACGACACGATCATTCAATTGGAATTTCTGCAAAAAAAAAAAAAAACAATGGAAAAAAATAAGCGTAGAAAAAAGACAAATGAAAGTGCTATTAGTTCTTCCACTGAAAAATCGAACTTACAATGAATCTGAACTAAAATATTCTTGTTTCATTCCAGAAAATTTGACCTCCCGACTAAATTCCAAAATATTCTTGTTTCATTTCAAAAAAAATTGACCTCCCGACTAAATCCATTATATTCTTGTTTCGTTCCAGAAAAATTGATCTCCCGAATAAATTCCAAAATATGACATTTCTTCTAAATGAAATGGTAAACTGTAATACGCAGAATAATAATAAAACACTACTGCCCGTAAAAAAATTGTTTTTTTTTTCACAAAAAAAATTTTTCGTTAGTAGCAATATGGTGGGGAACTTTTCAAACTGCATACTCAATCAGAATTATTGTAAGATGCTCTTATCAATCCAAAGAAAATCTAAAAAATCTTCGACTGAGATCATAAAAATACAAATCGGTCATTAAAGCGAGGTGAAAGAAAATTTTTGGCTTTTTCTTAAATCGCTAGGCCAAACAGTAGTTTGAATTCTTTTGCTCATTAAAAAAACTCTTTATTTCGAGATACCTATTTTCTAATGGGTAGAATCTATGGGTAGAGAAAATGTACTTCCAGGTAAATGAGATTTTCGGAAAAGGTATCAATAAAAGTGAAGAAATCTTGGCACTTACATCTAAGAAAATGTTCTGGGGTTGAAATGCTGGATGAGAACAAAAGTGAATAAAAATAATTATTGGAAATAAAAATTTATTTCCAATTAATTTTTCTTCTTTATTATTGCTAAGCCATTTTAATAGTAGATAGTTTTGAAAACATTCTCAGCGTAGTCATTACATTTTTTTTTTCATGTTTGAGATTAAAAATTAAAAATTATTGGAATAGTTTTCAAAATTATTTTTTTCAGTGTTAACTCTTATGAAAGACAAAAGCTTTCATACAGCTCAAAAACTCTAAAATGGTAACAGGGGAAAATTTCCTCTGACTTTTAGTTTCAATTTCTGGCAAAATTGACATGAATTTTCAATCTAAGAAAAAAAAATTTTAGTCAAGATTTTCGTCATACTTTTTAAAATTTTTGACTAATGAAAGAACTTTGCCCTCTGTGAATGAGGATAAAAACATTAATTCCATGTCATTATCTTTTAAATTTGCACATTACAATCCTTTAATTATATTTTTCTTTTTTCCGTTATATGTTTCTAAATATAAATTTAAAATATGCTACAACTTAGTTTAAAACTAAAAGAAATCATCTTAAATATTACGTTTCACAATTATGTTGTGTTTTAATCGTATAAAATGTTCAAAATATTTATGAAATGTTTTTTCTGCTTATTTCTAATACATACATGAATCAGAGCAGTATATACTTTTATCAAATTGTTGTATTTATAAAAATGTCAGAAACATCTAATAAATGAAAACTTAGAATAAAGTCTGAAAAATTAAGCTAAGGCTATATTTCAAAATTAAAGAAAATTCGAATCTTTTGTGCAAAACATCGTGGCATGCAAATGATTTTTGGCTTGACATATACCTTTATTTATTTTTAAAATTTTCTCGTATCTCAATAAATTGTACTTAATATTTTTCGAAAAAGAGGAAAAATGAATTCAGAAACTATGAAAATACAAAGTATTTTTGGAAAATATATATTGAATATATTTATTGAAATTACAAAAAAAAAAAAAAAAAAAAAAAATAGAGGCAAAAAAAATTTATTATTGAAATGCTTTATTTTTCGATTTTAAAGTTATTTAAAATTAGTTCTATGCAATAATAATTTGAAGTTATTTAAGAAAAGTTTGAAATTTCATTACAAAATAATTAAATTCTGAAAAATCTTTTTAATGAGATCCATTTATCATTAAGCGATTACATTCATAATTTGCTAGATCTTGGTCAAGTAGCGCACTCAGAAATAATTTTTGAATGCTTTTTTTTTAATTATACGTCTCATAGAATACACACCGGATTTCATACATAGCATGAAAGCCTATAAAATCATTATGTTAAAAATCCACTTAAGTACAATTTCAAGAACCATGTAACATAAATATGATCGGAATTTTAAATGTATTTCTTATGGTAGATATAGTAGTTTTTTTCTCTAAAGTAATTTTCTTTTTTATAAAAAGAGGGAAATAAATATTTTTACTCATGGCGATTTTGTGATTCTAGTAATTGATTGAAATATTAAACTTACATAAACATATTAAATAAAGAGCATTTAAAAAGAATGTTATGCATTTAGCAATGTCGTGCCTTTCTTAGATAAATTATTAATATGTGCATAATTATTCGGTTTCAAAAAACTGCAGTACATGCATGTGTGAATTTTTTTCAGTGCAATTTTAAATATTTCCCATTTAAAAGAGAAAAATTCTTCAGTAGTTTTATGAGATAAATTATTTAAAGATATTTAACACTCCAAGATTCATAGATCTAATCAAACACTTGTCTTAATTGCATTTCATGTACTTTGAAGTGACATTGAATACAAAAAATAATAAATAATAAATACAAAAATTACACAAAAAGAGAAATTCCAATAGAAACTAAACTTAAAAGGGAGATCAAGCTATCTCATAATTCATGTTAATTTGCTTTTAATCCAAATGTAATGGTCGACATTTAATTTCTAAATTAAACTAAGAGAATCTAGTCGATAAAAAACATTATAAAAATCAGAAAAATTCTGATTAGATAAAAAAGTACTAGTTTATTGATTGTGAAAATTAATTTTCGTTTTTTGTTAAGCCCTAAAGATTGCGCAAATCGATATATCATTCTTGTATAAAGGTAATTATGAAACAGAATCAATAAGATTTTTTTATTGCTTCTGTTATCTTTGAGAGTTTTCTGAAATGTGTCTGTTTCGTCCTCTGAGAAATTAGTGAAAAAGATATTATCACTGTAATTATATTGAAAGAGGGACAATATTGAACAATTCAACAGAAATTCAAAATTTCCAAGGGTTTTTTTTTCCATGTACAATGGGCTTTTCAACAATTTCTAAATGAAATAAAATAAATTTAATTTAATTCCAGAGTATATCAAAGAAACATTTATTTATGTTCTCTTTTCTAAAGATTTCCGATTACAATATTATAAATATATGACATTTTTTTGTATATTTTTTTGGTTTCAGATTATTCAAACTATACTTTCTTAATGCAATGAAAAGTCTCTTAAGAAAATCCATCAGTTAATAAAGTTTGAATAAGTAAATTAATTTTTAAAACAGGAAAAGGAACTATAAATATCCCTGCAATCAATAAATAATATAATCAGACAAATAAAAAAGTTATTCAATTAATGCGTTGCACAACATAACATGCTTTGTATTTTTACACTAAAATTTAAACTTCAATTAAATAAAATTCCTGAAATTTTCTCATATACAATCTAATAAAGGTGTCGACCCCCTTTTCACACATTCATAAAAGAATTATAATCCATGAGCAAGGTTAGGATGGCCAAGATACTTTAGATTATTATTTTTGTCAACCACACATGAAAATTGTAAGTTTCATAGAAAAATAAAGAAAGTGGTTGATTGAGTTTAACCTGAATTCATTGTCGAACGATAATTATGAAAAAAGGAGACAATTATAATGCTTATCTTCTACATATCTAGAAAAATAAATATGTATTTTAAAGGCTATTTTTCCCACTGACTATGGCCATAGTTTGTCATAGAACTACATCTACAGCCATAAAATCAAATACTGAATTTCATTTATTTAATGCATTCATTTATAAATGTTTTTATAAATAAATCCAACGCATTTATTTATCAAAACTTTTTAATGACTCTGAGTTTTTGAATTTAGTTTAAGGATATAAATCGTTTGATAAAGCACATACAAATTTTTCAGCTTCAACCTCATAAAATAGGGATATTTCATGTATTCTTGAGAAAGTATAGGTATAATGTATGAATTTGAAATACCAAATGCTTGTATATCAACAACTAAAATGCAAATAAAAGGAGCCAATATGATAAAAAGAAAGAGTTTCACAGTTCAATATCAATTTTTTTTTAAATTTATCACATATTTATATCGAAAATATGTTATTCCTTTCAACTATAAGCACAAAACTTTCTAATATAATATATAGAAGAATTATACAGCTGTTATTTTATATTTATGAGCATTATCCCTCTGATCAATAAAATATTTTACGAATGGCAAATAAATATTCTTGCACTTTTAAAATAAAACGTAAGATTTCATTTTTATTGGAATAAATACATTGCATCCAAAGATAAAAGTAAAGTCAAAAAAATTCCAAGATTTTTTTTTCTTTTTTGCTTTAATGATGCCATTATTAGTAAATTATAAAGAGACTCTTCCTCAATTGTGATATTAAAAAAATAAAAATCTAGCTAGATGAAAAGAAATCTTTACAAATCAAAGATTGTCATAGAAAAGTCAGTAAAAAAAAACCAAAAACGAATTTCTTTCATTCATGTTTCTCAAAAGGTATTGCTGATTTTGTAAAGCTGAAGATAAAAAAAATCTGAAGTGAAGGTTTTTTTTTTTTTAAATAAGTGTTATGAAAACAAAACTATGAAGAAATAATTCAGCAATTAAACAAAATTTCAAATAATTTGTCTTTTAAGAGATTGAGAAATTTTTTTCGTTTAAAAGTCGTTGTTGTTTGTGCTTCTACGCTTGAAAAAAAATACTAGCATAAAAAAACTTATATTTTATTTCGTTTCTAATATTACTAATAAAAATAGCAAAATAATAACAATTTTCTTTGTTAACTGCATAGCATTCAAAATTCTGAGAAGTCTTGAATATAAAATTGTATTTATTTGTGAATTTTGACTTCTATAAATCACTAAGCAATATTGCATAAATCAAAGAAAATACCACTTGCATTCAATATAGATTCTTCCTAAAGATTTTATTCTGCTTATAAAATTTTAGACATCCAAATAAATAAATAAACTTAGGAATAAAAGGAAGTTTATGAACAAACGTTGCAATTGCAGTTTTCATCATTTAAAAGCAAAGATTTCCACGAATCACAAAATAAAATGTAAAACGTTTCGTTTAGAATGATTAATGTGTTATGTTAATCGACATTTATATACAGCTTTTTGAACAAAAAAATAATATCAGTTTTCGAAACGTCAGTGATACTCTTCAAAATAAAGTATATTGGCTCATTCCCAAGCCAGAGAAACATTTCACTTTCTAAATACAAAAATTGAAAAGTAATGGGCAAATAAATTATTTGTGTTTAATGCATTTTGTAGCATTAATACCCTAATGATAATGCATTAATACCCTTCTCCATTTACTAAATATACCTTGCACTCTCCAGTGGATCCCAGCTCATGTTGAAATTGAGGGGAACGAACGTGCAGACGCCCTTACAAAGGAAGACCAAACTCGAGTAGTCACCTGTGCTGATGCGAATACTGCCACCAGGCGAAGGATCTACAACAAGCATCTTAGCAAAGTAACAATCCCCGATCTAAACTGCCCAAGAAACCATTCCTCTACAATAGCTAGGCTACGTACTGGACATTTCAAAGGCATGAAGATCTCACGAACCAATATAAAATCATATCCCATCTGCAAGTACTGTCCCCATTCGCAACTAACTCCAGATCATGTTTTTGACTACCAAACCATTATCGGTTCCCTCTTTCAACTTGGAGCACCCCAATCGAAATTCTCCATAGCCACCGGGCTCCAGAACTTGCAGATCTTGTCACCAGGGCTTTTGGAGGACTCTAATCTTTTGCACTAGCACTGTATGCATAGACACGACAACAGCAACAACGTTACTTAGGTTAATCAAAATAAAACAAGCTAATGTTCTATTCCAAGATTTATATTAGGATAAAAAGATTTGATTTTTTTCATTTCAACCATCAAACAGAAATTGGTTTTATATTGCTTTAGTAAAGAAATTTTGAATAAAATATCATATCTTTACGGAGGAATACAATCTAAAATTTGGAAACTTTAACATCAGTAGCAGAATGATAACAGATTTGCAATCAGATTCTATTTAGGGTTATCTTGAAAGAGTTTTGAATAATGAATTTTGTATTGCTTCAATAATAAAATTTTGAATAAAAAAAAACTATTTTTAGGGAGGGATTCAACTTAATCTTTTAAAATTATAACATGGGGAGAAGAAGAAGAATAGGTTTGAAATCAAATTATATTTAGAGTTATATTAAATTAGTTTTATATTGTTTCAATAATAAAACTTTGAATTAAAATATCTTATCTTTAGGAAGGAATATAACCTAATATTTTGAAATCATAACATCAGTAGCAGAATAATACTAGGTTTGCAATCACATTCTATTTGAGATTACTTTGAAAGATGTTTACCATCCGTTATTTTAACATAAAAGAGATTAGTAGAATTAGAAGAATTCTCCATTTACTCCAGCGGGTCAGACGTCGGAACAGAAACAAATGAATGACTTAGAAATCAATTAAGATTGAGAAATGAGTGGGCTGATTACTACTGGATCAAGTCTATCTATTCTTGGATGAGAGTGAAAATTGAGAGCAGGAATTTAATGGAAATTTAGATGTGCAAAGCGAAGGAATAAAGCACTTCAAAATCAATTAAATCCGAGTTGAGGAATCTAATAAAATCAGTCTGGTCTATTTTATGTTTTAATGAATGAATCTTCATTTTCTCTACACGGTTAAGTTTCTAGATAAATGAATTAACGTGCCTATTCTTAATTCGATTAGGATGTATTTTTTATAATTAATAAAAAATGAACTATTCGATATATGAATAAAATTGTTTAAAATAATTTACATAAACAATATCACTTCAATATTTTTTCACGAAACAATATACGATATCATAAAATGAATATATATTCAGTGATTTAATATATGTTTAATAGATATTTGCATCCCAAATGTTTATAGAAAGTAGACATTTTGTTTACATTTCCACTATGGTTTTAAATCCAAGTACATTCCAAACTCTTACAAGAAGGATTATAAGCAATTCAAAAAAGACTGTTATCGTAGCAGGAATTAAGATATCACAGGTTAAAATCAATATCAATTGCTGAAAAATAATAATCCTTCGAAATGATGCCTTATGAGATATTTTGTTTACATTTTTGTCAAAAGACGTTTAACAGAACACTCTCACTTCCAAATGCAAAAGAGGGATTTGTTTTTGAGCTGTAGTTTACAAACAAGCAAATGTTATCTAAATTTTTAAGAATTATTTATTATCGCATTGAAGAAAACAATTTAAAGCGTTATGCATCAGTAAGAAATTCCAAACTATCCTTAATTATTAAATACCATTACTGGGAGAAATGATAAAAAGAACATTTAATAAGCAAAAGATCGAAAAATGGTATTCTCTAACGAATATTTCCTACTCTAAATGAACAGTATTTGTAGATCACATTCCTGGGACAAAACTTTAATTGCCTAGCATCTTTAGGAAGAACCCTATTTTAAACAGAAGAACTCAAGCTCATGCACAGTTCCAGAAATATGATGTTGAATCATTTTCTTCTCTAAACTATCCAAAAAATTATTCCATAAATAATATTCGTTTCTTTAATTGACTATATATTCTTTACTAGTTCTCTTTAAAATATTCTTTTGGCAGAATGCAAGACAAGGATGAGCATTTATATTCCTTAATACGAATTCACCAGCACGAATACCAGAACCGTATAGTATATATTAATTAGGAATTTCATCTCAAATGTTTTCCAATCTGTGTCAAATCATTCGAAAAAGCTAGGACAGTGATGTCTCATTCAACAATACATTCATTAATGGCCTTTCAAGATGGGAAAGGGTTTTTTTTTCATTTGAAACAAAACCTATACCTGAGGAATCCAACCTTTGAGTGTTGTTACGGAATGTTAATCCTTTAATTCTAGTCTCCTATAATTTCGCGTTAAACATTAAGATCAATTTTATGACATAGAATTATTTTATTTCAATGTCCGTGCTGCATTTAATGACATTTTTTTTATTATAACATGCCTTTTACGCTCTCCGTATGAAAATAATCTTAGTTCTATCTTATCTTAGTTCTATAATGGTCTCATTCAATGATAGTTTATGGTAGCAATGTATTGCTGTTACCATCCACGTGAATATAATATACCTGAGTTATAATGAAAAGAATTTGTATTCGCCTGAAAATAACTTACCAGTTCACTATTCAGAATGGGCACAGAAACAAAAAGTGTATAAAATTCTGAGTGAATGAATTCAATAAATTACTCATAGATTTTGTTATAACATGCCTTTTTTTCAAAGTTAGATATAAATTTTTCAGTTGCTCTTTATTTAAAGTGACAGTCTCATTACTTTTAGATTTTTCTCGTAAAAGATAACGAAGTCTAAATATAATCGGCAAAAAAATTAGACCTCAAAATTTTGAGAAATTTCTACATTTCAAATTTCAAAAAATGATTTTTTTTTTAATTATATCTGTTTGTCTCACTGTAAAAACTTTAACTGGAAAATTCTAAGCTCAACAGAAGGATATTAGCATGATACTTACAAAACTTAAAGATACATGCACGAAATTCAGTACACAGTTTTAGTATCTAATGTGTATATTGGTATCCAGTTTAGAACTAAATCCGTTTTTAGGCTCACCATTAATCTGACTTCTCATTGATTGGCACATTTATACGATAAGTAAAAATCAACTCCAGAAATGTATGATATTGTAGCGAAAATTGCCCCTCCCGACCAAGCGCCAATGGCTCAGTCGGCTGAACGACGCATACATGGCGGACCGGAAGGTTACGGGTTCGAATACAGCGAGGCGAATTGCCAAAAATTGATTTTTAATTTCAATTTGCTTTATGTCAGACTTATGCAAATTTATGTTAATTATTCTAATATGTTATTTATGTAAATTCCTAATTTTCTGAGGGACTTCTTTTCTGCGGGCCTTCAAATTCTAGAAGGTTCTTGAACTGTATATAAGTAGTTTCACAATCGGTTAGATTGTTATTAAACTCTTCAGTTGATCTTGAGTGTGTTCATTTCTATTGGACTTACTACATTCACTTCATCTACGTGACAATATTTAAAAAGCAGATTTATTATTAAAAATATAGTTCTGAGTCAAATCTTGGATTCACCCAATCCAAAAAAGACACCTAGAATTCATATTGAGTATTCTTCACTTCATAATTAAGATCATATCTCTTAGGTGCTGAATATATCGCTTTTTCTTAAATAGTACAAGAGGTAAGATGTTTATGTTTTAATTTTGGGGTTCTATTAAACTTTTTACTTTAAAAATTTGGTTACAAATTTGGCTTCCTACCTTTGATGATAGATTCATTCATTCTATATTCATTCAGGATAGATTCATTCTATTTTCTAAAAATCTTTAGTTTTTCAATCAATAGTTCCATTTTCTTTATTTGCTGTTTCTTCTATAATGAAGATTACGCAACATATTAATTAACTGAAAAATCCTGACAAAAAAATAAAGAAGAGATCATATTACTCTTTCTCTCAGATCAATACAGTACTTTACGGAGTATTTCCATATGTCCCCAAGGAGCTCTTAGAAAAAACTGTTCAATTATAAGAAGAAATGATATTCATTTACCTAGCTACTTTTTTCTTTAATGAAGCAATGTTTCCAAAGGCTGAATTCCCTTTGGAATGTTTTTAATTCGTCAGAAATTAAAGTAATCATGTTATGAGAATTTAATCCGTGATTATTTCGGTTCAGCGGCACTTCCTTAAGAAGATTTTAATTTTTAAAAAAAATTCAGAAAACATAAACAGAACCAGTTTAATTCCATTCAGTTGTTTTCAATGTTTGTTACATTTTACAACAACTATAGTCAACTATGTTATTTTCAAATATCTGATATTTTCTCGCATTTTTTTAACTTTTTTTTATCAAATACTTTTAAAGAATTTTAACTTTTTTTTCTTTTCAGCGAATTCATAATTTCGTCAATCTTATGCAAAAAAGCAATATTTAAAAAAAAATCAATTATTTTGATTTGCTTTTCTATCTCAAGTCCTACGTATTTCTTTATGTCACTCTTCGATATTCCAGATATACATAAGATTCAATGCGAGTTTAAATTAATTAAAGAAATGACAATATATTAAATCAGTTTCTAAAATGTCTCGATTTGAAATATTATTATATTATGTCTGATAAATGGAAAAGCGATCTTTCATGAAATCAATGCATTATTTTAACTATTATGAAAAATAAAAAGTATTTTATTCTGCGAAAAAATGTTTTTAAAATACCCATAACCAGTTTAATGTGATTTAAATAGTCTCCAAATATTCATTCAGATTTCTTGAGTAATTTAATAAAGAAATAAGCGCATTTTTTGTCATGAATATTTTTATTCTTGTTTTTACTATTCATTTTCTATTTTACACATTTCCTTTATCTTTTTGCGTTTCATATTTCACTTCATATATGAAATTTTTCTCTTGGGTAAAAAATAAATAAAACTTATTCATTTTTTTTAATTTTAAATTATTGCACCAACAATTTTTATTGAAATCGAGATAGAAACCGCTCTAAAGTTCAATTCTGAAAATTTAATATAATTCTTCTGTAATAGATTTCGGAATATTTCATTTTAATGAGTTTTTATATTTTGGATGTATGACGCGAAGAAAAAAAGTAACATTTTATTTTTATTACATATTTCTTCCTATTCTAATCTTCTTTAGCTGTCATCTTTCGTTTTTAATCAAAAAATTCAACTGGAAAAGCAGTAACAAACATGAAATTTGTTCATCTAAGAAGTATTTATCAATTGTTCACTCAAATTTTAAAAAATAGATAAAGAGCTCTAGTAACTACTTTCTGCAGCATATAATCCCAGATGAATAAAATATTTTTTTCAATTATAAACAAAATTGAGTGCAACTCAAATAAAACGGTTTCTTTTCAAATAAATTGCTTTAAATCAAACTTTTGAATATGTTGCAGACATTTGTGCCTGATTATCAGGAACTAAATTTCATTTTAATCCATTACAGAGCTTTTATCAATCTTCATTTATTGTTTACAGTGTCCTATCTTCATTGATTGATTACAGTTTCTTATCTTCATGGATTCATTACAGTTTCTTATCAATTTTCACTGATTGATAACAATTTCTTTACATTTTTCATTAATTAATTGTTATTTAATTCAAATTGTATTCAATTCTAATGATATATTTTTGTGCAGCTAATTAAACTAAAGAAATAATGTTAATTATACTGACACTTAGGTCTCGTCATTTAAATTTCCAAAGTAGAACAAACAAAATGTTAAATCTGTCCGTTATTTCCTTTTTAATTCTGATAATGTATTCTTTTCACCTTTTCAGTAGAGTGTTCTATGGTTTCCACTAACTTTCAGAAAACCCAAAGACACTGTTTTAAGATTATCACTTATTCTTTTTATTTCAAATTATCTAAATCACTCTATATGCACAGAGTGCTCTAAAAGGTCTTATCTAAAAAAGATCGTGTGTCATGCAAGTGCCTCACAGCGATCATAACACCTTGAAAAACTACCGTAGTCAACAATGAATAACCTATTATTTGGAATCTTTTGTAGTTTTAGAATATCAAGAAGAATCAATACAAAGCTTGTAACTTTTCAGATAATCTATATAATTAGAAGGATCTGAAAGAAACAACAGAGGATAAATCCTGGATTATTATTATATGATCTACTGGAAGTCACAGATAATTCATGAGTACTTGTGATTACAAAACAATCCATCAAATTTTACTAGAACCAGCAAAAATTCTCAAAATAATAGGAATACAATCCAAATAAATGCATTAAACTAGAGGATGATTTCAAGTTTCGAAGAAGACAGTTTTCCTGACTTTTAATTTGTTACCTTTTACAAGAAAATTGCAATTCTATTTTGGAAACCACAGAATTATGCAAGAAATATTTAATAATTGTTTTATTTATTTAATAGTAGTTTCACAAAACTTTTATTAATTGATTAGCTCATTAATTTTAATGAATAGTTGAATCAACATATTTAAATCTTTTGGATTTATATAGGCATTCAAAAAATACTATTTTGAAGGTAAGGTAAACCAACGGAAGGCAGTCATAAGGGTAAAATTAAATAGAAATAACAAACTTCCAGTCATTATAGTTGGTGCAGTTCTTATATTTCCTTTGTAGTAGCCCTTCCAAGAAAAAAAAGAGTGTTTCGTGAATTAAAAACCTGTACAACAACTTTAAAATTTGTATAAAGAATAGCTCAATGGATTTTAGATATTCTATTTTTGATAACTTTATATCCAATGAAATGGTGAGTTCATTTAGGGTTCTTTTCTTCATAACAAATTATTGTGTTCATTAGAAAGATCAAACGAAATAAAGACAAACTGCTTAGTAAAACTATGAGGATTTTGAAGGATATAAAGGTAATTATAACATTCATAATAATTCTTTAATCTATCAAACTATTTTTATTTCCCTATGCGAAGGTATAAAACCATCCTTAAGAGGAGTAAAACATTTTCTGAGAAAACATAGAAACGTTACAATAAACTTTATTCTGCATAAAGGGCTTTCTAGTATTTTGAAACTTCTTCAAAAGTGAAACAATTTTAATTCATTTATCTTCCTTTAAAATCAAAATCACAACTTACAAACACGAAAATTAAATATCATTCTAAAACATCTATATTCATTTTTATAGTGATAACTTCTGTCCATAAAGCGAAATCATGCGCCGCACGGATGAAAACCAGAATGATAGTATATAGACAAGCAGGGCAACTTCGGAAAAGTTTCGCACAATTTGCATAAAGAATTCTGTCGAACTTCTGATTGGCATTTTACATGAAGAAGTGATAGTTTGAATTATTCATGAAATTTTATTTTCTTACGCCACATGCTCGACTTCCTTTGTATTATTTTTTTTCTTTTGATAAAATTGTTATGTAACATGTATTGATGGTTAAAAAAACTCTTGGTGTCAGTTTCAAAGGTTTATTGATGTCTCGTTTCTTTTTATCTGAAATTCTCTTCGTTTTGAATTTTAAATTTTGACTTGGACAGTAAGGGTACATCTTCTACAATCTTTGTGAATGTAACTTAACAGTTTATTTTTCATTTTACTTAAAATTCTAACATAGGTGAAAATCCACATCTGTTATCGCGGTGAAAATCATTTGTTGAGATTGAAAATAAAAATGCATGTTCCTCTACTTTATTCCATTCGATATTCATTTTATTTATTCTTACTTATTTCATTAAAGCCTTTTTACATTCCATTAAAACAAGTATTTGATTAATGCAATTAAAAATTTTAATTGGTTGCCTACATAAAAAATGTGCACCCTTTATTACAATATTTATTTTCATAACAAAACTATCCATTGGAATTACTGAATTATAGAATCAGCCAAATAAAAATTATTTTCCCAATGTGTAACTCAACAAAGGTTACACATTTCGTTACAGTAAAACTGAAAACGTCCTTTTTACACTTAATAAAAACTGCCTTAGGCTTTTTATACTTCACAAAATATAGATAAACAAAAATTCGAAATATCCAAAATGTGTAAAAAGTCTAAATTCGAAACAAATTTTTTCCACGCAATATATAATGGACTATATTTCATTCAAATATGGCAAATATCTTTAGCATTTGAAAACAATGCTGGGCTTCGTTTTGATTTCATACTGTGCTTTACCACTAAAGAGAGCTAGCAAATAAAGTTTTTTTGTGGAAAATGCGTGTATACCAATCCAATACTTTATAGCTTCACAATAAAAATGGAAAATTGCTGAAATACAATGGGAAAAAATGTTTTTGGACATAAATGTCAAGCAATCTATGTGGGTTCTTTTCTCTTCTTGCTTATTTTTTCGTTTATCCCAGCGATTCTCAACCTGTGGGGCGCGCGAGATTATCCAAGAGAAAATATTATTTTAAAAAATTGATTCAATGACTAAAAGGAAAGCACACATACACATAGAAAACAAAATGCATTTCGACATATTTAATAGCTTATTAAAGTAAAACAACTTACTTAATCAAAACATACTAAATTAAAACAAATTTAATAATTATTAGTGACTTACGTGGGCCTGTCCTGCAGAGCAAAGTTTTTCGAAGGAAGGCTTAATATTAGAAATAGCCACTCTCAGTTCTGCCGAGATCTATATTTTGTCTTCAAAGTAGCCACAGCAGAAAATCCAGTTTCTCAAAGGTAGGATGTTAAAAATGGCAATAGAATGCGAAATGCCTTTGTTTTTAGTGCAATTAAAATCATCCTCTACTCCTGCCCGAAATTCAAATAGAGATTTATTGCTAAAGTGTCTTCTAGTTTCGCCACTTGTCGTGAAGTCTATGAATTTTTCTTCCTCATCAATTGAGAGCCCTTCAGGAGTCTTATGAAATGGATCCCTAACTCACTATAACTTGCTATCAGTTTGTCGTCAGCAAGAAAATACTTTTTAAAATTCTTTGCCAGCATGGCTGAATGATTTTCAGTGGTTACAAAAACAACTTTTACATGTTCTTCTTCAGCCTTGTAAATTTTAGTACAATAATCCACTTTTGCAAGCATTGTTAGATTTCTTTGCTTTAAATTTCTGCTTCACAATTCCAATTTTCCACAAAAAGCATTGACTTTATCACTCATATCCAACATATGTGTATTTTCTCCTCGGAGTTAAAGATTCAAGTTATTTAATTTCTCGAATATGACGACTAATATCTCAATTTCATCACAAATAAACCATCGCGAAAATTCTCGGCCTCCGGTATGTTTTCTTCTTCTAGGAAAATGGCGATTTCTTCTCTTAATTCAAAAACACGTTGCAAAAATATCCCACGTGATAACCATCTTGCAATAAAATAATAAAGCTGAATGTACTGAACCCATGTCTTTACAAAGTGCGGAAAAGATTCTCGATTTCAGGGGGTCTCATTTTTATATAATTTACTATCGTTACAACCGTAGTTAACACAATATTCAGACCAGGACTCATTTCTTTCGAAGCCAAAGCTTCTCTGTGGATCATGCAATGTGTCCAGACACACTAAAGCGATTCTTGTTTTACAAGTGCTTGTATACCTTGGAATCTTCCGGACATTGAACGAGCACCATCGGTGCATATTCCGACGCGATTTTTCCATTCTATGTTTGCCTAATTCAGAAAATCATTTAAAATAGCAGATAATGCGAGGGCCGTTGTTTTGAGTTCTATTGGTTTGCAGAAAAGTAGTTCTTCTACTACTGACATATTATCACAAAATCGAATATAGGCAATTAAATGAGCATCTTTATTACTATCGGATTCTCTTCCACAAACATTACTTATTTTTTTCTCTTTTGTTTAATCAGGCTTCTGTTTTATTTATTTTATTATTCTAAAAAATGTATTCCCAGTTTCTAAATTTAGCTCACCCCGTCTAGGTTAACTTTCATTAAAGAATTTTTCTACTTTCATATTCTTTTAACATTATCTCCCTATTTGACTTTCTTTTCAAATATAATATTTAAATTTTTCCCGCTTTCATTCGCTTCATCTATTCACTGCCCGCTTTGCAAAATGCCAAATGTGGTTTATCGCCAATGTTGACTCGAATTTACTCTTTTATTGGCAGTTAGTAAAAAATAATTTAAAAACAGAATATAAAATACTCAATATACATTATTGTTGTATAATTTTTATTGTAAGCGGGGGGGCGAGGTGAAAATTATGATTGAAAACTGGGCCACGAATACTCAAAGGTTGAGAAACGCTGGTTTATCCGACTGCAACATTTTAAGATTTCTCTTTTCGATAATCTACTTCATGGGTTCTTAAATGTTTCTTATCACGTTTAGACTTGAAGACTTAAGTATCATGATACTATTACATACTCAGACCCGTAACTATAATGTTAACGAATAAACCCGTGACAATAACGTTGCTTCCAGGCACTTGTATGAAAGTGAAATATTTAATTGTAAAGGGTCAAAGCATGAATATAGAATTAATATGAATATGAATATGGTTATGCATGCAGGAAGGATGCGCATACATTGTTAATCAGTCACAGAAATTTTAGCTCTAAAAGTTTCCATAGGATAAGATGCTCAGTATAGTTGACGATGTTTATTCAGTCTCCAGCACAGAATCACAATGCATCTGGAAAAGATGCATTCAGCTGATTCTGAACAAAGTTTTTTGACATCGATGATAACATTGTTCAAAAAAATTTCTGATTGATTATTAGATCTTCCAAAACTTACAGAACATCAAAGTGCATCCAAACCAATGCAATTTTACTACCACTGGCTTACAGTAGACTTAAAAACATTCATATAAATACAATTTTTAAAAACATTTCTCTTGAAAAAGTTAATGAGCTTTTAAGTACATTCGTGTAATTTCGATACAAACCTTGCGCTGGTTATCCGCTAAAATCTGAACTGTTTTCTCTTCAAATTATGTTATGCCCGCTCTCCCCCTTCATATACATGGAAATATATAAGGATTATGATTTTTTTGCAGACGTCTCTCTGTGGCAGATTTTCTGGTAGTAGAATTTCCTCTTATGATTACTGATATATTCTTATTATTAAAAAGAAGAGTTAAAAGTCAAATTTAAATATGATGGCATTCATATTTTCCTCTAAAAATAAAATTTCCCGCTAACCATTCAGTATTCATAGTGAAAGAAATTGAAAAATAGATTAAGAGTTAATTAGAGAAATATTTAAGATAATGAAATACACTTCAATAAATGGTAAAACTGTGATAAAAAAATGCCAAAAATATTTTCATAAAATAAGTTATTAATTTACTGTGAATATTTATGCATCTCCTTAAAGTGATCTCCTATAGAATTCACATTTCCTAACTTCAAACAAGCTTTCAAGTTGAGGTATCTTTTCTAAGCCTCCGCAGGATTGGTTAAGACTTTTTTGATATTCCAATGATAAATTCAAAAAGTTGGTAACGAAGGTGCAAATTCAAATGTAAAAGTAAGAATTATTAACAAAGTGCAGTCTCTGGTAATTACAGAGTTCCTGGATAAACAATTTTTCTTTCAAAATTTTTGTTAAACAATCAAAATACTAACTGTGCTGTGGAAAAGTTAAAGTACAAAATATTAGACCTATGACTTATCTCAATTTAATTTTGCTCGTAGTCGCCATTATCGATAAAGAAAATTTGTTTAATGATGACTAATTGTCAATCACTAATCATTAAGTACCAATTATTTGATATGATTGAGGATTTTACAAAGCGCATGGCTTTCCGAAGCATAATTCATTTGCGAAATCTTCAATAACATCTTATATTAATCAAATACTCTTATTCATGATTTATAAAAAGAGTCTTAATGGTCTTTTCGTAACATGTCGAACGTTTTTGTGATAGAAATTCTTTGATATATTCTTTGAAGCATATTCTCATTTTATATTCTTTAATGCATATTCTCATTGTATATTCTTTGAAGCATATTCTCATTTTATATTCTTTAATGCATATTCTCATTGTATATTCTTTGATGCATAATCTCATTGTATATTCTTTGATTCATATTCTTTGAAATATCATATTCGTGCAGTAGAGGTCTTAGCAAAGAAGTCAATGTGAAAAAATCTAAGGTAAAAAAGATAAAATTAGAGTACTATTGCTTAGTTAAAATAAGTACTAATAAAATTAGAATAACTAATAAATTTAGAGTATTATTGTATTATACTGAAACGATAAGAAAAATAAATTTTCTTTTTTAAAGAATTTGCTTCCTAAAACAAAACATTCTTTTTTCATTCCAGGCAAATTTATTTCGCGACTAAATAACATGAGATGAAATATCTTCTAACTGAAGTGACAAACCATCTTTCTACATTAAATAGTGAGAAAACACGGTTCCCCACGAAACGTTATATACCTTCCTTAAAAATAAACCCATTTAGTAACTCTCCAGAGGAGAGCGTTTCAAACAACGCACTAAAATAGAATTCAAGGAAACTCGATGTACATTCCAAATCCAAAGGAAATCTAATCATTCAGCATAAAATTTCGATTTGACTCATAAAATCGAAACGCGGAGTCTGTATAAAGAAATTACAAGTCATTAAAGTGCAGACGATGGAAATCTCTTTCTTAAATCGTTCAGAAAGACTGCAGTTTGCGTTCTTTTCCCCATTAAAGCTGATCTTCCGGCGTTACAAGTATTCATCGGGTAGAACCTTTTCAACTCATGTGGAAATTTGAGTCCAGGTAAATAGAATTTATACTAAGATATAAATACATGTTTAGTATTCTATGCACTTATATTTTAGAAATGCATTCTCAAACTTTCAATGAAATGCAGAAACTTTAAGAATACTTATCGGAAATAAAAATGTATTTTCAATTTATAGCTTTTCTTTTTACTTTTCGTAAAGCCTTTTGCATAGGATAATAGTTTGAAAATATCAGTACTCTAATATACGAATTTTCTTTTTTAAATCTGAGATTTAAAGTTAGAAAAATTATTTGATTGATTTTAAGTAGTCTATATCTATATGCAATTGTTACTTTTATTTTTAAAAAAACTATTTATTAAATCGCAATGAAGACAGCTCTAGGAAGAATTCTGTCTTTTAATTTTACTTTTCCGTTACATATATACCAAGTTCCAATCCTGGAAAAATTTATTGATATAAATAATGGCTATAGGGTTTTTTGTATTTAAACTTCCCTAAGAAGCTCTAATTGTTACGAAAATGAACAGAAACTTAAGTGTAAAGTATTATTTTCAATGTCTACTCATGCATTAGTTTATATATTTTAACTGCTTCCTTGTTTACATGTTTTAATGGTTTCATATGTTTTTATGACCTAACATTTTTAAGGAACGGGATAGGATCAAAATAATTATAAAATATACTAAAACATGTTAAAATTAAATTTTTCTAAAATTAATGTTTTTAAAAATTTATCAAAACAATATGAGAAATTTTTAAGAAATTTTAAGATTTTTTAAGAAGTTTTTAAGAAATTTATAATGCATTTTACTCTGAAGTTTCAGAGAAAGACTACTTTGGAAATGAAAGGCAATTCGAACCTCTAACAAATTATGTCATAAAAGACAATTGTTTTATGCTTATTTATCTATTATTTTATTTTTAATTTACTCTTAATTAGATAACACGCATAGAAAATATTGTATTTAATATCTTTATAGCGTACATGAGTTTAAAACCAACAGCCAAAGCAATAAAATAATATTTTTAAAAAAAAACATTTTAAAATGTATATTAAAGAAATGTGCCAAATTTGATCATTCTAGGTCTCCAACGAAGAAATACAAACAATTTTGAACAATTTTTATAATATATGTGTCATATCACTCATTTCGCAATTTACAAGTATTATCAGAATCTCTAAATATTATAACAGTAAAACTTGAGAACCTTTTTATTATGCATCTATCAGTTTTAATAATAGTTTATAATTTCAATGCCAATCACAGACAATAACAAAAAATATCGTAACTTCATTTTCTTAACTAATTTTCTAAAAAAAACATGGAGCATTCTTACCACAAAAAATCTGGTGATTCTTGCAGCTGATTCAAATATTTACACATCGTAAAATATTTATCTCTGTAAGCAGGAAGACAAAGATAGACTTCATATCACCTAAGTTAATATTTTCTAATTTCTTGCAAGTTTAAGAAAAAAATCTATGAAATATTACATATTAAATTGACCACTAAGGTGGAACGAAAGAAATCAATTTTTTTTATTTTTAATATTTAATAGTGCGGAAAAGTTGCCTTTTGTGTAGATAAAATAAATTATAAATATGAAAAGTATTGGAGTAGGTCTTGAGGTACTGCAAGGACATTAAAGTTTCAAAAAGCTGAAATTTTTGATACATATTAAAGTTTTTTTACGAAACAATCAACTTTTGATTTTTAATTTGAAATAGTGCGAAAAAGTTGCCTTTTGGTATAGATGAGATAAATAAAAATTATTTGAGTACATGTTAAGGTGCCGCAAGGACGTCAGAGTTTCATAAAAACATAGTTTTTGCAACTTTTGAAGGATTTTTGTGGACCTCGATTATGAAATAAAAAGCTTTAAATAGACGTTGCCATATGAATGGAAATATAAAAATAGTTTTACCATTGCACTGGCATGACACTGAATCTTCTCTGGAGTAGTTGTTATTGAGGTAAGGCGAAGATTTGTATGCGTTCGGTGACAAGAAGAAGCCTGGTTTCCAATCAGTAGCTTTGCTGAGTTCAGTTGAGTTGGCATCTCCGCTCAGTCTATTGTGTAACTGATTAATGTAACTGATTTGTTAGTTTGAGCTCTTGTGTGCTTTGCTGTGACTAACAATGGCTCATTCTATATTAGTGAGGGCAAGACAAATGTCGAAGCATTCTATTTTTGGAAAATTGAGAGATTTGCTTGAAACTGAACTCCCTACTTACGAATCTGTTATGAAGTGCTGCTGTAATATTAGGCTTAACCTCAAAATTGCTTCAGAGAAGGGTCCTTTTGTAAGTGAAATATCTGACACTTTAATTCCCATAATAGAAAAATTATTGTCAAGAGCTTCTATTCCCATTGCTGCTTGCAAAAAAATTTCACAAATGATAAAAGCTTATCATGCTAATAACAGGAATTTATTAAAGTCTAAAAGTAGAAAATGTTCAAATAAGTTTGATTCCAACGTCGCAGAATTTAAAGAAGAAGCTAAACATTTATTTGATATTGTTGACTTGTATAAAAGAAAAAAAAACAGCGCCAGTTATGAAGCAAAAGTTTCTAAACGATCAACGCTCTAACAGGAAAATGGTTATAGATAATATTGATATTGCTTTCTTTGATTGATATCCTTTTGTCCATGCTAAGTGATGAAAGCAAAATTCTTAAAGAGAACTCTTTACTTAACAAAAATGTGTCTGCTTGTTTGACAAAAAAAAAGTATTAAATTACTTCAGTAATAAAATTTAAAAAAAAAACATTTGTATATTTACAGAAGAAAACACAAATAAATATTTCGAAATATTTAATCCATTTTATTACATATGTAGTGCAATGATAATAGCTTGGTATTTCAATTCTCGTTTTGCTTTGAATTGATTTTTATCCTTCATTATACTAATAAAATAAGTGGGGAGAAGAATTAGAGGAATTCTCAATTTACTATGACATCTCATCTATCGGAATCCAACCAATAGAATAACTTAAAAACCAATTAAGCTTGAGAAATAAGTGGACTGATTACCAGTGATACAAGTCTATCAGTTGTTAGGCGAAAATGGAAATTGAGGGCAGTAATTTAATGGAAATTCAGAATTGTAAAACGAACGAATAAAGTACTTCAAGATCAATGAAATCTAAAGCGGAGAATCTAATGAAGTCAAGCCGATTTCATGAATGAATCATAGTATATGTCTTATATTTTATTTGATATGTTTTTACATGTATAAGAAGTGGTTACAGTTAATTCCTTGTTACCGTAAAATGAATTACTTCATACTTTATACTAATATTTATATGCACTTTAATAAATTTTACTATTAATCTTAATTAAATATTTTATTTTTAAAAAATTTTGGATACATATAAATTCAAACTATAAATAAATACCAGATTTTAAAAATTTCATTTTTAATAAGTATTTTTTAAATTTATTGTTAAAAAATCGATACTTGCAGCAAATTCATGTGACGGATCAGAAATTATTCGAAACACAGTTTTTGGTTTTAGTTCAAAAAGTTGTCAACCGATGATAGATAGCGCTGTAAAAAGTAGATATGTAAATCGAAAAAAAAATTGTAAATCACATAAAATTTTATCAAAAGCTTTTAATAAATGAAAATCACAGTATAATATTTTCGAAATGTCCACCATCAGTCACAATCACATGTCTTAATCAGAGGACAAAATTGGTAGACATTTTCCGGAAAATGGCCAATGGAGTGATTGCACATACGTCACTGATTGGCCAATATATTCCCTTTCCTGTGAAGTATGAGTAATTTAAAGAAATTACACGACACACAAATTATCCCTCTAAGAAACGGAGAACATCAGCAATACGGTGAACCCTCGCACCATCTTGCATAAATCAAGATGTTACGGATACTTCGACTAAAACATTCTCAATGCCCGCCAATCATCCAAAATTTGAATATATCGTTTTCAAGTCACTGTTTCATTTAGTAAAAAAAGGTTCAATTACACCTCTACTGGTGACAGCTGCTCTTGCAGTCACTTTTTGAGAATAGAATAGTTTTGGGACACACACATAGGGTTCTCAGATACCCAAAAAAGTCAATTCTGCTTATTGACAAATCCATCGAAATGGAAAAAATTTTTAAGTAATTTTTTTTTTACTTTAACCCTTTTTCTGTTATGCATTTTTGAAAAACAGCAGTCTATTTTAGGACACCCTGTATATACACAAATATTTCATATACGCATAGATCTGCATAATTCAGAGAAGGTTCAGAGAAAAAAAATACACTAAATGCGCCACAATAAAATAAGATAAATTCTACTTCAAGCAAAATGAAGAATTTTCTTGCTTGTTAGATTTTTCGAAGATGCTTTTTTTAAAAAGAGTCCAACATCATATGATTATCATAGAGTTTCTTATTCTTCCACGTGATGTAAGACAGTCAGCACAAATTCTTGGCATCTTTCAGAAAATTTTTATTTTCCTGTAAAGCTCTCCTTTTTTTAAATAAGAGCTATCTTAAAATCTATAATAAACTCAAGGGTTAAGTGATGCTGCAACCTATCGTCAAAGTGTGACCCCCATGCTTGTTCATCCAGGCTCAAATCGGTGGAAAGGGATCGCCTAAAAACGTTATTACCCATTCTTCAAAGATTTCTTCCATGATAATTACAAATAGACTACGGAATTTTTATTCATATCTAAAAATAAAATCAGCTTCCAAGGCACAGACGTGTGGGTTTCTATTGAATGATTTCACTAGAAATACCGTGGTTCCTCTTTGGATTAAGATCAATTGCAAAAAATAGAACGCTACATCCAAATATAATAGTACAACAATTCAATACAACAGTTACGGTTGTTTTCAATGACACATTCATGGTTTTGAGACGCCTATAGTACTTCCCACATGTATATACTTTATTTGAAACCTTACAAGGGGATTTGAATGCATCAGAAAACATCAAGCAATTCTACTGCTCAAAACACATACAGAGAAGAAAAAAGTGCAACTTTTGAAGAGAAATATTGATGTTGGTATGTCTAAATTGCAATTCTATTCAGTACAAAATATGTTACAATAAAAGTTTGGTACAAATGATTTTGTTAATTTATTTTCATAGAAAGGCTTCATAAAACCTGTTAATAATTAATTAGCTCGTTAATTTTTTTATTATAATAATTCCTCATTCAGCACTAAATATTTCAAAAGCATTTAGCTACTGATTTAGGATTTATTTCTCTTTTTTTACAATCATTAATTTAAAAGAGTTTTTTTAATTACTATTGCACATTATACAAAGATTACGAAACGCACCAATTAATTAGGGAAAAAAATTCTTACAAAGAAAATAAATAACAAATATTGTTTTTCTTCTTGGTGTTTACAATATTAAATACAGAATTTTCTTAAGCTGAAAAGTATCATAGAAAAACCTTTATTCATTTATTTAAACCCTTTTATCTTTAATGAAGCAATATAATCCGAAACAATAAATTCTTTTTGGAATGGATTAAATTCGGTAAAAAGTAGAGAGATTAGATAATAAGAAATTAAAGCATCATTATTTCGCTGCAGCGGAAATAAAAATATTTTATAAAAACGATTTTAATAAAAAAATGTGAGCATAAATTGTTTCCTCTCATTAGTTGTCATTTTTTGTGATATTATATGATTATATTTATTTATTATTTTCACACATCTGATAATTGTTCTTAAATTTTCATACCTTTGTATCCAATATTCTTGAAGAATCTTTTCTCCTTCTTCGCACGATTTCATAATTTTACTGATTTTTAAAGCAATTTTTTTATGTTAAAAAAAACGATTTAGATAGCAAGCAAGAAAGTGATTATTTTCATATTCTAGTCATCTTTCTTTTTTAATATAGGAAGTTCTTAATTCCCAGTTTCAACTTTCCTCCATGTAAATGCATATAAAATTCAGAATGAATTCAGGTTAATAAAATATATGAAAATGTAAAAAAATAAATATCAAAGTGTATTAATTCATAACAAGAATGTATTGTATATGAAGTATGTAAAATCGATCGCTTATGTAGATAATTATTTTAAAGAATATGAAATGATTCTAGTACTTTCATTTTGCGAAACAATATTTAAAAATTTTTACTTAAGTAATTACTAGTAGTAATATTTTTTATTAGTTTTAAAAATTTTCATTTAGTTTGATTTAAATAATCTACGAGAATTAGGTTTCTTTGATAATATTAACAAATGCCTCATTTTTATGAAAGAAAGTCTTTTTAATCTAACTGGGGTTTTTTTTGGTGTTTATCGCATTCATTTATTGTATCTTTTCTTTTAATTTCTTGCGTTTCATACCTCACTTCATATTTGAGATTCCCCTCTTTTTAATAGAAATAAATAAAGCATATTCAATCATTTTACTTAAAATTGTAATTACATTTACATTTTCATTAAAATCTAGGAAAAAGCAACAAAACAAACTTCAATTCTTGAAATTTAATCCAATTCTTAAAAAATTCTTTGATTTCAGAACTTCTTTTTTTGTAATGAGTTCTTCTTTTATTCTGAAAAACACGTCACAAGATAAAATGATTAAATTTTGGCTTTTATTAGACGTTTTCAAACTTCTGTCTCTCTCTTCCGTATTATTTTGTGACTGTAATCAAATCAATCAACGAAGAAGTAAAAATAAATGTGAAATTTGTGGGACAAATTTTCCTTAAATTTTCTCTCAATTTTATTTCCATAAAGTGAGTAGATGCTCCAATAATATAGTCGTGCTGCATAATCAAAGCTACAAACAATATTTCTTTAAATCAGTAACAAATTTATGAGTGACTGAAAGAAATGTGAATTTTTCTAAAAACATGTCTTTTAATTCAACTGAATTACCGCATTTCAAATATACGTGAATAAATATCAAATAAACTGTATTTTAATAGATTGGAAATTATATTTTCACAGATAAATTTCACAGATGTTCCATAAGTTTCTTTTCTATTTCTAATATGAAATTAATGCACAATATTTACTGTTTAAGATATTATTTATTTTGTTATATAAGAACCCTTTTGCTCTATTACCTTTTTCCATCTCTCAGGAAGCCTCATCATGCCTTCTTTCCAAAATTATTGTGTTTTGGACAAGAAATAATCCTCGAGAGGAGCTTTTATTTCGCTGATGAATTTAAAACGCTTATCGCGAAGAGAATTATTTAAGGACTGAATGAAGTAATAATCAGATGAAGCGAGATCTGGAGAGTATGCAGGATGCGGTAAGACATCCCATTCAAACTGTAAGAGCTTCTCTCTTACGACTAATGCAATATGTGGCCTCGCCTTGTCATGATGAAAAAACGGCTCGTCGGTTCATTAATTCTGGGAGGGTATCTTTTTTTTTTTTTTTTTTTTTTGCTATGGCAGCTCTCAACTGATTCAGTTGATGATAGTATTTCGTAGAATTTATTGTCTCACCTTGAGGAAGGAGCTCTCAGAAAATTACGCCTTTCCAATTCCACCAAATGGACAAAAGAACTTTTTGGGGGTGTAGTAGAATTCTGGTACAACTGAAACCAATGGCATAGACGGCTAATAGATATGCCTGCATGTTTGCACAAACACAGAGAGATAAGACCATTCATAGCGCGATGAGAAAAAAACTTTTGGGACACCCTAATACATTTAATTATTTAAATTAAATTCATTAAGTCAAATAAATTACTTTAATTAGGCTTGCGATCAGTCCCTATAATTTAAATTTACAAAAATAAAGTATGATTAAATACATTAATTTTTCAAGATTTTAAACTGTGAATAATTTTATTCAATTTAATCTGATAAATTTCCCTCATATTACTTTTTCCCAGTTAACAAAAAAAATCATTTTTAAATTATCACTCATTCATTTTACTTTTAAATTATCAAAATTATTTTATATATGTAGACTGCATTAATTAGTAATTCTGAAAACATTATGCACCGTTGTGCTTCAACGTACAACCAGCAGTTCCTTTTTTCAAAAGAAATTTTATCCAGAAACCTAACCTTACAGTAAATATTATATTAAAAGAAACAAGACGCATAATACATACACCTGCGTTAGGCAGGACTCTACCGATAAAAAAAAATGCACTCATGTCTATTAGGAAAAATTGACATATACTTGACAGGAGTCGTCGAAAAATTATTCATTTCCTGTCAAACTCGGATTGTTTGACTCGACTCATGAAGTCTTAGACTCGTTCATATTGGACTGGAATGCCATGGTTACTTTTCACTGTTTCCATGAGCCAGTCTCCAATGATATGATTCAACCGTATCATTAGATACCAAGGACTTTGTGTATCTTGCAACAAAAATATGGCTGATGTTTAGCATATATCTTTCTGCGAAGTATTTTTTGTATATGTACACGACATTTGGTCCGTTACTGTCTATGTATTGCATTCCAACAATTTTTTATTACTGTCTCGTAATGTATGCTAAGTATGTTTGTATCACTTCCTTTCTATTAATATGCAATACATAATATCTATATTACTGACATGATGCATATTACTGACAAATGCGAATGATGTTTCAATCACACTTTATAAATGAGCAAGGGATAATATGCTTCTTCAATTGATCATTGATCACTCAATTTTAATATCCAACTAGGTACAAATTATTACGCAGGAATTCTTCTTCATGGTCTTATGGACTGACACATCAAATTTATAAACCAATTTTTCAGATGTTCTATATAACCAAAAGAATAACCAATGAGGGTAAGAAGAGAAAACTTCAGTTATCATCAAGTATATTATTGTATGTCATAAAGAATCAAGTTGTTTTGTTATTTAACATTACGGTTAACAAATTGGCAATCACCTCATATTAAGTACTTCAACATGAAACTTTATGAAATTACATTGGAATTGAGCAATAATGTCTAAAATAAGAATCAAATTAAAATAAAGACAATAAGCTAGAGACTAATTTTTATTTTCCAAAAGAATCTTTTCTTGCTTATTTTAAACTGTCATTTTTTAACAAGATAAGGGAGATTTTATTAAGAGCTACAGGAAAAGGCAACATGCTCAGTTTTTGACAAACTTTGTTTTGTAGATATGTTAAAATGTAAACGAAATTGCTTCTACAAACATTTTTAAAAATAATCTTTAAAAAAAGCTATAATAAAATTATTTTTGAAAAAAAGTTTTGTTTCTACTCCACCTATAGTCTGTGTATTTTCTGTAGGCGGTTCAGGCTCACATTTTCTACCACGTTACTGGTACCAGACAACCAATAACGAGGTAGAAAATGTGACCTTCAACCGCCTACAGAAAATACACAAACTAAAATAATAGTGACTTAAAAATAAAAACCCAACATTTTCGGATTGGTTACATTTCCTTTTAAATTGAATTCCGAGGCCTTACAAGGCTATGAAATGGAAAAATAAAATAGTAGAATAAAATATGTTTCACATTTTAAAAGCTGGTAGGAAATAGAGATCGACAAAATGAAACTCATTCCAGTCAGATTATAACTTGTGTTACTACAAAGAAGCTGCTTTCAGCGTAAAGTGAAACCAGAATGAATATCGAAAGGATGAAAGAGAGAGAGAGAGAGAATTCTGAATGAAAAGAGAAAAGGGATTCTGCATAAGGGATTATGTCGAACTCATGATTGGCATTTTATTTGGAGAGGTGATCCGTTGAATTATTCATGAAGCTTCACTTTCTCCATTTTTTTTCTCCTTAATTTGCATCTTTTTAATACGGATTTATTGATTATTTTCTTTTTTTTCCTTCAAAATGGAAATATATCATTTGAAATCTGCACAGACAGATTTTGAATTAGTTCAAAAAGTTTTCCTGTTACTATTATTTATTTCTAAAAGATTTATTCTGCAAAACTTGTTTGCCTTGACTTGCAAGACAAGTGCAATTATATACTCTAAGAGTCTACTTTCTCTAAAATTCTTACTTTGAACTAAATGTGAACTTCTAATTTGTTGCTATTGAATGAAGTTGTTGGGAGTGGAAATTATACCTGAGATTTCGTATTTTCTTTTTTTAGTTTTAATGAATATTCAAAGTTATAAGAATTGAAATATCGCTATAGCTTACATGTCCATATTATGTATAATCTGTAGCTTAAATACCGGATGGGCAAAAAGTCCGTAAAAACTTTAAAAATTCATAAAACCCGTAAAATTAAGCAAAATAAAAAATGGTTTGCAGATTTAGCATTGATAAGTGACGATTCGACAGATAGTATCGATGAGTGATAATTTTTTTAGTTAAAAAAAAGAATTAATTCAAAAGACAGCCGATAGGTGGCACTGGTATGAACGACTTAGTTGGAAATATGCAAATGAGACAGGCGATTATAAATATTTACGCTCTTGATCCAGAATCAGTTCTCCGTTGCATGCTATGTGGAAAAGATAAAGTTTTGTTGGTGAAGCTGTTTTACCTGAACCAGGAATCAGTAACTGTTGCAGTGTGTAAATTCCGACTTCAGAAAAAATGTGAAGAATGGGAAAGGACCTTTAACAGTGGCAGGCCTCAAAAGGCTTATTCGGCGATTTGAGGAAACTGGATTGCTGGAAAAATGTGTAAGGTCCGGACGACCAAGCCTAATGCGGAGACTTAATCGAAACGCGTTGCAGTCCAAATGGAAACATTATCATTCGAAACCGCGGCAGGGACTAGCAGTGCACGAGAAGCTGGCAGATGCTTGGGATTACCACCATCCTCGACACGTAACATTTATATATATAATTTCCAATGCGTAAAAAAAGTAGAAGGACACTTGCTAATATATTCAATTTAGTGAGTTGTTCTTTATGTAAATAGTAATTTTGTACTTTGTTTATCCTTTTCTGTCAAAAAAATCTAATTTGTTTAAAAGTTACGTTGTTTCTCCGTTCTCAGAAATGCCTAAAGGAATGCCTTTGAACTATTTGCAAAAAGGGCAAATTTCCGCATATCAAAATGATGGTAAAGGTGTCAGAGAGATTGCTCGATTGTTGCAGGTGAGCCCCAATACAATTTCAAACTTTATCAGAAATCCTTATAAAAATGGAAATAAAAAGAAGACTGGTAGACCGAAGAAGTTAACATCACGTGATGAAAGAAAACTTGCTCGTGTGCTGAAGAAGAACAAAGGAAGTGTTTCAAAGGCAAGAAATCAAGCAGGACTTAATCATGTGACGAAACAAACAGTTTACAACTATATTAAAAGATCTAAAAAATTCATTTTCAAAAAACGGAAACATCATCCTAAGTGTAAACAAGATCACATTGATAACCGTTTAGCGTGGGCTAAGGAGCACTTGTCCTGAACTACAGAATGGACTTCTGTGATATTTTCCGATGAAAAGAAATTTAACTTAGACGGTTCAGACGGATATAAGCACTACTGGCATTGTCTGGGGACTGAAGGCGAATACTATTCAACACGACAAATGGGAGGAGGGAGTTTAATGGTTTGGTTGGCTGTTGGATACGGAGGAAGGACAAGTCTGGTTTTCTTAAATGGTAGGTAAAAACATACAGATTACATTCAAGTGCTGAATTCCGAGCTTCTTCCTTATGCCTCTGACATGGGTGGTGAAGAGTGGAAGTTTCAGCAAGACGGAGCTTCCATTCACACCGCGACTGGAGTCAAAAATTGGTTCCTAACAAATAATGTGGATGTTTTACCATGGCCAGCCAAAAGTCCTGACCTTAATATAGTGGAAAACATCTGGGCAATGCTAGTTCGTCGAGTTTATGCTGATGGAAGGCAATTTGATTCGCAAACTCAGCTTCGAGAAGCATTGAATGACTCGTGGGACAATTTTTGTCAAACTGAAATTCAAACTCTATACAATTCACTTCCAAACAAAATATTTGAAGTTATAAAGGCCAATGGGAAGACCATTCCTTATAAAAGTCACTATTTTTTCGTTCAATATAATGCTGTCCTTCTACTTTTTTTTACAAAGTTTCAAAAAAGAGAAACTATTTTTGTTGCCATTAATATTTTATGTTTGAACATCATAATTCTGATGTTAAAATTGTATTTTTGAAATATTTGTTAAATGTTTCTAATAAAAAATTTTAGTAAAAATAAAATATTTTTCGGTTATTGTTACAAAATCAAGTGTCCTTCTACTTTTTTACGCAGTGTATAATGGTATTCGTATGCTTGACAACCTTCATAAATAACTGGTCCACATTTTCTTTTCGTATGGAGAAAATTTTTTCGCACCTGCGGAAGTTCAAATAATTTGTAAATTATCTCCAAACTCTGAATACTACTCCGTTAAGTAACCTTAACCGTAACCGGCTACTCCGATCCACCCGAAGGCCCACAGAAAAATATTGAGGATCATAAGGAATTGAATATTAAGGATTATAAATAAATTATAAATTGTGCAAGTCAAATGTAATGACGTGATATTCACATAATGTGCAATCATTTATCAAAAAAACTGCAAAAACGGGTAAAAAAATTAAGTAGCAATTTTTTGGCCCTCATATTTTTTACTTTATTTATTTTTCAGTACAAGGGCACTAAGTGTATTTATTTTGCATCATAGTTCACTGAATATAATTGGGAAGAAAACGTAATGCTGCTCTTAACGGTGAAACCTTATCGAAGTAGGAAACATGTTCCTTCTTTGGGACACTCTATAGGAAGGCGAACAGCATTTTTTCCATATTTTACAAAATTATTTTCTAATGTTTTCTCTGGCTACAATCGTGTTAAAAAAACGTGGAACTTTCCCTAAGTGTCCTTATTACATATGTAAATTGTAAGAAAAATTTCGAAGATATGTATTTCTTGGATTTGCAGTATATATTACCTTTATAAATATGATTATATTTTAATTTTTAGATTTTCTTCTAAGACACTGGATAGCGTTCTCTATTACCGCAAGCAATTTTCAACCTGAATATAAACCTGCAATTTTTCTTTCCTGGAGTAATTTATGATACACAGTAAAATAAATTCAAGGTAATAAGCAGAAGTTCCTTATCAGTACAAGTATATTATCTTCAATTCAGTCAGTTATAATATTCAAAATCGAAAATATGCTTGCCCAATTATCCATATTTCTTGAGTAACTGAAGGCAAACCAGGTAATTATGAACATTACTGTAATTAAAATTTCTTTCATTAATAAATTAATTTGGGAAAAAGGCATTGTTTAATGAGCCCTACTAAATTGTGTGCACTCGCATAAGTTATAGGCTTATTTTCCTTCATAAAAAATTGTTTAAAATCGAAGAAACTGGCAACTTTTTCAAAATCCGTTTTCATTTACCTTAATTGTCCTTAATTTTGTAAAATTATTTTAAAACATATTCGCTTGGGTTTGAAAAATGTATGTACATAGATAGATAGCTAAATAGATTGATAGATATAGATAAATAGATAGATAGATATAGATAAATAGGTAGATATACATAAATAGATAGATATAGATAAATAGGTAGATATACATAAATAGATAGATATAGATAAATAGGTAGATAGATATAGATAAATAGATAGATAGTTATAGATAAATAGGTAGATATACATAAATAGATAGATATAGATAAATAGGTAGATATAGATAAATAGATAGATAGATATAGACAAATAGGTAGATATAGATAAACAGATAGATAGATATAGATAAATAGGTAGAATATAGATAAATAGATAGATATAGATAAATAGGTAGATATAGATAAATAGATAGATAGATATAGATAAATGGGTAGATATAGATAAATAGATAGATAGATATAGATAAATAGATAGATAGATAGACACTTTTGATTATATACATGATATATATACACATAACTATAAATTTCTCCAATATTTGATATACATATCAAGTATTGGAGTAATTCATTATATTCTGTGAAATAAATCCTAAGGTAATAAGCAGTAGTTTCTTATCATCACAAAAGTATTATCTTCACTATGCGTGTTTGTGTGTGCATGTGTGTGTGTGTGCCCGCACAAATTGAATATTGAATGTTATATAATGATATATATTCCATGTAAACATTCTTATGCCACACTATGCAATATGATATGAGACTACTTTCATAGATTCGAAATTTCGTTTGGATAGAGTTTGAGTAAACTTTTCGGTGATTGAAAATACTTGCATTTTCTATCTTCAAGTTAACTATGAAGAAACCTTCTTAAGAAAGGACTATTTGTTGCAACTTTCACAAAATTATTTTGCAGTAAATATGTGCATAGAAATTACATTTTCCGAAAATTTATTCGCAAACTGTTTTTTTCCCTTACTAAAACCGGTTTTAAATATTCTTTGGCATCGTTTGAAACATAAAAAATTCTTTCTTAGGAATGCTTATTTTGTAGCTGGCACAAAACATTTTGGTTTAATAAAAACTGTTTTGAAAAGATACTTCTTTCAAATCGATTTGTTGCCTAGTAACAAACTTCTTTATATCTAAAGATTAAATTTCCCAAGTTTACTACAGAAAATTTCAAAAATAAGCCATTTATTTACTTGTATAATTTTATTTCCCTCTGGTTATTACTGTCGGGATAGAAAGCAATGATAAATATTTGCATGTTTTCTTTCCTATGCCGATGAAATTCTTGTCTACAATATATTCTAAATTGTAAAGAAATATCTTAGTTTAAGAAAAATGTTTCGTTTGAGTTATCAAAAATTTCTCAGTGTCATACAAAATCAAACTATATCTATCTATATGCTATTTGAACAGCCGTGATGACATAACGACCAAACATTGATCACAGTTCTCTTTTTGGAATAAAGTCGAAAATTAAGTTGGAAAGAAATAAAACAGCTCAAAAAATGCTAGGAAATAAAATTATTTTTCTGATTGATAACCTTGGGAAGATTTTTTGTTTCGTTCATTCTTCGTTATAAAATTTAGTATTGTATTGTATATCTTCCCATGCCTTTGATAGTGCCAATATGGAATTTGGTCTCATCCCAACCAATTTTTTTTGTTGTTAAACATGTCTCCAAACGGAAAAAAGTGTTTTATCAGCATCCTGCATATGTCAATTAAATTCAGGTTAATTAAAATCATCAATAAACATTAAAGAGAAGTTTGTTTTAAATGCTGTAGAATTTTCAAACTATTGTTGATCCTCGAAATGTTTTTACATTTACTTCTAACAAATAGGCTCAAAAGCTCTCCAAAAATAAGTTCAGTTACCAATATTGCTAGCGAAGAGTTTTTCAAATCACATTCTCAAACACAATTCTTGTTTCCTCTGCGTGCATCTCCGATCTAAAGAAAATTGCTTCAGTTGAAACTTCTATTTTTCTCTTATAAATAGATGAGAGTCTATATAAACAATTATTGGACATTTTTATTTTGAAGTTTTGAATATATTATTTGCTCATTAAAATTAATTTCTCAAGATTTGTGTGTGTGTGTGTGTGTGTGTGTGTGTGTGTGTGTGTGTGTGTGTGTGTGTGTGTGTGTGTGTGTGTGTGTGTGTGTGTGTGTGTGTGTGTGTGTGTGTGTGTGTGCGTGTGTGTGTGTGTGTGTGGTTTTCAGTATTTAGCAAATTACGAAAATATGCCTAGTTAATTAAAAACTAAGGTAAGTTTGAAAAAAAAATTAAGAATTATTTAATTTCATTAAGAATAATATTTTCTTAAGAATAATTTAAATTTATCTATTAAAATCTGAGATGAATTTTCTGAAAGATGCCAAAACAACTGAGGAAAGGAGAAGATTTTAATAAGATTAAAGATACAAGATTGCTAAATACGAATTATTGGTGTTTTTAATTAGTTTCAGCTATTCAGTCTTTCAAAACTCTTTTTTCAAATTTAGGACCTGAAATCTAAAAATTCTTTTTCGAAATTAGGTCTGACAAACTTATTTCTGTTTAAACTTTTTTTAATAATCAGAAAAAAACCATTAACCTAGTTTGTAATGTAAATAGTTTCAAATGGTTCTCAGGTAAAAACATGCTAATGCTTTTGATTTCAGTTTCTGGCAAAGTTTATCTAAAAGAAATCAAAATGTTATTTTTTTTACTACATCAATCAATGATGGGCTTGTAATTGCTGTATTTTTTTCTGTTTAAAAACTGATTCAATAACTCTGATGGATTTCGTTTTCTGCTCTCTGTGTAACCTTCGCTGATATTTTTCCATTCAAAACAAAAAAAATCATTTCGACTAAAATGATTATAAAATTGTTTTTACCTACAAAACAGCCATTTATATTAAGCAGGGTTTTTTTCAAGTTCCTTATTACTTCAGAGGCAGGGGAAAAGTGAAATGAAAAATATTTGTAAAATTTTATGTTCTCTAAAATAAGATTCTTTAGATTTTTTTAAGTTATTTCAATTATCGAGCTTAAAATTCCTTTTCCTCTTTTTGAAAATATTTTACTTGAAAATTATATTACATAATTAAGCCTAATGATTAAAAAATAAAAAATAAACAATTTATTCCTAATATCTTTACTATACCAGTTCATTTTAAATTATCTTTTTTCTTAAGCATAAGAATATTTTTTCTGCATCTGAGGAATTTTTCCATTAGAAGCAATCACTTAGCATCATAATAATGAAGTGAATTAGATTTAATTCTTCGGTCGATTTCTTAATACTATCTTTTCACCTTATATTTACTTTTAAATACTTTTGAAGCATTTTTTAAAACCTTAAAATGTAAAAGTCATAATGATTTTTAAATTTAGTTAACAAATTCGATACCATACGTAGAAGGACATTTGCGTTTATATATATAATATATATTATTTTAAATATATATAAAACTTCTGTTTCAACTTTTAAACTTAAGTTTGATTAATATGTAAAAGAAATAAAAATAACTTAATTACAAACGAAATTTCACTGCACGTATTTTGTAAAATCTTCTTTTAATTTGCAATACATTGAATCTCATACAAGGAAATATTTTGAAAGTGGCATGTTTAATTTAATTATCAGCATTTAACAATCTTTTAAACTATTTTTCATAGATGAGATGGCTGTAATAAAATTTTAACGTTCATATAAGGTCCTTTTCAACGCGACCTGTAAAACGGTCTTAATTTCAAATATATTTAAGTACTAAAGGTTCTTATAGATATTTCTCTAAACAGAATTCTTTTTAAATGTGTATTATTTCTGATCTCAAAATATTACTCAATAAAAAAAATGAGATTTGGACCATTCACTGAAATATCGTTGATATATAATGTTCCGAAGTGAATCATCAATCTTTGTACGATTTTTGAAAATTTACCTATTTTCAGCAAGAAAATCACATATAAAAAAGTATTTAATACACTTTCGCTATCCAAATGCATGAAAATTGGTTCTAAAAAAAGGTAAATAATGTTGCAAAATATATAAAAAAAACATCTTAGAAGATCTATTGAAATGAGAGGAAGTAGGTTAGCAGAATAAAATTTATTTCGTGGAAAAATACTTTTTTTATAATACAGTAATGTAAAAATAGATTTGTACAATAACTAGTTTCGAAATTACTTTTTTAACTCAACAAAAAAGGTTTGAAAATATCTCTCTTGTTGAACATCTTCTATTCAAGAAATTACTACATCCAAATTTGTATTTCTAGACTCAATAGTATACTCTATTTGAAATATATATTTCAACATATTTAGTCATTTTCATATTAAAATAAAGTTTATATCTCTGTCAATTACACAAAAATTAATTTATTCATCATATAAAAAGCATTAAAAAAATTAAATTCATTTCCATAAATTTTAAGAGAAAATAATTGACAGCCATTTAAGCTCGATATATTATTTCTCATTTCAACGAATATAAATAAGTTCTTATGAAAAAATACAGTTACCCTTGATTCTTTAAGTTTCAAATCAATAGCTTTGCAGAATTCAATTGAGTTGGCGTCTCCGCTCCGTCTATTGTATAACTGATTAACGTAACTGATTTGTTAGTTTGTGCTTGTGTGCTTTGTTGTGAGTAAAAATTGCTCAGTCTAAATTAGTGACGACAAGACAAATGTCGGAGTGTCCTATTTTTGAGAAATTAAGTGATTTGCTTGAACTTAAACACACTACTGACGAATCTAGTGCTACTGTTATATTAGACATAACCTCAAAATTGCTTCAGAGAAGGATCCTTCAGTAAGAGAAATATGTAACACTTTAGTTCCCATAATAGAACAAATATGGTCAGGAGCTTCAATTCCCGTTGCTTCTAGCAAAAGAATTTCACAAGTGATAAAAACTTATCATGCTAAATATAGGAATTTATTAAAATCTAAAAGCAGAAAATGTTCATATAAGTTTAATTTCAACCTCACAGAATTTAGGGAAGCAGCAACACATTTATTTGATGCTGGTGACTTGTATTTAAAAAAGTCTCTTTTATGGAATAAAAGGTTCTAAACGATCAATGCTCTAACAGGAAAATGATTATAGCTAATATTGATATTGCTACCACAAGCGCTTTGATGAAGAAAAAAGCAAGAAAGAGTAAAGAACTACGGTGAATAGTAAGTTTAATCAATACAAAAAATACTACTGCATCAGAAACGATTACTGACTACAAAGACAATGCTGAAGAACAACAGTGTTCTTTACATAAAGAGGCAAGCAAACCAGATCTATCAAATAGACAAGAAGCGATAAAATACCAAGTGCCTGTGCGGTTTAATATTAAGTAAAACTTTATACGTAATGCATCTGAAGCTGATCCAAATAATATAGGAGACTCGGTTATCAATTTTCCCTGACTTCCTTATCAGATGCAAGCGGTGGAAAGAGCTGTGAGACTGGTGATCGAATCGGTTCAAAATCGGTCTGTAATTCAATCGCAAGAGATGGCGCAGTTTAACCAAGATAGGTTCTTGTGCCATTAAACCTCCTAAATTAACCAATCAATCTCAAGAGAAGGATACATAAGAGCAAAAATTGACTCACGTGTGAATTTGTCAAAATTTAAATTAAAAAACTGTTTAATGTGGCAATGAAGTAGAAACAAATATTTTGCATCTATAACATTTCTAATCATTAAGGATACAGAAGTAAGAAAAGCAATATTGGACATAAAAAAATATTTTTTATTATTATACTTTGTAATTAATAATTTTTTTCCGATTGTAATGCTTATATATGTATTTAAAATCATCTTTTGTAACATTATATGAACGAAAAATTCATAAAAATATTTTATCAAAGTTTATATATATATATATATATATATATATATATATATATATATATATATATATATATATATATATATATATATATATATATATATATATATATATATATATATATATATTACAAACTTTAAGCTTTTTTTCGGCACCTCGAAATACTGTTGCATTGCAACTAGAATTTTTTTTAATTCTTTTTAAACCTAAAAGCTAATTTTTCACCTCTATTGCTTAACTAAAATCTAAAAAAAATTTTAAAGGTCCTCTTTAAAAATTCCATTTTTTCATTTTTTTTTATATAAATTTTAAGCAATTGCGGCACCTTAATATAATGTAATATTTCAACCAATTTTTTAAATATTGTTTTTGAAGCTAAAAGACAACTTTTCCACACTGTTAACAAACTAAAATCTAAAAAAAAAAAATTAAGGCCATTTTCGTTCCACTCTATTATACAGCCTTCAAAGATATCCTGAAGAGAGGAAAATGCTCTGAAATAATCTTCAATACACAACTAAAAGATTTCTATTGCGGAAGTAAGAATCATGTAGACACAGAATCCTTGAATCATCAAGGCATATATAAATGAGACGAATATCAAATTTCACGAAAAATATGACTTTCAGAAGAATCTGAGTGAAATGTGTGACAAAGCTGGTTATGATTTATTAAGCAAAAACAGAATTAGTCCCAAAACAACACACCAAAATGAGAACACATGAAAATGGAGCAGTACGTTTAAGGTTAAAGAAGGCCGAAAGGCTGGATAAAGGGAAATGGAGTATTTTTCTACAAGAAAACAAGTCATACAGATAGTGAAAACAAAACTTAGATGTACATAAAGATCAGAACATTAAGAAACAAACACAAGCATACAGATCACAGCCATGGTGCTTAGAGTATAGCAATAGAGCTCGCCTCATGATCAACACTGCAAAGAGAAAATTCCATCTTCGTGTGATTACTTTTCCCTTTGCAAGAGCTACATCCTTTTTAAGAAATCTTCTTGAAGACTCCATATATATAGGGTCCAAATAGAGATATTGCCATAATGCTTGTTTTTTCCAGGACCTTTCTCTTTTCCGCTGAGATCGGAGATCATTGACCTGGCATGTATTTAGCATCCATTAAAAATATGCGCGAATTTCTCTTTACAATAATTATTCCTATATTACAGGTAAACAGTATAAGAATTCCATAAGAATACCTTGCTTTGTCAGGATCCCTTCTTCGGCTCCTTGCGACATTGACTTTTCCGTAAGCTAATTAAACCTTTGATAAGACAAGGTTTTATTCCAGAGAAAGCATTAAACAGAATGTGAAGAACAAAATGCACACCATCCCTAAAAAAGTATTCCAGCTCTGATTTCAATAATAGCAGAACCAATAAGGTTACCTAAAAGAAATTATTGAAAAACTATATATCCTAATATAAATATTTATTTTTATCTCTAAAGTCAATTATTTTTTTAAAGTTCATACATCATGTATTTCATCGAAAGACATTTTTAGTGTCCAGTACTCAGAATTTTTTTAATTCAGGAAAAATGATTTGATAATAGCAAAACACACGAGAAATAATAAAAACATAATAATAAATTTAAGAAATATTAATGATTTTGATATTTTTTCAAGTTATTTGCGAAGGCGTAAGGCGCGAGCAAATTTATTCATATTTTAAGTGCTCTGTTTAAGATCAAAGGGAATTATAGAGATACGTTTTTAAAAAACTGCCGACGATGCTTTCTTTTTATTGAAATTCTTTAGTATTTGGCACCAAATTCAATAAAAGGAGAAAGTGCTTAAAATGTTAAAAAAAAATTGTAATTGCTCATTAAAAGAGATAATATAAAATAAACAAGACCTGACTTGACTTTTAATTATATGTCTTATATATATTCGATATTTCAATAAATACTTATATAAAAGAAATAAGCCTATAATTTAAGTCTTTAAGTAGCCTTAGGTAAGATATTTAAGTACTATTTGATCGTAGCTTGTGAATTTTGTAAAATCTTTTAATACTTGTTAAATGAAATTCAATAAAAAAAATTAGACGCAGGATTTGTTTTTCTGTTGATGAACCCTTTTTACAATTCATTCAAAAGAATTTTCAGGGTATATAATACGAAATCTTCAAGTGTGTGTGCGTGTGTGTGTGTGTGTGTGTGTGCGTGTGTGTGTGTGTGCGCGTGTGTGTGTGTGTGTGTGTGTGCGTGTGTGTGTGTGTGCGTGTGTGTGTGTGTGTGTGTGTGTGTGTGTGTGTGTGTGTGTGTGTGTGTGTGTGTGTGTGTGTGTGTGTGTGTGTGTGTGTGTGTGTATTGACATTATTAATTTCCAGAATCAAGCAAATAAAATGTTAATATTATATTTAATATAATATTAGCATTTTAATATAATACTAACAATATTAACATTTAATATAATATTAACATTTTTAATATAATATTATTTTTATTTCCAAATTATCTAGGAAATACCATTGGCCTCCAGAAGGTTTCAGAGAATGGAAAGTAATGATTTTAGAAGACATTAAAACAAAATTTAATGCAGACAACGTTAGAACTAAAGAACGAGGAATTTATTTCAACAAAGCTTTGAAAAAAGAAATAAAAAATTTAAAAGAGAGGTTTGTTATTACAGTAATAGATAAATCGGCAAATAATCTGGGTTTAATTTGTAAATATTATTATAAAGAACTTCTAACTACTGAATATAACTCTAATTCAACTTACAAATTTATTAGCATTGGGAAAAAAGAATTGGATAAAAGGATGCTAGCTTTCGCTAAAAAAACTAAAATCAAAACTTGCTCTTTAAACTACCCTTACCTCTTCCCAACAATAAAATTTCATAAAAAACCAATAAATTTTAGGTTCGTAACTTGTAGCACCGGTAGTTACAATTACTATACGGGAAAACATTTCTTTAAATACTTAAAAATTGTCCTAAATGAAATTAAAGATGAAGATAATTTTATTATCAATAGTAACAAAGATATTTTGGACTTTCTAAGAGATAACAATATTAATAAGCTTAATACTTAGGATTTTGAAAATTTATACACTAATCTACCTCATGAAAAGTTAATAGATGTCTGTACTAATATTTATGAGGAATATTTAAATAGAGATATTATTACAAAAACTAATTGGTTAGAGTTATGTAAATTTAATATTAAAGAAAACTATGTTTTTAAAGGAATAAATTTTTATAAACAAGAAAAAGGAATTCCAATGGGAACAGCTTTTTCAAGTGCGTTAGCCAATATTTTCCTACATTATTATGAAAAAGAAATAATTAAACTTAACTTAATAATAGGCTGGAGATATATTGATGACTTAATTTTGTTAAATGTAGATAATCCTAATGATATTATTAATTGTTACACAAATGATTTAGTTTTAACTCAAACAAACGAAAATCAACTTAAAGCTAATTATTTAGATTTAAATATAGAAATTGATAATGGAAAAACTTTGATAGGTATTTATGATAAAAGGGAGGAATTTAACTTTAAAATAATTAAACTTTGTAACTACCATTCTAATTTAAACTCTAAAATTTTCAAAAATTTGATATTTTTACAATTTAACAGGATTAAAAAAATTTGCAATAATAAAAGTTCTTATATTTTAGCAACAAACAATCTCATTAAAAACTTAACTATCAACGAATTTCCCAAAAACTTTTGCAATATAGAAGTTTTGATAAGAGAAGGTCTGTTTAATTTCTGACTTCCTCCAGTTGGTTAGCTTTGAGTTTTAACACAATAGATGGCGCTTCAAGTTTTATGACGATGCATTATGACGAAACGTGGTAGGCGTATATAGCTTTAAACGTGGAAAAATTAAAATTTAATTTAGTTTAACAAAGTGCATCTACAATAGCAAGTTTTAACCTCAAGTAGTTTGCTTCGGATTTGTATTTTCAATTTGTGAGTATTTTGCCTTTTGTTTATTACTTTTTGGTTCTATTTTCATGTATTTTGTGGTTTGATTTGCTGTGGTCTTATTTGGATTGTTTTTTTTTTTTTTGCAAATGTTTTTACTTGTTTTAATCTTGTGATACTAATTTATCTCCAAAACCTCAATTTTCTGGGATTTTCGGGTCACGAGGGGTCAGTTTGTTGGACGAAAGTCAGACCCCTCACAGAAAAAATCCCTGGTTTGAATCCTTGCCTGAGGGTGACCCTTGAGAAAGTCTTCGGGCCGGATTCATTTAATCTTTCTTTTTGATTCTTTGGCTGTTAACTTAATATTTATTTCTAATTTTAATTTGGTTAAGTTCATTTGTGTTTTAGCTGTAGCAGCATTAGCGCTCTCTAAATACAATGTTTATTTTATATTTTATTATATAGATTCAGAAAATTTATAAAGGTGTCTTTGCACATTGTTTATTTATGGATTGATAGTTTCTTAATATTATATTTCATATTTATAATGTTAAATGTGCATTATTTATTCAAAAGTTCTTTATCCTTTTTTAACAAAATTTTTAAAAAACTGTCTTCTTTTAAATAAAATTAATATTTGAACTCATTTAATAAAAACTTTCAAACAAATTAATTTAAATTTTGTTTTAAAACTTTTACTAATTAGGGAATGTTTTTCTCAAGTTTTAAGAGTTCTTGAAATATATTTTTTTTTCTTAGTTAAATCTCTTAAACATGCTGTCAGTAATCGAGAGAAACATTTGGCTTTTTAAAAAAAATTTTTACTTCAATCTCAATCAAGAATGGAAAGTAAATTTTAAAAACAAAAATTCTTCCGGGAAGTAACACAGCAATTAGAGGCCTCATTGTAATCACAAAAGAAGTTATTTTCTTGTTTTAGACAGTGTATAAACAGTCACGAGACTCTTTTAATGACAAGAGTTGAAGTAGTGAAAAAAAAATTACTTTTCTAAAAATTAAACTGTGGTTTTACTTTCTGTTTAGCGGAAACTCATTAAGAACAAAATTTAACTCCTTGTTGTTATTTCTTGTGGGTTCTTTCAGATGGGATCTAACTTTTAAAAGTCAAGTGGATTTTTTTATTTATTTTAATTTAAATCATTTCAAAATGTATTACTTTTCTTTTTTAAGCGATAAATGGATTTAAATTTGATACAAACTTAACCCTTCGGAACATGGAATTAAAAAAAATCCTCATTATTAGATGATTTCTGAAAAAACTATAGATTTTGAGATTGTAAAGCAACCAAATACTCTCAAGTAATGGTGCACGACAAAATAAAGTATATTTATTTTATACAGTCGTCTTTGGTGACCAGTTGGTTCACCAGAATCAGAGGTTGCTAAAATTTTCAAGTAAATATTTTATGTATCTTTCTCTAAATTATTTATTTAACAACATGAATTTAAATTTAAATTTAAATTCTGTCTCAGAGTATTGTTATTTTATCATACTAATCTAGAAGTCTTACTTCTTTCTGTTCATTGTGGTTTGCATTCCACTAATCTACATTCAGATATGTATGATTGCAACACAGGAAAAAACAGCAAATTTTTAAAGAATGATAGTTTTAAATTTTTTCATAATTACTTGACTGAAGTTAAACCATCTTGGTAAATTACGAAAGAAAAATTATTAAAGGCATGCTTTATATTAAAAGTTATTTATTCTACTAGTTATAGAAATTGAAATCATACAAAAATATCATATTAAACAAAATTCTTCTTCCTTAATTCTGAACAATAAAAAAATCACGCGATTAAACTTTTGATAAAACAATGAAAAGGATTTGTGTTTCTTTACCAAAATGGAAATGTTATAAATATTGTTGTAAAATTTAATTAATGATATTTGAATGCAGCAAATTTACTCCCGAAAGACGTAAGCTTAGAAATTGCCTACTAAAAAACAATATAGCTTGGCCTCCTCATTTATCTGCCTTTGCACAGAACAAATCATCTTTCCTTTCCTTTCGTACATATATTAATAATATTATTTCCCGTATCATTTAGACTTCTTTTCTGTGTGTTTGCATATATATTTTTATGTTTTACGAATTTGTATTTTGAATATTTCATTATCATTTGATTATGCTTCTCCATTGTATAATCTTATTTACTGTATGATTTCGTTAGTATGTGAGCAATTCTGTTTTATTCTTTGTTTGTATTTGTGTACTTTCATGTTTCCTCCGGGGGGGGGGGGTTCAATTTGTGCCTGTGTCCTTTATATTTCAAATTCATTCCACTATCAACTGAGTACTGACTTAAGTTTGTAAGCATTGTGGTATATTTGTTGGCACAAGCAGTTATATCTAGAAACTCAAAAAAATCCTTAATAAGGTTTCATTTTTAAAAAAATTTTAATCGCTCCAAGTTGTTTATTATTATTCTCCCAATAGCATGTGTGGTATATTTGGTAGCTTTCAGCCAAGAAATCTGTGCTGTAGATAGCAATATACATGTACACGCAAGCATATAAAGGATTTTCGTTTATTATTAGCATACTAGATGCTTTGGGGATCAGTTGGTTCACTGCGGATAAGGGTTATATTTAAGTTCAGGTTGGCTGGTTGGTTGGTTGGTTGGTTTTTTTGGCGCAAGAGCCATATTTGGCTATGCTGCGCCAAACAAATGGTGGAAGAAAAGAGCAAAATATTAAAACATTCTAAAATATAAAAAAGCTATCAACATTAATATTATATGTGAAGTATGTACAATGCTTAGTATATTTAGGTGAAATATTGCTGCGAGAAAAATGAAACAAAACCAGGTAAAATTTCAAAACATAACATTAAAAAGTTTTATATATAGGAATAAAAGCGAATGGTTTTTAAAAATTTAAAGATATTTGGGTGGTATTCCTCACCCACCAGGTCTTTCAAAGTTAATGACGATGACTTAAAGAAAAGTGAGCGAGAGGGATTAAAAGATGGACACTCGATTAAAATATGATTTATGGTAAAATCCACATGACATGCAGGGCACTTTGGTGCCGCCTCACCAAAAATGAGATTTTTATGTGTGTAGCGAGTATGCCCTATACGGAGGCGAGTCAACTTAACATCCACCTCGCGTATAGGGTGATTAGGCCACAGTCCAATATATGGTTTGACAGAATGAAGTTCATTCTGGATCTGCAGGTCCCATGTTTTTTGCCAGGTAAAATAGATGTGTTTATTAAGGGCCTTCCTAACATCACTGTAAGGAAGACCTTGGTTCAAGGGCGACACTGCAGATTTTGCAGCAGAATCCGCCTCTTCGTTGCCAGAAATGCCTACATGACTCGGCACCCAACAAAAGGTAATATTACAACCCTTTTTCTGAAATTGTTGTAAATGGTATAAAATTTTGAAAGCCTCGGGGTGTATTCTATTGTTGTAGTGGGACAGAGTTTCTAAAGCGCTCATGCTATCTTTATAAATAACTAGCCGCCTTTGGCGACCAGCCGGTTCGCCAATCTTAATGTTCGTTAAAATTTTAATAATTAAATATTTTATGCAATTTCTACTTTAATAGCTTCTTCATCAAAATATTTTAAAACTTCAAATTTTGATTATCATATAATTCATTCATAATATTATAAAGGCCTTCAGTCATAACGTAATATGTATCTCTCTCATTTTCTGTTAGCACCCGTAGAATTTATGCTTTAAATTAAAGTGGAAAGAATTTATCTTCAATTAATATAATAATATTTTTTACTGAAACAAAGCATTTTTTTATAATCTGATTACTGAAAATAGAGTCACTCAGCGTTTAAACTTTATGGGCACTAAAGAATATTTTTTTAAATTTATGTAATATCTCAAGAGTTGGTCAACAAATTTTTCTTAGATTCATTATGAGCAGATCGATTCATTAAAAATGTTTAAATTTAAATGCATCAAACACTAAGAAAATAAAACGAATCGTTTAAAATAAACGGTTGAAAACAGGTTTTAAAAAAAACTACTTAAAAAACGTTGTACTTAAAACTATAAGCATATACATGTTGTCATGGCAACAATCAGAACAGAATGCGCATGCGTGAATTTTCTTCGCCGGTTACGTAACGCAAATACGTGATTTTTTCTACGCCAGTTGGGGTAACGCTATGCGGATTAGAAATTTTTAATTTCCTTTATTCTGTTTTATTTTAATTCAAAAGTACTTCAGAATGAATCTGAAAGATTGATTCATTAACAATGTTTAATTTTAAATGCATCAAACATTAAGAAAATAAGCAGAACCGATTGAAATAATCCGCCGAAAAATTTTAACCCTAGCCTCATTACTGTTGGGAGAAAAAAAACAACGGAAGCCTTTCTCGTTTGGCGCTGGGGATAATGGAAGATTTTTTTTGGCGGAAAAGTTGGCGGTGGGGAAAATGGAAGATTCTTTTGGCGGGAAAGTTAGTTTTTAATTAATAATTAAAATTCTAATTAAAATTTCAAAAAAAGGGACCCCAGGTGCACATTCCCGACCTCTAAGGTATACATGTACCAAATTTGATAGCTGTATGTCAAATGACCTGGCCTGTAGAGCGCCAACACACACACACACACACACATTGAGCTTTATTATAAGTATAGATATAGATATAGATTACATTATGCTGAGTATCAGGTGATATTTCCTGAAGAGCACAGGAAATGGCCACTAACTCAGCGGTATATACAGAGTTATATTTATGCAGCCGATAGCTCAAAGTATGAGACAGAGTGACAATACCACAACCGACATATTCCTCCGATTTTGAGTCATCTGTAAAAAATGGTAGGTGGGAAGAATACAAACAGCGATGGCTAGAAAATAGTTGTTGGAAAACCACAGGCGGAGTCACTGATTTATCAAATTTATGAAATGGATTCAAGAATGAAAATTGCGGAACATCCCAGGGATGAATGCAAAAGTAATCAACAGATTTGATATTAACATTGTTGAGGTCCAATTCCTGCAGAAGCATTTTGACTCTCTCACAAAATGGAAGAACATGATAGGGTCGAGCGTCATAAATTCTTCGAAGACTAGCCGGAAGATCAATTTTACACAAAGGATGGTTCGGCACAGTCTGCACACGGAAAAAATATAATATAGATATTTTTTTCCGTCTTAAATCAAGAGGTAGCTGGTGACAAATATTATACAGACTTTCTACGGGTGAAGTTCTAAAGGCGCCTGAAGAGATTCGTAGAGCGCTATGATGAATGGTATCCAGCCTGTATAAAACACTACGGCGAGCCGATCCATACACCATGCATCCATAATCTAGACGATAAAGAATGACTGTCTCATAAATACGAAGAAGGGAGGTTCGATCGGCTCCCCACCATGTCTTGGAGAGTATTTTTAAAATGTTTAGAGATTGTTCACATTTCTTCTTCAAGTGTAAAACATGTGGAAGGAAGGTGAGCTTGTGATCGAAAATCACTCCCAAAAGACGTAATTCTTTAGAAATAGGAATAGGAACATTTCGGATATGAATGTTCGGATCAAAGTGAATATTTCTTTTCCTGCAGAAATGGATGCACCGACTTTTATCGGCAGATATAGTGTGTCCATTATTGTCGCACCACGTTACCAACTTGTTAACTGCATTTTGCAGCTGTTGCTCAATTAACAACATGCTCTCACCTTGACAAGAAATTTGAAGGTCATCAACATATAAACTTCCATGAATAGATGGTGGCAAGGTATTTAAAATCTGACTAAGATGAAGGATGAATAGTGTGACGCTGAGGACGCTTCCTTGCGGGACACCCTCAGCCTGGATAAAATTATCAGAATAAAAATTACTCATGCGAACACGAAACTTTCTACGAGATAAAAAGTTTTTTAAAAATATTGGTAAATTACCTCTAAAACCGAAGGTAAAGAGAGTAGAAAGTATGCCATGTCTCCATGTGCGGTCATAAGCATTAAGTTCAGTCAAATCGTTTAGATATAATTTCTGGTCATGATTCCATCAAATCGGCAAGCATTAAAGTCATATCATTTTAAATGACTTGCAAATATTCTATTTATTAAGGCGCTGAATATCTTTCTAATATCGACCTATTCCATGTCAACATATAATTATTAAAATCGGAACTTCCGGTTCATCTAATTTCTAACTTTCGTGGCACAAAAACCTCATTTTTTATTCTTCTAGTGAACTGAGCTGATATTAAACAAAATCCTTCTTTTACAATTTTCAATAATGAAAAAAAATTATGATTAAATATTTGATGAAATACTGAAAACGGTTAAATTAAGCAAATATATATATATATATATATATATATATATATATATATATATATATATATATATATATATATATATACAAAAGTATTAAAATCAAGTTAATAAGAAAATAAAAAAAACGAATAAAAATTAAACCAAAAAAAGTATAAAAAAGAATCCGGCCTGAAGACTTTTTCAAGGGTCACCCTTAGGCAAGGTTTCAAAGAAAGGGATTTTTTCTGTGAAGGAAATGCAGACATTTCTCTAATAATGATTCCTCGTGACCCGAAAATCCCCTCAAATTTTCAAACTATTTCTTACTTTAGATTGGTTACTTATATATATATATATATAATATACTTAAAATATCGCCAAAATTTAGGTAACTTTTAAGCGATTGTTTAATTGGTAACACTAAAAGGACAGTTTTTTTTTTATTTTAAAATGATATGAAATTTATTTTTGTGCAATAATAATGTTTTTGGAAGTTATCTCTTATAAAAACCAAAATTGGTAACTGCATGTCAAAAAGAGCCTGTAGAGCACACACAAGTTAGACCATTGGATTTTCGCATATTCATCCTTATTAGAAATAGAGATATTACTTTATACAGCGATGAAATATAGCATCACAGCTACTATTTACCTATGAAGGATCAATGGACAGTCAAGTATTTTAAACTGTAGACAATGCACACACCCATTTGCACACAATTAATTTCTGATTCTTATGAGGTAACTTAAAACTTGTCGCCTATCGTGTCAATGCTCAGTGTTTATTTTTCAAACTCTAGCACAGACTGGATAAACAAGATTTTACCTGGTACTACCGAAAAGAACATTCATTTTTTTATATGAACATATGTTTATTTCACATTGTCGCAGTTGCATTACTCTCTCTTCTCTTTTGAATAATAGATGGCGATATCTAATTAGGTACGCATCCCATTGAGCATTGCGATTGTAAATAAGATGTGATGCTGTTCTGTTGAGATGTGTGCGCGTTAATGTCTTATGTTGTCTTCGTGTTTTGTGTTTGTATTGTGTGAAATGTGATCATTAAAGATATGTTCACGAAAACATCGATGCTCTTGCTTCCACTGCACGGATCATAATGATCTTCATTCCACCAAAATCTATGTTTCTTGATGGGCCGCGGTGGCCTGGTGGTAAGGTCTCGGCTGCGGAACCGGAGGGTTTCAGGTTCGTGACCCGATTCCACCGAAGATCCGTCGTGTAAGGGGGTCTGTTGCACGTTAAATCCGTCTTGACCAAACGTCCTCCCGCTGGTGTGGTGTGGTGTGGTGTGGAGAGGGGGGTGCCAGCTCAGGTGTCGTCCTCGTCATCTGACCGCGGTTCAAAAGTACGAGGTCCGTCCCAAAATAGCCCTAGTGTTGCTTCAAACGGGACTTTAATATAGCCAAACCAAACCAAACTATGTTTCTTGATCGAATGATCAAGGAACATAGATGAATGATGATTCCTTATCTTGAACCATGAATTCTAGATTTGGCCTATTCCTTTTCTTTGTAGAAAGTGGTTACTCACACTGAAAAGTACTTTCGAATATGAAAATAATTTCATAATCCAAATGATAAGTGAATATTTCTAAAAGCATCCAAACTTTACTAAATTTTGTCTTGAAATACGAACAGAAATGGATAATGATTATCTTTATATTCACGTACTAGATATTCTATAATTATAAGGAAAATCAAAGGAACAAACTAAAACCTTTCTCCAAAGAATTTCAAACTCGTTAATTCATTTAAAACTCACTCTTATAGTTAAAAGTGTTTTTCAACGTATTTTTGATTCGATGCTATTTTCCTAAATTTGATTTGTTCATGCTGTATTCTGAAGGATGCTGTAAATCCTTTTTCAGCAGTTATATTTGTATCAGTTGATTTACCTGGCTGCATTTACGCAATATAACTTGTAATCGGCTATCAATAAATGTTATGGTTTGTTATTAATGATTATGAACTCTTAGGAATTCTAAAATCTTATTTACAAAATATTTATTTAAAATTTTGTTGCATTCTGTTTTGTTAGCTCTGAAAATATTTGTTGTAAGTCGAGATTTTGGCACACATTACACTATACTCAAGAAACAACTAAAGAGAAGAGAAAATAATGATATTGATATGACAGCTATTACATACTAGTAGAATGCACTATTTATAAATAAAATCTGAATCAGTTTGATTTAAAACTAGTGTATTCATATAACTGTTAATGCAAGTATTCATGGAAGTGTTAAACAGCTTATCTTTATAAAAAATGCTAATATATATCGCATATACATGTGTCCATTTGTAAGTTCGCAATGAAATAAGAAAATAAAATTCAACTAATTTTTAATTCTATAAAAATATTATTTAATTAAAAATGGTACAAAATCGTGGTACTACTTCATAATGGCTTCAGAAAACATTCCATCACAAAAATAAGAATTTTAAAACATATAGGAATTTTTTCATTGTATTTTCATTGACATTTAATTGTCATAATTTTTTTTCTCTTTTTATCAGTTCTTAATGATATTTTTACTTTTGCTTTACAATAATACAATTCATTATTGTATTAAAATTCAAATGAACTTCATTATAATGGAAACATATTTTCCTGTGTTTGTCTTCTATCTTGGATAAACTAGGTATCTTGATTTTTTCTTTCATATTAAATAAGTTTTTTTCATAAAGTAATAATTTTTTTATTTTAGTTTTTTTAGTTTTGTTTTAATAACAGACAGATAATGATCAATTTTAAAAAGAATGGAAGCAGGCATTTTTTTATAATATATTCATTTTTATGAACTACTACTCTTTTCTCTAATATAAATAGATGAAAAAATATTTTATTCGTCGTTAAACTTCTACTGATATTCTGTTTTTGTTGTTTTTTTTGTTTGCTTTTTTTTCTGTCACAATATTATAACTTATATTATTTGCTGAAGCAATGAAAGAAAAATTCTAATATCTTTCAAAAATTTATGAATTCTTTATGATATTGTACAAGAAACTACAAATTTATTACTATATTGTTACGAATCTGTGATGCGGCTTCCCAGCATAGTTGGTTCCATAGGAGATCCCAGAGCTTGGCGACAAACTTGGTAACCATTTGGCGACTTGGCGACTTTGGCTCCAAAATAGATTATACCCGAAACATCGAAAATTTTCCCGATCCGTCCAGTAGGAACCGAGTTACGCCTCGAACGTTCCTGATTGGTTGAGAGGCTTCTAGCCCCGCCTCCTGAGACCTATAAAAGGAGCTGCAACTGCCGGGGAGTAGGGTGAATTGAGGAGTCGTGAACTAGATCTGAGAATTGTAGTCGTGGACCAGTGGAGACGAAGAGTAGTAGGTGAACCAGATCGGAGAGTAGTCGGAAACGATACTAAAGAACTGGCCTTCCAGAGATAAGCGGAGCAGCGACGGAGTGAAGCTAGTGCTGAACTAAGCTGTGTTCTACTGTCTGCAGTAGAGTCTGTTGTATGTTGCCCGTCTCGGCTGAAAATAATCGTCTTCTGTGCTGTATATAGTTGTCGTCTTTGTGCTGTCCTGTGTGTCTTCGTGTAAATAAACGTCGTTGTTTTATTTTCTACTGCCGCCTGGTGATTGAGCGTTCTTCACACCATATAACTTCCACTATCCAAACGAACCCCGGAAATTCCGTAACAATATTTATTATCTTTTCCATTTTACGGCCGTATTTCGATTTAATAAGCAAATTACAAGATTAATTGATATATGATCATTTTTCTTTCAGACTGAAGCTCAAATTTTTGAAAAAAAATATTTGATATATAAGCATATAAATTATCACAATGAACATAGTTAAATATAAGACTTCTAAAATTGTCTATATAAATTTGAAATTTAAAAATATTTTGATTGGAGCCCCATTAGCACCAAACTAAGCATAAACTATTTTATTAAAATTCTTCGCCTGCTGTAATCTCAAAGAAACAACTGATCGCTAATATTTTGTAATATGAACTTCCCATTCTTTAGACATAAATTTCATTTCTGATTATCTCTACCGAAGTTAAAACCCATGAAAATAGAAAATGATAGTGAAATCCTTATATATTCCTTTAATGCTGAATGCTAAGTCGGTGCATTTACATTTCTGTTCTAAATAAAGCAAATAAATTGTTTTTAGGAAACTTGCAGAAGGGATAATTTAAAATAAAATATGCATTTCCAGATTAGTAAATTTTAATCAAATGCAAAGGAATCATAAATTAATGCTAGATCCTCTAGAAAAATATGAATCTCAATACAAAATTATCATAAAAAAATAAAGAAAACTTAATTATGTCTGGAATTACCTCACAGTATCTTTTAATTTAAAATGAGCAAAAGTATTATTTATGTAATGCAGGCAAACTAAATCAATGAAAATTTATGTTTTAAAATTTATTCTCAATAAAAGTAAAAATTCTTAGAAATTATAAATACTCCATTTAAAGTTAATGATAATCTGCTGTTTCGGTTATCTTAATTATGCTTTCTCAAAATAATTTTTCTGCGAGATATTTAATTTTAATTTTAACTTAATTAACATAAACTTCTGCGAATGAAAGGAAAGTGTACGAAGAAGTTTTGCAGTTAAATATTTGTTCAATTATAAGAATTTATTAATTTCTTTAGACAATGCAGCTTTTTTTATAGAGAAGTAAACTGACGTCGTTAACAATGCAGTAGCACAGAATGACAAAATTTCGCTTTATAATTCAAGACAACGTTTTTCTCGTAAAAAATGCAGGAATTCTTCTCTAGATTTCGGAGTATTTTCAGAAGAAAATACAAAAGCAGCATTTGGATGTCGGAAGGGTTTTATAAACATTTTTTAAAAAGAAAAATACTTGCATTAAAAATGAACTTTTTGCTCTGCCTAGTAATATTCTTGCAGAATATTTTTTTTTCTTTTTCTGAGAAATATAATTTTTATGTCGTCGTTTTTGAAAACCAAAATAAGAAATTATAACTTTAATTAAAATGTAAAGGAATGTAATGTAAGGAATGTAAAGGAAAGAAATAGAAAATGGTTAATGTCCATGAAAAATCTGTTTTTATTTCCATTGTAATATCAATTTATTTCTGATTAATAAAAATATTTAAAATAATTGTATATTCCAATGCAACGAAGATTTTAATCGGATGAAATTTCCTTTTTTATCTTAAACTGCCAAAAGCAAGTGATTTGTAAATTTTTCTGCACTGGAGAATCTTAGTTTCACTGCTAATATGGTGAAATAGTGAAAATGGGGGAGGGGTGAGCCCCTGAGTGAAACACTCTGAGGCTCAATACATTGAAAATCATTTCGCTCCATGAGAAAAATTAACTTAATATCCTGATTATAAACAAATGAAAAATAATTTCTATTAAAGCCTTTATACAATAAAACTAATTTTGACTCCTCTTTTATTTTTAATTAAATAAAAATACATCTGTTTTGAGCTTTTATTTGTATGGAAAACTTAATAAATGAAAAATGAATTAAATAATTTATATACAATTTTTATTATATTCAAAATCTGATCCAGCACAGGTATAACAGAACAACGCAGGGCAATTCCAAAAAAATACATCTAATGCATAGTTACCTAAACATGTTGGAGAGAATTCGTCAGAGTTAGACATTATATTCTGTGTGCAAATACCGATATTTGGCGGAGTGCTTTAATTCGTGCTTTTAATCAAATTCCAACGTCAAGTTAGAAATATATTTATTGCAATATCACATTAAAAATAAGTTAGAGATCTGGGAAAGTAAATGCATGAAAAAAAGTGTGCTCACACAATATCCTGTCACATATTGATATCCTCACTGGAACACAGCAAAGCAATATATAATTTGGCTTACATTTTTTTTATTTCAATATCATATATCTAAAGTTTTTTTTTTACTTATAGTTTATAGAACACTTATAGTTTATCAGTTGGATTGCGAAACATGCATTTAATAGCATAATATAAAGTCATCATCCATGGATTCATGAGTCATCTACTCGGCAGAAGAAAATCATCTGATTGAGCTGTTTTAAATCAAGTTTAGATTGGTCGTCCATTTACAAGCAATAAAACTCAGGGAGTTTGATATCATTTGCAGAATCTAATTTGTATAAATCCAGTTTTTCCACGATTGCTTTCATAAAAGCAGGATAATTACAATTTGATACCGAAATATAAGAAAATGGTTTGTGATTAACATATCACCCATCACATTAAATATTGTTACAAGCCTGTAATACTGCTTCCCAGCATGATTAGTTCTATCATTGGAAAGACCGATGTGCAATCATCTGTATTGGATGCTGCTCGGATGCTGAGCCAGTAATCCCAGATCTTGGAGGCGAATTTGGCGACTTAGGCGACAAAATAGATAATGCTGGAAACTTCGAGAATTTTAACGATCCATCCAATAAGAACTGAGATACTCCTGATTGGGTCAGAAGGTTCTCTGCCCGCCTTTCGGAAACTATAAAAGGACGGCAGTCTCAAGCTGAATCGAATCGCAGTCGGAATCCTAGTTATAGTCAAATATCGAGTCTTCGAGAGGATAGCGTAGAGACCCGGCACCGATATGTTCCTCATGCAGAATACCAGACTCGGTTTATCATATTTTAACAAACTGTCTCGATTTCAATCCCTTTCGTTTATATTTTTTGGTGCTACTGATATAGATCTGAAAGAATTGTTGGAGGAAAGGCTCTGCTACAGTTGTTTGCTTTCCTTATACATATTGAATTTTTATCAAAAATTTAATTCATAATTTGGCCTTTTCTGTGTTTGAGATGTTTATATGAATTTTAGATTTCATTTGAAATTTTAATATTGTGCTATTTTTATTCCTTATTCTTCGCTTTTTAACATTTGTTTCATGTTTATCTTGCATCGTAGCGTGTGTGTTTAAGAATTTTACATACATGGTTTTACGTTTTTAATCAAATGTATGGCACAGCTTAGTCAGATATGGCTCTTGTGCCACTAAAATTCAAATTCAAATTCGAGAGGTTAGCGAAGCAACGGCGGAGTGCCAGCGTTGTGTTGAGCCCAAACTATTGCTGAACTGGGCTGTGTGCCGAGTCCTGTTGGGTATTGTGGAAGCAGCATCAAGTTGTGCGTGGATTAGCAACGCACAACTTGTAAAATTTCAAATTTTCCGATAGATGACGCTGTTAGGGTTCACATTGTCTGGAGGTATGCGAATTACTTATGCTTGATATGCGCAAGGCAGACATAGCTGCCATAAAAATGCAGAGCACCAGCTCTTTGCCTGGATGCTTCATCGTGACTCTGACTAAGAAGGATCGAGCTCTGCTCTTGAAGCGTATTTTTACTGTGTACTTACAGCTATCAGGAAGTTTCGTACATTAAAATCCATAAAATCGGGTTCCGATAACCACAAATGTTCTGCGAAAAATGATTGCTAAATTCGAAGAGACTGGTTCATTTGACGTGAAATGGGGCAGATGAAGGAAACCAATTTCGGCTACGGCAGTGGATGATGTGGCTATAGCATTATAAGAACACACTAACAATGATGTTGGAATCATCAGTGCTCAGCACCGATCCACGCGTTGCGTTAAGTCCTACGGAACATCTTGCACTGTTATCCGTATAAGATAACTCATGTGCAACAGTTGCTGCCTGCTGAATTGGAAGCACGTCTTTTGCACTAAGATTCCTTGCCCAGATGGAAGTAACAATCAATAGCCATGGAACATTCTGTGGTCTGACGAACCTCACTTCCATTTTCACGGTTCTGTAAATGCGATAAATTGCAGGATATGGGTACCGAGAATTCGTTCCAGCTACAGCCATTACATCTTCGGTCTGAAAAGGTCACTGTGCGGTGCGGAACAACGGAAGCATTTATGGTCGATCCGTTTGTGTCATGAAAATTTCAAGAAATAAAAAATGATCCAAATGAAAATCAATGTTTTTTTAGAACATTCAATACAATAGATTTTCGAAATATCGGCGGCTCGAACAAATGACTAGGTGAAGTCTGGAACAGAAGTTCGCAAATGTTTGCTTTCTGCAAAATATCTGTTCCAATTTTCTTGACCTCTGTTTCAATTGTTACTCTTAAATCTTCCAATACTGAAGGCTATGTGAGATAGATACACTGTGCCTTTCAGACGTCCCCATAAGAAAAGTCGCATGGGTTAAGATCAGGCGAGTAAGGTGGCCATTCTATACCTTTGCATTTTCTCATTACGGAATCCAACCCCATCAATCTATCGTGAAAATGTTCCACTAAGTGATCGAAGTTTTACTGAGCAAAATCTTACATAAACTATTAATCATTTATCTTGTTTATGCCATGCAAGAATGAGATGACACCGTCATTCAACACATCAAAATAAGCTTTACCGGTGACATTTTTGATAAAAAATACTGGTCCAATGACATCTTTGGCTGATAACGCACGTCAAACTATGAGCCTAAATTGCGGAACTGGCCGAATTATTGGATGATGAAGATGTTCAGTGGCTCAGAACCTCTAGATCTGTTTGTTAACATATCTTTGGATTTTGAAATGAGCCTCGTCACTGAACTAGATCCGACCAAAATCAAATTCCCCACATTTAACTTTATTAATTATCGTGCCTGCTCAATCAAACATCCTTAAACCATCCAAATCGGTCGATGGTGATTGATTTGAATTTCGTAAGAGAACAGAGCCGCATAAGAATTTGCATATTCACTTACAGAAGGGCTATCAATGGTTGCCACAAATTCCCATAGTCACCTCGGGAAGCTTCCATGTTGTGCAATCGTAGTATGTATCGTAATTTGGTATACAAACTACCTGATTCGTAACTAACGTTCTTCGTGTAATTAGACTGTGATGCTATATTCGGAGACACCACATGTTATGTATCAAAATACTAGTGTTGACGTGTTCTACCCGAATTTGCAAATATTAGACACTGCATATCTTGTCTGTACAGTATTTAGAATATCGATCAACAAGATCATACAAATGTCGTAAAATCTATACGTTGTTGTTACTTACGGTACTTGTCATTGATAAGCCAGCGATTTAATCCGAGTTTGTGCAATATCTTCTGAGGTAAAAGACCACTGACCAGAAAACTGATTTTTAGCTCATATTGAGGTGACGCTCACACATTCTTTTGCGCAACCCCTTTTTACCCCTAACACTGGGTGAACTGCAACCATGCCCGAACCAGGGCTCGAAACCGGAACACACAACTCATGGGAAAGACGCACTACCCCTGGGCCAGGACACCGGCTAAAACATATAAATGCTAATAATATACAACAATAATTTTAACTTATTGCTTTAAAAAAACAAAATTGGTACATGTACTTATTTTACAATCTTTATTTTGAATCTTATAGAAATTGAAGCTTAATATGTCTTAAAGGTAGCAAACTGTTTTAAATGAAACTCAAAAAAAATATTAACTTTCAGAGCATTAGAATGAATTAAATATATGAGATAAATTTTACCTCATCAAGTAATTGAATAAATATAGATTTACTGATGTTGCACTTAAAAATAGTAAAGAAATTATATGTGCTTAAATGGTAGAAATTTACTAATGAATTTTATTTGTTTTTTAAATACAAACAACCTAATTTAAATGTTAAAATCCTATTATTATTAATTTAAATAATAGGCAATGCCACTGTCAATTTTATTAAACTTCTTAACAACAAACAACCCTTGCATATATTTTGAGTAATTCTTCACTTGTTTCGGTACCTTCTGTAGTTTGTTCTCCTGTTTTAAGACTACTTTTCCTCGCGTGTTCTCCTATTTTGAGATCTTTCATCATTTGTTCAGTTACTCTGGTATCTTTTCTGATTTGTTCGCGTATTCTAACTTTATCGATTAGTTGTGTAATTTCTGCATCACTTGAAATGGCTTGCAACATATCCTCTAAGGTCACAGTAAGGATACCGCGTCTACCACTTGTTTTGGCAGCGTTTTCAGACAATTCCAAGATTTCAACAGCGATGTATTCCAAGACGCCTGTCAGAAAAATGGCGGCTTCGGATCTGACAGCACCGCCGGGAAATTTACTTTCCAAAAGCTCATGGATCTTCTGTACTGGAAACCGCTTTGTATTATAGATATTTAACTTTCTCCCGCCAAGCGCAGAAAGTCTTATCTTCTTGACTGCATGATCCTTGGCTGGTTTCGGTCTTTTCTTTGATTGTACCATTACAGGAACGTTCTGTATAAATGAAAGTCATTAAATATGTTTAGCATATTTTTTTTCAATTACAAATATCCACTTTTAAAAAATATTTTTACTTCTAAAGAGTTTGAATATTTATTGTTCAAATTCTTTAGATCAGAAGAACGACAAAAGAAGCAACAGAAAATTTTAGTTGGATAAAAGCAAAGAACTTATTTGTCTTATCAACGATATTACTATCTGATATGTCCTTTTTTGGTTCAAACATGAAAAAAAATCGCTTTATAATAAATAATAGTTTTTATAATAAACATAAAAACTTCTACAAAAAATAATCTTATAACTTTAAACTAGCAATTCTTGTGTATATATAAATTTACTTCGTGTATCTCGGAAACAGAAATAACAATTTGGATCAAATTTTATATTTAGATAAGGTTTTTCTTTTTAAGTTTATCTATACATACAAAATATACTATATACACATTTTACACTCACAAAAATTTATTATTAAATATTTGCATGTGACTATACAGGACCTGCATAATCGTATCAGAAATGGAGTCGTTGTCAGGGCTTCGGAATCCCATGAATTTTTCTAATGTTCAATCCCGTATTTGAAATTCAATTAGAACTCACTTTAAACCAGCCGCAGTATAGGACTGTATTCATGATTTTACAAAAAAAACAAAAGAAATAAAAAAACTGCCTAGCAAAGCTTGGTCTCCCAAGTACTGAACGTATAAATGAGAAATTTTCTTTACTATTTTACAAAAAGTTCCTCCTTATAATCTTTTTACTTGAAATTCGTTAATGTCATTATTAATAAATGTAGATCAGGCATTCGGAAGTTATTTTTCAATGATTCTAAAAGAATTTTAGAACGAAATCCTATTTTTTATCTTCTATTTTTACTATAGTTTGATAATTTCCCAAAATTTAAGTTATATTGCATCAGAATTTGAAATGGAAGGGAAAACTATTGATAACGAATTAATTGAAATTTCATTTACACAGAATATGATATTCATTTCAAACCTGCTTGTAGTTTTTTCCCAATTATGTGCCATGCATATTCTCATTAAACCTGAAAAATAACTAAATTGTTTCCAGTATTCACTATGTAAATATAAAATGTTTCAAACACCGTTGTAATTATTTTGATAACAACATATAGTAAACTTTTAAAAACCCATTTTTTTTTCCTACTCATGGCATATTAAAATATTTTTAGAACTGAAATTGGCTTAAGAAAAAAATTCATTTAGATTATTATATAAATCTAATTAGACTTATTAATAAATTTGGTTAATTAATAATTAAGAAAGAAATCAAGAAATATCATTTTGTGTCTATTTCTATCTTGATGAAAAATTTCTCAGAACTTATGCCAACTTACGTAATATGATACAAAGACTGGTAAATTTGGTGGGAAGCATACTTCTCACCAAGAAGAAAAAGTTAACTGACCAAGACTTCGAAATAAACTACTTTTTAAGAGATATTAAATTAAATCATAGAATTATTCAGAATCATTCATTTTTGAAGGACATTTCGGAAGACTTAATAATGAAACACTAACCTGATCTGAATAATTCATTCAATATACGAAGCGTAATAATTTTACGTCCGTGGCTGAGAGTCTTTTAAATAAGTAGCTGAGAGTCTCTAACAATCAAATTAGATCATGAATTAAAAGCTTTTGAAATGCATCCCTATGCTTAATTAAACTGTCTTATCAGAGGATAAATCTTTGAATTTAAGATATATTATTTCATCTTTTCTTTTTTAATCCATTTGTAACTCTCCAAGATTGTAGAATTCCAAGTGTTTAAAAGTAAAAAGAAACAAAAAGTGTAAATTATGAATTATCTTCAGAATACAAAATTAAATTAACTAGCAGTAGCAATTATTTACAAAATTCGCATCAAAACACTGTATTGCACTTATTGAGTTAATAAAGACTGGAAAAACTTAAAATATTGAACTTGATCCCACAATATTAATAATAAAACTAATAACTATAAATTAAAAATAAAATTAACTACAACTGATATGGGATACATACTGCATAAAAAAACAATGGGCATAACTAAACTAATAGCATTGTTTATTATAAGATTTCTCTTTATTGAATACTGAATTATTCAAAAAAATTTGCAGCTGGAGTGGTCTACCCAAGATTTTTTCGCATGCTCTCTAACAAAGGTATTTTTCCATATAACATCTTGCATAGCATTGGCGAACAACAGCTACTAAATATTAATCTTAGGCGTGAATTTGGCATTTTTACAGAATCTATCGTTGGATCCTTGGCGAGTGTTTTGGCGATTTTACTGGCATAAAAGTAAAAATATCGGGAAAGCGAATTTGTTTTTAGGCGATTTATTCCCAAACGATTGAAACAAAAATTTGTCTCAAAATTACTCTTGAAGTTACAAAATCACTTACCTAATTTGATATATTTAAATCATTACGCGTTTGAATCATTGCGTTCGCATGTTTCTGAAAGAACACGCCGACAGACAGTAAACCCCTTATTCAATTTATGGCTGTTTTATACGCTATATATGTTAAATCCGTGTACCAAAATTTGATCTAAAGACTGTATACCAAATTTCATCAGTCTAGCTCAAAGCGTTTTCAACTATTTTTGTCAGAAACATACAGACATTTTTTAAAACATGCTTTTCGAACTCAAGGAGGTTTAAAAAGTAAAAATTCCTCAAAATCTCGAATTCGAATTTTTTTCACGATTTCAATACTTTCTCTATACTTCAATACTTTCTCTATACATTCTCTATACAAGAAGATAAAATTGCTGAGTGTGGCTTCAAAAAACAAAAAAGCTAAATGTTGTAATATAAAATCACAAATTCTCAAACTGGTCATTTGATCTTCGTTTGAAAGCTTAATGCAAACACTGGTATGATTTTAAAAATAAAATTAAGTTTAAAAATTTCATTGATATTAGTTAAAATAAAAACTCTTATTATCTTATACTTTGTCAAAAGAAGGAAAATGCATGATTATGAATAAAAGCATAATGATGGGAAAATACCAAATCTTTCTCAATGTATTAAAATGGTCTTGTATGGCTTCAAGAATGAAGATAAAATAGAAATAATAGCTGTCTTAATAGGAAATATATTTATTGGTGATTAAAGGCTGAAGATCTAACAAATTAATGAGTTTTTTAATTAGTCTTCGCCTTGTGAATGATTTATTTCAAATTTCTTCCTGAGTTTCTGAAGAAATCACTTTTTTTATTTTATAGATAACAAATTCGTGACTCTCACCGATTAACAGAATTTCAGTCAATATAACTTCTTGACAAAACTAAAAAATAATCTTCATTTTATCACCAATAGTTTCAAAATCTTGCAAACCACATAGAAACTGGCCTAAAATTCGCTCTCTTGGTTGGCTAACAAAAATGTTAACAATCTGAAAAGTGGAAATAAAAAAAAATGTCACTATTACATGGGGGGAAGGAAAATTACCTTAAAGTAATTCAGCTTCAACAACTGGACATTAATCATTAGTCTAGCTTGACTTTTTAGTTTTTAAGTGTTAAGAACATGCCATTGACAAACAAAATCAGTAGTTAATTACAAATAAAAACTACTAACATACTATCGTTGGCGCTTTTTTCTTTTGGCGATTTATCACTGACATGCTGTAGGATTAAGTGCTGATGTTTCTGTATTATAAACAAGTTTAGATAAATTTTTCATGATATCATTTTCAATTCCAGAAACAATCTAAAAAAATCGGGAAACATGACAAATGGATAATGTCGACTATTAGGTAGATCACTATTCCTTTATTCAAATCCAACAGAGGTAAAATATTCAAAATTATAAATATAAAAATATTTCTTTAATTAAATATTTAGAAATGAAAAGGGCATAAAAATAATCACCTTTTATTGCCATTAATTATAAATCAAGTAATGCTCAATCTTTTAATAATGCTGAAAACAAATAAATAATTTTGCATTAACCACATCTTAAATTTCCGAAAACAACAACATAAATATTTCTTGTTTATATTGTTTGTCTATATATCTTAGGTTGCCACCGAGTACAAAGTAAAAAAATATAAACAAAAATTTAAGTGAACGTGCTATTAATTTTAAATACTTATATACTTATGAAATATTTTATGGCATGATAATTGATATTACACAACTTCTATAAGTTTAATGAAGTTGTATTAAAGTTGCAAGCAAAATAATAATAAAGTACATTCCTAAATAAAAATCTCAATTTTGCATGGTTATTAAAAGAAAAGAAAGCATACAACCTTGTTGTTCATCAGAAATCAACAAAAACGGTTTAAAACTTAAATTCAACCCATTTATAAGTGCTCATCGTCAGAAAAAAAAATCGTTTATCTCCATGCACGCACATCTGGAACCTTTCCAAGTTTCACAATATACACGCAGAAAAAAGTTTGTGATGAGTCATCTTCTCGCCTTCATATTCCTAATTTTAAAGAATACTGAACGCTTATAAGTGTGTTGAATTTTAACTTTCAGCTATTATTTTCGGTTTCCGATGAAAAATAAAGTTGTATTTTGTTTTATTTTCTTATACTAGCTCTAAAAAGTTGGGATACTGGAATCTCATGTAACTCCTATCTAGCAATCAAAAATATTTGAAAAAGCAATGGTTTTGAACCATTTCAAAATCAAACAAGTTCTAAAAGATTTTTCTCTAGAAAAGAATTTTTTCCGTGAAAAACCAGTTTAAACCGGTTTTAAACAATCACGTAACTATCAGATTATATACGCGTCGATATTTAGAAAACGATGGTCACCCCCTCCTCCCCACACACACTTCAAAGCCGTTCGAGCTCCAAAACTTTATCTCAAAACCAGATTTTTTTTTTTTTTTTTTTTTTTTTTTTGCGGAAATTTGGTTTAAGCTGATTTGGAAGAATCACGTGACTATTGTATTGCACAATCATCAAGTTTTAGAAAAGCGATGGGGGTGTTTTTTCTCATCTCAAAATCGTATGAGCCCCCGAAACTTTCTTTTGCTAGCTTTAAGAATTAAAGAACTGAAAATTTAAAAATAATTATATATATATATATATATATATATATATATATATATATATATATATATATATATATATATATATATATATATATATCGAAAAATGTGACAATCTTCCTTATCATTTTCTAATAACGCTAAAAGTGAAAAATTGTGGCATCAAAACCGATAAATTGCCAATTTTTTATCAGTGCATTTTTGAGACATCAAAAGCCGCAAACCAAAACAGCATCATGTTCTCACAAAATAAAAGCATTATTAAGATAGGTGACTAAGTTGAAAAGTTGAAAAGTCATCAATTTTTTTGCGAAATTGCGATTTTTTTTTTCCTTAATATTTGAACTGGGTTATTTTTAGAATTTTATTTCAAAGTTTCTTCTTAGAGACGTTAAAAGGATTTTTATATTTGCATTTGCACAAGTTTTAATACTATTTTATATCTTTAAATGTTATTTTCTCACAGTCGAATCTTTAATGGAATTTTCTTACAAAAAGCTTCCTAAATTAAAATTTAATGCATAATTTTTGTTCCAATATGGTATAATAATTTCTCAATATGTCTTGCAGTTGCTGAACTAGATAATAAGTAATCTATTCATTTAAAAATATTTATAGTTGTTTTTGTGTTTCACAATGAGAAAAAAAATGAAGATTTCATTGTTATTTATCAGTCAAATCCTTCTATTTAAAGAATGGATAGAAATACAGCTTATTTTTTTGTTCAAGACCTAGATAATATATTTCTTAAGCTATCTGGAAAAATTTAAGAAAATCATTTGTTAAACTTCTAATTTATAAGATTTATTTCATATTTTTTGCCGATAAAATACCTTTTTCCAATATTTAAAATACTTTTATCTTTTAATTGATATATTTAGGATTCATAGATGTTTTTTCTGCAAATATTCAAAAATATAACTATTTTCGAAGGTTTTATAAAAAATGCACTTTGAGCGCAGTTACATACCTTAAATTACGGCAAACATTAATGCTCTGTTACTTTTATAGAATTACACAAATTCTGTTTATCATAAATATGAATTTTCTTTAGAGGATCAAGTGCCGTAACATCATTGTGCTATTAAAAAGTAACTGTAGTTTATCTTTCTTTTCCTTCATGTAAATTGTATAAATACTGAAAAAAAACTTTCAGAAATGGAAATACGATAATTTTTACTAATATTGTTTTATGCTTGCTTTTTAAGTTTGTTCAATATTACTATTTTCTCCAAATGAATAATATGTATGCAAACATTTTTAAAAATTCCATCACTTTAGAAAACTGAAATGCCGCAAAAAAGGTGGAAATGTAAATTAAAATTAATTCGTATTTTTTATTCGAAAGTAAATTTTAAAGCGCGTAGTAGCTTATGGAACTATGCAATAAGTATTAATTACAGCATTGCACTTCTTAAGGATAAAATATTCATAATTTTTTGAAGAAAAAAAAACGTTTCACGGAATAAACTTAAAAAGGGACTTCTTCAGTAGGAAAAAAAATGCTTATAAACTTTTGTCAATATATGTTTTGGGAAAGAAAATGTTTTTTTAAGATATTTTAAGTGCCTATAAATATCCTTTAATAGATTGGAATATTTTTGTTTCAAGTGCAAGAGAAAACAAAAAGAAAAGACTAAATACTAGAGATAATTTAACTTTTTTACTTAACAAAATAAACTATTTTTATTGGTGATCCATTTTTTTTTTAAATCATAATAGAAAATTTCTTTCATGCAGAAAAACTATAAAAAAACAATGCAATTGTGCCAGTTTTTAAGGTACAATAAAAACCTCTTTAACACATCGTTTAATAAACCGATTTGAAACGACTCATCGAAGGGAATACTAGTGAATGTTGATTCTGAATGCCATTTAAAATATTAACAAAATTCCCGATGGTGCAAGTTTTGCTTTTTAATTTAATTTTACTTTTATTCTGATACATATTTTGACGCAGGGACTTACAATATCATTTAAATTATAATATTTTATGTTTATAAATTGATAAATTTTAATAAATTTTTTAAATGCAGCTTATAAATAACTAGCTACCTTCGGAGACCAACTCATTGATCAACTTATTGTGAGCTCAAATTTACTGTGCATATGCTGCGAAAAAGAAGCGGAAAAGAAAATATTTCTGAGTAGATAATACCAAAGAAAATATTTTTAAATATTAATTTCAACAATGGCAAAAGCACACAAATTGTATATCTTGGCGAATGACATTAAAAACATTGACAATGACATTGTTAAGACTGTGTATTAAATTAAAATTTTATATTTTAATAAAAATTGAGTGAAAATAAAATTGATAACAATAAAAAGGTAAAGTTTTGAGTTTTAAAGTGATAAGGAAACCATTTTTATGAGATAATATTTTGAAAGACACTAACATCAATTTCCTATGGCAAGTCATGGTGATTAACCATCATCTAAAGAGTATGGCTGTTTTCCGTATGGCTCATTTTCCGTTTAACACCTATTTCTCCTATCCTGATTTCTTTTACTTTTTGTTTCTTCAAACTGATTGGAATTTTTGGTGATATCACGAGCGCTCTTCCGCCGTTTCTGATAATATTTTGCAGTTCTATTAATTAGCTAAGTATTTGGAGGAATTTTAACTAGCTAATGTTTAATGAATAAATCTGAAAGCATTCGGTTGGCAGTTTCTTTCATTTAATTATTACCATTCGAATATAACTCATAATAATGATTTCTGTACCATGTGTGTATATATATATATATATATATATTTATATATATTTAATGTTATATATATATATATATATACAGAGAGAGCATTATTATACGTAGCTGAACAATCTACTGTAATTGCAAATATGTTTCTGAGTATATATAATTGTATAATTCTAAAATTGTTGTCATAAAATATCATTTGATTACATTATTAAATACATTGAAGTCATTTGATGCAGTTTATTTTAGCAAGGAGAAAGCTGACTGTTCCCTTTGTTGCAATAATCTTAAATTTTAAGAATTCGACAGGAAATGCTCAAATTCAATGCTGTATTTTTTCCAAAAAGTATATATTAATCGGCTTTTCACTACTCTTATATTAGTTACCATATAATAAAAGATTCTATTAATAGTCTATTTTGCGAAAAAGAAGCTCAAAAAACCGTTTTTTATTTTTCTTTCTTTTTTTTCTTTCTTTATAAAAGTAATTCCCCTCTAATATTTTGGTGTCAAACTGTTAATTTGGAATGCATTTAAAGATTTTCCTAAATATTTAATAAGACAGAAAAAAGTAAATTTAATGGAATAAATCTACAACCAATTGCTGCGTGTACAAATTAAAATGTGTGTATATTACAAAACAAAAATTTTACAGAACACCTAATGTTTAAAGAAAGCAATTATTTGTCTCAAGATCGACAAAAGCACGCGATTGAATGGTGTTATGGAAAAAACTAGATTGAATATTATCGTAGCAATAAAAGCATTATTACAGATTTTGTATCAAATTAAATTAAAAAATTTTATAGAAATAAATTAAAATCGTTAAAAAAATAATTTTTTGAGTTTTAAAATGGGCAAAATTTTCTGTAAGAAAATTCTTTCGGAAGATATAACTATAAAACTTCAAAAATTTAGTTAAAATGCAAATTAACTGAAAATTAAATAACTTTTGGATTTTAATAATTTAGCCGTTATTTTTCTCTTATCATTAAGAATACGTACGCGAAGTTTCATCAAGACCGAGCAGAAAATGTAGATTTTTTTAAAAGATATCAATGCAAGCATTCATCTTTATATATAAATATGACATCTCTGCTAAATCAGATTAAATTTCCCAAAATAATTTCAATGTTCATCTATTCCATCTAATTTTTTTTTATATTTACTTAACAAAAACAGATTTATAAATTATCTATCATTTAAAATTATGATTCCATATTGTAAATGATTAAAATTAAAATAGTAAATGAATATTAGATTTCTTAATTGACACTGGAAATCCGGGATTTTTGCACCAATTTCAAATTTGCATGGGTATGCTCCTGTGCATATAGATAAAGTCTTCCTAAAGCTCAAAATTCCAAAAGGTGAATTCTTTTTACTATATATATCGTCTGATATGGTAATGATGACATCTTGTATTGCAAAATCCTAAAAGCCATTTGTTAACATATCTTTTAGCTGTTTATGATGGCTAATTTTTTATGAGTATTTGGATGCCTAGCAGAATTTGTCTTTCTTGCCGACAAACTGGAAACTAATGTTAAATCTTTGTTACCCTTTCTATTTTTAAGGAGTATTTCAATAAAACTGCGAAAAGCGTTTCACTTATTTTAAACGCTCTTTTTAAAACTGAATAACAGTAACTTTCTATAATTTTTAACTTTTTTCAAATTTTTCTTCAATAGACTTTTAAACCATTTGCGCAGGGTTTTTTTATTACACACAATTAAAAAACAAATCAACTATGTCAAGAGACTTTCCATAGAAAGTTCATTAAAATTTGTATAAACGATTCCTCATCATAAAAAATAACTGATAAGAAATTCAACGTTTGACTGAAATCCACTTTAATGTGACTTATCATATCGCCAAGGATGCCAAAAATGCCAAATCGCCAAAAAAAAAAAAAAAAAAAAAAAATCACGTTGTCTGGCAAGGTAAACAGTATTGGGCATATGATTGCCAGTAGAGCTCATATATCTAATATTATTTCCTAAAGCGCAGATCAACTCAATCAGCTCGCAGATTTTTTTTTTAATTTCAGGATTCAAAGAAGACTGCACAATAGATCCCTACAAAGATTCAAACTCCATATTTCGCAGATAAAGCAATCCCAATCGATAATGTTCATAATTGTAATTAAAAACAACTTTTTGCAAAGTTAATAAACATGGCAGTTAACTTTCGACCATTCTAGACATAGATATTTAATCTTTATGCTTTAGGAAAATTACCCGAGGTAATTTTCTCACATGTTTTAAAAGCTGTATTTATAAGAATTGTTGCTAATCCTATGTAAACACCATTTTTTGTTGCTAGCTTTGACTACATTTAAAAGCATATTTTTTGTCATGAAGTTAAAGGAAAATCTTCACAGATTTCCTTTCATATTGTGTATATTCGGCATCTCCATATTCGTAAGAACTTGAAGAATTTAAAAATTGCCCATAACAGAACATCAAACTGTATCCAGCACTGCTGCGTAGTTCTAAAAGTTCTAGCTCTTCTTCACTTACTTGCAGTTGGATATTTTGAATTCTTTAGATTCCCTTTTCTTTGTTGCAATTTTTTTTCCTGAACTTTTGCCTGCTTTGATGTCAATATTTCCATTTATCATTTTCTGCAATTGTGGTGATCATTTTCCGCAAAATTTCAACGATAGTTACAGTTACTACTTTTATTTCGGATGAGCAGAATAAAACGTCTTTATATTTGCATAATAAAATATAGGAAAGACGCATCTTCATCGATTCTCTAAATTATATAGTTTTTTCCCCAAAGAATTCACTAATTCATTTCTTTTCAAAAGATTGCTAATATTATGATGCTTTTTATGGAATTCTTTTTTTCTTATTTAATACGTATTAGCCTTTTACAACTAAATTTGTACCTTGCTCCCATATAAATTTGAATCATCTTATTAATAGCTATTATTATCACTTATTAATAATAAATCCTATTTTATCATATATATATATATATATATATATATATATATATATATATATATATATATACGATATAGTGTATTAAAATAATACACTATAGCCTTTACATCTGTATTGGTAGTATGTTATTTTTAATACTCAAGCATATCCCAAATATAGAGTGATATTCGCCACATCGTGACTGAGTGATAGTCGAATGCCGAGTCCGACCCAAACAAGAAAAATATTTCTTTATGTCTTATGTAACATAAAATCATATGATAATTAAATGAAATATAAGGAGTATATTAACAGTATTAGTAAATACTGAAATCCATTCGATGCGTGCACAATGAAAGAAATACAACAAACTTAACCCTTAACTGGGGAGGTGCGGTCTAGGAGACAGCATTTCATTCGCACTATTTGCACTCAAATTAAATTTTCTAATGAATGCATTCAGTATGAAAAACTGCCAACATATTTTGCAGATATTTTTCTTGATATATCGATATGTTTTAGAAATTTTTCAAAACATATTAACATTGAAAATAGTAAATGCGTTGGAACATACATTTTCTTATCAAATTACATGTTACAATAAATAATATTCTTGAAAAAGCATATTACTTTTTACTTTTTAAATCATATTTATTTTTATAGTATATGAATGTATAGAGACGACAATATAATGTAAAATTCAAATATTATATGAAAAATAAAAAAAATGACAGTGGGTAAAATTGGCCCTTTTTTTATCGGCTTGTGTGACTTTCATAGCACGGTTTTCTAGCTCATTTTAAACATACAGGTTAAGAACTAGTATAAAAATCAACCTATAAATTCTGTACATATATATCATGGTATATTAATATATTTTATAAATTTTTCAAAATACATTGTCACTAGAAAAAATAATTATGTTTGAACATACATATCAAAATCAGTTGAATGTGAACTTTAATCAAAAAACTCTTCTGTATAATTATCCTTATCACTCAAATCAAGTTCTGCTTCATTTAAAAGTGTCTGGAGCACTGCTTCATAAAAGGATCAGTAAATTGGATGATATTTCGGGGTCCAAATTTTAGCGCCATCTGCTAAGCCTTGTTTATCACTGGGACACTAACAGGGAGATGCGGTCTTAGAGACCGCGCTCGAGAAAACAGCTGAATTATTTTTAAAATCATCTGCTGAAATCGGTTGAAAAAGTGCACATGTATTGAAGGTCACAAAACAGGAAGCTACAGGTCACAAAACAATAAGCTACGCACGTCCCCAGTTAAGGGTTAAAAATGGATAACTATGCTTTGACAAAAAAATTTATGATAAAAAATTATAAATTAGACTAAACAATAAAAAATATTTAAAATTCGATTAGTGTCATCTTTTAGTGTATCATTAAAAGTATGTTTGTAAAATCTGCTTGTATTAAATTTAATAGTGTTATCCTTAGGACAATAAAAAAGATTAGTTTCTTAGAACCTATCTAAAATTCTAATGTACGTATTAAACGAAACAAACGTACTTTTATCAACACTATATAAGAAAAGATCCAAATCGTAAATGGGAACTTGCTTAATGTATGTCCATCTCATTCCTTTGAGCCATCATTAAGCTTCCCATTCCAGATATTGAAAGAGGTAAGTCATTTTTCCTGCGAATAGCTTAGTTCTATTACCGAATCTCGAAGGTTATTCGTAGTTTTGAAGAGCCAAATCTCGGAAAAAGAGTTTATCGCTGAAGCAATCGATTACATTTATGGAGGGATGTCTTTGATTTTGCTTCAAAATCTCTTTCAGCCTACCGTTCAAAACGTTTACACGTGAAAACGTTCAAAAGAAAAGAAAACTGAACACATTATATTTCCCATGACCACCTGTGTCAGCTATAAAAGTAACATTCAGAACGTTAATGGTGTATGTGTTACTGAAGGGAATGTTGCTTTGTGGTTCTTTTCAGTGTTAAAGATATGTTTAAAGTGCAGTTTCTTGTAAGTTTGTGACATAGAAAAGTTTCTGAAATACAATTTAAAAATAATGTTTCTTTTTATGAGAGATGAAGATTATTTGTTTTTATTTATATAAATTTTTTCAGATTTGGACAAGCTGTTATTGCAACCTATAAAGTAAAAGAAAATTCTGTAAAAATCCACTTATAGTCGATTAATGTTTAAAATACATAATATATATTAAAACAACATCTAAAACATATTAAATTTAAAAATACATAAGTAGCAATCCTTATTAGAATCATTAAAAGAAAAGAAATTAAACATAATGCATTTTTATTTGAAAAATGTCTTTATATTTCATCAATAATTCATTTAAATATTAAAATGTTTATTTAGGCAAACCAAATAGACTGAATATGAAATAACTTATTTTTGTTTATTACTTGGTGCCACAGATGATCAGCTGGTTTGCAGGGAATATTGATTATGTTTGATATCAGATAAGTCGTTTAAAAGATTAGAGCAAAGATTTAGGACGTTTCATTATATTTAATTTCGATATGTCGTGCTTTTTTTCATTAATTTTCATTTCAAGCAATGTCAAATTAATGATGATGGAGATATATTCTATATTTAATTTTAAACAATAGCATAATTAAAAATCAAATTACAGGACTTGAAAAACATTATAAATTTCTGTTGACACCAAGAATAAAAAACATATCTGAAAAATGAAAACAAAATGTCTTAAGGGCATTAACTAATACTTTTTAAATCTCTTATAAAACAGCTTCACTACCAAAAATAATATAATATATCATTATTGTTATGCTATCAAATTTTGAATAACATGTTCATCTGCAACATGAAAATATATATGAAAATCAATTTTCCTGAAAAAAATCCCTGATAACATTGGTTAATTAATCCTCGAAATACATACAATGCATATATCAAAAACTCATTACATTAATAATTCATTCATTGGATAGAAAATAATCAAGATTAGAATAAGGAAAACAAAAGATTTTAGCATTATGTATAGCTGTCTCTATATTTCATTTCAATTCATTTAAATATAAACGTGCTTATTTAAAGGGGGGGGGGTGACAAAGCGAAACTGTATGGATCTAATTTTTTTAAACTAAGGTAAAACCTTTTACTAAGCGCAGCTATTTTATTTTGAACTAGTGTTGCATTTCTGTGGAAAATTTACAGATTAAATTAGAAAAAAATTATTTATAAACTTAAAATTACTCTTTTCGATCATGAATTTTTGACAGCGTTGAATTATAAATCTTAAATGAATATTTATGCCTGCATTTGCAATTTAGGTGAACGAATACTGTATCTTTCTACAGATAAATGATTAACAAAGATTTCTTTTTCTTTTTCGTAAGAATTAATTTCAATTTAATATTATACTTTAATCATTGGAATCCTTTTCAATTTCTTCATTAGAATAATTTTCATTTAAAAAGCGTTGTAATTCTTTTATGTTCATAATCATTCTATCTGATTATGTATAAAATAAATTTTGAAAAAATTAAAATTTCGCGTTGTAAATATTTTTCGAATACGTTTGTTAATTAAATAAAGATTAAATGTTATGTTTATATGGATTTTTTTATGCTTTTTGACTTTAAAATTAATTATTTAACTTTGCGTATCTGCATTTTGCAGTTTTTTGAAATTCATTTAATATGCAATTTCACTATTATGACATATATCGTAAACAAATATTTCGAAAATCATAAAAATGTTCTTAATTTTCAATTTAAATAGAGAGAAAATGCATATTTTAAGAAAGTGTGCTGTTAATTAATTTTTATAAGCATGTATTCAGGAAAATTTAATTTTCAACATTTTTTTAATCAAGAAATCTTACATTTTCACGAAGGGATAAATATGTATCACTAAAGACTAAAAACCCTGGTTTTTGCCAGTAATCAAAAATGAGTATACAAAGTTTCATTTTTATAATTTTTTTATTATTTTTATAATTTTATGACAGTTCTAAATTGCAATAAATACGGTTAATGCGAAATCGCACAAGACTGCAATCTTGTAAAATAATTTTCTTCTGTATTATTTATATTCTTAGTAAAGTTATATGTTGACAAATTAATGTAAATTGCGATATGTATGATTAAAAGTCATATGAAAAACTATATAAGTCAGAATGTTAAACCTTCTGCTTGCAGATTTGTCTCGTATTTATTTCCTAAACAATATGTGTAAAAATATAAAGTGTTAATTACATTTTTCAAAAAGCATAGAAAGATTTTACCTTTTTTCCACAAACCTTCAAAGTTTATTATTGCAAGATACTATTTTTACAAAATTTCAAAATTCAAAACATAATATTTTTTCTGTTTTAATAATTCTGAGAAAAATTTAGAATATTTTATGACAAGATTTTTCATTTTTTAATAACTGTGTTTATGACACTCTCGTTGTAAAGATATTAAACACATTTACTTGCATTTGCATTTTAGGCATTTTACTGCTCTATAATTAAAAAAGAAGTTTTTGAAAATAAAGTTAAATGAATTATTTCTTAAAAATTATATTACTACAATGTTTCGTACAGCGTTTTAGTTCCGTTATTTTATTTTATTTTTCTTTTTATTTGATTTTGGTACTTTGTCAAAAAAATGTATATTTGTTAAACATTTTCTAAATAATAAGATTTTAGAAAAGAAAAAAATCGTCTGGATTTAAGCTCAGTTCTTAATTTGGTTTTATTTCTTTTGCCATTCGTTTAAGTCTAAATTTTTATAAAATGCCTTCAAAAATATCGGAAGAATTGTTTCCTCGAATTTCTTTTACATTTCAACAACACGCGTAGTTTTTCTTTAATTCATTATATTGTAATGGGAATCAAATATGTTTTAAATTGTTTATACTTACCACAGCAAATACAGGTTAAATTTATATTCCACTTGTTTTACAAAAGTTGTAATTTTTATCCATAAGATATATTTTCAGTTTAAATAACAACTTTTTTTGACATTCCTTATATAAATTCCTTTAGCATATTTTTAATTATTTTATAAAGTCATCAATAATAATATTAATTATGGTAACATAATAAACTATATAGTCAGAATTTTTTTGTCTGCTATCTAGAACTTTCAGTGTCATAATTTATTTGTGATTATGGTTGTCAAATTCGATCGTGTAGATGAATTCTCATTAAGTAAATTCTATAAAATTATCAAATTTCCTGAAAAACGTCATTAATATGCCTTTTGACATTTTTAAACAGAAATGTTAGCAACTTTTCAAATTCTAATATGTTTTTAAAGTCTGGGGCAATAAAAAATTAAACTTTTAAAATCTGTCAATGTTTTTAAAAAAATTTTATTTTTGATTTTGAATTTCTTATGTGATTTAAATGTTTTTCAGACAGATTATAATCAATCTTCCAATTCTCCTTTTGTTTTAAATAGTTTTAACATTCAAAATATTTAGTTTTTAAACATATTACTTATTTTTTAATGTTTTTAATATTCTCAGTACACACCTTCTAAATTCTTATTATGTTTCTTTATTGTGTGTCAATCACATGCTAAATTTCTAAAACCTTTTTAATTTTGGGGGGATTATACACTTTTTTATTATACATTTCCTTTTAAATAAATATAAATAGATTGCCTCTTTTGATTGATAGGATCTAGATTTTTATGCAGACTTGAAATTCTGGTGTGAGAATAAATAAAAATGCTCATTTTAAAAGATTATTTTTTTTTCTTTGATTATTCATTTTAATGCCCATCTAAACACACTGACAAAGCTTTTATGGTATTGCATCTAAATTTAGATAGAAAAACAGATTTTATGATCACAAACCGCTTCAAAAACAAGGGTTTTGAATGCCACTATCAAATGCAAGTTAATAAAAGATCCGATAGGCTGCAAAATATTTGGTAAATTTTGTCCATACTTTGATATTTATTTATAATTCTTCTGATGAGAACATATGATATCGTTAATTGAAATCGTTGAATTTAGAAAGCATCAAGTTTGCATGCAAGTAGATGGACAGACAAGATGTTTTTTTAGATGCACATTGTCCAAAATTTGACAGCAGCTTACAATGCTGGTGTTATGATTATGTACCTGATTCCATCCCAGCAATTCATTGCATTTTGAATAACAATATTCAAAGACTACATGATTTTAAAATTGCCCTTTTTCAGTTTAAGATAGACTAAAATTTGTAAACTAACAAAATTCGTCGAATTTCAAAAAGAACGAATTTTGTTAGCAATTACAACACTTCCTCTTTGTAATGCTTCCATATACCAGTGGGAGGGATCGCCAGAAAACCCTCTCGAGTATTCACTAATAAACCTGTTATGTCAGTGAACCCCTTATATGGCATTGGCGTTAAATAGTTACGAAATACTAACTTTTGGCATAAATTTATCATTCTTCTTAAGACTACTGTGTCATCCTTGGCAAGTTATTTAGCGATTAATCCCCGACATGTGTTAGTAGTATATGAAGATCGTATTTAAGCTTTAGACACGTTTTTCTCCACCGATTGAAACAAAGATTGAATTGCGCTTGTAGTATAAAATTCCATACCAAATTTCATATATTTAAGATCATTATGCTTTTTAAAATGTCCGTTTACGTGTTTCTGATAGTACAGATCAACAGACAATCAACTCTTTGTTGAAATTGACTCAAAATTTGATATATGTCTATACTATATATGTTAAATCTGTGTACCAAAATTTATCTATCTAGCTCTCTTCGTTTTGTAATTATCTTGTTAAATTATATTCGAATAAATGGTCAGATAGACTTTCTCTCAACACATTTTACTCAAAATTTGATTGATATTTTTGAGTTATCTCTGTCACAGACACACAGACAGATGGACATTGTCTAAAAATGTATTTTTCGAACTCAGAGAGGTCTAAAAATGGAGATTCGTCAAAATCTTGAGTTCGAATTTTTTGAAGATTACTATACTTTCTCTATACTACGTATATGAGGAAGTGAAAACTTAAAACGTCAAAATCAATCAAATAAAATCACATTCTGTATCGCATTCACATGGTAAATTCCACCGTACTTTTTGTCAATAGTACATTGCCTTATGCCGCTCTGTGAAACAGTGTCCTTTTCTTTGTCTGTCAGAAACAGGTGTTATTTCATAATAACACTGCAAGCTTAACATGTATCATATGATAGAATGAATTTGTTTCCGTTCTTGAATTATCATTACTTAGGATTATTGCATTCTTAGTTAGTTTTCATTAATATAAAAGATGACAGAATTGCTATAAAATTCTGTATAAAAATATGAAAAATTTTCAAAAAATTTCAACGAAAGATTTAGAATTATTTTTAATTGAAAAAGATAAATTTTAATTAATTAATACTAATATATAATTAAATTATGGACAGAAGAAAAATTATCTTTACCTTCTAAAAAAATAAACATTTCTTTTGAAACCTCATTTATGCTTTTTATGAATTGCAATTTCTTTTGCTTCATTTTATTCTAATAAGCTTTCAAAAAAATTCTAATTATCGGCTTTGCTTCTGTTAATAATTAAAACGCGAAACTCTTACAAGAACGAGAAATAATGATTGGAAATTATATGATAAAAAACAAATAATGCAGTCCATAAACAAAATCAAAATCAAAATTCATTAATTCATTCCAAATAGCAATTATGAATTCTTTCCCTTGATAATATCAAATTTCTTAATAAAAAGAATCGATAATCATTAAACGTGTATTCATTCTGAAATGATTTCTCTTAGATTGCTTTTATTGAACTTTCTTTTTAACTTTTATATCAATTTGACAAAATGGAAATGATGAATTCTTTTTCATTAACGCTTTTTAAAAATGAATCAGAGGTAAGATGTTATTTTTAATTAGAAAGTAAAAAATATTTTTAGCTGTCATTGCATAAAGTTATTGAATTATATAACCAACATTTTTGCTAAATAAATAAATTAGATTCAATATAATTGAAAAAAATAGTTGGATTTCTCGAAAAAATACCTTCTTGTGTTTCTTGTACAAATTATTTCATCACTAGTACACTGTGTTAAAATTGAATAAAAAAGCGATTAAATCCTGAGTAGATTTAAATAGCTAATTAATTTTATATATCTTCAGATTAAATTTCATCTTTCTCAAGCGCTAAAATAATTAAAACTAAAGTATTCAAAAAAAGATATTAATTTTAAATTTGGTTTTTCATTTATACTATTGTATACGAAATACTATACAATAATCCAGTTCTGCTTTACGAAAATTTTAATAGAATTTAGTTAAGCTTACATTATTTTAGAGAAACTGAATAAAGGTTGCTTGACTCATTGTTTAATGGTGTTATGTTTTTTTCTAATAATTATCTTTAAAAACTTTTTTTATAAATTCTTATTAATTTTAATAAATAATTATATTAAGGATCTATATAATCGTATGAATACTCTTTCATACATTTATCAATGTTAAAATAACTATGATGGAAGAATAGAAATCATAAAAGAACACATTTCATTCAAATTAAATTAATTTTCTATTAATTTTTTTTTAATTTTCCACTTTATTTAAATAAAATAGCATAAGACAAGAGATTCGAGTATCCGATAAAAAGTAACCAATTGTTGTTCATAAAAGATACTCGTATTGAGACATAACAATGTTACACTTATTTTCTTCAAAATAGTCTCCTTGGGATACCATATTCTGCTCCCAATTGTTCTGCCACTATCGGAAGCACCCTTTTAACAATTGTTTTGGGATGGCAATTAGATGTATTGACCCATTCTATATAATGTCTCTTCTGAACTGAAATCTTGTCTAGAAGAAAAGCAAAACACTTATAGAATTAAGTCGTGAGAATAGTGTACCTCATGAAGTGTAGATATGCTGCGTATGACCAAGAAACTTTAACTTAAATTTGAATAACGTAGAGATGAATTTGGGAATTGATTGATGCATTTCCTTTTTCGTTTTTTTTTATAAAAAAGTGTAAATGTGTGGGCGTCCGAGTGCATGTATCTGTGCGGGGGATTTGTATTGTTTTACTTTCTTTCTCGTTTAAATATAATTTTCTCGATTGTATTTTAGTATTCCTTTTGGTATGTTTCTCGTATTTATATTTTTCCTTTATTTGAATGTTTAAAGTAATATCTTCTTTCTTTTTCTTTAAATCCAATGTTCTATTTTTAGTTTAAAAGCCGTACAGATTCACAAGTTTTTCTATGTTATTTGTATTCGTTTTTGTAAAATCGTAGCTTTCTTTCCATCTGAATTTCCTAAAGATTGTAATAAGGAAATCTGTGAATTTTTTTTGTGCATGATACTTAATAATAATGATATTTCTATGTCGATCAAACTATTCAGCAATTTTGATTTTTGCAGTCATGATGGTACGAAAAGATATTCTATATATTCTCAAGAAAATAACATATAGGCGAGGAAATACATTTTCGACTCACAAAAAGGGAATATAAATAATGTCGGTATGCTATTAATGAGGCTAAACAGTTCAATCAGGGAAGTTTTTAAATATCCATATCCTCTGTTTCATTTTTCTTATATCAAGAAAAATTACAAATTGAACAGAATCACCTGAACTGTTTATCATTATACATTCAACCAACATGATTTTTTCTCTTATATTATATAGAGCGTTCTTAAGTAACTTTATGGTATAGTGAAAATTTTAAATATGTACATATTTTGAACAAATTCGTTTCGAACTATAAAGTGCAAAATTTGATTTGCCTTCAATATTTGTATTTAGACCAACTGGCAAACTTCCCTTATCTAGCTTGTTATTTCTTGAAAACATTGCATTCATAAACAATTAAATAGACGGTCCGACAAGTAATCAAACTTTCGAAATATTTCGTGCAAAATTTCATACCAACATACATGATAAAATCATACCAACATTAATGATAAAATCTCACATAATATTCCATTAGCTTAATTTGTAGCACTTTTAAGGTAACGTGATGACGTGCACATTTACAGACAGCCATATTATTGCACTTTTAAGGTATCGTGATGACGTGCACATTTACAGAGAGCCTTCTTATTGCACTTTTAAAGTATCGTGATGACGTGCACATTTACATGCAGCCATCTTATTGCACTTTTAAGGTATCGTGATGGCGTGCCCATTTATAAGCAGCCATGTCTTTTACATATTTTGTCCAAATTTTCATACAAATCCTTTAGGGTTTTTCATTTTCCAATTATTGTTTTCCGTAGATGTACTGTCAACCCTTGCTTAACGAGAGCCTCTCTTAACGAATGATTTGCATTACAAGCGGCGAAAAAAAATGTTAAAAAAATGACTCATTTAATAGGCCATGTTTTGCAAAACGTGTGACAAGGAGATATCGTGCGTCTCAATCTGGATTGACCTGTATTTCTGGTATCACTCTGTGTTGAGAGCTTGTTTGAAGAAAACCTTTAAATCTGAGTGTATGAAGCTTTGGATGGATAGTATTGTCGAGCGCGGCTTCGAGTGGTTTGAGCAAATGGGTATAGAACTTTAATTGACGAAATACTATATCTGGCCAAGTTTATGAGGGTAAAGGTGGATAACAAAGGTGAGCTGATTAAGAGAGTAACATCGCCTAATAAGAGAGTAATTAAAAGATCTTAGCCAGAACTATCAAAGAGATGTGTTCTGTGTCACAGCAAAGAGCTGCGGAGGAGATTTGATGAAGACAGGAGGAAATAAAAATCTTTCCAGCACAATAAATTTCCTATGGAATGAAAGAGATAATGAAAGAATGTGAAATTATTCAGACGTATGAGATAGCTCTGAGCACTAAAAAGTTGTTTAATGATAATGCTGTATCTATTTTTTTTTTTTTTTTCAAATCTTAAAACAAATCTCTTCCGGCAACATCCTTGTATAAAAAGCATGAATTATAAATAATAAACTGCATTAGTATTAATATGTTTGAGTATTTTTAATGAATTGCACTGTCCTACTTTACACTGATTCCTATTCAGAAAATTGTTTCGCATTACGAAGAAGACGCGGGAACGAATTATGCTCGTTAACCGTGGCTCCACTATACACAATTCCGAAAGTGGTATTTTCGCCTCAAAACATTCAAGTTTTATCAAAAATTCGATTTGACTATTTGGGCCTTTTTTTCCCCTGTTTTGTCCATAGACAAGAAGGTAAAATACAAAATTTCTCCGCCCTGCTGTCTCTCCTTAAATCTATAAATTTCTTCATCTTGATTTTTCTTACCACTGCCACATTGCATTTTACAGAGACAGGAGATTTTTTACTTCAATAATCTCGCAACGGAAAACTTGTAGCGAAATGGAAGGAAAAACTAAATCCCATCCCAAGAAATCCGATAAACCTCTCTCCTCAGTCCACTTTTCATCTGAAGAAAGTTAACTACAATTCTGCGTAATGCCAGTTTTGTGGAAGCCACCAAAAACTTGCAGACTTACCGATAAAATGTCGACTCGCACGATAGCAAGAAAGCTTTCTGTGGGAAATGCTATCTCGAAATCTGAAGAGAAATCTCTGCGGATAGAAAGGGAGGGGAACGAATTCCTTGTCGTTTTTCATATTTTGTTCCACAATCTCTTTTCCCTTTTCAGAAATAACAATCATTGTTTCGTTTCCATCTTCTCGGGGTCTTCACTTTTATGACAGATGGAAAAAGATAATAAGTTGTTATTTATACTTGGACTTATATAAGTCAAGATTTTTTTTATTTGTATTTGTTTTGTTTTATAAAGGCATTCCATTTTCAAAAATATGCATCCATTTTTTTGTCCTTTTATGAATTGCAAGAAACAAAAAAAGATGCATTCCATTTGAATAGAAATGTCTGCTGAAATTTAATACGGAATCCTGAAGTTCTGTTTGAGTTCTCTAGTAATTGGCGAACTGTTTTGTATGAACAAGAATGTCGAACTAACACCTTTGAGCATTGACTAGATATATTCGATGGTGCATAAACTAATTATTCCATTATCAATAAAATAATCATAGTTTAAAAAATCAATCAATTTTCTGGGAGTTTTAATTTTTGTGATATTGATTCGTTAAGATTTAAGGAAGTAGTTGAATTCAATAGTTGTTCATCACTATACATGATTGAAACTGAAATAAAATGCCAAATGAATACAGAATTCTAAATAAATTCAAAAATATTATATTAGCTCTTATTATATCTTAGAAGCTAACGATTTTCATAAGAGATGAAAAATTATAATTTTTCATTTTTGAAAATGTGTGCACATTTTCATGTATTTTCTCATAATACAAATGTCAATAAAAAAGATGTATGCTCTGTTTGAACAGAAACTACTACATAGATTTAAAATTGGAAAATACAGTTTAATGTGTGGCAACACTAATGAATAAGGAATCCGATTTGTTTATGTTTTTCGAGTAACGGAAATTTTTCTTCTCTTGGACAGCAATCATCTAAATATTTAAGCAATATACAAAAAAAAACCTTGAATTGTTTTTTAAATAGTAATGGGACTTCCAATTACATCAGATGAAAAAAATGAGAAGAAAAACTTAGCGAGAATCTACCTTTTTGGAAAGAAAAGCTGATCGTGAAACTGCTAAGTTCGAAGCAAAATGTCAATAATCGATTCAATATTTAGATTTTGGAGGTATAAGCAAATAATTTTCTTATTGTGAGGCTTTAAGTTTTGAATCGGAAATAGGCCGATCGGAAGATGTATATTCTAATGATGAAAAGATTAAGCTTCCAGCATCGGACAAACGACCAGTGGAGTTTAAAAACTTGCTAACTGAAATTGACGAAACATCGCATATAGTATTGTGCAACATCAGGTTTGTGAGAGAAAACGAGTAGGGACTAAAGCCTCGGGTATATTTATAAAACTATATGAATATTAATTAATACTATTGGAATAAATCCGTCAAAGGGTTCATTTGTATGCAGAACGCAAAAACTCAGAAACGTGACGATTTAGAAAAATAAATTCTGATAAGTTGCCAGAAGTCAAAAATTTACACCAATGTCATATTTTTAGTACAAATGATGGAAATGCAGGCGTTCAATGCGCATGCACAGTTTTCTTCCTTATATTACGTAGTACGAAACCCTCCACACTGCATCACTTCATGCAGAAGGCGGAAGAGTGGATTAGGTCCAATACCTCTGTACATTCAAGAATACAAAAGGGAACACAGAGAGAACAGGAAAGAAGATGCTATATTATATAAATATACAAAAAAAGTCGAGAGTAAAATATACCCACTGAATTCATTCTTTATTTCATTCACTTCATTTTGTGTGGGAGGGGAGTGTAAGTGGCTGGGTAGATGGAATCTTTAAGTTTAGCCTTAAAGTATCATACTGGAACGGTGACAGACTAAAGTTCCTATCCTTTACCTATTCGAGACGGATTGCACCCCGTATGTGCAAAGAATTTCCGAGCCAAAAAGATTAGTAGCATACCGTGTACGCTATGATACCGATGATACTGAATTGCAATTATCAATAAGTATGGTATTTCGGCTTCAAAAGATGGTTTCCAAAAAATGTGCAGTCTCTAATGCGTTATATTTTATCAGCGATTCATTCCTAGTAATGAGCATTTGTACTGCTTAAAACATACACGTCATTTGCTTCGCGTCATTTTAATGCTGGAACATGACATGAGAAATGAGGGAGAGAAATTACCGTACCGCTTAGAACGAAGCCCAATTAAATTTTAGCTAATGTAGGTAGTAAAAAATGTCTTGACATTTGTACACGGGACTTTATTAAGATGGTTCATGCACACAAAGAACAGAATAAGTGTAAATGGTAAAATCCTAGATGGGCCCACCTCTTGGCAATTTATTTGAAATCTCGCCAAGTTGACTACTAATTGAATATTTGTTATTATATATATTTGTTATCGTTTTTAATTGAAAAATAATAATAATAACAAATATTCAATTAGTAGTCAACTTGGCGAGATTTCAAATAAATCGCCAAGAGGTGGGCCCATCTAGGATTTTACCAAATAGTTCTCTATTTTATTATTATTTTATTATTATTATTATTTTACAATTATAAAAAGATACTTGAAGGCCAGAAATAATAATAAATAAAATAAATATAATAAATAAATAAAAATAAAATAAATATAATAAAAATTAAATAAAAAAATAAAATAATAATAAATAAAAAAATACGTTTAGATTGCCACATTGGCGACATTATCGCCACTGCTTTGGCGAGAATTCAAAAAGACACCAAGAAGTGGGCTGTGCTAGGATCCACCCAGTGTGTACATAATGCTATTTAAATGACTATTTCAGCTTGATTTTTAAAAATATTTCAAGCTATCAATGGATAAGCTATGCATAAAAAATGCATTGAAATTAAATACAGGCAATTTCCTAACTAGCTGCTAAAGACGTTCAATAAAATGTTGAAACCTTGGAGTTTTTGTATAAATAATTTTGTAATACATATCTACGCTCAGAATATGAAAATGATGAAACGTCTTTACAGATTTCATCAAACTTTTCTTGAACCCTTTCTTAATCTAATTAAAATTTAATTGAGCAAAACATCTAATATTCCTTCCTTTAATATTTACTTATTTTAACAATCTTAATTAAATATTGCATATTCAGCAATGTTAAATTAAGAATTTCTTATTGTAAAAAGTATATTTTCGGCATTAAATTGAAGAGGTAAATTTCGGATGATATGATTAAATCTAAATCTCTGTAAAATATTTAAATACAGGAATTTATCATTTGAGAAATGCGATTCACTTCTTTCAAAAATTTCAAATTTTTGCAAAAGTGAAGGATTATAAATAAAGTCTGAATTCATTAATATTTAATTACTACTTAAATCTTTATAAAACAATTATACACAGAATTACTTTCCGTTTAAAGAATTTAATACATTTAATGAAGTTAAAGAATATTTAAATCTATTTTAAATATTGTTATGATATTTTTCTCCACTATATTTAGTACATTATGATATATGAAAGACTTATTTTAAAATATATCTGTTAAGCATTTTATAGAAATTCTAGGAAATTATTTGAAATATGCTTAATGAATAACGATGTATAATATTTAAATCACTTTTTTTCTGAAAAATATATAGAGATTTAAAAGAGTCTGATGTGTTTCAAAATTGCTGCACCAGACACTTTACATTTCATTAGTACTTAATCGAAATTATGCATTTAAATTTCTGGAATTAATGATAATATTATTCTACTTTTTATCAAAATATTTACAGAAATTCCCATTATTTCCAGAAACAGATTTTCAAATTCTTGATACAAGGTATATATTATTCATTAACACTATTCATCAATAAAATGAATGTTTTTCTAAAATTCCAAGAATCGTTTAAAAGCTTCCCTTTCTTAATTAAAAAGTATTTTCCTTCAAGAATTCTTTTTATTGTTATTAATAAGTAAGGAAATGAGAAAGGGTTGTCATCATCGAAGGAAATTTGATAAGAACTCCCAAAAAACTTGATAATTAGTGCTTCCAAGAAACAGAATGCAATTTTTGGAAGAAATTTTAAGAACAAAATATGCTTTAGAGAGCACTTCTTAAATTCTAAGACCATTTTACCTAGAATTCGAAATAAATATACCTGTTGTTGTTGTTTCTTATGACACTTGCCATGGACAAGCCCGTTGTTAGTGCTTCCAAGAAATTATTAATTAATTAGTGCTTCCAAGAAACAGAATGCAATTTTCGGAAGAAATTTTAAGAACAAAATATGCTTTAGAGAACACTTCTTAAATTCTAAGACCGTTTTACATAGAATTCGAAATAAATATACCTGTTGTTGTTGTTTCTTATGGCACTTGCCATGGGCAAACCCGCTGTTACGAAGACAGCGATTTTAAGCCGGTGGGGGAGGGTCTCTTGTTTTGAGAGTAGCGCCATCTAGGGCCAAGAGAACGACTTAGCTACACACACGTCGCAACCCTTTTTACGGGGCAGACTTCATTCACGCATTTCATTCACTCATCCACAGATCGTAATTTAGACCTGAATCAGAGAACGATCACCCAGATCCATTACCCCCAGTGGTGTATTACTTTCGACATGGAGGACTTTGTGACCACGACAGATTTATAAGCGCGTCAGCCACCAAGCACGCGGGGAATCTTCGTCCGGCGGGGTACGAACTCTCAACCTAAGGAGCGCTCTACCAACAAGGCTATCCCGGTCACATAAATATACCTTCGAATATCTATTCTAAGAAAACTCATTTTTTCCGTCTAAAACCTTCGTTAAAGGGAAACTTTTATTTATGCAAGCATATAAAGAATATATACAATTGCAAATTTATCATATAGAACATCTTTCTCTTAAATATTTTCATATTTTCTTAGGATCGAAAAGTATCGTTTGTAGCATATTTTTAAGAATTTGTAATGCTGTTTCCCAGCACGGTTAGTTCCATCGCAAGAAAAACAGTTTAACAGATAGTTTTGTTGGTTGCACAAATGCCAGATCAACGAAGCCCCCAGCCCCAACCCACTCTACCTTGGTGATCATTTGGCGATTTAGCAACAATTTTGGTGACTAAATGGAAAATTCAGACACTTTACGAAATTTAGCGATACGTCCATTAAGACGTGATTTAAGGTGATCTTTCTAGAACCTTCTCTACCTGTCTCTGGAACTATAAAAGGCTGGGAGACCAAGCTGAAAATACTCATTTGAGCTCAGCTCAAGCTATTAGTTGAACAAATTCTCTTTCTGGGCGCTTGGAACTCTTTATCATTATTGTACTGCTTCCGTTCTGCAGTTTGTTAAAAATGTTGCTATTTATTACTAATGTACATCTCGGCTGTGTTTGGTAGTCTGTATATTCATTTTTCCTTTTTTAATAAATGTCCCCATTTAGCCTTGAAGTTATTGACTATAACCAGTTGATTGTATTGATTTTACGGACTTTGTGGTGGACGCTCAGTAGCACAATTTAATATCCTTCATATTGCATCAAATGTTGTTTATATTTCATTTTATAAAGGTTTTTGATAATCTCTATAATATCATCACTCTGTGATGCGTCTTCATTTCATTTCGTAACAATTTACAATATATCATACTGATTAGGTCATTCAACACCATACATTCATTCAATGGTGAGGAGGAGAATTACACAGTTCTTTTGCGTCTTCATCAGTTTCTATGTCTTTCATATGCTCTTATTATCCGCATTCATCAATTTTATTGAAATTATTGGAGCTTCGATAAATGGCGAACTATTAAACATTGAAAAAAACTCAGAAAAACGTTGCTAAATAGAAATTATCTTTCATAATACAAAGAATAAATAACATGAAAGCAGGATATTGAACAATGCTACACAAATAGCATAATCCTTATTCATTTTGTAGCACTTATAAATTATTTTGCAAATCTAAACAAAATAAAATATGAATTATTTTGCTTATAATATTTTTTTCATTCAATTAAGCAGTATACTGTATTTCATATATGCCTTACATTTAGGTCATTTTTATTTTCAAATGCCTTTGACATAAAGTTTCTAAAATAATAATAGGTTTAATTATGAAATTTTAGAGGCGAGCCAAAAACAAATTTCGAATCAAATTTGGCATCTAATTGCAATCTCCAAGTAGATAGTATTGAATAGCTGATAGAAATGATTGTGGACTCTAGATAATCATCATACTTACTACACTATCTGAGAATTCATCGCAATACTTGCCTTACTACGGCATCTATTAAGATGAATTTCAACTACTGTTGTTGTTTCTTATGGCACTTGCCACGGACTTGCCACGGACAAGGGGATCGCCTGTTGTTTTTATCGTAGAGCCAACTTGGGCCAAGAGTACGACTTGACTACTCACGCATCACTCATTCGCTTGCACAACCCCTTTTTACAGAAGGGCACATTCACACATCTCACAGATAGAACAGGAAGAACAATCATGCCCAAACCGGGACTCGAACCCGGTACGCCCCCATCACGGCGATCCAATCACGGAATTAACCAATTTCAAAACAAAAATTCAGTTTCTGTTGTTTTAAGGGCTCTCATTCACTCTACCTCGAAGGAAGTTGTTTTCCTTTACTAAGGAGATAGTTGTTCCTTTACAGTATTTTTGATTGACCAATCATAATATAATACTAAATTTCTTAGTAACTAAGTTCAATCCAGATCGATCCAGTTGTTCGAAAGGATGTGGAAGTCTATATTCTTAAATAAACAAAATAGTATCGCTACATATAAAAAGTCTAAAATTCCACATGAATTTCGGATCTTTTTATACCATTTTTTTATTAAATGAGTTGTTATTAAATTATTCATTTATCTATAACTAAAACAAAAAAGATAAGGTAAAATGATAAATTGAGATCATGATAATTTAATTTCACATTTTAAAGAATATATCTCTAATAAAAAGACAATTTGTACTTCTTTACTGGTTCTCTATAGATTGTTTTACTTAAAGCTACTAAATTCAACACAAATATAACTTAGAGTGTGAAAAAAACATCAAAATTATTATTTAAAGCTATTTTTTAATAAATAATTAATTAAAAATTAGCTGAAATTTGGAGTTTTTCCGCTATAACATTATTGCATAAAGATAAATTCTATACAGTTTTAAAATTTAAGTAATTTTTTTTATATATCAGTTAAATAGTTTTGCAAATTTTAAAAATATCTTCTTGCTCATTTCCTTCAATAAAATACATTGAATCATTAAATTTCATTGTTTCATTAAGTATTTAATCTCTTATTTTCCTCCCACTGTTGAAAGTTAAGGAAAAAGAATTCTGTTTGAATCTGTAATTTATATGAAGAAAAATTAGAATACCTCGAAATTTAGAAGACAGTTTAACCATATAATTTTATGTTATGGACTGTCTCAATTCGAAAGGTTTATGAACAAAACATATATAAGACAATTAAAATAACACGGTTTTAACGTCTCACAATTTGACTTTATCACGAACATAAAATTCTATCTAAATAAAACAACAAAAATTAAATATAACGATTACTCCCAATGAATCAGGTGATCGTGACTAAATTAAAATAATTGAAATTCTATTAATAATGCTTTTCTCCCTTTAAATGATGCTTTTCAAAATTTCTTATTGTTTCATATATTATTCGGAAGTATCATTGTGAAATAAAGTGGAAATGAAAAGCAGATAAAGAACCACAGATAAAATGGCCATCACTTATCATGCATTTTTTTCTTTTAAATAATAAATTTCAATATATAAGGCTAACAATTGTAGCAAACAAAAAAAAATAATAGCTAAAATTAATATCAATTATCAAATATTCGTTCTTTATGAAGTTAAAAATAAAGTGAATTCCTGCCAATTATGTTTTCTTTCAAACTCAAACTGATGCCAAATTCTAATTATTATTTCAGTATAATTTTTTCCATGTCACTTGCTTACCTTGATCATTAAAATTCTTAACAAAACTTTTTGTGTAATGTTCTAATAGCAAGATCAATTAATTGCTACTACGTCTAAGAATGAATATGTTATTGATTAAATGACTACAAAACGAAAAAATGAATTAATTACTTTTAAATGGAATGACTGAGAGTTTGGACTAAATTATTATGAAATGCATTATTTTTAAACTTTTCTTAAACATTTGAAATGGCTTTTAAATTAATGTATAGAATGTTTTTTATATCTTATCACTTTCTACTTGAGTGTGCTTCGTTTATTATTAAATGAAAACATTCACTTTCTGCCTATGTTTCATCTTCTATTGAAAACAATCAGAAACGAAACAACATTTGTTTGGGTTCTTTTTCAATAAAATAAATGACTAATTACATCAGAATTGTCAGACGATAAATTTTCGAGGTAATATTCCTATGCTATCTTTAATTTTTATCGGCGTACAAACTCCATTAATTAATTGAAGGTTAGCGAAGTAATTTGCCCTGAAAGAAAACTATCAATTTCATATTTTTATTTCTTTTCTTATTTTGCACATACTTCTGTTTGCATTCCATCTGTAATTTTTGGAAGTTGTCATTGTTCAGAAAACCTCCAAACAATGTTCAGACAAACAGCTTTCCGTGTGGAATTGCTTGTGCAATATATTGAAAATAGTTATTTTGTAACACGCAAAGATGTCCATTTATATTGTAAAAATTAGAAAGTTATCTATCAGCTTCCAAAGGTGAATATTACAAGAATATCTATGTTTAGGTTACGGGTAGTTGAAAGTAAAAAGTAACTCTAATTCAATCTACTTCCAAAGCAGAATATTATAAGATTATCGACGTTTAGGTTACGGTAGTTGAAAGTAATAAGTGATTCTAATAAGTAGCATATATATGCTTCCAAAGGTGAATATTACAAGATTATGTATGTTTAGGTTACAGGTAGTTGAAAGTAACAAGTAATTCTAATAAGTAGTAGCAAGTAATTTGATCACAAGTTCACTATTACTGGAATATTCTGGAAACTATTGCATATGTGGTAAAATTCAATGAATATGAATATGAACCGTAAAATTATATAATAATATTTACATATTTGCATATTTTTAGATATTTTTCAGAAACATAATTCGTAAGAATGCGATTAAAGTAGTAAAAATGCAACTACAAAACATACAAAAACAAGTTAAAGAATAAACGATAGTTGCATACTATGAGAGTGCGATAATTAAACTGAAAAAGTAGTAAAGACGCAATTATAAAATTTACAAAAACTCGATAAAAATAAACATTAGTTGCACATACGAGAATGCGATAATTAAGCTGAAAAAGAAGTTCAAAAACACAGAACAATGGTCTCGCGCTTTTTTGTGGCACGGCATTTAATTAAAAATAAGAAACAGAACGATAAATAAATACCACCATTTGAAAGAATTAATTAAAAGTAAGAAACCAAATGATAAATTAATACCACCATCTGAAGGTGATGTCACTTCATAGAAACGTAGAACAGTATACATTTTTTACTGAATATTGCTGCTAATCTATAACATGGCTTCTTTGTACAAGAAGATTCACAGTAAGGGAGAAAGGAAATTCCTAAATTAATTAAATTAGGATTTTTTAAAAATATTCCTAATAATTGCCAAGACAATGACCCCGGCATTAGCGGCAACACACTTGATGACCGGTTTGTGACTTGCACCAAATTTGACAACTTTGGTGACAAAAATGTTCTCACATTACTGGAAATTACGTATTATTTCCATTGAGACTAGAGATCCTGTACCTTCTTCTTGAAAGTTAGATATCCTATCACTGAGACTGCAGAAACATGAGAAAACTATTACTAGCGAATAGAATGAATTTTCTCAAATCAAACAAATTTTTGTTTGTTTCTATCATTATCGAATGATTTACTATTTGTTTGCTATCGATTGCTATTCAATCGATTACTTGACTGTGGTTTCTAGTGAATAAGAAGCTTGTTAAGTTTCTCACCATACATTCACCAGCAATTTTTATAACAATATATTTCTATAATCATTTGTATGTTTAAAGGTATTCATCAGGTTTTGGTACTCCCATTTCTTCAAGTGTTTCAAATTCATTGGGTGACTATTATAGATAAAAGGCTTTTGATTTAGATCAACGTTGCCCTTTTTTGAGACAAATTTCGTGATTATAAATAGCTCACGATGATGATATTTCCCGAATTACGCGTATCCGAATTCCCATAACATACCATCACTCTTTATGGTCTGTTTCTCAATATTTGTTTTAAATCTCATGAATTGATAGATTTCGTTTGTTTGCTTTTTATGGATAACAGACTCTTTCTGAGAGAGAGTAGGATATTATTGATTATCTGTGTTCTCCATATACCATTAACCTTTAACTGGGGAGGTGCGGTCTACGAGACCGCATTTCATTTACACTCAAATTGAATTTTCTAATAAATGTATTAGTATGAAAACTGCCAATATATTTTGCAGATATTTTTCTTGATGTATAGATAAATATGTTTTCGAAATTTTTTCAAAATATATTATCATTGAAAAAGTAAATGCGTGGGAACATACATTTTCTTCTCAAATGACATGTTACAATAAATAATGTTCTTCAAAAAACATTACTTTTTAAATAATATTTATTTTTACAGTATATGAAGGTATATAGAAGACAATATAATGTAAAATTCAACTCTTATATGAAAAATAAAAAAAAATTGACACCGGGTAAAATTGACCCTTTTTATCGGCTTGTGTGACTTTCATAGCATTTCATAGCTGTTTTCTAGGGCAATTTAAACATACAGGTTAAGAACTAGTATAAAAATCAACCTATATATATATATATATATATATATATATATATATATATATATCTTGGTATATTCATATATTTTATAAATTTTCACAATACATTATCTCTAAAAAAAATTATTATATTTAAACATACATATCAGAATCTGTTGAATGCGAACTTTCATCGAAAAACTGTTCTGTACAGTTATGCTTATCACTAAAACCACTTTCTGCTTCATTTAAAAATGTCTGGAGCACTGCTTCATAATAGGATCAGTAAATTGGATGATATTTCGGGTCCCAAGTTTTAGCGCCATCTGCTAAGCCTTGTTTATCACTGGGACACTAACAGGAGGTGCGGTCTTAGAGACCGCGCTCAAAGAAATAACTGAATTATTTTAAAAAGCATCTGCTGAAATCGGTTGAAAAAGTGCACGTGTATTGAAGGTCACAAAACAGGAAGCTATAGGATCAATTCATTCAATTGAGCTAAGAATTGAATAGGGGTGACTGAAAATCCATCGCTAGCGGTCTCACAGACCGCACGTCCCCAGTTAAGGGTTAAGATAAAATTAATGCAACCAAATGCCGCTAATATTTCAAATATAAACAGCATTTAAATTATATAAAATATTATGGCTTGAGCTAACATAATGAAACAATATTTTTATAATTTCATAAATGCTAAATTTCCTCCTCCTATATAGAAATTATGAATTATTTATTGATACGCTATAAAAAATAATCCTGACTCGAATTCTTTTTTGTTGAGGAGGGGGGGATTAAGTTAGAGGGTATTTTGATTTATAATAAAATTTTAAACTTTTAAAAAGTTCTTAGACTTTTTGGTTCTACTGTCCCCTTTGAATATTGACTTCCTGCAAAGTGTTAATAGAAAGCCAATAAAAGTTCTTTTTTAACTTATTTTGTCAGCGATAAAAGTAAGCCTTAAGCTAACGCATAGTTTTGACAGGTAGAATAAGAAAGAGAAATATAATGTAAATGATCTGCTTCTTTTAAGAAAAATAACTTAATTAAGAAAGAGAGTGCTAATAATAAAGTATAATAAGTGTCTACATCGATTAATTACAGGTGGTAGGGTATTTAATTTAGTAAAATAGATATTTTATTATATAGCTGATGAAAATAATAATATGTTCTTTCTTATTATGTACAAAAGATAAACGAATAAATGTGCCATAATAAAGTTATGGTTAAATCTCTTTGTGTAGTTTAGTTTAGTTATATTAACGTCCCGTTTGAAGCAACACTAGGGCTATTTTGGGACGGACCTCGTAATTTTGAACCGCGGTCAGATGACGTTCTTTGTGTATGTAACTCTAGAAAGGTGAAAGCAGTTATGAAGCAAAAGATAAACTCCACGGTACATATTTTTAATTAAATCCGCTGTTGTAAGTTCTGTTGCTTCGTTATTTCAAAATGTTTAAATGGTTTTAAAGTAATCTGTTGTACAGTTGACAGCAGTTTGTTAGTTTTGTATAATAAATTATTTATTCCAGCAATCTATCCCATTCTTTCTTGTGGCCCTTATAACCGACGCAATCCTAGTTTTAATTTGATGCTGTAAATAGAGTGAAAATGTATGTTGCGTTCATTGATTGACCTTTCAGCTGGAATACTTTCAAATATGGTACCCCATAATTCACGTACTATTAAAGATATAAACGATGTTCAGATTAAATGAATTATCACTTAGTCATAAAAAACAACTTTTGTGTTGAAACTATTTTTATTACTACATTGCTTATATAGATTTTTATCCTCAAATTTCAATTATAAACCTAAGCTTCTAATATGTTGTTAAAAAAATTATTTTCAAATGCTTTTTCTTCAGTCTTCGTTTTTCTTCATATCTGAAATTCTTATTCATGTAAATCAGAAAAACAGTCACATTCCTTTTATATTTATTTTCAAAGGTATCAGAAAGGGTTTGAAGCGGGCAAAGTACATGAATGGCAGTTGTCACGGCAATATGGAGGACGAGAAATAAGACTAAGTCATAATAATCATCGCGAGCTCATTCTCGTTTAAGGTCTACTCGTTATGGAAGAGGGGGTAACTGGATCCCACAGTCTTAATTTATCAACCCAGAAATTGAAAATCAACAACGGCATTAGAAGTTGGTAAGTTGGTGTGTGCGTGTGTGGATGGGTGTGTAGATGAGTGTGTGTGCGTGCGTGCTATTAATTCCATTTATTTGCACTTTTAAATTGAGTTTCTCTTCTCATTATATATATATATATATATAAAAATTTTAAGAATAATCACATTTTTGTGTATCAAGATTCTTTATCTAATATATGGCGTTGCGTACAGAATGAGAAGAAAGTAAGTGAAAAAGAGAATCATTGAGAAAATATTCTGAGCTTATATAGTTTTAGAAAAGAATTTGTTGGTACAGCATTTTAGTTTCTTCGGGGAAAAAATAATAGTAATCCGAAAAAATAATATCAACTCAGGTATTAAAATTACTTTGAAGTCAAAGTTTGATTGATTTAATAATTATTTTCAGAACTATATTGATTAGAAAGTATAGAATATATATATATTATTATTATTATTATTATTATTTGCAATAGGTGAAGAATATTATTTAATAAAAATTCTTAAAATTCTTAAAACATATAAATTTTTTTTATATCAAATATTTAAACGCAATTATATTAAAAATATGTAAATTGTACGATTTTATTCGTCATTCTAGGAACATAAATAAAAGATTTAAAAATTATTGCCAATGCTTCTAAAAAGGAATGCTGATTTTGACCACTCACCAATTCCCAAAACCACAAGATATAGACAATATTTCTTTCGTTACAGTTTCATGTATACTGAGTTGGTCAATATCTATATAACCGATAGTTTTAATAATAAAAATCCATTAAGAAATCGTTTTAATAAATTAGAAATTTCGAATAACAAATGATAATATTTAATCAGTATAAAGCATATTCTCAGAAATTTAACACAATAGATATTCAATATAAATATTTCTCAAATTGCAAAGTTATGAATTATTTTGGAATATATAGGGTGTTCATTAATTATTGTCGGGGTACCTCATAACTTTCGAAAAAAAAATATTACGCAAAAACCGATTACGTATTCGTAAATTACAACTCAAAGAATTTTATTAATGATATTAAATTGTAAAGCTTGCACAATTTGCACTTTGTATGCATTCAGCGGAAGGCGATTATGTATTCGTAAATTCGCTGAACAAATTTTGACTTTTGATAATCGTGCGGGTTCTCCAAGCCCCATATTCTACAGTTATGTTTATTCACTTTTTCTGACACATGGAAAGTGGATTCGTCACTGAAGAACTATTTCCGAAGGTAATTTTCATCATCCTCAATTCGAGTCAAAATTTGTTCAGCGAATTTACGAATACATAATCGCCTTCAGCTGAATGTCTACAAAGTGCAAATTGTGCAAGCTTTACACTTTAATATCATTAATAAAATTATTTGAATTGTAATTTACGAATACGTAATCGGTTTTTGCGTAATATTTTTAATTCGAAAGTTATGAGGTACGGAAACCCCGACAATAATTAATAAACACACTGTATATTTCAAACTGAACAGTGGTTAACCAGACACTGTGGTGCTGTAATAAATGGAACTATATGAATGATTGCATAACTGAAAATATAAGTTTATCCCGAACCCAAAAATTTAAATTTATGCCGTCTAGACTATATTGTATAGAGCGAAACGAAAGAGTGGTTGATATTATACGAAATTGCAAAAATATGGCCAATCGCCTGTAGCTATTAGGGCGTATAAACAATACACGATGGAGTTTATTTCTTCCTCTATCCCACTTCAGTAGTACTTTTCTGCCCAATAACCCATGCAGATGAGAAGACTGAGACTAATATACATATTTATAACCTAACAATATGCTTAGCATATGGAAATCGCATAGGCTTCCTGCACGGTTTCTTCCGGAACGTGCCGTTTTGTCTGTATTTTCCATCCTATAAACAATGTTTAGCTCAGAATTTAACATTTTTCATACTTATGGCAGTTTCAAAATTCAGGAAGAGTTCGTTAGGAATATTTTTCCGCCTTAACAAAATTCTTTCTCCTATTATTTCTGCAAGTGGTTGTTATATCTTTGTTGTTCTTTCATGGGAATATGTTTCGTATAAATTCAATTTGTACGCACTCATAGTTGCATTAATCTTGTATTCGGTGAGTGAAATTGAAAAGAAAATATATTATTTTATTCAATAAAAAAATATTACCATGGAGCATTCATTTAAATAAAAGAGATATTTGAAACAAAATTCTTCATGCAAAAAGTTACCAATTGAACAGCCTAAAATAAATTAATACTTAATTCTTTTCAGTTTATTTTTTCCTATAATATTTTATTTATTTGTATCAAAAATTAACAACAGGCCAATTCAAAAGTCCAATAACATTTGAAAACTCAATAATACACGAAATAATGTAGATGGAGAAATAAAAATTGACACATATGGTTGATATGAAATGGGGTTTTATTGAAACCAAAAAAGTGCAAAAAATTGGGGGAGAGTTCTCTAACATGTTTTGAACAAAGTCCCTTCACATTCAGAGGGTCTGTAAACTCCCACAATTGCAAAATCTAGGTTACCTAAAATCCTAGAATTGTTGTGGAAACACCATTGCATGACAAAAAAAAGTCATGGTGTCGTGTGGATTTTTCATGTATATCTTGATCGGATCCTTTTCTTCAAGGAAACGCTTTTCAAATTGGGAATGTAACGGGTGCAAGGTATGCCGATATGTTACAGAATCGCATGATCCCTAGGCTGGCTGATAAACTCCTGCTAGAAGGTACATATTTCATGCAGAATGACCTTCACCACATATTGCTGCTAGGCCTGCGCCGATTTTCGATTTATCGAAAAAAATCGCTTTTTCGATATCGATTAATTGAAATCATGGTCATAAATAATAGTTCACGATAAATCACGATACAATAAATCGATATTCACAATTAATTTGCGTTTCCTATTTCGTTTCGGTTATCGGTTAGTGTTTATTTTTGTTACTCTTCATTATTTTGCACCTTCATATAGATTTTTTTGTTAATATTTCTATAAATACTGTTATCATATTCTAATAGATAAGAGTACTTGTTTTAAGCATGACATTTTGGAATAAACTGTTTTCTGTCCCATAACTGAATGATACCATTATGGAAAAATTATTGCGGTTATTAGAAGGTTATAGGCTGTCCTTTATTTAATCGCAAAGTATTTATCTTCAGAAATAAAACCAAAAGGATTAATTCAAATTAAATTCGCAAGTTTATCCGCAGCTAGCATTTTCACACTTAAGCGAACTCGCATAATTTTTTTTTAATTCCGTTATACTTCCGCTTTCACCTATCGGCTCACGATAAATCTCGATACAATAAATAGAAATTCACAATTAATTTACATTTTCAATTTAGTTTTGATTACCGATCAGCGTTTATTTTTGTTGTTCTTCATTCTTATTGTCCTTCATACTGAATTTTTGTTAATATTTCCAAAAATACTGTTATATTCTAGTATAGAAAATACTTGTTTTAACCCTTTGTAAGGCCATGGGAAGTATGCTTCCCGCCAAATTCATCTATCTTTGGGTGAAGTTACGTAGATTGGCTTAAGTTCTGACAAATTTTTTAATAAGACAGAAACTTAGATGCTACAGTTCCTTGACTCTCACAAAATGGCGTGTCTTGATTTGTTACTTAATTATTAATTAACACAATAAATTAATTAATCAAATTAAATGTATCTGATAAGTTAAATGAATGGCTTTCCATTAGCCAGTCTCATTCCAAAAAATATTTTGCTATACTATGACTAGAAATGGTTGGTTATGGCTTTAAAAAGGTTTAAACGCAATTTTATATAATGTAATATGTAGACATTTCTTTGGCATTGACACATTTTATTAAAGGGGTTTAACACAGTTATTTTCTAACTATTTTTACTCAAAAGAAAGCAAATATTTTTATTATAAAGTGCATAGTCTTTGCTAAAAATCGGCTATTTTGCATTTGTTTTCATATGAAACACCATCAGTTGACAGTTTTTGTACTTTTCAGTTTAGTTTGGTTCCAATAACCTTTCTTATCATTTCAAATTCAAAAATTGACACATAATCCTTTTTGTGGATTTTTACCTCTTTATCTACATTATTTCGTAAATTATTAAATTTTTAAATGTTAACAGACTTTTGAATCATCCGATATTTCTTGCAATATAGGATATGTTAACACTAGTTTAGAAACTACGCGAACTTCTCTCTACAATTTTGTTGCAAAGTGTCTATCAAAGCCTGTTCCAGATTATTTTGTCGTGTCTACAGAGGAATCATTCTTCAAGAAAATAGAAATTCGTTAATTCTCATATTACACATGAGTAAGTCGAAGAAACCATATACGACTCCAGGTAAAAATCATTTCATTGAACCGTACTTGTAGTTCTTTCATCTGACAGTTCGTTTGGATCTGATTGGATCTTCCTAGAAAAATATTACCGAAACTGTTGATGATAAAAAAATTGCAGCAGCTAATAATTTGATTATTTCAAAAAATCTATGCTTAATTACTCTTTTTCATTAAGTACATTTTTAGGTGTCCATTTTCTTTTAAATTTATCTCATTAGATTATTTTTAAAAACAATTATTTGTAAAAACAAACAAAGCAAAATTTAAAATCAAAAATAAATTAAAATTCAAAAGATTGTAATTAAAAGTTTTTAAAAATATATCTTATTATACTTTTTGAGAAAAATTAGAAATACTTCTTTTTTCAGATTAAATTCTAAAATATGCACTATGTTTCTTATCATATTTATTTATATAAAATACACAATTTTATTAAATTATATATGAAATTTATATTAACAAGAACATTCATTATCTACACAGTCCAGAAAAAGGATATATTACCAACTAAACTTCAATTAGCTTTTTTATTTCATTGCACAGTAAAATTCCTCTTCTTTTCTAAATGGCAGATAACAAATAATATAATTTTTTTTGAATCGGTAAATAATTTTTGAAGAATATGCATTTGGAATATAACAATTTATTTTTTCCATAAAATGATATTCATCGTTAAGTCAATTAACTTGATCCTAACTAATAAACTAAGCTTAGAACTCAAGCAACCTAAGCTGATGAGCTTAAATGTTGTTATATACATAACATTCCATACTACAGGATCTCCAGAAATGGAATACTGGAATTTTTTTCGCATTATGTTTCATTATATTGCTTGTGATGAAAAAAAATCAGTATTTTTTTCATCATTTTTAAGTTATTGAATAATTTGGAAAATCTGTAATTATTATTATAATGTGTCGTTCAATCAGAGTTACTTGAACATCGATGTATTTATTCAAAATGGCTTATTCTAAATACAAAAATTAAAATTGAAATAATTTTACATTCGTGGGCATATTAAGCTTGCATTAGAAAAACTAGATTTTGTCGCTGTATTAGTATGCTCTTTCTACATTTTTCATTTTATGTAATTTCACTCTTGGTTTTATCAATAAGGTAATACGTTTCAGGTTAAATTCTCGTTCTTCTTTCCCTTATGTTCTCCCTTAGAAGGAGCTTATACAGGCATTTTCTGAGCAAGATATTTTCAATTCAGAATTTAATATTCATTTCAAATCTGAGGGGGTTTTCACATGTGCAAGAAGATCAACATTCATTTTCGTGCTTATATCTATGGACTTTCCATGAAATTTATTAAAAGATTTTATGTGTCTCCTGTCGATTATGTCAACTTTCTTCCTTCCGTATGTATTTGAACGAATCATGTTGATAGTTAAATCAAATAGAAGGAGTCGCCTAAACTTAAGATAGTAATTTTCACTCAGAAATTAATACAAAATATTTAATTTAATGAAATATATCTAAGAATCAAATGTTTAGCAAGTTTCCTAAAGCAATTCAAATTATTTTTATAATATTATTAATCATTTTATATATTGAATTTGCATTACTTCATTCAAAAGTAAGCTTTTTCCTTATCATTTACCATAATTATAGATACAATTATTTATAACAGGAAAATGCATAATATTTTCACTCAGAAACGCAAATTATATTAAAAATAAATTAAACTCACTCAAACTTGTTTATTTTATTAACTTTTTATTAAAATTCTACTATATATTAACAGAAAGCAACTCGGTTTACTATTCGATTAAGTCTTTCGAGAAATAAGCCACAATCAATAAAGGGTTCTTTGTGTAGTCTACTACAGATAACATAAATTCTGGAAATATAGCTCTATTATTTATCTTCCCGCGTAAAATAGAACCTGACTTCATTTGTTGGGACTTAAATCATCATTTATATGAAGGAATGAAATAAAGCCAAAGTCATCCTATTAGCGATTTTCCAAGAATATATATCCGGCATTTTTCAAAACTTTTAAAGGAAAAAATATTTGGGGCTTCGGAAATGAGAATATAAATGAAATTTGTGAGGATAATTTTTGTTTTAAATTATGATCTTTATAAACTTTGGACTCAACTTATTGGAAGAGCCATTAATTTTCGATTCATTTTTTTTTCCTTTTTTCTTTTTCTTTTTCAGATAACATGCATAATCTTAATGCCTCATTTGAAGTTTTGTGTGCCCATTTAATCAAATAATAGAGGTAACTCAGATGTACCCTTAGATAAATTTGAAATTGACAATTTTGACTCAAGAATTGAAAAATCAATCAGCAAATTCCAGACAAAGATAAAGAAAGAACGTAGAAGAACTAACGAAACATGCAAATTCATATACGAAACAAAACGTTACGAATACATTAAAATTAATAAATGTATAATCTAGAACATGTAGAGCATGTAGAATACAACATTTAGACTTTTATTTTGTCATTTTATTATATTTTGGTGCTATATCAATTTAATAAAAAAATAACAAAAACCAATGGATTAAAAAATGCCAAATGTAAAACAGATATATTAAAATAAATTTTTATTGTTATATGTTATTAATATGTCAAAGTTCAGAAGATATTTACATGACATATAAATTGGTATTATTTGAGTATTAATTGTTTTGAATTTCAAAGTGATGAAGAAATAATGACTGATTTTATTGTAATAACTTCCTAAATGATTGTTAAAAAAATTCTTTCGGAGAAATAGAATTTTCTGAAGTTATTATAGAAGAATGCCAAAACTTTGCTTCATTTTTAATTAAATAAAATGTTTAGAATTTTTTTTAAATAACGCCAAGGTGCAAATTCCCATTCTCCAAAGTGTGCATGTACAAAATTTCGTAGTTCTAAATCAAAAGGTCTAGTCAAAAGGTCTAGTCAGCTCACATACATATATTCTATTTAATTAGTATTAGAGATGAAATTTCAGACACAGATATACAGATACAGAGAAATTTTGTTTATGAGGAATCATTCACATACTACTTATTCTCTTTCAATTATTTTTATTTTTACATTCATATATTCTTGCTAAATATTTATTCAAAAGCGTTTTAACTAACTCTACAAGCGCAATTATTAAAATTTCAATGAAACTTGTAAAATGTTCGAAAACCGCCAATAATCAAATCTTTGACCAATCCCCTAATAAAGAAATTAATAATAAGTTTCTCTCCAGAAACTAAAATCATAGGCATATGTCGTCAAAGAATTCCTCGTATGATGTTGACAGTAATGCCACTTAGTCTAACCACATGAGCCCCTAAGACACCTTTAGCAAACAACTGAAATTGATCTCTGTCTAATGTATTCGTCACACGTAATAGCCAAAGCATAGCAGGGAAATAATTCACCGTTTCGTCAGGGGATTAAATCTTTCTTGTACTCTTAATTGATTTTTCTATTTGCTTCAAGGATTGCCTAATGAGACATCATTGTTTGCAGAGAACTCATCAGAATTAATTCACTCGTAAGTGCGAGATTATTACTCAATTCCTAGGTTTAATTCAAATTATTTTCGCCAGAAAGTATTTGTCTGTTCTACATTTGATACTACTATTATTTTCAATGCAAGAATTAAGGGGAAAAAACGAGTAATTTTCCAAAATTATATACATTTAAGATCTGCTATGAGATAATTAAGAAACATGCAATAACATAAAAGTTTTCTTTTTTTCTCTTGTATGGAGTATTCAAAGAGAAAGTATTGTAATTGTCAAAAAATCTGAAATGGATATTTTAGTGGATCTGAGGATTTCAGACCTCTCCGAGTCCGAAAAACACGAGTCCGAATTGTGTCCTGTCTATCCATCCATCTATGAAAGCGTTTTAAAATTACCATCATCAAAGTGTTTTTAAGTTATCCTGTTCGTAGATGGATAGACAGACAGGATAACTTAAAAACGCTTTGAGGTAGATGAATGAAATTTGAATGATCTCCACTTCAAATCTATACCTGTCAAATTTGAAACGAAATACATTCAAAGGAAGTCTATCTGTGTTGCTGTCCTAATATAAATTGACATGATAACTACAAAACGAAGATAGATAGATAGATGAAATTTGGTATACAGATTTTACATTCTAAAGTATAAATATCAGAATTAAAACCAAATTCCTCAAGAACTTGATCGTCTGTCTATCTGTACTTTTACAAGCATGTAAAAGCAAAAACTCAAAAACACAATAATTTAAATGCTGGAAATTTGGCTTATGATTTTGTGCTTTAGCAACGTCCCAGCAATTCATTAGAAAAACAAATCGCAAAAAATTGCAAAACTAATAGGCTATTTCGTAATTATTGTTCGCGAAAGGCATGCAGATATTATTACACAAGCACATTTATTAGAAAGTAGGCGAGAAAGTTTTAGGAAGACCACGCTGTCTGGTTAGCATTACCGTCTTCAGTGTCCTGTTGATTTGTGTGAAATATCGAGAGTCTTTAATTTTTATTAATTTTCATTAAATTTTATATACAATTTGATTTTAACGATTATTTTTTCAACAAAATATATTTGAAAATTCTAAACCTACTAATATAATAAAGTGCTGGGATGTCATAGTACCCTAAAAAATAAAATAGCTGAAACATCTATTTTAATTTACACGTTGTCTTTTGCTGCAATTTAGTAATTTACAAATAATTAAGTTGCTAGTTATTCCATAACTTCTAGTTGGGAAGAAAATCTCTAGATTAAATATTTAATCAAATAATGAAAAAGATTCAATAACCATTGCAACAATAAAATGTATTTTTAAAAATTATATAAAAAAATTAATTTGATTAAGGTGTCAAAATTGAGAAAAAATTGTACGGCAGCTAAATTGATAATATAGAAAAAAAAAAATATCAATTGTAGAATTGTATACAAATTTTTTCTATTGTAGTATTTCAAGAAATTATGGCCGGAAAACGGACGAATGCTATGCATTAACCAAATATCATTTAATGCATAAACAGCTATAATTCTGGAGGGTTCAATCATAAGTTTCACTTAGCTTTCACTTCCGTCGAATTCTAATTAAAATTCCAAAAGAATAGTCTGATTTGCCCATCCCTATCTTTGAAAGTATATTTGTGCCACATTTAGTTACTCTCATTTATACTAATGGTTTATCTGTCAATTTGAACATAAAAACACATACTTATCAGTCTGTATTATTAGTAAAGATATATGTTGTATACTTATTATGTAGTATTGAAATTAAAACAGTTTTCAGGGTTATTTTCACAAGAGATATTATTAATTATTAGTTAACATCAGTCTGTATTATTGGTAGAGATAATTATTATATAATTGTTATGCAAAATTTAAGAATAATTTCATAATTATTTCATGTAGTCGTTTATACCTCGATTACATTCTGAATTTCAAAATCACAATTTTCTGTATTTATTATTAAGAGTTCAAAACTTATTAGCAAGCTATATACACATGATAATTGAACCTAAAACAGGTATAATTCAATAATAATTAAAGAAATGACCTGACAATATCCTACAAAAATAATAAGAGAACTCATTTGATAAGAAAACTATATGCACGTGTATCCAAATGTTTCCTCAGATAATCCTAGGAATACTGCCACTAAGTTCTTCACGTGATCACATAAGATGTCCTCAGGAAACAATTGAAATTGATCATTGTTTAATTTATTCGTCACACATAATAGCCCAGATAGAGTGGGAAATAATTCAACATTTCGTCGAGGGATTAACTCTTTCCCGTCCCTTAATTGATTTTTCTATTATTTTCAAAGATTATTTAATGAGATACGGTTGCTTGTCGAGAATTCATCAGTTTAATTTACGATAAAATGCAAATCCATTACTTCTCTATTTCAAATCCAGATTACTTCAATCAGAAAGAATGTATTCAATGTAAATTTGATACTGCGACAATTATTATTCCGACATCTGATGAGCGTTATCGTGTGAGCTTTTGTTTTAAGAGTACAATTATAGTATATAATTAAATTTACTGTGTACACTTCTGATTTGTTGAAGGATTTTATATCCAATCACTTAACAATCCAGAAACACAATAAACATATTCGTTATCAGAACTTCAACTGTGTATGCATTTTCTGTTTATTTTCCTGTTTGTCAATCTTCTCTTTGAAGCAAAGCGCGTTAGCCCGTGAGTAATGATAAAAAAAATATTCGTATTAGAGTTGAATTAATTTATCATTAATGATAATGTTACGAATTCTGTAAAAAGAAATTTTTGCTTCTTAGCGAGGTTTCTGGTGCAACATTTTGCAACTTGGCACCTAACATGACCGTTTGTTTAGAAATTTGACAGGTTTTGTGACATATTCAGCGACTTGGTATCATGAAATTTCTACTTTTTCCTTTAAAATTTGGGAATTTATCATTAAAAACTATCTTGTAAATATGTTGTTTCTTTCATTGTTTCATAACATTTTGTCTCATATTTTCGCATTTAAATTTCTTTTAACATGCCCAATCGAAATGCCATCTTTCTTTTAGAAATTTATAGAATGAGAATATTGTTAATGAGTTAGAATATTCAAATTCATTGTAAAAAATGTTTTAAGTTTATCCTGCACTTAAATTATTTATTTAGAAATTTGAAGCATTCACTTTAGTACGTTCCAAATCACTTTAATTCGTCAAACAAATGCAGTAAAAGTCATTAAATGTAGCGATATAAAATGCTGAAATATATCACAAAATATAGTTTATACCATTATTAAATTATAGTTTATGCCAAAAACTAGTCAGTCCCGAAAAAAAATCTTAATTCTGATCTATAGTAATCAAAATTATGAGAAGTGTGTGTATGTGTTTAAAACTCAAAATCGGAAAATTTATTTTCTTACTGCTAAGCAATTCAAAGAAGAAAACTCCTTTTTTTTTTTCATTGAGCTTACTGCTTTTATGTATGAGCGTAGACGCCTTTGACAACTATTTGGGGAGCTAGAAGTATTAGTTGTGTTTAATTTTATTTGACTCACTTATACATAAATAGATGTCCATTTTCAATTGAGCAAAATATTTTTAAATATCTAATTCTGTCAGATATTAAAGTCATACTTTTTAATAATCTCACACCTTTTCTGCTTATTGTGCACAAGAAATGTATGAGAGTAATAATAATTATATGTCAATTTTAAAATGGTGTAATGGAGATCCGTGACGTCACACGCCATTAAAAATATTAAGTGTCTCGATCATCAGTTCCAAACTGAAAGTTATTCTTCAGGAATAATGACATTACTGATGTCTCATTTAAATTGAGGAGATAATAAGTAGAATTTTTCTTTCTTAGATTTCAACAATGGAAGAAATTGAAGCAATTAAATATCTAATCAAAGAATGAAAATGTTATAAATTTTGTTCCGCCCAAGGAGTTTAGTGTTGAGTATCATGCAAAAAAATATTTATTTAAAAATGCCAAAATGCATCATATATTTGCAGAAGAACTAAATTCTTTTTATTGAAAAGACAATTTTTTCTAGTTTTAAAGAGATTCAAGTACCAATTTTATGCAATACTCTTTCTGGGATTTAACGTGGGGAAAATATATTCATATTGAATTTTTAATTAATTAAAATCTCCTTGGGACGCATTGCCACTTTCAAATTATATCTGTATCAAATTTAATAATTCTAGATCAAACGATCCGGCGTATGAAGTCCTAATGCACACACATACTTTGTTATAAGAGTATGATACGTGTCTTCTACGAGAATTTGTTTTTCAAGTTTACACATTTTAAAAATATAAATTTTACAATGTTAGCTTGAACTATGTGTTTCGTTTCACTCAGTTTACTTCGATTAATCATAAATTATCCTGACTGTTTGGTTTACAACATTTTAAATATTTTGATTTATCTCTATTTTTCTCGATTTCTTTAATAAACATCTAAGAATAATTAAAAAAAGAAATACAAAAAAAATCCTGTAATTTCATCTACATTGATCTCAAAAAAAAGTTATCAGAAATATCCTTTCAATAATTGTATAAGGATTTCAACTACTGAATAAAATATCTTTTCAGCTTTCAAAAAGCTGAAGAATATAAACATAACTAGAGCCGTCAACAAACATTTAAGTATAGAAAGTAGCAGCATTAGCTCATTTAGAATATGTCATTTTGTTCCGGAAACAAAACTGCTATCTTAAGACCCTGAATATTATTTCTTGTGTTACAACTGCGAGTAATGCAGGCTCCTCTTTCTTGGGGGATTTATTGTACATTACTCACCACAGACGACCAGCTGGTTCACCAGGAGTAATGGTTATATTTATTTTTAGATAAATCATAACTACATGTCCATGAATCCAACAAAGGGTTTGATATTGTGTTATTTTAGTTTTCTTGCATATGTTCTGTTCATTATATACATAAAAAATTTTAATAGATATACAGCCCATAATTGTTATTAAAAATGTAAATGTACGGATAGTCTGTCATCTAAGTTTCAAGTATTCTTACTTCACTTTTTATATCTGCCTTGTATTATTATCATTTATTACAAGTATTACACTGAATTCTTCTTCCTTGGCTTTCAACAGTAGGAGAATATCATCCGAATAAATATTTGATAAAACAACAAAAATAGTTTGATAATAATGTAATCTATTATTGAAAATAAGGAAAACAATAGTTTTAAAAATTGCTAAAATTCAGCAAAATAAATTCCTTCTATTATTAAATTAATGTCATTAGAAGAAAAATGCTTTTTATTTCAAAGCTGTGTAAAATTCCTTTTCGGAAATTATAGTGAAAAAAAATAAAAAATTCAGCTTAGTTTTTAATTTGTTAAAAATTCAGCTAACATTTCAAAAAAATGCTTCCAGGCGCACATTTTCACATTTCACAGTATACGTGTTCCAAATTTAGTAACAGTCGGGATTTAAACGGTAGGTAGAACTTCAACCCCCACACACACATATACATTTAGTTTTATTATTAGTAGATATGGAAGACCCTCCTTATGTAAAAGGAGTAGAAAATTCCTCAGTATATTGATGATTCATTGATTATCCATAACTTTCAATGATGTCATTATGCTTTAATAATTATTTGTAATGCTTGTCAAAGCAGTTCTTAAATTTCTCTCTATACATTAAATGTTAAAAATTTTCTTAGTAATTTATCTAATTATAATATTAAATAATATTTTTACTAGTTGTAACCCAGAATTGGATTAAATAATTTTAGTGCAACTTATTCATTATATTATAATTTTGTTGTAAAACTATTTTTTGAAATTTTTTGTTTATTAGCTAAAATCTGAATTTCAACTTTTTTCCCATTATTTTTCGTTATTTCAATGAGAAAATTCTTTCTGAAATAATTAAAATTGAAACAGATTCATCTGTACTCAAATCATTATTAAAGATTTTAGAACTCTTCACAATCCTAAATATTTTATTCAAAACTTTAATATTTTTATATATAATATATTCTTAAATTATTTCAAACTATTTTCTAAAAACTTACATAATTTGGATAAGTCTAGTTCAAATATTAATGAAGGTTATAGTTTCAAATAAATGTAATTCATGCTTTACTAATTTTTCATCCAAAGATTTGAAAAATTTCATATATTACCTAAGAAAATCTTTAATACAATAATTTGCTAAATTTTCAGATATTTTTTGCAATAATATATTTAACATTTGCTAAATATATGAAATGTTGGAGAATTAAATTCTAAATATTGATTCCTGTTCCTATATTTTTAGAATTCGATCATACTTTCCTTTTCAATAATATTGAAAAATTTCATATATTACTTAAGAAAATCTTTAATACAATTATTTGCTAAATTTTCAGATATTTTTTGCAATAAAATATTTAACATTTGCTAAATATATGAAATGTTGGAGAATTAAATTCTAAATATTGATTCCTGTTCCTATATTTTTAGAATTCGATCATACTTTCCTTTTCAATAATATGGAAAAATTTCATATATTACCTAAGAAAATCTTTAATACAATTATTTGCTAAATTTTCAGATATTTTTTGCAATAAAATATTTAACATTTGCTAAATATATGAAATGTTGGAGAATTAAATTCAAATATTGATTCCTGTTCCTATATTTTTAAAATTCGATCATACTTTCCTTTTCAATAATAAAGAACCAGGGGAGATAATGGTTAGTATTATTAAAATGTAATAAATTTTCTGAAAAGCCTTTAATAGAGGGATTTTACTTTGATTTTATTATATATAATATAATTATTTATCATCCTTTATGATTAAGAATACAATGAAATGATGCAAATATTAATTGTTACTTATTTGATGGAAATATTATAGTATTCTATAAGAATTAGGAATTATATTACAGAATTATTTAACTTTTACATCTTCAAAAGGAGCAGAAGAATTGGTATAATCCATGATAAAATGTAAATCTTCTGATGAAACCTTCATATAAATGAGCTAAAAATCAAGGGAAGACAGAGTTTAGTATTATTAAAATTCAATACATTTTTGTAAAGTCTTTAAAAAGATGATTTTATTTTTATTTTCTTCTTTATAATGCACCTGATTATTAAGAATCCAATGAAATGATGCTAGTGTTAGTTGATACTTTATGTGAATGGAAATATCCATATGGAATCTCACGGAATAAGTATTCCATGAAGACCGGGATAGCCTGGTTGGCTGAGCGATGGATTTGCATCCCTTAGGTTCCAACCCAGCCGGCCGAAGACTCTCCGCGTGTGTGGTGGCTGACGCGCGTATAAATCTGTCATGGTCACAAAGTCCTCCATGTCGAGAGTAATACCACTGGGGGTACTGGATCAGGGGTGATTGTTCTCTGATTCAGGTCTAAATTACGATCTGTGGTTGAGTGAATGAAGTTCGCCCCATAAAAAGGGTTGTGACATGTGTGTAGCTAAGCCGTTCTCTTGACCCTAGATGGCGCTACTATAAAAACAAGAGACGCTCCCCCTCCGGCTTAAAATCGCTGTCTTCATAACAGCGGGCTTGTCCGTGGCAAATGACATAAGAAACAACAACAACAACAGTATTCCATAAGAACTGAGAATTAAATAATAGAATTAGATTTCTTTTATATCTTTCAAGGTATAATTCATGCTAAAGTGTAAATCTCCTGAGAAAAACTTCATCGATATAAATGCGCTAAAAATCTGAAAAAAAAAATTCAACAAAAAATGTCGTGAAAAATAGAAAAATATTAATGATGAAAATCTAAGTGTAAGTAAAAGTTGTATTTCAAATTACTCCAAACGTCACTTGTGCGTCACTAGATTCTCCATTCGAACAAAAAAAATGAAATAATAAAAAAAGTGAAACAAATTTTTTTCAAAAATTATGAGTGAAATGACATGTTTTATTTAAAGGAATAATTTAAGATACTATTTTCTAGTTGAAAACAAATTTCATAAATTTAATCTATGCTTTGAATGTTTATTTAAATACAAACATAATTTATTCCAATTCATACGAGAATATCATTGTCATAGTATAAAATCTGAACTTTTGAAAGTACTGTGAAAAGATTTCTATTTATAAATTTCGTCTGAAACATGACCTTATAAGGGTTGCAAGATATTCCATCGAGCTCTTTGTGCGCGTGGAAACTCCCTCCGGGTTTGAGACAAGTATTAAATCTTGGTCTAAATATCTCCTATATATAGAAAATTCTGTATAGAATATATTCCAGGAAAGAGAATATTGTGACCGATTTGCATATTCTTGCATATCATGCTTGATTAGGAATATGTGTATTTGGTTCGCTCTGATCTCCTGGGTGGGTTATAGAACATGAAAGTACCTTCCAGGTGGAAAGGGAAGATGTAACTAGATTGCATAGAGTATTATTGAAGCAATGGATTCTGAGGATAGCTGTAGGCGATGTCTGTATTTTAACGACAAACCAGACTTTGAGTAGACAGAGAAAGACCTGAATCGTTGGCTTCTTAATAACGTATTTTGCATTCGGCTATATGAGTTAAATATTGGATGAGTTAACCTTTAAATATTTTGCTTACTCGCATAGTTGTAGTATTCAGTGGTTCATATATTTCCATTATTTAAAATAATACTGAATTTATTCAATCACAGTTTAGCTGTATTAAATATATTTTTGATTGTCTGAATAAAAAAAAAATATTTAAAATTTATTATATAATCGAAATTGAGAGAATTATCGAAATTTGAGTTGTAAATAAAAGATACCTTTTTGTTGGTAAATGCTTTATTCCATATAAAATAAAGATTATATAGAGATCTGTTTTTCATTATAAAACAGGATAAAAATACATGTTTTTTTTTATAATGTCTTTCTTTAAAAAATTTCTCATATTTCATTCACGTTTATAATAACAAATAGGTATCCCCAGAAAAAAAATTATGAAAAATAAATCACTAGAATCAAAATAATACGAGGAAATAGCTTTAATAATCACATAATAAAAGCATTCTCTTTTTAATACATTTAAAATGAAAATAAAGGTTTGACGTTCATCAAACGATTTGTTCAACATTTTTCAAATATAATACATAGTTTCTGAACTGAGAACTGCGTTTTTATCTAGTTTATCTGCGTTTTTATCTGCATTTAACAAAATGCAGGGGTACAACTGATAAATAATATAAAATTTTCACTTCATTTCATGTTACAAAACAATGAAACAACTGTAAAAATCTTTTTAAACTAACAAATTTCTTATTTTGTAATTCAATAATAGCAGAAAATATTGAGAAATCCCTATAATAGATTTGAGCAAAAATTATTCTTTACATTTTAATTTATAAAAGGTTTCGAAAAATAATTTTACCAAAATGTAGAATTTGAAAAAATAGAATTCAAAGATTTAAAGAAGTGGTATTAAAATATTCATTTTGAAAATTAATAAAATAAATGTAATTTTCTAAATAATAAATTTAGAAAAAAATTGAAATCGTTTTATGAAGGAAAATTATTTAGAAATTAATCGTTCGATATATTTGCCAGAACCTCTTCTTTTTAACATAGTCATTGAAAATTCATAGAAACACAATGAGACAACATCGACTTGCATACTTCAGAAATCGATTCTTATAAAGACTAAATTAAATATGCTGTTGAGTTCTTTTCGATGACTTCGAAATTCCCCCTAGATTGGAGATAAATATTAAGTTCTGAATTGCAAAATTTCTTATATTTAGGAAATGCCGAAGATAAAATGTTCAGAGAAAGTTAGTACTGCAATCGGATTACATCCGTTTCGACACGAAAATATTGTCTGGGTTATTTAACACAAAAGTGTCCTTCAGGTGAAAGAGAAACGAGACGGTATTTCGTCCTGTATTATTAATATACTTAATTTTGATGATATCTGTAGGCGATGAGATTTGAATAGTTATGATTCATTTTTTTAGTTTATGATTCAATTTTTTTTATCTTTTCACACACTGTAGTATTGTAAATTTCATATGAATCGCATTTTATGAAAAATACAAAGTTTATAAACCTTACAATCTGTCACCATGGCTCATATGATAGAAAATCGAAAGACCTGTCTGATTCGAATTCCGGTCGCACAGTCTTTTCTGAGAACAGTTACTCCATAATGAGCTTTATTATCTTTTTTCATAATGAAATCATATCTTTTTTATCATTATCTAAATTTTATAATTAAATTTATTATCTTTTTATATCTATTCCAGACTTTATTTAATATTTTAAATAATTATTCTAGAAATGCTTAAGTAAACGCTGAATCCCACCAGTTGTAAGCTCTCTGCTCCCATTTTAATTAGTAGCTTCGAGTCAATAAATTTACTTTAATTAAAAGTATTTATATATTTAAAGTTTACATAAAATACTTACTAATTAAATTGCTCTCAGATATGGCTTTCAACTACTTGACAACTTTTTATACTCGGTTTATGTAGATGCCATTGTAGAAATGCTTAAGTAAACGCTGAATCCCACCAGTTGTGGGCAAGCTCTCTGCTCCCATTTTAATTAGTAGCTTCGAGTCAATAAATTTACTTTAATTAAAAATATTTATATATTTAAAGTTTACATAAATACTTACTAATTAAATTGCTCTTAGAAATGGCTTTCAATTACTTGACAACTTTTTATACTCGGTTTATGTAGATGCCTTTGTAGAAAAATTATGCATCATATCACCGCAATTCCTTAATTTAAAGTAAGATATTACGAAGGTAAGCCAAAAAAGTAACGGGACTTTTACAATTTCTCTTTCCAGGGTTTGGTAACACTGCTAGTACCCAGGGCTGAATTAGTATAGTCGGCAATACTTCTATGCAATGTGCCACTCTTATTCTCGCGTTAATCGTTGGAGTGCAGCAGACAGTTAAATATGGCAGATCCATTGTCGATCTGCAGTAAGGTGTAAAGGGGGGCAGGGATTTGCGTTTGTCAGCGGACGATGTTAAATGTGCGGAAATCATACATCGAATGAAAGCGCAATTAAATCTAAACGTCGTGGGAAACTGCAAAAACGTGTCATCCTGAAGCAAAATAATGCTCAGCCACATTCTGCCCAATGAACACCCGAAATAACGGAGAAGTTGAGATTCGAAGTGATAAGAACTACCGCCATACAGTCCAGACCAGGCTCGTAGCGATTTTTATATGTTTCGACCATTGAAGAAAATGCTAAAGGGTAGAAGATTTACAACCGATGAAGAAGTCTTCGATGCGGTGCAAAATTGCTTACAAATACAATCGAAAAGATTTTTCTAGACCGAAACAACAAGCAAAACGTTGGAAGAAGTGCGTTTTAATGCAGGATGGTTATGTAGAAAAATAATGTATGTTTCAGTTTTCTAACATTAGAATAAATGCACCTTTTCTCAAATGTCTCTTTACTTTTTGATTCTCTCTCGTATTTTCTACAAATATGATTTTCCTTGTGGATTTCAGAGAGCTCTAACGCTTTTTCCCTCTAATTATCTAAAAACATTTATTTTAATATTCATTTAAACACGATAACTTTCTGTAGATTATAGCATAAATAACGAGATAAAAGTTTCTTTCGAAACTACGAAAAATTATTTTTAAGAAAGAACTAGTAATTTTGAGCTATTATCAAATGACCATTCAGATGCAGCCACTTCTTCAAATTACCTGTATCAGTTTGACGATATTTTATTTACAAAAGTAGATTTTATGAGCACTAAGCTTACATATGCAGGGATTTTAGTCAAAATGTCATATGGGAAAACTGAGTCAAGAATCTTCAGTTACCCTATCCTGCAGTTGATTCTCTACCACTGGCAAACTATAAGTTGAAATAATGCAATCATTAAATATAGATACAGAATCTAGAACGCCTACACATTATTTTACTCATTTAATGAAATATAAAATTTCTTGAAACAACTATAAACATAGAAACTAAACGCAACTATAGTTTCTGATATTTACTGAAATGCAATGCATTTGCAAAATTAATAATATAATTTCTCAGATCGAACGTATGCTGGCGTGAAAATTTTATTAAACAGTTTAAGCTACAAAAACAGCTATATAAACCAAAGCAAAACATCTGGTTCTATGATGTAATCATTAATATTTTTCTCAACTTCAGATGAACAATCTCAAAAAGTAAAAGAACATTTTCTTTTTCGTTTTGCAAGCAAAAATTAATTGAAATCACTAGACCGTAATCTTTTAGTAGTAGCTTTCTCTTCCCGAGAAATCTCATAAATTTTAAGAATTTAAGAGAGTTTTTAAGAACTTTTGTTTATACCATGGGATTTTCTGTCAAGAAAAAAAGACACGAAGTTTAATAGCACTGAAGCGAAGTGGAAGAAAAAAAGTACATAAAATCAAGAAATGCGTTGATTAAAAGTAACGACAAAACTTCGAAAGGCTATTTGAAGATGATTTATCCTTTCGAGTTTCTATAAAGAAAAATAGAAAGAAGTTTTTACCGTGCGTTTGTCCAATGATTTAATTTCATAAAATACACTGCTTTTCAAATCTTGAATAATTAATTTTTAAGTTGGAAACTGAAACAAAAATAATGGAATTAAAGTTCGTTGAAGAAATATGATTGAATATCTTTTCTGTGATTTAGACAGAAAAGAATAGAATATGGAAGATTTTATTATTGCTTGGGTATTTTATTGATGGCTGGTGTTTTTTTCTTCGGAATTGCATAATAAATGATTTAAATTTCTTTTAGGTGTTTTATTGGGGGAAAAAGTAAGAGAGATTGAAGGCGAAAAGAAATTTAAAAACAAGTTGTGATTGTGCTGCTGTTTAAAGAGTTTTTAATTTGAATCGTGAAGAACACTCTTTACAGGAAAAAATTTATTCAACATCGGCGTTCTGATCTGTCATTTCGTGAAACCTTAAAAATAAAACGCTATAAAAGGTTTAATTATCAAGAAGTGACATTTGTATAAAATAAATTGCCTCGCATTCATTACATTTTTCAGACCAAATTCAGAAATGAATTAATAATTCATTATTCCTTTTAGTCATTACTTACAAATGGAAAAAGCAATGCAGACAGATCGATATACATTTAGAATTTTAATATTCCTTGCATTTCAAGCGAACTTCAGATTTAATAATTTCATTCGGAGATTTCTGTCAGATGTTTTAAAAATTGAAACTTTCTTTTAATTAATCGAGAAGTAAAATAATTAAATTCATTAATTTTAGGAAAGTAATAATCCCTTTTGGATGCTGATGGTTTCATTGGAGGACTAACCGAATTATTCTACGCACTTAAAAGGTGAAAATTTTTATAAACAAAAAATTTTTGTATGCACTTATAGATAATTTCTCTAATTCGTATATTATCTTTATTGTTTTATTTGAAATAAATAAAAGTTCGAATTGTGGTACAAACTTCTATTATATATATATATACGTTACTTTTTAACAGAGTTTGTTCGTGATAACAAATTAATTCATGATAACAAATTAGTTCATGATATCAAGTTAGTTCATGATAAGAGCTAGTTCATAATAAGAGTTAGTTCATGATAAGAATTAGTTCACCAGCATACGTATGAAATAGCTCATACCAATTTAATTTTGGTATCATTAGAACACTTAACAGAAGAATCAAATCTTTTAGATGTAGAGTTAGGAATTAAATGACATTGCTACAGAATTTCAATTCCACTAAATCCGTAAAGTCACTGGGTTCGCTTGTAGTGAATGTATGGTATGAAAACAATCAGCAGGCCTCAATAACGAACGACGACTTTTATTAACACGAAGGGCACGAGTACACAGACAGCAAATACACAGCCGAAGCGAACACAAGCAACACACTGCAGCACACTACAGCAAACAGTAGCCCACAAGTAGTAATCGGTATAATAACAACCACAGCACACAAAGCGGCCAGACAAAATTCAGCAGGAGGAGGGAATCTTCGTATCTTCACTCTACGGTCTCTCCAAACGCCTGCAATTCTCCACTCTCCTCGCTTTAGTTGTATCCAACTGCCGACTCATTATTATACGACTGTCTACACCTCACACGACTCGATTCTGCTCCTACAATAAACATTAGGACTCAGCACACACCCACGATTACGATTTAATACATGACTGACTTTTGCTTGGAATTGTCGGTCTTTTATAGTTCCCGGACCCGGACAGAGAGTGTTCTGGAGCAATCAGGCATATTTCAGTTCCTATTGACTAAATCGCTAAAATTCTGATAGTTTCCAGTACTATCTATTTTGTTGTCGAAATTACCAAATCCGTTGCCAAATCGCCAAGCTCTGGGATCACTGACTCAGCACCCGATTAGCACCAACAGAGCTGATCGTAAAACGATCTTCCCAGTGATGGAACTAAAATTGCTAAGAAGCAACATTACAGATTTTTAACAATGTGTTCAAACCTGTTTGACCTGTTGCGATGGCTTCGGGTGAAATGACGTCTTTATTGTACTAAAGATGCTTTCTAACAACGACTAACTGAAATTTAATATGCAATTAAGATTCCGGAAGTTTATTCATTAAATTAGCTGGTAAATTTAAAATTAATCTGTAATTTGTCAGATCATATTAAATGAAGAATCAAAACTATTGTAAATGTAGGGTTAGGAAATAAACGGCATATTTAATGACGTTAGACATGCTGCGATGTCTTCGCATGAATTGACATATTTACTGTACTAAAGACGATTTCTAATAATTAATTAATTGACATTTAATTTACAATGCAAGATAGCGAAAATTTACTTATTAAATTAGTGGTAATTTAAAATTAAGTTATAACCTGATCCATTAATTGGTTCTTCGAGAAAACATTACTTATAAACGGTTTCGAATATGGTAGGTAAAAAGTTGTGGGCTTGCAATAACAGGCATCAGGTCAATGATTATTTTAAAATTACCTTTGTTATTCATATATAATTTTCATATATAATCATGGATGGAGAATCTATTATAATAGTTTTTAAAAAATTATAAGTTGACACAATAGTTTCGAATATGGAAAGTAAAAAAAAGCTGTGAGCTTGCAATACCAGGCATCAGGTGATAATATATTTAAAATATTTTTGAAATATATCAGTGAAACAATGCCTATGCGATTAAGGCCACTGTCCTTGAATAAATAATACTTTGAATTTTAAGATGGCGGAACGGTTTCGAATACGAAAAATAACAAAAGAAACTTGTGAGCATGCTAAATCAGGCATCAGATCATGCTGATTTTAAGATTACCTTTGTTATTTAAAACATTAATAAAATTCAATATAAACTACCTCTTTCTATACTTTTTTCAAAGAAAATCGTTCTTGGAATTCTAATTGTTAGTTTGATTTTTAATTCCATAGTTCAATAATACTATTAGCTAAGTAAAGGAGACTAAATGTGTAATCTTTCTACCAGAGCTACATATTTGTATCAAATTTTCGTCAAAATCACATATAAATAAAGTTATTTTTCCTTTGCATATGCTCAATTTTCTAATAGTATTATGAATATACATGAGAAATATTAACAAGTATTTAACATGCGAGTTACCAGTATTTATGAAAAAATGACAAATACAGTTATTTATGCACAAGTGATTTTGACTGTAATTTAAATAATAAATTTAAAATATTTTTGAATTATATCAAGGAAACAAAGTCTAGGTGTCTAAACAACTGCCCTCGGATAACTAATTTAATTTTAAAATGGTGCAAAAATAATTATTTTCCCTTTTTGGATAATAGCTTCTAAAGTTGTTACTAGTGAGCATTAATATTAGAAAATCACTCATTTCTATAACTCATCAGAATAAAAGAAAGAATGAAAGAAAAGTAAAAATATAAATTTCTAGAAATGTTGTATCCATTCTGTTTCAAGTATACCAATTAAAATAATCGTTTCACTAACCATTTAAATAAGAATTATAACTATCGAAAAGATGTTGCTTTAAACACAAAAAAAAACATGAAAAAATTAACTAAAGCCTTTTCTAAAAAGTATCCAAGTTCAGAATTTTACGATATAAGACCTGTCTAAAATAGACCTGTCTGTCTTGTTGTTCAAGAAATAAAGCTTGTGATAAGATGCCAAATTAAACAGAAATTCATAGCATTTGTTATTACAATGATGGCCATAAATATCTTTCCGTTTGTCCTTTTAACTTACCGGCCAAACATGGCTTATATATATATATATATATTTGAGACTGAAAATGTGCCTCTTGAAACGATATTTTTTTGAAATTTTAATTAATTAAAAATTAGGAACATTTTTTTTGTTTTTCTGAGAATGCTGGCGAAGATTTTGTTGCACATTAGCTCTTGAAAATTTAAAATCTGACTTTAATTTAAAAGCTGCCAATTATGCCGATTTAAACCTACTCTCTAAGATATACATGTATCAGATACATGTTGTAGGATATACATGTGTAAGATATACATGTTGTAGGCCAAGCTATCCAGCATATAGACCACAAAACACATAGGTAGACATTTTTTTATTAATAGTAGAAATTTATTTATTTATTGCAATAACACATTTGGAAATTATTGAGAAAAATTTTGCAGTTTCAATGGATTTTTAATTAAAAAATCCAATTATAATTTTGAAAAAAAAACTGGTTAGCCATTTCTGTCCAAGGAGCAATACCAAATTTGGCAATTTACCATTAAACATTTTCCCTAATTTTTTTTTTTCATCTTTTATTATTGCATTATGTAGCACGTGAGCCTATAAATTATGTCATAGTAATTTTTTATGAAGTAGTCAAATACGAAATTAAACAAATACATAAATTTAAGCAAATTTTATTAATAATATTTATTTTTTTACTTCTTGAATGCTTAGAATGATCTAGTTAAACCCCCTAAAAATCAATCAACAAACAAACATATTATATTCTTAAATAATGAATTTAACACTTCCATTTTTATTTAATTAAAAAAACTTTGATTTCCAGATTTTTCAATGAAAATTTTTAACAAAAATAATTAAACGTGCAAATGGAAACTCTCAGAATATTGAAATATCAAGAATTTATTGATTGGTCTTAGATACTTTATTCGATTCATAAGGAAATGTGGATGATTAATTCATCTTTGAATTTGAATTGAAAAACAGTACGACTGTGAGAGTGTATATATATCCAAATTCCATTTCCTGGTAATTGAACTTTTTATATTGTTTCATTTTTTTTAATTTTCACAACTTTGACAGATAAGAAAGCAGGTTTCAAAATATTTCCTGATTTAAAAAAAGTTCTTCACGATATGAATTTAAAAATTCCTCAAACAACAACACAAATAAATCCACTTTTTATTTTCTAATTTCTCCCCTTTCTTAATTACTTGTTTCAGTAAGCCGTATGAAATAAATTTAAATCCTTCATGGTATAATTCTGAATAAAAAATACACTATCAGTAAAATATCGAAACAATTGTGGAATAATACATATTTCATTCTTTTCAATCTAGAATAAAGATAATGTATTCGATCATATTTCATAAAAAAACTTTAATTCCATTCTTTTGTTTCCGTTTCCGCCTTAAAAATTAATTATTCAAGGATTTAACAGCTGTGTTTTCTGTAAAATTAAATCTTTGGGTCCACATATGATGAGAAAAAATCGTTTGCTTTCCTTTTTCCAAATCTAAAATGATAAATCATTCCAAAATAGCTTTCCGAAGTTTTGTCTTAACTTTTAATCAATGCAATTCTTGGCTTAATTTTTCTACCCTATGTTTCTACTTTATGAGAAATAAAATGTCATGATGCAAACAAAGGTTTTTAAAAAGTCTATTAAATTCTCAAACTGTGCGAGTTTTTTTAAAACTTCAAAGGACATTTGAAGGATTACGAACTAATGATTTATTGTCTTCAATTAATTTTTATTTGCAAATGAATAAGAAAACATTGCTTTACTTTTCGGTATTCTTTAAATTAATTATGTATTTAATATCAATTATTGAATTTTTAATATAATTCGTCTTCGTTATTTCTCTATTAACCACTGCTATTGGCAAATTTTATTTTTAACCGCATGGCTTTAGGAATTTTTAACATTAAATGCATAGTTTTGGTGATCTTTAGTATTAATCGCATGATGTTGGCGATCTTTGGCATTTATACCATGTCATTCACGAAAAGGAATTATAAAAAAGCCTATTAGCATTCAATCTTTGATTATTGTTTTTAGCAATTAATAGCTGACAAGCGATTAATACTCAAATATCTTGCCTTCTTTCATATTTTTTTTAACGACATTAGATGTTTAGTAAAAATTTGCCATCTGATCTGATATTGCTTATTATCATATTGGGTTATCGCATGCTATTGGCAAATTTTAGTATTGACCACATAGCTTTGGTGGTCTTTCGTATTAACTGCAAGGAATTGGCGATTATTAGCATTTACCCTATGCCATTGGTGAATAATAGTTACAAAAGAGCCTATTAGCATTCGATATTTGATTATTGGTTTTGGCAATTAATTGCTTGCACGTGATTAATACACAAATATCTTGACTTTCTTCATTTTGTTCTTTTCTTAACGACATCATATGTTTTGTAAAAATTTCACTTATGCTGTAATTTTGCTATCATATTGAATTACCTTTTTTTGTTGTTGTTGTTGTTGTTTTTAAATCTGTGAAATTTATATTAGAAATCATATTTATACAAGTATTTCTAATTTGGATTATTAAAGTAAATATACAGGTATTCTATTCTAATCATGATCAAAAACAAATTTCCAAAACATCAAAGATAGGCATACGTTCCAAATGGAAAACTAGTTTATAGGACATAAAGAATTGTATTTTATGTTCTTTGAATCATAAAGAGGTTGATCAAAAACATTACTAAATGCAAATTTTTATACAGTTCTCTGGTCATTGTAATTGTATTTTGTAAATTTATTTAATTCCCTAGCATTTTAAATAAAAAAAATCCCTTTTCAACATATATCATAAGCATTTTGTTTAAATATGAATGGTCACGTCTCATAAAAAATCTGCCTATAAAGAGACGGCATTAGTTTAAGGGGGCTGTTGAATGGTTTTAAATGATGAAATTCAAAGCTTCATAATTTGATTGATTTCAGTCGTAAATGAGATGAACTTTTTTAAAATTGTACTGATACAAAAAAAAAATTATTAAATATGACTAATACGAAATAAAAAAATTTAATTTTGTCATTTTTTAGCAGTATGTTGATAATCAGCATAAAATATTGTACTTCATTTAAACATTTTTTTTTCATTTGAAAGCATATGTCTATCTCTAACTGCTTTGAGATTAGAAATTGGGCAACTATTTAACATTCTGTATAAAAATGCACCAATTTCCATACTCATTTTAATTCATTTCATTCTGAATTTAGAATTGAATTTAGAAGGATCTGAATTTAGAATTGAATCTTGAAACAATGCGAGAAAGAATTAATTTTTGAAATTCAATTCCTCGAAAAGTAATGCATAAGCCAGAATTCAAAATTGTTGTTGTTATTGCAAAGCCAACATTCCTAGCAACTTTTTAAAGTATACAGTTAAATTCAATACAAGACATTCTGTGAACCTGCAAGCACGAAGGAATCCATTTTCGTCCTTCTCATATTAAAACGCCACTTTCATCTCCCACAAAAACAGCGACCTGGATTAAATGCACACAGAATTTTAAAACCAGCCTCGATATATGAGCAGAAACAATATCGCCTCTTTTCCCGGAACATACTGTTACGTGCATTGTTCTATAAATAAAAGATATTTTTAGTTTCAGTTTAATATTTATCTCGGATCTGTAGGCAATTTTCTCATGCACGAAGAGTACGAAAGAGTATTTTACAATGTCTACATAATCCTATTTCCAATAATGTACATATATAAATCGATCCTATAAAATTATGCTTTAATAAATTTCAGTTTAACACTCGGATAACTATTTTTACTTTCTTATACACAAAGTATAAAGAAAATATTTCAATCGTCAAAAAATTCAAACTCGAGATTGTGACAAATTTCCACGCTTCAGGCCTCTATTAATCCGAAAAAGATATTTTTGGCCCTATGCCTTATATCAATCTGTAAACATGATAATTTAGAAGCGCTTTGAGCTAGATATATGAAATTTGATATATGAACACAATATTTGTCGATTTCTATCAAATTTTGAACGAAATCCATTCCACGAAATCTAGACCGTTTAATAGACTACGATAACTACAATGTCAAAGATCTAGGCTTATGAAATTTGTTATACAAGTTAAACATCTAAAATATTAACTTATCAACTTTTGAATCAAGGCCTTCAAATTTTTGACCGTCTGGAGGTCTGTGATTTCACATGCTTGTAAATATAATGACTTAAATCAATGGAATTCGGTACGTTGTCTAATGACTACAACTGTATTTTTAATCGAATTTCGGGTTTATTCTGTCGACAAAAAGTAGTCTAAAATACATATTATCGCGATTGGTTCAGTAAAACTTTTAAGCCGTGGCCAAAGATCGATATTTCTAAGCTATCGTTTACAAGCAACATACAAGAAATTCGTGGTTTTATCCAAGATGCACAATTTTATGCGGAGGAAGAGGAAAACGACTTTTTGGAAACTATGCTAGGAAATTTAGGAGTGAATATTTTCTCTGGTTTACTTCGGAATTTTTTTTATAAATCTGAGCCTGCCATTTTTTTTTCAAAGAAAATGTTTTATATAGGCTTTTTTGAAGTTATTCATAGTTGTCCGTAATAATACTATGAGAGGGAAGAATTTAGAGAGGTAAGACATATGCGTTCCACTTTACTATTAATTGAGATCATTAAGTCCTAGTGCTCTAAGTAAGAGAAAAAAACAAATATTTTACAGATAGCTTCTTTTTAGGATTATTTATTCAGATTGTCTATAAATTAATATCACATGCGATAAATGAAATAAAATATCTTATAACGATAACATTTCTAATTGGCATCTATTATTCATATTATACGAAAAATTGCAAAAAAAAAAAAAAAAAACTACCTCTTTTTTAAGAGCTAGGGGAATAATTATAGGAGATACAATTTTTTTAATCAGATCAGGATTGAGAATGAAATTTCTACTTACAAATACTCTAAGTGAAAAGAAAACATGAAAACTCAACAATTTTGTTATTCTGAGGTTTGAGAACATTTTTTTCTTTAATTTTTCAATGATAATTCTTGGAAAGATTGCAATCATCAGTTTCGGAATTATCTCTACCAATAATAAAAAAGTTCAAGCATGCGTGTTAACGCTCTACTGGACAAACCGACACTAAACCTGTAGATCATTACTAGACTTAAAGCAACCAAAGTTAGCATAGATATACTTCGAAATATGAATGTGTACTTTGGTGTAATTTTTGTAAGCTTCGCTTGAATTTTAATTAATTAAAAATCCAATGAAATTTCATTATTTTTCTTGGGATAGCATAAAAATTATATTAACATCATCTTAAAATTAAAAATTTATATTTCATTTATATCAGTTATTTGCCAAATAACTTTTTCTCACTTTAATTAATTTATAAAGATATTTTGAGCATATTTTACAAGAGAATATATATCATTTTTGAATTGAAATAAATCGTTTTTATTATTGCTCGGCTAATTTTTGAAGATCGAGATATGAAAACTCGGCTTACTTTTAGGTGTTGAATTGGTTTCAGTATAAGACTCTTTTTTTTAATAAAGTATTTGATATTTTTTTGTTCATATAATTCAGTTTCAACAGAATGAAGTAATGATCAAAAGCTTTGAAAGTACGATCGTTTTAAAGTATTGCAGCTCTTTCTTGTTACATATTCGAATGTATGAAAATAGTGTATTTAACATAAAGAGCTGAATATTCCTGAATACATAGTCATAAGTCATATCACTGATTCTCCAACCCGCCCGAAGGCACACAAATAAAGAAAACTGAATGACCGGACCGCCGCAACAGCAACGCTGTCGGGAACTGTGGTTGAGTCCTAAGGGCTATCACCGGCCACGGTGCAACCCTTCCCGAAGGAAGTACTTCCTGTTATCGATTAGAGGAGCCAAATCCACCACCTTTTTGTGTACCCTCCAGGGTGGCGAGATCCAACCACCATACCGGAAGCATCTCATCCTCTTTTCGAAGTCCCCCCCCCGCGGGTATTCCTGAGTACAATAAAAGGAATTCCGTTCGAAATATACATTATATGCTACAATTTGAAATTTAAAAATATTTTGATTGGAAAGTTATTAAAACCAAATTACACAAAATATTTAACTGGATTTTTGGCAAACATTTATCACGGCAAAGCAATTGGTCTCCAAAGGCGACTAGTGTTTAATAACACTAAACTGAGTTCTGCGTAATTGTCACTATTAATAATGATATATGATTTATTGAATATTACATTTATGTGAGTAGATTTCAATATTTAAAATTTAATACATCGAACTTTTAATGCATACAGCAAAATGAAAAATATGTTATTTCAAAGTCAACGTTATAAGTCCTTGTCAAGCAAAAGTCTACCTTCTCGTTAAAATACAAGTGAAACGCCTACAGGTGTCTTAAGAATCCATTGCATCAATGATACACGACGCAATATCTTTTCCTGCCTCCCCCCCCCATCTCTACCCTCTTGGAAGGGGCTTCATGTTTAATAATCCACGCAAGAGAAGAGACTCAAACAAATACACATATTTCTAATCAAGCACTATGTGTAAATATATGCAAAACGCTCTCACTGTACCCTTTCTCGAAACATATTCTGCAGTGAAATTCCTATATGCAAGAGATATTAAGTGCAAAGTTTAAAACTTATCTCAAACTTTGAGAGAATGCACAAAGAGCTCAAAGGAATATTTTGCAACTTTTATAAGAGCATATTTCAGAGGAAATGCATGGGTAAATATCATCCAGTAGAATTTTTTAAAGTTTAATTTCTTCCATATTCTTATTCCAATACGAATTGGAAGGAATCATGTTTAAATAGAATTTTTACATAATATACTAAATTTATGATAATGACATGAGAAGAAGACATGAGAAGAAAATAATACAAATGATCCTTTAAATAAAATATCATTTCTTTTCTTTAATTTTTGGGATATTTATTTTATTTATTCTGTTATTATTTCAATATTTCTGGCACTGTTTTACAGGAAAAACTCGCTCGAGAAATATTCGCTATGAGTATAATTTTCAGACTTTTCAAATAATTTTATTTTTGACTAAACGCCTTTGGCGATCAGCTCGTCAAACGGAATATCTATTTGATTTGATTTGAATTAAATTTCTAATGTATAATCTGATAGCCATGCTTTTCTCAACAAAGTAATTTTCAGCACTTTAAATAAGGATAATCCCAAACTGTCTACTCCAACCCGCCGGAGGCAAGCGGAAAAACTGAAATGGCAGGACCGACGCAACAGCAACACTGGCGGGAACTTTGGTTGAGTCCTAAGAGCCACCACCGACCACGGTACAACCCTTCCAGAAGGAAATACGTCCCGTCATCGATGGGAGGAGCCAGATCTACCTTTTCGTGTACCCAAAGAGGTAGCGAGAATCAACCACCATGCCGGAAGTTTCTCATCCTTAATTACGAGGCCTCGTATTAAGGACCTCGTAAGGCCTTACCCCATGGGACTTAACTAGAGATACTGAGCAATACCCCGATCTAGCCAGAGACCATGTGAGAAACTTGATGGGGTCTAAGAAGAGCAACTAAAATGAGTCATTTCAGTAGCCTTACTCTTGTTCTGCTGATTGAGTACATGAGTTTTCTGACATAATTATATGCAAAAAGTATATGCACGTACATTAAACGAATTTGTTATGAATCTTTAGCAATAAATTTTCTTAAGAAGCACATCAAACTCACATTTTTAATTCTCATTTAAAATAAGCATTTGATTCCAACAGTAAATTGGAGCAATATAATTGGTTCACCTATATTATGTGAAAAAATTCACCATCATGCTAATGAGATTGAAACATTCCAATGAAAAATATTAAAGATTAGCAGGTATAATCACTGGCCACATCGATTATATATCAATAACACCTGATACACTAAACCTGATTTCTGATGTATGTTTTATTTGATTATCGAAGAAATAAAGAACGAAAGTAAAAATTCATAGACATGGAAAAAATATATATAAGCAGATTTTTCATTCAACAAATTCTTACATGGAAAAAAATACTGGATTAAATATTTGTAGAAAATATAAAAGCAGTTTGAATTACATCGACGCAATTAATGCAAATAAATACTTTTTTTAAATTGCTAGATTAGGAAGGAAAAGATTATATTATATTAAAGGATTTATATAAAAGGAAAATATTATGCGACTATTAGGTATCACTATCAATTGTACAACTACCAAATAAATATCTTTGAAAAGATAGCAATTTCAGTGATGTAAAAATTATCTTTCAACAAAAATATTTTCAGAATGTATAGCAAAAAATATGCTGAAATCTCACTCAAATTTTAATTAATTAATTCTTTTTTAAAATAAACCGCCACCAAAAGATTACATTCTCACTCTCCAAAGTATATTTATTCCGAATTTGATTATTCTTGGTTTAACTGTCTTCCCTACACTAATAAATACTAACAAATACTAATAAATAAACTTGTACTAATAAATAATACTTGTACTTGTTTGTACTAATAAATAAAGACATATGGTAAGTTGTTCTGACAATAAAATTGTATTACTGTAACTATTAAATAAATTACATATCACAGGCAGATAGGAAACTAATTAAAGTGAAGTAAAATTCCTTCTGTTACTTATCCTTATCTATAAAAAATAAAATCACATCGGCCAATGAAAACGAATTTCATATTTCATGCAACAACTTCAAAAGGAATGCAATTCATTTTTAGGAAATAATTATTTCTCAATAATGTAAATTATAAATATGTTATAAAATATACCTCAAACTAAACTTTCGTCAACTGAATTTTTTACTTCCACAGCAAATGAAAATATAAATTAGAAATTTGAATCCTGCAAATATGGAGCAGTGCCAAAAATGTATTTAAAGTATAAATTATAAATAATTGTACAAATATTTCAAACCAATTAAAATATATTTCAAATGATGGCTAATTATATATTTTTAAAAGAATGTATTGCATTTTTACGCTACTATAAGTTTCAAAAATAATTCTACCAAAAGTTATGTTGTTAAGTTGTTAATATACTGCAAGTATATTAAGCTAAGCTTTCTTCACTTAATTTTACATAGCTGTAAAACGTGAAAATATGGATCAGAATGATTGACTTCCAAGCACAGGAGAAAAGGTATCAATATTAAAAATGAACTCAGTCAGTCTGAAATATAATACGGAATGCAACCAGCAGAAGTTGTCTTCTTACTTTCTCACATACGCTTGAATAAAAATTTATCCCTCCCCCCCCCTCCTGTTCACCAACCCCTCATAAAATAGTGGACCTTGGTCAAGGCCGTGAAAGCGCTAAGTGCTCAGATTTTTATTTTCAGAATTCCGCAAATGAGAGTTGTATACTTCGTAGCACAGTAAGAAAAATGAATATGTATCATGGGTGCCTTTTTTTCCGGCCGATTCAAACCAAAATGTGACAAAGAATTACAATTATAGTACCAAGATCACATACTAAGTATCGTTTATCTACGTCTTTACGTTTTTGAATTATCTCATTTACATATATGCAAATATATATAGATATTAACCCTTAGACAGAATGGGTTCAAAATTTCATAAAAATATGCGTTTTTGATGCTAAAACTGTAAGCCAGATCTTTGTTGATCTAAATCTTAGTGTTTTTAACATCACATTTATATACATACGATGGAAATAATCTACCTTTGTAAAACTTTCATGAGAATCTACTTATTAAATTCTAAAACTGTGAACCAAATTTTGTTCACCTAGCATTGTATTGTAATCGTATTCCCTTGTACTCGGAAGACAGTCAGAGAGATATCCTGTGAATGAAATTCATTCAAGATTAGATACAAATTTACAAAAAAAGGTGTAAGGTCCCATACCAAATTTCATCCAATTAGCTCAACGCATTTTTTAGTTATCGTGTTTACAGAAAAGCAGTTATAATTCTAAAAATGCTTTTTCTTCGGACTCAAAGAGATATAGAATGTAAAACTTTGCCAAAATCTCAACTTCAAAATTTTTGACGATTAAAACACTTTCTCTTTGTGTGGTTACGGAAAACTCCGTTGGGTGGGTATATGGTTAAAAAAAACCATCAGACTTAGTAACGAACAGCAATGCTTTATTCAATATTAAAACAGAAAAATATTTTTAAAAAAACACTTAGACGAAACGTACACAAAACGGCATTAGCAGAAATCACCAATACATAAGCAGGAAACGGGTAGCAAATCACCGCAACAGTACGAAGAACTCAAAGAGATTCGCTGAAAATTAACACTCCAAAGAGAATTTTCGCTCAACTACTACTTTTCTTGATAGATTGACTTCTTTTTTTCTCCTCCAGTGACCGGGCATCGAATGTTCTTGACCAAACGATGGAACTCGAATCCTAAAGAAAATATCGCAGTGACTCAATTTTTCAGGAATCTTCATTTTTACCATCAAAATCGCCAAATTTCTAGTTAAGTCACCTAAATTTGTCACCAAGACCTGGAAATTGTTGACCTGGCATCCATTCGGAAAAGATTAAATACCTGTAAAACTTTGTGAATTACGCAGAAAAGCAATATTACAGATTCATGATAGAAAAATATATGAGGAAATAAAAAGTATTTATTGTTGCTAATTCAGTATTACATGCAGCCATTCAAGAAAAAAACTTTGCTAACAAATACCTTAAAAATACAATTTATCAACACAGTAACGAATATACTTTTTCGTCCATTTATCATCATTGACATAGTAAAGATAAATAGCTTTTGAGTATGTATTTTTGGCTTTGGCATCTCATAGCTATATAGCTATCTCATAGCTTTAAAAAGTAACTTGAATGCATTAATACCAAAGCATCCTATAAAATGGGCACTCGAGGCATCCATAATCCTTTTCTTGAAACACTGTATCCACATTGCCACACCTTTGAGTTAACAATAAATGGTTGGTCCTTTTTTAAGTATTAAGAGCACTTTCATGCCCGGTAATCCACACGATAAATCAAACTGAAGCAAATAAGTACGTTGGCACAGACTATAAATCCTATATCGCTTCTCGCATCGTATTCTCCCATGTATTTCCTAAATACAAGATTTTTAGCTTTGAATTGTAAATAAGTTTTTTTTTTTTTTTTTTTTTATGATTTTCAGAACGTTTCCATGAGTATAAATAATTCTGTGATATTTAGGATTCGATAAATAAAACATTCTGCTATTGTAACAACAAAATTTATATAGATTTCATAGATGCTGATAATGGATATATTATTAAAAGAAATTTAACGATTATTGAATCGAGCATTTTAAGAGAGCTAATGGAAAGGGGAAAAGAATTTAGATTGAAAGAAAAGCTAATTTTTTTTTTTAAATATCAATTTTTAGTGGACATGATTTGCATATTTTTATTTCAAAATTTCTAGGAAATATCATTGGCCATCGAAGGGAGTTCAGTGAAGGAAAAGTGAGAATTATTGACAAATTAAAGACTGGAATTAATTCTAGTAAATTCGACATAAATAAAGAAATACTTTTGTTAACAAATTGTTAAAAAAAGGAATAAAAATTTTAAAAAGAAGTTTGTTATTAATGTAGTAGATAAAGAGACAAATAATTTCTGTTTAATTTGTAAATATTTCTACAGAGAATCTTTAATTAACGAATATAATTCTAATTCAACGTACATTTTAAATAGCAGCAGTAAAAAAAAAAGAATAAAGAATTAGACTTTTGCCAAAAAAGGCTAAGGATTTGCACATTAAACTATCCATATTTGTTCTCAACAATCATATTCCATAAAAAAGGCCATTAAAATTAAGATTTGGGATTTGTAGCACTAGTAAATATAATTACTACAGAGAAAATTTTCTTTTATTATTTAAAAATTATTCCGAATAAAATTAAAAATAAGGATAAATTCATAGTTAATAGAAACAATAAAGTTTTGGAAATTTTAAAAAATAACAATTTCAATAAACTCATTACTTATGATTTTCAAAATGTATACAATAATTTACTACTCAAAAAATTGATAAATGTTTGCACTATTATATATAACAAATATTTGGAAAGAAATCTTATTAATGAGACTAATTTTCTTCTACTATTTAAATGCAATATTTCAAAAAATTGTCTGTTTAATTATATTAATCTCTGTTAATAAGTGAAAGAAATTCTTGCAGGAACAGACTGCATTTCTCTGAGCATTAGCTGTTATTTTTTCGCATTTATTTGATATGAAAGGAATTAAGCATATTTTAAAAAATGTTTTAGATATATTTCTGACTTAATTTTAGTAAACACAGATTATTCTAATTTTATAATCGTTTGGTATTTAAAGGAATTAAATTTAAATGCGATTAATGAAAACCAGTGCAAATATACCTATTTGGAAATAAAAATAAAAATTTCTATCTCAAAAGCTTTGGTAGGTATTTAAAATAAAAGAGATGAGTTTAACTTCAAAGCAATTAAACTAAGCAATTTTTATTCTAATTTAATCTTAAAAATCTTCAAAATTTTCATTTTGTTATAACTTAACAGGATTTTTAAAATAATTATAATAAACAAAATTTCTTATATTGAAGCAATAAGCAGCCTTCTTAAAAATTTATCGTTGAATTATTTTTCTAAAAATTATTCAAATATAGTAGAATTAATAATGAAGAGTTTAACTATATTTTAACAGAAATTCACAACTGAAGATATATATTTTGTATTTTTCGTTGTTTTTCACTTTTAGATTCATTTTAACTCAATAGATGGCGCGAAGATCGTTTCCAAAGTAAATTGTGTTTCGATTAGCCTTAAACGCGGGAACTTTCAAACTCCTAGTTATGTCAGCGTTCAGGGTTAAATTACGTCTTCTCCTTTTAGTTTTCATACAAATCTTTTAAGAAAATAGTTAATTTCCACTTATATATTTAGTTTGTAATTTGAATTCCTAATATTTAAAAAAAATTATTGTCTCTACTTACTTGATAGTTTGATTTATATCTATTTATTTTTTTAATTAGACTTATGTTTAAATGTCTTAAAGACTGATATTTTAACTCAGCATTTTCAAATTTTCCACATTTGATTGACTAATATGATTCGACTTTCTTTAAAATATTTCTTTTGCTAAATTTGTAATTCATATGTACTAATGTTTGCCTTCCAAAACCTCTGTTTCTTAGGATTCTTGGGTCACGAGGGGTAATTTCTTGTAAGAATGTCAGGCCCTTTATAAAAAAAATCTTTTGGTTCAAATCTTATTTGAAGATAAACCTTGATGAAATCTTCAAGTCGGATTTTTTCTATATTTTTCCATTTTATTCTATTTCATTGCCTTTCGCTTTTATTCTGTTTTAATGCAAACTCTAATGTTCCAATTTTGGTAGCTCTAGGTCAAACAATCTAGTCTGTAAAGTTCCTATACATTCATTCTGACACACACACACATATACACATATATTTATTATTAGTGCCAATCAGAAAATTTTCAAAATAAGAAAGTTTAATTCTAGCATTAACTAACAAATTCCTATATAATCTCCTACTTAAAAAATAAGAGAACAAATACCCTAGAAACGAAAATTATGTCCACATGTGCTTAATGAATTCCCAGGTTAATACCGACAGTAATACCTTTTAGTCCAACACAAGCCACTAGGATTTCTTCAGCAAATAAATGAAATTTATCTCTGTTTAATTTATTCGAGACACGTAATATCCAAGACAGAGTAGGAAAATAATTCACAGTCTCGTCAAGAGATTAACTCTTTCTTGTCCTTTAATTGATTTTTCTATTAGCTTCAAGGATTATTTAATGAGACATCCTTGTTTGCAAAGGACTCGTCGAGGCTAATTCACTCGTAAGTGAGAGTTCATTAATTCCCTGGGTCTAATTTTAAATTATTTTAATGAGAACGAACATAATCATTATTAAGATTTTAACATTATTTTTAAGGTGTTTGACGGGAGATATTTGGTGATCGTTGTTTTAAAAGCAAATAATTACATATAATTTGTTTTATGGTACGCTTTTACTTTTTGTTGAGCTTTTCTATAACTAATAATTGAAAAAAATTGTAACATAAAGAAAATTATTGTAACAAAAGGAATTTCATTTTTCGTCACATTTTCTCATTTCTGTTTTCCCTCAATAATTTGCAAGTAATCCTTACATGCACCATTTTTCACTAAAATTGAATCTAAAAAAAATAAAAGCTTTTTGGTCATACCAATTTTAGTTCCGTATACTTTTTTCTAATTTTTATTAAAGGTTTTAAAATATTTTTAATCTATTTTGCAACAATACTTTTTTAGTAGCTGCACTTATTACACACGTATTACGACAGTATTAATTACATTTTTTTTCGCTCTATCATACCGTAAAATTAAGGGTTATTTTTAAAAAATAACTAAAGTTTGACGAACTAAATTTAAAGCCTTATTTTGCTTCAATGTTTCAGACTAGAGAATCAAATCTACTTTAATACTTTTCAGAAATGTTTTGATAAATATTATTACAAAAAAAATCAAATCTGCTGGGTTTCAATGGCAAGTCTAACAAGATCAGTGACAGATAAAGATGCTTGCAGCAAATATAACAGCACTTTCAGTAAACAGCAGTACACAAACAGTAAATCGTAAATCGCTTTCAAACAACCGTAACAGTATTAAATAATCAGAGAGTACTGCTGAAGATTAACTGATCAATGACAGACAGCTTAATTATTCTTCTGTCAACTCAATTTCTAATACTGACTGAATCTCGTCTATATACCTCTGGTTTTTACAGCTCTCTTTATTTGAAATCAAATGTTCTAGAACGAACACTAGAACTCGAGTTTTAATGAAGCTATCTCCAAGATTCTCGAATATTTGTGACCGTACCCTTTTGGTCGCCAAATAGAAGTTAAATTTCTCGCCAAGACATCGGGTCATTTGACTTGGCATCCGTTCATCAGCCCTTACGATATCTTATTAACTGCATAAGGAAGCAATATTACAAATTCTTTACAAAATCTACGTAATGCATAAAACATTCTATTGACATATCTGCACTCCGACATTTCATAAACCAATAAGACGCATTGTTAATTCTAAAATTCCAAATACTCTAATGTATTTTCATTAGATTATACATAACTATTTTCTTTCATCAGAGCTTAAAGTTGCTATTTTTATTTCAATAATGCTAGCTTCGCTTCAAAGCCAAAAGATATTAATAATAGAAAATCAATATGTAATAATTCTTTTTCTCATCACTTAATTTCAAGTATAAAAAGAGCCATAGTGATTAATTGGTAAAATTAACCGTAAAATTTCCTCGAAATTAGAAATCTATGCAAATTGAATTTAATTAATTACAATGAACTTATTTTCATTTCAATAAATGTAAAGTGATTTTTTTTTAATATTATATCTGAAAAATGTATGTAATCTTCATATATATATATATATATATATAGTCTCTTAAAATTATGTTATTCCTCATAAATAAATAAAAAATGGAATAAACCGTGTATAATGCTTGTATTTACTATAATGTAAAATTTTTTATGATTGCATTAAAAATAATTTTATTTATGCGCATAGACTTAAATTTTTAAAAAAACGTGTTTGAATAAAAATGTAAAAAATCTGCATATTTCTATCATAAAATAATATTAAAAGTTATTTACATTTTTAAAGGTTAACTTTTTTAATTTTCTGCTTTTTAAATTTTTACATTTCCACACAAGAAAAATGTCTCCTATTTTTTTTAGGGTAAAACTCAAAAATCCTTTTTTAAGACTACAAATCTTCTCAATTCCCTTGAAAATGTTTCGACATTAAGCTGAACTCTACATACACTACTTATGAATCTTGGGGGGGGGGGGGAGGCTTTATTGGTACCAAATCTTAAATAAAAGTAAGACCTTTGTAGAAAGGATATATCTTTAATTGACCAAAGAGTGAATACATTTAAAATATTAGCAGCAATTCTATTAAAATAAAATTTTGTGAGAAATATTTTTCAATAACTATCTACATGTCAATGCACTTAAATTCCATCGATAACAAATACAACTATATAAATTACTAAAGAATTAGGCGAAATATCATCTTCAAACACTTATAGAGTATTTATTGAAATAAAGCACCTTTAACATTGAAAAAGTATATATTTTCCATACTTTGTAATCCACAAATCTATTAAAATAAGACTTTACGAAAAACATCTTTCAGTAATAATGCATGCATAAATTTACTTGAGTTCTATATATATATAACAAATGCAAGCATAAAAAATCAACTTAATTTAAGAAACAATTCGTTGAAATTTTCTTTTAAACATTCACATGATATTTTCAAAAAGGCACATTTAATTGACAAAGGAGTAAGAACTTTAAAAGCTACAGAAACTCCGAATGTACAAAACAAAATTTTGACAGAAACATCCGTCAGTAGCAATGTAAGTCCCAATGCACTTGGGTTCCATCCATAACAATTGCAAACCTATACAACTGTATAATAAAAGAAACAATTCGGTGAAATTTCCCTTTCAAAAATTTACAGTAGGCCACCAGAGACCAAATTCAATTCAGTGCTTCAGTAATAAAAAGTTTAAGAAATATATAACTATGAGGTTACAAACTCCTTTCTGTTTAAAGTTAGACGACTCAGGGTGTATTTTATTTATCGTCAAGCTTTTATATTTTACAGATGATCCGCATTTTAATTTATATTTCTGGAATCGTTTCTACATTTCAAGTTCAGTTAACTTCATATATAAAAAAATTGTAATTTTCGTTTTTGTTTTTTGAATTCAGATCCATAATAAATCTTGAAGTATTTCAATGAGGAAAAATTTTAAATATTATTTGCTTTCTTCCCTCGTTTCTGCAATTCCTGACTTAAAGATGCGAAGAAGATAGAGTAAATATATGCAGCTCTACGAGTTTCATTTTCAAGCTGCTTTTAAGAATGGAAATAAATGTAATTTTCTTTTAAAACATTGTAGATTTAAACGATATTAGGATATGAAATGAAGCAAAATCATGATATTAAAATCCCTATATGTGGAAAAGTTGCCAAATGCAAATCCATCTACTACAAATCTGTAATACTGTTTCCTTGCGAAATAAGCCTCATAATATGGAAGAGAGATTTATAGATGTTTTTAATGATAAACACAGATCTTGGTGACAAACATAGCGACGAATTTGATGACATTGGCAATAAAATTGAAGTTTACAAATATACAAGTATTGTGACAAAGATTCCAAGATTCTAAGGTAGTTCTAGAAAATTCTATATTCTGCAAAAGAGACGATATAAACTGAAGCGTGGCCACGAGTTTCAATTCTCACTTGGAGTTTAGTTTACGTTGTTATGCTGCGCTACTATTTGATTAGCGACTGCTGTCTGCTTTTTAGTTCAACAGAATATGTTTCATTATTTAAATTAGGCAATTATTTGAGGAAAATTTCTCTGATTCAACAAAAATTCAGAGTAGTATAATAAAGATGGAATTTTCAAGCAATAAGAAAAGTACTGTATTTTCATGCATACATATTCGTTTATTTATACATATGTATTATACATACGACGTTTATTTACACAAAGACACACAGGACAGCACAAAAACGACAACTATATACAGCACAGAAGACGATTATCTTCAGCCGAGACGTGCAGCAACAACAGCATACACAGCAGCATATAACAAGACAGACAGACAGTAGCGCACAGCTTAGTTCAGCACTAGCTTCACTCCGTCGCTGCTCCGCTTTTCTCTGGAAGGCCAGTTCTTTATCGTCGATTCCGAATACTATTCGACTCCACTGGTCCACGACTCGTTGGTCCACGACTCGTTGGTCCACGACTCTCTTCTCTGTCGCTTCCGACTACGACTCAATTCACCACTGCCCGGCAGCTGCGGCTGCTTCCTTTTATAGGTCTCAGGAGGCGGGGCTAGAAGCCTCTCAACCAATCAATAACGTTCGAGGCGTAACTCGGTTCCTACTGGACGGCTACTGGACGGCTCGGGAAAATTCTAGATGTTTCGGGTATAATGTATTTTGGCGCCGAAGTCGTCAAATTCGTCGCCAAATCACAGGTTCGTAATAATATATATATCCTTCACCTTTTTAACATTTCCTTTTTAACAGAAGAATACAGAATGACATGCTAATAGCAACAATGAAACTTTTTAAACCTTCATGTCAACGATAAAAAATATTTTTGTAGCATAAACTTGAAATATTTTAAAAATTTATTAAAATTAAAATTAAATTAAAAATTTATAAACTTCATACTATAGATAAAATATTCAAAATATTCAAAAATCTATATTCAAAATATAGATTTAACATATTAATAATTAAATTTTTTCAAAAATATTGGAAAGATTTTGTTTATGTTAAGAGAAAATGTATTCGAAGATATTCAAAACGATGCCACTAAACAATATTGTGTAATACAAAATATATCCACCAATTTTTGTAATAAGTTGCAAAGACCTTTATTTGTACAAGGGATGATGAAATGAAAAGGTACGAAACCATACTGTAGTATAAATGAAGACTTTATTCGAAGTATATACCATAGGTCTGAGCACTAAGATCCTAATGATTAACGAGCCGAAGGATTAATTGTTACCAGAATTCCTGTTGCCATGACGAGACTCACTCCTTCATAGCATCCTTTAGTTCACCGTCAGAGTTGAAGCACTTCCCTTTCAGAAGTTTTTTTCAGAACCATTAACTCCGATGTGTACTGTGTGACACTCCGAAGACTACGCAGGTCCATCAAGAACAAAAGACCGAGGCTACTCACTGTGGGTGTGGTTCTGCTCCATGAAAACGCGCGTCACACAAGTCTCTGAGGTCACACACGAGGAACGGGCCAAGTTCAAATGGGAGAAGCTCGACCATCCATCCTACAGCCCCGACTTGTCGCCCTACGATTTTCATGTGTTTGGTCCCCTGAAAAAAGCATCTGAAACAGAAGAGCTTCAACTCGGTCGGCGAACTCAAGGACGCTGGGAAGGACTGAGTCTCGTCACGGCCACAGGAATTCCATTATAATTGACAGCTTTTGCCAGTCTTGAAAGTTTGTATTATCTCTTTCTCATAGAAATTCTCGGACTTTTTTCTATAAGCCTACACTTTTCCCGGTCATCTAGATGACCGAATATTTCTCACTTCTGCAAAGAGCATAATAGATGGTCCTAACTAAACTCAAATAGTTACCACTGTGTAAACTTAGACTCATGAGAGGTAGCATTATACCTATAAAAGACCAAATATTTGAAATTTAAACGTCTTAGCTTATCTGATACCTGGTTTGCTACATTCTGTCCTTCTGGCTGCTATAGTTAAACAAATTAACTATTTAATTAAGCAGCAGTAACTGGTTCTCTCATTAACAAGGCAAATCTTTCTGGGAAGGGACGCCTAGCATCTGGAATGGTTGATAGTATTTGCTCAGTTAATTTCATGACTGTTTTCGCTCAACTTCATTGTGAACTCCACTTCCAATCAAACATTATTAACTATTTCAAAAATAAATCATCTTTGATGTATTAGAGCAATAAATCGTATGTAAAAACATCGTCCATTTAAAATTTTCTCTTAATGATGGGATATTCAAACATCAAAATAACTTAAGTCATATCAGTGGTCAAGTTTAACATTATGAGTCTTTTGTGGTGAATAGCATATAAGCCAGTTAACAGCTCTTCTACCCGAACAATTGTTTTGGTATAATGGTTATGTTACTGGACTGCTAACCACAAGGTTCCAGGTTCTATCCCCACGCACCCCATACCGCTAAATTGGTGACCTCGGACGATGAACCTTCAACCTTCGAACAGCTGTTGTGGCGCCATCTATCCGCAACCAAAGTCGTCAGACTCACTTGACGCAGCAACCATTCACCCACACATACTCGCTACTCAACAGGGTACAGGCCCATTTAGACAACAGCTAAATACATCACCACTCAACATCCATATCGTTCGTCTCACCTCCGACTCACTGGAGGGAGAGTCTGTGGTGAATAGCATATAAGCCGGTTAACAGCCCTTCTACCCGAACAATTGTTTTGGTATAATGGTTATGTTACTGGACTGCTAACCACAAGGTCCCAGGTTCTATACTCGCGCATCCCAATCTTCTAAACTTTCTACGAGTTTAAATGGAAATTTGTAGATTATTTTTGATCAGTGCCTTATCATTGACAACAGCCAATACCCTACAAGAGCATCGGTTTTAAATATTAAACTCAGCTGATATGAATTTCATAAACTATTTTTACCCGTAAATAGCACATTTTAGAGGACTGAAAAGCACTTTTACCTTCCTGATAATAAAACAGTATTAAATGCTGAAAATGAAACTTTGTTTCTCTGTATTTGGACTAATACCACATAATTTTACCAAACCGTAAAGATGAATAGACCAAAATTTCAGTGAATAAACATTATTTCTCAGAAAATATCCATTCAGCATTTCTAAGGTGAAAATGCCAAATGCGAGTCCCTTAGTCAAGAGAAAAATAATAGAGTTTAATCTCGAGTACTTCAAAATTTAAGCTCTATGATCCCAAAAAATGCGTACCAAATGAAGTAATTAAAGACCAAAAACATCATCACCTGTTCTCTGAATAACGGCCTGACAATCGGTGCATTTTCAAAACGAGGCACTGTAAGCCAGCTTCATGACTCACTGAATGAGATGTCTTTGTCTAAAGTAATCAACGTGGGCTGTCGGAAATTGTTAGAAAATTTCCGAATAATGCAGTATTAATAAGTTAATTTGCGCTTCCAGAAACATAATTATACAAATAAATGACAAAGATAATTTCGAGACGACAAACGTAGTCACGTCAATAGACTTACGCTAATTTAATTTTGAAGTCCATGTCCTGAAATCTATTTTGAAGGAGAGAAAAGGGTGTCAAAATGTCATACCGCGACGCATCGTAATTCAGCATGTTTTCAGATATTAAACGGTATTCAAAGATACTTTTGCCATGCTATAATGAAATTATGTGAACTCATTATTCACTGATTTTAAATGACTCAGGATTAAAAATATTCGGCTTTCTCACAAATTGTCTTTAAACTAGGGTGCTAGAGAGCGGATTAGTATCCAACATTCTCTAGTGATAACAATTAGCAACCTAACTTGGCAACTAAAAACTCGATAGTTCATATTATAGCGATGTAACTTAAAGTCTATTTTGAATTAGAGAAAAGGATGTCAAAATGACACAAACAAAACGCAAACATGTAAACCCGATGACTTAAAAATGCAACGAAACCATTGAAAAGGCATATTCTGTTTTAATTGCTTTACTACAAAGCACAAAATACTTCTGTATGCCTCTGAAAATAAAAATCTGAGCACTCGTTGAGTTCACAGTCTTGTTCAAGATCCGTAATTTTATGCGCAGAGAAAGGAAAATAACATTTTTTATTAGAGAACACGTGATTATTCCCTTTGTTTTAAATTTCATGTTACTCTATCTCTATTTGATAATAAAGGTGTGTGTGTGTGCGCGCGCAACAGAGAGAGGATTATTTCTAGAAAAATTTTGAGCATAAATCTAAACAAATCTGAAACGATCTTTCTTTCTACAGAATTTCATACCAAACTAGCAGAAAGATATTTGACTCTATAATGTTTGATATATACATCAGATATATGTTTTCAGTGGAAATTTTGAATAATTGGGTTCAATTCTTACTCAGAAGACACTATTATTTTGCCAGACTACTATGGTAGGAAAATTTTGAATTTTAAATTAAAGATTAAGTTATTTACTGATTAAATTGTAAGAAATTCTATTTTGGTAATATGTGACAAAAACCAATATGAAGAAAGTTTCAAAATAGTTTTATGTAATAGTTACGTAAATGCTATTGTTGTTGTTTATAATGGCACTTGCCATGGACAAGCTCGCTGACGAAGTCAATGATTTTAAGCCAAGGGAGCGTCTCCTGTTTTTTAGTTGCGCCAACTAGGGCCAAGAGTACGTCTTAGCTACTCGCGCATCACATTCGCTTGCACAACCCCATTTTACAGGGGGGCATATTCACACATCTCACAGATAGAACACGAAGAACAACCATGCCCGAACCGGGGCTCGAACCCAGGACTCCCGAAAGACGCGCTACTCCTATGCCAGGACGCCGGCGTAAATACTATTAGAATTAATTACGTTATATTATTGAAGGTGGGGTTTTTTTATTTGTTTGTTTTTTTGCTGTATCCCGAATCGACATATTTTTAATTTGATGAATTTAATAATTCCATTTATAGCTTAATTAAAGGAAGCTTTAATATTTAAACCACTCAATACAAATCCCCAACTTAAATAATTAAGTCGCAGTCATATCGAAGCGTTTCGAATGTTGAAATACCAAGGAAATATTGATTCTTCTGCACAGAATTTTTTTTTTTTTTTCGAATCTTAAATAATGACTAAAAGGAATAGAGAATTATTAATTCATTTCTGAATTTGGACTGAAAAATAGCACCAGTGCGAGGCAATTTATTTTATCCAATTATTATTTATTTTATCCAATGTCACTTCTTGATAATTAAACTTTTTATGGCATTTCATTTTTAAAACTTCGCAATTTTGACAGATAAGAACGAGGATATTGAATAAATTTCTAGCTTTAAATAATGTTCTTCACGGCGTAATTTAAAAATCGTTTTAACAGCAACATATTCAAAGGTTTCCTTTTTCTTCTCTCAAACTTTTAAAAAGATTATAAAGAAATATAATTATTTCATTGTGCAATCTTGAAGTAAAAATGTACGCCATGAATAAAATATTTAAACAAATGCAAAAATCATATATATTCCTTTCTTTTCTGTCAAAAGTCATAGTTATGAATTCATTCATATTTCTTCAAAGAGTTTTTAATTCTATTACTTTTGTTCCGATTCTGACTTAAAAATTAATTATTCGAGGGATTTAAGAAGTGGTGTATTTCCTAAAATAAAATTTGTGGAGCAACGTATGGTGATGAAAAAAAAATCTTACCTTAATCAAACTCGAAAAGATAAATCATTCCGAAACAGCCTTTCGAAGTTTTGTCGTTACTTTTCATCAAAGCATTTCTTGATTTTTATTTTCTTTCTTTCTTTGGGCTTCCACACTATGGAAGCCTCTATCTTTATTTATTCCTTGGCAGAAAATCCCATGATGTAAACAAAAGTCCTTAAAAACTCTCTTAAATTCTCAAAATTTATGAGATTTCTTAGGACCAGAAAGCAGCTACTAAAAGGTTATGGTCTATTGATTTCAATCAATTTTTGCTTGTAAGAAAAGGAGAACATTGTTCTATTTTTCAAAGCTGTTTATTTAAAGTTTATAGAAATATTAATGATTCTGTAGTTCGAAACAAATATTTTGATTTCGAATCCACTATCCTCTTTAAAACACTGAAACGATTTAATAAAAATTTCTCCTCTTTTCTGATACTAGCATTTGATGACTAGTTGTTGACCGGGATTAATGATTGGTAAAAATTTGAAATTAAATATTTTACATAAATTGGTCTTTCCTCGACAAAATATTTAGGAATTTAAAATTTTAATTGACATGTAACTCATACTACTTTATAAGCCTTACACCATCCATCAATTATCTATCACTTTCCTGATTTTCTATCTATATCATTATATTTGCAATTATATCACAAGAAAAGCAGCAGCGTTTAAAAATCTTCGCATTTTGAAAATTCTCCACCTTTGCCTGATTCTGAATTTAAACCTTAAATGTAAACGCAATAAATTTTCAAAACATTTATTAAATCGTGCCTAATACTGAAGCCAACAAAACAAGGAAGAATAAACCAATGCTTCAAGTCGTGATCATTAGAAATGGGAGGGGAGAGCTAACGTGAAATATCAATAACAATAGTGATAACAATTTATGATATATACTCCTGATAATAAGATATATACTCTGTTGTTGTTTCTAATGGCTCTTGTCTAGACAAGCCCACTGACTTTAAGAAGTCTTTCGTCGTTTTAAGCCAAAGGATACGTCTCTTGGTTTTGCAGTTGTTCCATTTATGACCAAGAGAACGACTTAACTACTCACCCGTTACAACCTTTATTACGGAGCGGAATTCATTCGTGCATTTCATTCACTCACTCATCCACAGATCGTAATTTAGACCTGAAGCAGAGAACGATCACTCCTGATCCATTGCTCCCAATGACATTACTCTTGACATGGAGGACTTTGTGACCACGACAGATGCATACGCACGTCAGCCACCCCACACGCGGAGAGTCTTCGGCCACTGGGGTTCGAACTCGCAACCCAAGGGACGCGAATGCGATGCCCTACTAACCAGGCTATCCCGGCCTTCAAAAAAAAAGCTCTTGATAATGATCATTAAAAATATTTCAATTTTAAAATGATGTAAAAATCATTTTTTGCTGTAATATTTTCTCATGAATTTTACTGCTTAAAAATTATCGCTTAGTTTTTAATTAAGTAACTTTCTAACTAAAAAAAAATTAAAAATTGCTCAGATATTGATATTTTCACTTACCAAATCAAATACGTGCCAAGTTTGATAGCTTTAGTCAAATATTCTGGACTATACAGCGTTAACATACTCCACTCATTCATTATATATATCTTATGATGAATGAGCTATATTCATTATTAGTACTAGAGATGACCCAATATCGTATTGGTTTTTCAGTTGTATGTTTGTCTTAAAATGCTCTGGATATTTGTTGATATACAAAACTTACAATTATTTTGATTTAGAAATTATGTACATTGCTCCTAATTTAAATTTGAGCATTAAAAGCATTAAAAACTAATCTTTGTCTATATTAATGCCTTTGCCTGTTTTAAAATAAAGTAAAATTACTGTCAATTAATGTAGGCGTAGTTAAAATAAAAATGTATAAATTAACAGGGATTCAAATCTGGGATTTCCACACTGCTAATTCGCATGTGAATTTTTGATGAAATCAAACAATATCTAAAATATATTGTTACAAAATTTTTTTCTTCTACAACGAATACCGCCACTCAATCGTAATTACTCAGCGCATTTAATTGCTATAGTTCATTAGTTCAGCAGCTTTCTTGCTGACTAATCCTCCAAGACCTCTTATTCGTCGGCGACTCCGACCACTCTCACACACGATCTCTGACGATCCACACAACTTCTTCCGATACACACGACACGACTTCCTACTATCCACACAACAACAACAACTTCGTAGCTTGATGGTTGGGTTGACGGGGCGCCTAGCCCCGGCAGGAGCTTATCCCCGGTAAGGAGAGACTTCACAGTGCTTTGCTGTCTATACTTTGCCGTGGCCGTCTTCGACGAAATTTGGAGATGACGAGTGTCAGGACTCATTGTGATTGTCTGATATTAGGGTGAGGGTGTGGGGGGGGGGGTACGCTGCCGTTGGGCTTAGTAAGTTTTTACTGCTTGTGAGCTAGAATTGGCTATTGAGAAACAGTATAATTTGAGTTTGAAAAAATAAAAGTTAGGAAGAAAAACTAAGGGGCTGAGATAAATTAAAGTAGTATATTACGGGGTCTTCTAGAGTTTGTAGATGGTTTATATTTAGGGATTTTAGCTATTGCTTCATTTTCATTCTTATCCATGTTTTTAAAGAAGTTAGTGGCTAGATTTTTAATGAATTTTTTAAGAGGGGGATAGTCTAGGCATAAGTACATATTTGTATTGGGCATGTAGTATTTCATATTGCAGAAATTTCTAATTAAGTTATTTTGCTGGCGTTCAATAAGTCTAAGATTAGTCTTGGCAGCATATCCCCACACAGGGCAGGCATAAGTTAATACTGGACGCAAGTAGGCAGAGTAAATAAGCATTTTATTTTGTCTACTCATTTTGGAGTTTCGAGAAATTAAGGGATAAAATTTACGAGTTAGGTCTCGAAACTTTTTAGCTGTGTAAATAAAGTGGGGTTTCCAAGTTAATTTACTATCTAGAATAACGCCTAAATATTTGCATTCCTTAGACCACGGGACAGTTTGATTTTTAATTTTAACTGGGGAGAAATTCTTTTTACAGTTATTTTTGTTAAAAACTATAGCTTCAGTTTTACTAGCATTCATTTCAATTTTCCATTCGACGAACCAGTCCTCAAGAGATTTAATATGTCGGTTTAAAGCTATGGTAATGAAATTTTGATTTTTGTTTCTAGCTAGTATTGCAGTGTCATCAGCGTACATGCACAACATAGTGTTAAATTGCTTGGGGATATCATTAATAAACAAGGAAAATAAAATTGGCCCTAGTTTAGATCCTTGAGGTACACCGGCAAGAATAGGTTTTACTTCCGAAAATTCATTGTTTATCTTGATTTTAAAGGATCTGTAACTGAGGTAAGAAATTATAATTTTGATAAGGTGTGAGGGTATGTTGTAATTAATTAGCTTGTATATAAGACCATCTTGCCAAACTCTGTCAAAAGCTTTCTGAATGTCAAGGAAAACCGCTGCAGTTTTTTGTTTATTTTCAAAACCTTCCTCAATGAATTCTACTGCTCTAATTAATTGGTGGGTTGTAGATAGGTTACGGCGAAATCCAAATTGTTCAGGTGTTAGTATAATTATGTTCTTCTAGGTAATTATTTAATCTATTGAGAATTATCTGTTCAGCAATTTTGCTGACAGAAGAGAGTAGGGATATGGGTCTATAACTGCAGGGATCAGTTGGATCTTTTCCTGGTTTTAATATGGGGATAACTGCAGCTGTTTTCCATGACATGGGAAAATATCCTAATTTGAGAATGCTATGAATTATATTAATTAAAAATTTTAGGTAATTGTCCGGAAGTGTTTTTAACATTTTGTTGTTAATACTGTCAAGGCCAGGGGCTTTTTTGATATTAAGTTTTTTAATATGATCCTTTAATTCATCAGTTGAGGGAGGGGGAATATCAATAAATTTTTGTGGCAATGAGTCGAGAAAGCCTTTGACTGTATTATTTACATTATGTTCTGTGGTGAAATTGCTCGATTCATTAAGTTGAAATTGTTTCTCAAGGCTAGCCGCCAGGCAGTTTGCTTTTTCTTTATCAGTTATTGCAATACTAGCAGGGCCTTTAAGGGCCGGAATTTTTTGTTTTTTACTTTTAAAAGTTTTGACAAGTTTCCAGATTGATCCGTCTTCTGTGTTAACACTAATTACAACAACTTCGTAGCTTCTGAATGCCCGTCTTTTATAGTTCCGGGAGGCGGGGCTAGAATCTTCTGACCAATCAGGGCGTACCTGGCTGCATCTCGGTTGTTAGTGGATGGATCTTGAAAGTTCTCGAACTTTCCGGTACTATCCATTTAGTCGCCAAATTCGCTAAATTTATCGCCAAGCCGCCAAATGCTCGCCAAGTCTGTCGCCAAGCTCTAAGTTCATTGATCTCAGAACGTACAGGACCGATCGTACAACGGTCTTTCTTATGATGACTCTATTCGTGCCGGGTAGCAATATTATAGGTTCGTAACAATATATTGTTACTCATTTGTAATGTTGTCAAGTTTCCTGGTAGTGAAGACAATTCAAAAGGGCTCTTATGGATGCTGATAGGATAGCAGGCTGATGATCCCCAGCCTTGATAACAAATTGGTTACAAAATAGAAATTCCAGAATCGATAGCAATTTTGGCAATAGCTCGATTAAAACGCATGTTACGTCTATCCTTATAGAGCCTTCTTAACCTTGGAAATTATAAAAAGAAGAGATAGAGCTACAGTCAGTCGGGTGCTGAGTCTTAAATTGAGTATCGAGACAACTTTGAGTCATGTGCTGAGCAGCCGATCTATATTGAGTTAGTCGACGAGTTGTTAAGTCCATAGTAGCAGAGAGAAGAATATTTGAGCGCCTGCTTGTATACTGCTTTTTACTGTAATAGTCTTGTGTATACTTCACCCTTACACGGGGAGGGTTCGAGGTGGAAAATTCAGTTCGAGATGAGATTTAGTATAATGATAGTATACATTTAGAATGTTCACTCATGAAAATATTAAAGAATAATAGCCAGTCAATTTCGAAAAAATGGCCCTCATATGGTCATATATATCTTGCTTTAATAACTTCTTTGATTATAGATGCAATTGTCAGGAGTATCTTTTATACCCATTGGAGCGAAGGTACAATGATCCTTTCAGATAATATATTGGCATATTTGCTATTTAATACTCGTGTGACAATGCTTTATAGTTCTAATAGAAACTTAATAAGTCTGCTATGAAATTTATTCACAACCCCTTTTGAATTTTAGTGTTTTCTGTTAAATTTATTTATGATGCTAAGTGCTTCTCTCTCTCTATCTATCTATCTATCTATCTATCTCTATCTATCTATCTATCTATCTCTATCTATCTATCTATCTCTATCTATCTATCTATCTCTATCTATCTATCTATCTCTATCTCTTTAAATAATAAACAAACATTTTTAAATAATAAAGAAGTTAATGATTATTTTTTAAATAATTTTAAAATAATAAACAAACATTTTTAAATTGTAAACAAGTTAATGATTAAATTTAGTTTATTTTTTACATTTTTGACAAATGAATATATTTGGCAACTTGACTAATAATATTTTTAAATCCGCATCCCCAAGGTCTTCCTCAGTGCAGCTGCCTAATAGAAAAGAAGCCTTATGCTAATGCCTTCATGCTTATTTTGTAAACATGTTGTATTCTGGAACTTTTAGTGTATATTTCGGTGAAACTTCAATATTGAGTCTTTAAAAAATCAACATTCTTTTTAAAGAAAACCTATATGAATTTATATAATTTACATTAATCGTATCATAAATCGGATAAAATAAATTTATTTTTAGACCATCCTAGAAAGTGATTGAAAATAATTCAGTCTATTTTCTGGATCTTTCTGTTACGACAAAAATAAAAAAAAAATTTAAAAACAAAATCTCTTGGGCAATGCACCGGTGGTTTTTTTTTTTTTTTTTTTCAGTTAGAAAACTAAGACAGCTAAAATAAAGAAAGCATTTTATAATATGGATGAGCAAATTACTTCCTCGACTTCTCTTGGCACTTTGCCAAGGAAAGCAAACTATCTGAAAAGAGATTTACTAACGGTTTTGTTTCTCAAACTAAGTAAGTCGTTTTTAAAAAGGAGAGTGTTCGATTCAAATATTCTTTTAAGAAAGGAAGAGTGTTGTATCTTTAACCGATTTTCAGTATTAATCTTTTATTGGCTACGTATTTAAATTCTTCTGCTAATCTTGATTTTAAATATGCTTAATTTTGTAATTTATTACGCTTAAAAAAAAACAAGATTTCCCATTTTAAAATTTTCATTTTTGTAAGAAAATACCATACAGTGGTCAAAGGTAAAACTTAGTGTTGCATCTTTGATGGGGGAGCAGACCATACCTAGAGGAAATCAAAGGTACCACATCTAGGGAATGTGGTACCTTTGACTAGCACTTATTATAAAAACAAACATGAAATTTCTTTAAATGATATGTTGAGAAAATTATTTTTGATTGAATCAAGTGTTTGTACAAAAAAAGGTTGTCACAAAAATTCGTTATTTTTAAAAGTTCGTCCCTTTGAAAAAATATTTATTTAGTTAATATTTAACAAATCCGGAAAACCATTACTGAACTTTATATTTTGGAAAGAAAATTGGCGCAATTTTCAGAATTCCTTTTTTTCTCTTAATTTTTTTTTTATAAAAGTAACAGAATTGCTTTAAAGTCCCTTCCTTTTTTTTTTTAAGTTTAAGAAGCATTATATGATTCTAATACCTATTAGGCTAGTTTTTTTAGGACTGTCTATAATAATCACTGATTTAATTTTTTGTCTTACTTTATTTGTTCTTATTTTTCGCTGAATCTTCAGAAAAGACCTCACATTCTCAAAGGATATCACTGAGAAAATCAATGGTATATTAGACTGATACGACTTAGTATCAAAATCTCTGTTGTCGAAACTATAATGACTGAATCATGCATGAGATCTGGACCAGCATAAACAGAAGTAGTCAAAGGTACAATATTCTTCTTTTAATCCTTTGAAATTACAGGAATTTAATCCAGAGTCTGTCCAAAATCCAGTAATTGTTGCTTAATGGAAAAGAATTATAAAATAAGTACTTACAATAAAAAACTAACTTTTCAAATTTATAAAGTTTATATTATTTTTTATTTAATTAAAAAAGCACAAAGAATTATATGTATAAATTGATACTAAATGTTTATTACATAAATATTATGAATCCTAAACAAATTCATATATAAATCCTATTTGAAAGAATACATCATTTCACAAGTTATATTTCTGCTAAATGAGAAATATGCCCTAGTTGATTTCTGTTTGCTCATTATTAATAATTACCCTTGACAACCTCAAAGATCATTCAAAACAAAATAAAAACATTCCTTTACGTAAAAAATGAAGTTAAAATTTCGAAGTAAATGAAAAAAATAGTCAAACTTTTATTGGCATAATAAATCATAACTACTCTTTCAGTAAGAAATGCATTAAAAAAATCTAATAATTACATTGTCTGTTGTAGAAAATCATTTCAAATCTTAAAAAATTCTTTTATTTATTTCACTAGGTATTTTTTCTCATTTTGTATTCGTCAAATTTTTTTGGTCAGGTCGATATTTTTATATAAATGTCAAATGTCATTTTTTTTAATATAAATTTGCATGCTTGCTGAGTTCACGTGCCTTAACAGACCCCCAATAATATTTTTTTGCTGTGGCAATTAACATATAAAGTTCTTAAATTTTACTATACAAATGAAACTATTTTAAAATGAGACAGTTGAATTTCAGTGGGAAAAAGATGGAAAAACAAGTAATATTTATTGCCGTATTCCTGAAGAAATATCTATACACTTAAAGTTTTTTTTTTTCAAGGATTGGAAAATTTGATATATAGAGATTTAAATATACAATTAATCCTAAGTTCTTATCGGCTTATTTCATACTCCTACATCTGCAATTTCTCGGAAAAGAGTGCACGTATTTACTCACAAAAAAAATATGACTTTACCACAAAGCGATGATTAAAATAACTGATTAGAGCAAATCATTTTATTTTATCAAGTTTACATATCTTTGTTTCGCCTAACTCATTATTATACTATTTTGGAAAACTCATTATTATACTATCATCCATCAAATTTCTTCGTGAGAAAATTATTATTGAGAAAATAATTAGTTATTAAAATGTCTAGAGCCAGGCAACAACAAGACAAAATCAATTCATTGCTCACTAAAAAAGTAAATAATATTAAAAATTCTATATCCTTTAACTGGAACTACTTCTTTAAATCTTGTCACCGCACTTTTTAAAAGTTGAGTTTTCTTACCATAAAGCCTCAAAAATTTTTATTCATCTATTATCTCTTGTAATTTTAATGCAAATGTTAATTAAAACTGCCTTTATTAAATTTAAAATGGTCAAAAGTTATTAGAAAAAGGCAATTACTTTAGAGAGTAAATATTTATAACGTCAGTTATTCACCGAAACTGAAAAAAGTTAAATTATTTCGGGAATATTTCAAAATATTTTTACTTCTACTTCCAAACAGAAAACTAAAAAGTGCAAATTAGAAAGTGAAGAATTAATTAATGAAACAACTGCTTGTTTTCCTAGGTACTATCCGGCTGTCTCGTTCTTTGTAATTAGTATTTTTCATTAAGAAAAGAATCTGCGGTGATTTTAATTGTTCTTGTTTATAATGAGTAGATTACAACAGGAATTAAAATGAGGTTTGATGAAAAATTAGATTAATATTTCTGATATTAGAAGAAGCGAATTGAGCTCAATCAACCTATTATACTTGCATTTCCATTCCTATAACAACAAAAATAAGAGCTTGATTGAGTTAAATGTAAATTAAATCTCTATTATAAATGTATGTTGTATATAGACAAATTTTTATCATTATCGTTTGCTTATAAATTTATAATAAGCAAATGTATAAAGCAGTCTTTCAGAATTTTGCAGAAGATCATTTATGAAAGATAAAAGAAATTTCGAATTTAATGAATTACTTTTAATCTCATGATGGTAAAAGCTAATAAAAATTCATTTCCAGCTTCGGAAAGAGAATAACCTAATTTATATTAAGTTTTCAACTGAATTAAATCTGTAGCGTCGTTTTTATTTTATCTTCTGTAAATGAGCAATGTTGAAAGCTTATTATGCTGTTTAAAAATCAAGGAATATTATTCAAGAAAGTATGAATACATCTCCCCAGAATAATGTATGAGGCAATACTTCTTATTTTTGAGAAAGTTCTTCCTTCTCTTATTAAAATACTTCATTCATCTAAATTTTCTGTTACATTATTTTTAGGTAAATGATAAGGTGAAAAATCTCAACTAACTTTCAGAATAATTGTAACTGATGTTTTTATATAAATATTTTAATTTTTTAATAATATATGCCTCTTTATTTTATAATGATTAGCAATCTTTTGGGAAATTACATCATCCCGTTATCATGGAGTGCCTCTGGTTTATTATTAAAAAAATTTAAGTTACTCCAAAAAATTCATTTGTTTGTTTGTTTGCTTGGTTTTTTTTTTTTTTTTTTTTTTTTGTCTTTAGAAAATTTTGCAAAAAAATTGGAGTCTGGGAGTGCCACAACTGGACTATACGGAAAGTTCAACAAGATGAGCAGCAAACTGCAACAATTTCTGTAAATTATGTGGTACATTCAATGGTAAAGAGATTTCTGTAAATTATGTGGTACATTCAGTGGTAAAGAGGTTTCTGTAAATTCTATGTATATTCAGTGATAAAATTTTCTAATAAAGATGAAGTTCTCGAAAATAAGTGGACAAAATTTATTATCTTGCATACTTTATCTTATTGGAAACTCCCTCCGAGGAGTACCTCAGATATGAGGATGAGAAGCTTCCGGCATGGTGGTCGGTTCTTGCCACCCGGGTGAGTATAGAAATGGGTTCGGGGAGGTTTCCCCATACCGATGAGGAATGTGCTTTCCACTGGAGAGATATACTGTAGCCGGTGATGGCCGTTAGGACTCAACCTTTGTTCCCAAATGCTATTGCGGAGGTCCAGTTATTCAGATTTTATCCGGGTACCTCAGGGAGGGTTTGAATAGTCAAAGTGTGATTAATTCATTGAAAATTCATTTGAAAGCTTTTTTCCTGATATATAACTACAGAAATATCGAATTATTTTATCTGTTCAATATTAGACTAAATTAATGTTTCACAAACTTCATTTTAAATTTCATTTCTTTATTGACTTTTATTTTCACATTGTTTATGTAACCTCTGTGGTGAATAGCATATAATCCAGTTAACAACTACGCTGCACGAGCCGTTGTTTTTGCATAATGGTTATGTTACTGGACTCCTAACCACAAGGTCCCAGGTTCTATCCTCGCTCACGATAATCCGCTAAATTGCTGACCTCGGACGATGAACCTTCAATCTTTGTACAGCTGTTGAGGCGCCATCTACCTGCAACCAAAGTCGTAAGATTCACTTTACGCAGCAAACCAAAGTCGTCAGACTCACTTGACGCAGCATCAGCAACCACATACGCTCGCCATAACGCTTGACGCTACTCAACTGGGTACAGGCCCATTAGACAACAGCTTAAATACATCACCACCCAACATTCATATCATTCGTCTCACCTCCGACTCACTTTAGGGAAGAGTCTGTGGTGAGTAGCATATAATCCAGTTAACAACTACGCTGCACGAGCAATTGCTCTTGCATAATGGTTATGTTACTGGACTGCTAACCGCAAGGTCCCAGGTTCTATCCTCGCACATCGCAATCCGCTAAACCTATTTAAAGCCATCTTCTGGCAATATATATTTTTCATCATTCACCTATCATTAAATATAACAAAAATCAAGTCAATTTAGAAATTTCCCCAATAAATAAATAAAATGGACTCTGTGAAATAGCTTATAACACTTCGAAAGAATTATTTTTAAGACTGGAGCTTAAAATAGTATTGCAATTCCCACGGTCTGATGCATCGCTTGATATAGCAATTTTAAAGAGAGGTCAATCGGCAGGTACGATATTTGATACAGTATTTCCTTTTTACAAGTTTCATCATCATGCCAAAGGATAGCTATCCGACCTCAATTCCTTTTGCGTGCAATAGACTTCCATACATGGCAGATTGTTGGTAGAAACTGTTATCGAACCTAAGACCCAGTGATTCTACAGTTGAAGCTGAGCATATCCGTCACGTTGATCTATCTAACGTACGAAAAAATTTTTTGTTCTTTAAATAAAACGAATGTAAAATTAATTAGCTAATATGTATTTTAAATAATATAATATCGTTTTAAAATCTGGTGAGTATTATGATATATTTCTAGGTATTTAAAAATGTTTAAGGTAAAATATTTTAATCGAAGCATTTTTTTTTGTGGTTGTTGTTGATGTTGTTTGTATATTTTCAAATCTTTCTATTTGGCCAGTAAAAATAAGCATAGTCAGTTATTTTTTTTTCACTAATATTTTTTTTTTTTTTTTTTTTTTTTGGCTAATTAGTCAACCTTTAAAATTTCAGTCAATATTTTCAGAAATTTCAAATTTTGAAAAAAGTTTGGAAAACATTTTATCTGAAACTGATTTTAATTGTAAGTCTTCCAATAAAGGCTCAGTTCAAAATTTTGAATCATAGCATAGTTTTAACACTGACAGATGCTTTGTTAAAATGCCTTCTTAATCTTTGAAATTAAAATTTATCGTCTCACTATTTACATGTTTTTATCTAAGCCGAATAAAATATTAATTTTAAGAGATTTAATAATTGTGAAATTATCGCAACAATGTTGTTGTGCTTTCTATACTAACAGAAAATGCACGTTATGAGCAACTTGTTTTAAAAATTAACATATTAAAATAATTTTAATTTTCTAGCATTCTTAATTGTTTCTGTTAATGGTTTCATTTGGTGATAAACATGGTTAATTGATTTATATTTGGTAATTTTTTTTCATTTCATTAATTTTGTTAATATGCATATTTTTATTTATAACGTTATGATTATGTGGTATTCACGATTGTACAAGATTTAATTTAAGCACACATTCGAAATTTATAAATACTATAATTATTAAGCAAACTTAATGAATTGGAATCAGGCAAATTATACGTGGCAAAGTGGAAACATTATTTTAATATATTTTCTTATATTTTATGGGAATCTTATTTTTAACAATTTTTTTTTATTTGGAAATTAGACTAATAATATTTTTTAATCGATCTGCATGCTCCTGCTTCAACTGGGAAGTTTAGTCAATTGCATTTATTCTACGTTGCTGTTGCACAGAATATTGACTCTTCGCTTTTTCTTGCGCTAAATTTCGGCTAGAAGGGTAAAATTTCGATTCCATTTTAATGCATGTGTTTTTTTTAATCTAATAGGCTTTCTATAAGATAGATATTGAGCAAAATTTCTATAATATTTGTTCAATATTCGCAATATTACATAAAACCCTATAAAAGTTTGGAGTGACTTAAGATAACCGTACACTAATAAATACAAGATATTTTTAGATATACATAGCACATAATACAATATCGTAAAAGTAATCGCATTAAAATATCGCAAAAGTAAATATAATGAAGATATATTATACAATATATTGATCTTTCGTCCCAAAACGGCACTATGTATTCATTTTTTTTTTTTTTTCCACCTCCTTTATGTCTTAATTTTTACATATTATGACCTGAAAAATGCAAAAAGAATAAGAAATGTACAATTTATCTCATACTAATAAAAAAAATATATTTTAAACTTTAGATATGAATTTAAACGAGCAATTTTTAGATAAAATTTTGCAAGCGAAAAATGTGGAACAATCAAAACACTGCCTTTCAAGATTTAAGATAAATATCATCTTAATATTTTAAGAAAAAACACATTGTTAATCATAATTCTATCACTATTCAGTAACAAAGTCAACCTGACATGAGTGATAAAAAAAGCGATTTATGATTTATGTCATAAGCATTTTAATCGGATTAACTAATCATTGAATTAGTGTCATGCTAGAGCATTGTTAATGATGGAGAACTTCGTGTTTATAATTTTGTTTTTGATAGAATTTTTTATTGTTTTCCTGCTAGTACATTCAAAAGCGTATATACTATATTAGTTCGAAAATTTTAGTAAAAAGCAAATGAAGCTCGCATTATAGCATATTTATTATTGATTGCTTTTCAAACTTTGATACGATTTTTTTACTTTCATCGGAAACTTTTCATTTGTTTTGATATTTACTTTCTGCTTCCGATACTTAAAAGCGCCTTGACAAATCATGTCGTGAACTACTTTTTGCTTCTTTCTATTCTGCGATTATCCTCCCCTTGTGTTCAAATTTTACTTTATTTGTACTCATGCCACCATTATTCCAAAATGAGAATTTTCAAAAGGCTCAAGTTTTACTTTTCACATCAAATTCTACCTATTTTGGGTGTATGCTTCGGCATAACATTATCGCTCATAATAATGCCACTGGTAGAAGAAAACTGTCTAAACCATCACAAAGACTTAATCTCTGGCAAATCAGAACCCCAATATTCAGCTGCAATCTCAGTTTCACCAGTAGTTGACGATTATGAACCTGTCCTCTACTTAAACAGCAAACCAAAAAATGTCCCAAGACCCGGCAAGGTTCAAATTCCTAGAGCAAGGTATTATTCTACTGAGCTTAATATTAGGGAAAAATTATTCATAGGTATATTATCAACTCCGCAGTCAATATATTCGATGGGATCGGCTCTCAATAAAACATTATCTAAACATATCGATAAAATTATGTTTTTCTTGGAAGGTGCAGAGACAGAAAATTTAGATTTAAGTATCGGATCAATTATAGGATTTCCAGATAAGCGCGAAATACTTGGGCCATTCAATATGCTCCAGTATGTTGCTGAGAATTACTTAAACGAATATGATTTTTTCTTTTTTGCTAAAGATACCACTCACATTCGAGGAAAAAAGTTGCTCGATTTTGTGAACCATATCAGTATTACTCAGAATGTGCATCTAGGTCGTCCTTTAGATATTGATTCCTTCTATTGTAATTTAGATGCTGGCATTTTACTGTCTAATTCTGTTCTTTCAAAAGTAATCAAGGATTTGGACTGGTGTATACAACATACTTTTTCTGAAAGCAATAGTGATAATTTTGGTAGATGCATACTACATGGTACAGATCAGCCCTGCCAAAGCTTTATTCAAGTATGTATGCAGATTTTTTTATTTGAATGTTCTATCTTGTAGTTAATTTAAAAGTTTATATCATAAGTTTTTAAATAATATTTGTATTGTATACCGTTATAATAATAAGTACAATAAATTTCCTTTGGTCCTATAAATTATTAATTCTGTAATTATAAAGAAAATATTTAATGTATTTATGCATTTATATATATATATATATATATATATATATATATATATTAATGTCTTATAATAATCATTATACGTCATTATAAATTGTGTCAGTATAAAGGAAAATTTAGTTATTTATTTCAACAATTTACAAAATATTTTGAAAAATTTTCAAAGAACTGTTAGATTAAAATTACTGGGCCACATACATTCATAATTATGTATTGAGCTTTTACTCAAATAAAAAATATTTGTTTTTATTATTGAAATAAAACTATGATTATCTAGAGATATCTTTCAACTGGTAAGAGAGAAATTTACTAAATTATGGGTGCTATTAAAGAAGTTTTTTTTTTTTTCATTTGATATGAAAACTATAATATTATAAAATGCTGTCATTTTTATAAACATATAAATAAAAAAATTCTAAAAGGAATAAGAAAAAAATATCTATTTTAGATATTAGCATAAGTAAAATAGTGCAATTATGTATCTTTACATAATTGAAACAATTTTAAACTTTGTAATTGATCAAATGCTTGTTTACCAAAACAAACACTATGCTGTTGTTTTGGTAAACAAGTGTTATAACATTTCTATAATGTTGCGTTATAACATTTCTATAATTTGAATCTGTATTTTATTTTTAACACTGAATGTATTATAAAATTAAAATTAAGTAATAACATTTGCTAAATATGAAATAGTATGTAAATGTAAATAAATGGAAATACGTCCATAGTTTTCAAGTTGTTGCAGAGCCTAAATTTAGACCATCAAAATTTTAATTTTTAAGTACTTTATTTTGTCAGATCTGATTAGAATTGGAACAGGAAGTTCTATTACATTAAGGTATACTAGTTTTATACTTGATTTTGGAACGCTCACTAATAAAGTATGAAAATGAATACATTTTTTGCTATCTGTGCATGCGGTATGAAACAGATTCTATTGTATTATTTAATGCATTATATTAAATGTTTTTAGGAGCAGATAAAGGTATATTATAGACTTAAACTAAGTACTATAGTTATTGAATTAGTCATATTGTTTATAATTTCTGAATTTCTGACTTAATTTAAATATATTGATATTAGAGAGTTGGAAGGAATAGGACAATTTCACAAAAAAAAACCACTTATTTAGTGGATTCAAGAGTACAATTTATAAAAATCTAACAGCGTGTTCTTTAATTTAAAAAAAAAATACAAGAACAGCATAATAACAACAATTAGTTTTATTTGTATAGTTAAATATTGTAACATTTTTGCCCCACACCTCCCTTTTAATAAGGAAGGTATGGGACACATATAAAGGAAGAATAGGACAAGGTTTGAGGAAATTAAAATTGATTAATATTGTGTTTTGGTATGCTAATTTCATTCAATGATTTTTGGTTTTAAACATGCCAAACAAAAGCTGATTTTGAAATCTCCATTGATACTGCCACATCTCAAAAATTTTTATTTTACAACCATTTCCACTGCTTCCAATACGTTATTATATAATATAATTATCTTTTTTTGGATGACTTTTCTTCATATTTATTTAGAGTGACAAAAGCTTTAATAAATAACTCATAATCTAACTTCATTTTATTTTTCATTGCTTAGTATTTAATTTATTGCTTATTACTTTATTATATTTACAGTAGAATTTTCTGCAACTGAAATTAAGTCATAAACATGATTTTAGGTAGAAAACAAATTTTCTATATGATGCAATTATTAACAAAATTAAAAAATAACCAAACTTACTTAGATACACTGGTGCTCTTAAGTTTATGCTTATTGTTCTGGTTAATGGTAGCAGATTTTTTTTTTATTACTATGCATTATTGCTTTATATTATTTAATATATGTTTATAAAGCATAATAATATATAAATAAATTTAAAATCATCAATTTATTATTGCATTGTAACACATTAAGAAAAAAACTTTAATTTTTAGTTATTTAGGAAATGTATTGAAATGTTACCAAGGATGCTCCATTCCCCTCTCTGCAGAATTTTCTTTTAAAATGCATATCACATAAAGCTTTCTACATTTAAGTTTAATTTGATTTTTAGTTTATAAACACTATAAGTTTATTATACATCTAAAATACTTTTATTTTACAAATATTAGGATTTTAAAAAATGAGAATTTGTATTTACTTCTGAGGTCTAAAAAGTTCTACTTTAAACATAAATAATATTATAACTGGTGTAACAGGATGAAGCGAGGGACAATAGCTGCTCTATCTAATGGAAAAATTGGAAATTTTAATCTTATATTTAGACATAAATGCAGCTGTCCCATTCCTCCCAACTCTCACCTTTCCTGTATCTACTATAATAAATTTAGTTTCAGCAGGATCATTAAAAGTTATTTGTTTTAGGAAAATAAGTATAAATGTGTAAATGTAATTTTTTATTAAAATTTCGATTTGAAAATTAATACATTTAAAAAGAACTATATAGATTGCATAATATTTAGGAATGAGACTTTGAATCTAATCCAAACTATTTTTTAAATTGCATTAAAAATTAATTTTTACTCTATTTTGCCACAGAAAAATGAAAACATTATATTTATTAATTTGTGTGCATATTTTTAAAAATTAAACTAGATTCATTTCAACAAATATCCAAATTTGAAAGATAATTTCTTTGTGATCTAAAAAAAACATTACTATGCTTAAAATACAAATAAGTGTATAGTTGTGCACATTTGCATTTTGTATATCTTCCTGTTATTTTCTGAATTCCTCCTTATTATTAATTTTTGTTATATTTCTCTGTTTGATTCCTTTCTGTCCAATGGAAATTTTGATTTGTTTGTTTTCAGTCATTTATACCTTGTATATCTTTTTAAGGGTTTGAATTATGAATCTCATCAAGTGTCCAAATATGATAACCTAGAAACTTCAATCCAAAAATCATCCTGGCCTAAAGATCTGAAAAATGTATTTACAATATATTCGGTTTCAACTCCTGAAGAACATTATTTGATTCATCATTATTTTTCTCAACAAGAGCTTATTGACAATCAACAACAGCTGCAAGAAATCCAAGTAAAAATTTCTAATCTGAGTTCATTTCTGCCTGTAAATTCCAGTAAAACTTCTTGGCCTGTTGGCATTGAGCCACCTTTTAAACCACATGGCAGATTTGATGTTTTACCATGGGTATACTTTAATACAACGCACAATTTTTTGCAAACTGAACTCGATGTCATATCTGAAGTAAAGGGTCTTTATAAAGCTGAAATTCAAGATCTACTTAAATCTACTGTGCAATGGATAAAAATTACACATAATGATAGGTACATTTATCAGAAATTAGTCAATGGTTACAAGCGATTTGATCCCACTAGAGGTACTGAATACATTTTAGATATGTTATTTTTAGAAGAAACCACTGGTCAAGAGGTATTGAAACGTATAAATGCTGTTCGGCCCCTTAATGAAGTAGAAATAATACCTGTGCCTTTTGTTACTGAACATACTAGAGTTGTTCTCTTGGTTTTAGTAAAAGCAAGTGAAAGAAATGAAGCATTAAGATTTTTAGATGATTATGCCAAAGCATGCATTGAGAAGCAAGATAGTACTGTGATGTTATTGGTTTTTCTTTATGGTCCTCAAGATCCTGGCAAAGGGGAAAAAGAAGATGTATTTGGGCCTGTAAAAGATTTGGTAAATTCTCTTGTAAATAAGTATCGATCAAACGGTGCTAAAATAGCATGGTTTAGTGTCAAAACAATTGGTAAAATGCCACCATATTTTGCCATTGTTGATTTAATCTCAAGAAAACTGTCTTCTGAATCCTTGCTACTACTTTGTCATGTAGGCATGGAAGTGCGTCCAGATTACATAAATCGAGTACGAATGAATACCATTCTTAAAACGCAAGTATTTTTTCCTATTCCTTTTCGTCAGTATCATCCTTCATTAGCATACAATCATATTACAGTTCCTGATAATGTGGAAGTTAAAAAAGATCTGGGACATTTTGATACAGACAGTTTTGAGCATGCAAGCTTTTATCTTGCTGATTACTTGGCCATTAGGAAACAGTTAGAAAGTACCATTTCAATGATTAAATTAGATAAAGATCTAAAAAATGAGTATTTGTATACTTTACATTTTGATCTGTTTGAAATTTTTCTTCAATCTAAATTACATGTAATGCGAGCAGTTGAACCTGATTTAAGAATAAGATTCAAATTTGACTCTTGTGACCTTGAGTCCAATGTTGCAACATATCAGGAATGTCTTCAGAATAGAGAACAAAATCTAGGTACTAAATCTCAAATGGCTGCAGAAGTCCTGTCACATTCTGAGCATGGTTCTAAGGAAAATGTAAATTTTAATGCAATTTTATAAGGAAAGGTTTGTAGTGTGTGTGTTTATAAATTGTGTGCTTTATTTTTTGATATATTTACAACTTTTATTGTTGCCATAATGCTTTTGAGTGTTTTCCTAACTAGTTTTTTATTTACTTTTAAACTGTGCCAATATAAGTGTTCCTTGCTTTGTTGTTGTTTGTAATGTTATAGAGAGTTCAGAATTTTTTTTTATATGTGTGATAAACAAAATATCCTTCAAGTGCTAAAAAGTCATTTGGAACAAAGAGAAATTCATCTTAATTTTTTAAGCTAATTTATTAATATTTAACTAATTACAATATAGGAAGCAAATTGATTATAAAAATAGGATTTTTTAATAACTTCAAATGTTTTTATTTTTTCTAACATATCTAATATTACATAATATTGATGTTTCATTCTAATTACAGTTTGTTTTTTTTTTAACTATACAGAGTCTAATTACATTTGAAAAAAAACTTTTTAATAGCTGGGTAATTTTCACCTCACTTTTTCTTAACATTTAGTAATATATAAAAATACCTTTTAAAAATATCTTTGTGATACTTCTTTTGCATTTGCCATATATAACATATACATTACAAATTTTTGTTTAAGGCATATAACTTATATCAGAAATATTTATAAAGTATTTAATGATTTTCTAAAGTAAAATGAAAATAAAAAATTAATGTAGATCATTTACATTTTTAAAATACTTGCATAATTTATAGATAATATACATCAATTTTGATTTTATCATGTATGTTAGATCTTTGATATTACTATAAAAAATATTCTTTTCGCATTTGCATGCCTGTCTTGTTAAAGGCAAAATTTTGCATAATACTTTAATATTATTATAATAAATAATTTTTATTATTTTTCAATTATTCTAAATTTTTAATTATATTCAAATGTTTTTATTTTTACTATTTCTACTTATGTATTTCCTTTTAGTGATAAATTTATTATATTGGGCTTGATTTTAAATTAATTAAAAAAATTGAAATTTTCATTTTACATTTTGCATAACTTTTAAATTTTAGTTTTTCATATTTTGAATTAAGCATTAAATTATATAAAATTATTTTACTATTTATCTTAAGGCAACCTGAAATTTGATATGAATAATTCAGACGTAGTTATGGAATAGAAAAGCAATTTCAAAATATGCGATGGAATTGTTCTTGCAAAATAATGAAAAAAAAAATTAAACGTTGCAAAATTAATAATGAAAAAAATTGTTTTGCATTGAATTGGAATTATATTATCTTGCATATGCTTGTTTATTTGTTTGTAATAGTGAATCTAAAAAATGATTCCTTATTGTATAATTGCATAATCCTGCTTATTTAGCGGTCAGTTTTGAAATTTTGCATTTACCTTAAATTTTCTATTTGCTTTTACAGTCATTAAAAATTTTCAAGTTTATTAATTACTATTTGACATGAAATTTGATTTTTTTATGTTAGTCATTGCTTGTTAATTCAATATTTTATTTGCATTTACATATATCAAAATTATGTTTAGCTGCTTTTTCAAACATATTTGATTTTATATCATTTAACAGTATCACTTATTGAGATTTTCTTTTCTTTGTTAGTACCTCTCAGGTTTAGATACCCAAAGACCTATATTTTCATCCTTTCTTTAAACATTTTGAAGCATATATTGTTGAAAATGCATGTTAATTTATTTTTGTGTCAGTTTTTTTTAATACTTTGAATCTCAAGTTTTTGTTCTTTATTAATCATGTTTAAGTAATTGGTTTATCAGTGCTATATTATATTTTAAACATTAATATGTTTTAGAAACTGTTATTGTTAAGTTTTTGTTAACTTTTTTATGTTTCCTTTGTTTTTTTAATATAAAAATAATGAATGAATATTTGGTTTGATGTATGAGTTTCCAATACTTGTGCTTCATGTAAAATAATCTATATTATTAATATAAATACAGTTAAACTTTTATATACCAAACTTAAAAATTCCTGAAAAAAAATCCAGAAATTTTGACAAACAGAAATAAATACTGGAAATTTGATATCACTTTTTTTATTATTATTATTATTAAAGAATATTTAAAAGATTTTTTTTGAAGAAAATTTGTTTTAAAAAATGAACAAAAAAAAAAACAATGATTTTTCAAATTTTTGTACAATTGCAGTTTTTTTTTTTTTTTTTTTCAAAGATTTCCTTTTAGCAGCCAACCTCACTGTAAGAAATCTAAATCTTAAACTGAATATACAGGGTGTTTATAAAGTCCCGGGCCCATTTTCATGTTTAATAACTCATAAAATAATAAAGATAGATTTAAATTAATAACATAAATGGTTAAATAGACTCAAAAAGTTTCATGACCCTTGTCAATGAATTTCCACGTGTGCCCACTTCGTCGCACGGAGAATATCAAGTCGATAGTCAATTTCACGCCAGGTAGCGACAAGTATGTCGGCATCCACAGAGCCATTTGCGCACATTATGGCGATTGACAATGCCAGAAACATGAAAGGATGCTTCATCGGAGAACATTATGCTCTTCAGAAAATCAGCAGCATCTTCTATCCTCCTTAGCATATCTGTTGCAAAGGCCATCCTCCTAGGCCTATCGTTCGGTTCCAAAACTTGAACAGTTTGAACTTTGTATGCATGCAGTCTTAATTTTTTCTTAATAACCTTGTACACCGTCGAAATTGGCATATCCAATTCTGTTGCCGCTGATCTCACAGATATTCTAGGATTGTGTAAAAATGTCTCTCTGACACGCTCAACATCAAAATCACTTGTGCAAGGACGTCTGGAACGTTTCTTATTTTCGATACTTTCAATTTCTAGAAAATTCTTTTTCCACGTCAAGATGCTGTTTTTGGATGGAGGAAATTTCAGAAAATTCTTCTGAAATTTCTCTGTGCTTGCACTATCGATTTCATTTCTATGAACCACCATAAAATCTGCGCTTTCTCTTGTGGTGTATGCATTCTCCTTAATATCCGCTCAAATAAAACATCACATACAAAAGTGCGACATAGAACAAACACATCCAAAGTAAACATAATATTGCAATAGTTGCCAAAAACAAAAGAGAAAAATGCAATTAATAAGCAGACAATATTTAGAAAAGTACAGATATTTAGACTGGAAAATGAAATTATCTGAAATTAACCACATGTGCAGACGATATTTACAAAAGTAAAAATATTCAAACCTGAAAAGGAAAATATATGAGTTATTTCATCAATAAATGCCATAAGTTTGTTTATATCTTTATTATTTTACGAGTTATTAAACATCAAAATGGGTCCGGGACTTTATAAACACCCTGTATAATAAAAATCCTACTCTATGTTAGGAAATAGATTTATTGAACCAAAAAATGTCATGTGATTCACAGTCTTCTGAGAATTTTTTATTGCAATAAGAATCAATCTAAATTATTTTAATCTTATTTTTCTTTTTATGAGGATTATCAATAGTTGTTTTTGACTGCAATAAATTTACATAAATATTATATGTAAAAAATCTCGTTTGATAATAAAAATGTTATTAAATTTAAAGGAATTGTTTTTGTTTTTTTGTTGAAAGGCAAATTTTCTTTTAAGTTTGGTTTGATTTTTAGAAATTTTTATTGTTTGAAATATGGCATTCTAATGTATATGCTTCTATGAAATCGTATCTGGAAAGCTAGGGAATGTTATTTTTTCTTAATTATAAATATGGTTAATTTGACATTTTGCTTAATATGTTAAATTCATGTAACCACTTGTTTATCTACACTTAAATTATTGAATTGTATAATTATAGTCAATGACCATCATGTTTACAGTATTAGAAAGTTGTTGGTGAATATATTGTACATGAATAGTGTCTTATAGTAATATGTGTCTTATGGTTATAAAATTGTACTTGGAATTAAGTAATTCATTTTAAACACAGAATTTAATTATTTAATATATGATTGTCTTATTATATTTTAAATTTTGTTAAAATATAATAAATACTTTGATATGCATTAGGAAATATTCAAGATTACTTAACTGGACATTATGTACTATACATAACTATCCTTATACTATCAACTTGCATAACAAAAACTATAAAAATTTTCTATAAAATTTTATTTTTCTTATTTTATTGTAGAACTGTATATGGATATTGTTATACCTAGAGATCTGATTTTCTTTGAGTGTGTGTCTTTTACTTCTCTAAGTTTTTAATCATTGAATAATGAAAAGATAAAGTTTTGATCTGATCAAATATTTTTAATAATTCAGTAGGTGCAGCTTATTGTGATCTTAATACAACAAATTATTTGATAACTGTGCATTTTTAATAATCAAGCAGCATTATTTTCAGTTGTTGTTTTGGAATCTTGATAAATGTTCCAATCTTTACTTAAACTGTCCAAGTTCTTTACTTTCTTAATAAATTTTAAAAATTGATTAAATTCAGATTATATAATTATTATTACATTAAGTAACACTTACCGTTTATGTTTTGATAACTTTGATGTCTTTTGTTCCTCTGAGAAAAGAACTCTATTTTGTTATTTGGATGTCTGTTTTAATTGTTCAATTTTTAATTTGGCACAATTATGAAATTCAACATATCAAATATTTCTACTTACAAATAAGTGATTTATAATTATGATTTATAAATGGTATCCATGTTTAATGCATTATATATTTATTAAAACAGAAACTAAAATAAAATTTGTTGAAAACATTTTATAATGTCTGGTTTTTAAGTGCCTGTTTTAAATCGAATAGTTTCTTTTGTATCTGTGAAGCACGTGTATTTGTTAAAAATGTAATCAAAAGTATTTAATAAGCATTAGGCTTAATCAAATTGAAAAAAAATGCACAAAAAATTATATTTTTTCATTTATAACATTTTAAATCAAATTATGCATCTGACTTACTAAGTGCAATGAATTAGCTATGTTACTTTTATCTGTCTGTTAATGTTAGAATTATGTTGTAAACTTTAAAATTACTTCATATTTTCACTTTAATTTAAAGCTCAAAGATGTTGTGATATATTAATATGAAATATTTATTAAAATGCAATTCCAATATTCTTTCATTATAATATTCCATTTATTTAATTTTCAAACTTTAATTTGTATAACTTACAATAGTTATAGTGATTTTTCTAATTTTTTTTCTGTCAACATAAATAATAAATTTTCTTTACTATGCTTATAGAACTAATCATTAATCAAAATATTTCTCAAGCTGTTTGTTATAAAAAAAATCGTTTTCTGCAATACAACATGTCAATTTCCCCCTCAGTTGTATTGTTTCTTTTTGTAAAATATATACACAGACCGATACAAAAGTTCTTATTATGTATGTTATCTTGTGTTTCAGTTCATGAAACATTTGTGGTGCTTTTAAGCTGTGTTTATGTTGCAATAAAATCTATTTTATTACATCAGTTTTACGAATTTGATTATTTCAATTACACTTATTAATCCTTCATTATACATTTATATTTAGGGACATTTATATAAATTCGGTTTAGTAAATTTCGTTGCTTTTAATGATCCATTTTAATATTAACTATCTCTTTCTCCTTGTAATTTTTTTATATCAATTTCATTTACTCTGGATTGACAATCCTTTCTCAAAATTTATTTCAATAGAAAAAAATTAAATTAAATTAGAAGTAACAATTTATTAATTTGGAGGGGGTTTTTTTATACAATTTTAGAACATATTTTAAATAAGTGAATTTTACTTCTTTTTAAACTTTTTTTAAAAATTAATAAAATCCATGAATAATTCTAGTCATTCTAGTTGCTTTTACATTTTTTTAGATTTCAAAAAATAAAACTTGAAACTTTTCCAGCTTTGAAATAAAAAATAATTTTTCAATTTTCACTGTCCATACTGCCTATTTGTATTAAAATTAAACTTTTTCTAAGCTAATTATATTTATTTCGAAATAATATAGAAATCTTTTCTTGCTTTGTCATGTATTACATGGCTAGCTACTTTAGGTGACCAATCGGTACATCAAGAATATTGACAACATTTAATGAAAACTCTTGTTTATAACTTGGTTCCATGATTCCATTTACAATGTATTTTAATAGCCTTGCACCTATTCTGCTTACTGTGTGTGCCCCTGAGTCTACATAATAAAATCAAGTTCCAAGAAATCATTATACTATCAAACTCAAAACTATGCAAATGTCTATTTCTTTTTAATTCCACATTATTCTTTGCAATATTTTTTAATTTCACTATCATATTCCTTATGCATACCGTACAGATAATAAACAAAACCCTTCTTTATTTGCTTTCAACAATGGAAGAAAATTAACGACGAATTATTATTTGGTGAAACAATGACATTTTGAATCTCATTGATGCATTATGCAGAAAAATGTGTGTGCATATTTAGAAAATCTTGAAATTTAAGATTACTAGATTGATATTATTACTTTTTTTTTTAATTTTAAAACGGTATAAAAATTATTTTTGTGCAGTAATATTTTCGGAAGTTATTGCTGAAAAACAAAATCTTGCTCAATTTTTAATTAATTTAAACTACAAAAAAATTATCCCAATGTGGGCATAAATTTGTGCCAAATTTGGTGATGCCAACACACATTTATTATCGTTTTAATAATACCAGTTTAATAGTTTAAAAATTCGGAAATCTAGATTAAATGAACTTTTTTTAAATATATTTTTAAGCATATACTTCAACTTTATTTTTATAATTGTAAATGTAACCCAAACCGTTTCCATTGTTTCATCACATACTTAATAGATGTTTTTTTCCCCTTATGTTGAAAACTAGTGAGAAGAATTCAATATAATATATGTATGATTTTCATCGCTATTATTAGTAAATAAAGTAGAATGCAGTATAAGGCAAGCTTTTAATAATGTTGTAAATTTTTTCTGTATGAACGGCTTATGATGAAGGCTTTCCTATGAAGAATTAATATGTAAAGGTAATTTTTTTAAGTGCAATTTTAAACACTGCAGTGCTTTTCTGTGATATATTTTGATGTGAAAAGAAAATGGTACAAAATTAGTGAAGTACATAGTAAAATGAACTGAACGGCTTAAGACTACTAAAATCATATAATGAAAGAGTAATAGTATGAAATGTCTACCAAAATTTGAAATTTAAAATATTGTGATAAGGAAAGTATTAAAGGAAAATTATATGAAATTTTTAATTGAAAATTTTTATGGCGAACCAAGTAGTAAATAATAAAGAACAAATTCCAAAAAAAAAATAAAGGTAAATGAATTAAGCCTAAAAATTATCATGTTACGATGCTTCGGTTTACCGATTCGAATCTTTTTTAAATTTTTATCCTATACCTTTTAAAACAATAATCAAATACTTAAGTTATAATTTCAATAATTTATATTTAATTAAATTTGAATTTAATTATAAAAATATATTGAATTGTCTGAATTTAAATATAAAAAAATAACTTGTCACTTTGTGCAATATTCCATGAAAAATAAGGTGTAAAACTTGATTTCTTTTTGAAAGTGAAGATAAAGCTTAAATTAATTGATCTGCTTCTTTTTGCGAAAAAATAATAAACTAGATTATTCCCTTGCCATAATTTTCAACAGTTTTTCCTTGTATCTGAAAGCTTTGTTCGAAATTATCACTATTCAACATGCGCACGAAGTCTTTCCAAGGGATTTCATAGTTATATGTTCTTTTACTGCATCATTTCCGCACTACTTTCAAAGCATTGCATTTTCTTCTTCCGTTACGTCCGTGTTTTGAAACTTAAATAAATTATGTTTCTATTTATAGCTTCAGCAAAACAGAACGATTTTATTTCGTCTGTAGAAATAAAGACAAAGATCATTTTAGTTGTTGCCTCTCTTTAAAATTTGACACGGAACTGTTTATTATTGTAGAAATCTAATATTACAACTAAACTATTATTCTTTTCGAATACTCAATCATTTTTAAGTTAATTAATTGCTTCTATTGTTAATAAAAATGGAACTATTTTTAGTTGATAAAAAAACATTTATTTAATTCGATTAAGTCTAAATAAGATTTATAGTCTAGTTACTGAGTATTTCTGTAGATTTTGAGAAACATTAGTAGTAAGAATAGGAGATCCCAACTTTTAAACATTGCGATCTAAGTTTTAGAAATTGAATCAATAATGAGTCCAACCTTGGCTCACTGAATTTTCTCATTTATTCAGTTTGTTTAAGAGGATTTAAATAACACCTATAGTCAAATCAGTTGCTGAGTGTTAATGTAGATTTTGAGCCTAATCATTAGTAAGAACAGGGGATCATAACTTTTAAATATTGCTACCTACTTTTTCGAAACTGAATCTATAATGACACTGTAGCGAATTAGTATGAGCGAGGATAGAACCTGGGAACTTGTGGTTCGCAGCCCAGTAACATGACCACAATATAAAAGCAATTGTTCGTGTGTCGTACCTGTTAACTGACTTATACGCTTTCACCACAAACCGTTAGAAGTAAACAAATACTTGATATCCGATTCCTGTTCGGATTTTATTTCCAAATCCTCGACATCACAATTCCGTAATTTTTTTTTCTCTATTTATTGTTTAATTTTTACCGGACCTTATATTAGTTTAATAGCTACAACTCTTCCTTTTCATTCTAGAAGATCTTCCTTCTTTCTGACATTTCCTAAGTGAAAAGTTATTAAAAACACAGAATAAGATCTATATTAAAACTAAATGCTTTTAAAGCAAAATATGCTACTTCCTTATAAAAATGGAAATCTATTCAGTTTTGTAATTAAATAAATTTTACAGTAGAAATTCAGAATACAAAGAAAAAAAAATGTTTTGGTTTGTTACAAGATTGTCAGTTTGAATCACTAATGTTTAAAAAATTTATAAAATAATATTTTTTGAAACATATGTGCAAATAATAAAAATTTCTTAGATGCCCAGGATTATATTAAATGCTGCCAAAAAACACACGGCAATTTCGCAGTCGAAACATGTTAAAGTAAAACGACCATAATTCATATTAATAATTTATTTACTAAATATCTATAATTACGTTGAAATTTTAATTCTGATAAATTTTCCATTTTAGTAGACTAATGATGAAGCTGTGTTTTATTGCAATAGAATACTGATATTTAATAAGTTTTAAAATCGTCAATTATGAAAAAGTTGTTGCTTCATTAATAATTTAATATTATTGCTGGTGGACAATTTTTCATAATAATTAATTATGAAAATAATTATTAAAAGTAATTATAAACGAGAGTTTTGAAAAGAGAATAAATCATATATTTTAATATAGAAATCTGAAAATAATTTATTGGCTTAAAATCGAAATTTGATAAACAATGGCAATAAATGACGTTTTTTAAGTTTAAGAAATGCAGTCAAAAGAGTTCACAATATTTTAATGATTAATACAGAATTCTAATTATATATTTATTACGAAATCTGAAAATACTGGGTCAGCAGATTTTTATTCTTACAATTTGAAACACGTGCGGTACCACTTGCATTCTTTTAATGGTTTGGATTTCGAATCAATCTGTCAACAGTTCATTCTCTTGCTTTGTTTTTCCAAGCCACATATGGCGATTTAATTTTTAAAGTATATTTTTAGCTCATTTTTGTCGTGTTTATTTTTTATTTATTAATTTTTTTTTTATTATTATTAAGCGCAATTTAATATAATAAACAGGGGAAAAAAAGTTCTTACAAAAATTAGATTTTTAATGTTGTATCTCTATTTCTAAAAAATGATGATTTTTGATTGATTTTTTTTAAAAAATATATAACTTTAAAAATAAACAAAAATTATGATAAATTTAATTTTAAATTTACTCTTTTATTCATTTATAGTGACGGTGAGAGAAGGGGGGCGGAGAAACAGAGAGAAAGAGGGAAAAATATTTTTATAATAAAATTGTAGATGGCGCCATTGAAATTTTAGATATTTTTTTTTCTTTCATATTTCGAACTTTATTTTCCTTTTTAAAACAGTAAATCGTATGCATAGTCCTGGAAAATCTTCAAATATTTCGATAACTAAAGGTTTGAATACTTAAATATGTGAAAAAAATTATTAAATAGACTAAATTTTATTTATTTATTTAGAATCTCACTATCAAACACGTGTAATATCAAAGAAACATTCAAAACGAAAATTAACGGTATTTTACCCGTCAGAAGATGTTTATTAATTTATTTTATTATTATTTTTAATTTCATACCTTCGAATTTCTATTGAAAATACCCCAAATTGTAAAATGAAAATTTTTACTTATGCGTGTCTTGGTTAATATGATGAATTAGTTATTATGAATAATTATCAGCCATTGCAATAAATCGATAATTACCTTTTATCGGTTATTATTCAAAATCCCGGGGAATCACATAAACCGAAGCATATTTATTTAAGTATTTTGTTGTTTATAATTAATTAATACTTTCTTAGTTGCTTTATTTCTAGTATGCAAACTTGGCGTTTCAAAACAATTTTTGTTCAATAACTGTACATTATTGTAAGGAGACAAAAAAATAATGATAAAACTGTCCTTCTCAGAGCTTACCCTCGCTACTATATATACCGCGAATAAGTTAACGAATATAATCTATTATATTCACATATTCTGGTTATCTTAGATGTTTGTTAATCTATCAAGCATTTACCATAGAATTCATTAGGAGTAGAACTCCCCATCTGGAAATTCCAAGAAATAAATTTAAAAAATATTTTAGCTTGATATTGCGTTATTTACCTATTATAAAAATAATTAAGATAATGCGCCTTGCTTAATTTATATTGTGAATATACATTTTTGAACTTTATAACATTATCTGTTTTGTTTTTTTAAGTAACATTTTCGGAAATATGCAGCGAAAATTAATGAAGCAGAAGTTAACAGCATGCCTCACAAAGATGTTATATATTAAGTAGTGCCCAATTGCTTCATATTTTCGTATTATCCGTTCAGATACTTGTTGCCCAAAATTAAATATATTTCAAAAAAGGGGTAATTGGATAAATTGTTTGTTAAGTAGCAAATGAAAAATTTATGTCTAACACTTACAAACAAAATATAGGCGTTTTAAACTCCCTGCATACTTTCATCTATTGCATAACAGATTAAATTTTGATACTTTTTAGGTGACGGAGAAACATTTACTCGGGTGGTGAAATTGGACGTCAGATTTGCGAGTTTCTACGTTCTGTCCAGCAATGCGATGTGGAAATTTGTAAATGAACCGTCAGTACAAGTTCCTTTCTTGCGATCCAACCATGGCTCATGTGTGCGCTCATATTACTCATATAGTAATGCTCATATTTTCACAATATTTTCGAATTATGAACACTAACTGAAATTCGTTAATCCGCAAATAAAAATTCCTTTCAAATTTTGCAATTGAAAGAAAAGTGATGCTGACTTTATTAATTCCTTGAAAATTTAATTTATTATATTTTTAAAGTTCTTAATATTAATTAGAGATCGAAAGAATATTACCTGGATATGATGAGAACGGTTATCGGAAGTCAGAATTATGAGGTTTTTATGCAATATGAGTAGTTTGGGGACGACATATCGATTAATATTGCACACTAACTGTCTTTGACAGCCAGTTAAGTGGCAGTAAAAAAATTCAATTAAATTCTTTACGAAACTTGTTTTTAATACTTTCTAAGCAAAAAATTTATAACTGCAAATTTATATATTGATATATAACTTATACTACTTAATCTTACGACATTGTGCTCTGCATTTCCGCAGTTTTCTCTCCACGTATTTACACATCCAGTTGTATAACTGGAAAAATCAGCAGTGTTTAAAAGTGACCGCATTAAAAAAAATTTCACCACTTCTTGAATTTGAAATTAGACTCTAATATTTGTATCATAATATCATAATTACTTATGATATTATGCTTCTTGCTATTAAAAGTGTTATACTCATAATATTTTTACTACTATTTTGTTAAGATTGAAAATGCTCTTATGTTAAGAAAAATAAGTCTGTAAATGCATCAGCAGGTTTTAGAGTGCTCATGTGTGGTCTTTGGCTTTTGTGATCAAAAAGTTATTAAATGGCGACTCTCAATAAAGATAATTTTAAAAATTACCTCAGTATATGCTTTTAATCAGCTCAGAGAATATGAGGTAATGGGAAGCACATGTTTTAACTTCTGACCGCAAAAATAGACTGATTCGATGGGAATATATTTGTTATGATAAGAAATTACTGCTTATTGCCAAAAAATTTATTTTAGCCTCGTTCTCAAATATCCCAAAGGATTATTCATTTATATTGTTTTCCATAAAAAACATATTCTTGGAATATCTCATATAAATAGTCATATCCTGTCAATTTGAAGTAACTTATAATCTTTATATTCCGAAATTTGTCTTTAAATGTCGGGAAATGAATTTTTATAAAAACATAAAAAAGCATAGTTTCGAAGTTGTAGTTCGAGAAGTTATAGTATGATAATTTGCTTGGCTCAATTCGTTTGTATTTATTTTTTTAATTGCATCTAAAAATTGCTGTTGAGTAACAGAAAGAATGTCCGTCATCATGTCATTCTTACAGTAGTTCTCATAATACTAATTTATTTTTTTCCCTTACTTTTTAATGAGTGGTTTTTCTCAAACCTCATCACGCAGTAATGAGGATTTAATGAGGTTAGAGCTAAATAGATTTTCAACGAATTTTAAGCGTAAACATGATGAGGAGTTGAAAAAATGATGGCGTAACTTTTAATGACATTTTTTCTTAAAATATGTCACTCAAAGTTAAAAGGGCCTAAAAATTCATATATATGCTTCCTGGCGTCACTTTATGGGACAAGTTATACAAAATTGGGACTGTCCTTGCTAATTCGACCCGTGGTCACTTATTTATCAAAAATAAAAACCATCCACAAAGGCGCGAAAAAGCAACCACTTACACTTTCCTCATTTCATCAGCAGTTGACTTTCCTTTATTTCGCAACTCACAATACAATAACAGCTTTTAATGCAGACAAATAACAGCCAGCCTTGTATGCAAGTAGAAAAAAAAAAAATAAAAATCTCTGATCGCACCGCCACACAAATGAAAGATAAACAAAATCTAGATTGTTTTGTATTTCCATTAAGAAATTATATCCATCAATGCAAATGAAATAATAATAATAATAAAAATCATTTTGCTGGTGTTGAATAATTGAAATTACTTCCCTTTTATTTGTTTGTCGCTCATAAAAATGGCTTTCTTGTTAGTTATATTCATTAAAATTCGCCATTATATCGCGGATCAAATAAGCCGCACCACGTAATCGACGCGGTCCTAAATAGTTCTTCACCTTTTGGATGGCGTATTCGTGACAATGGTTTTAAATCTAGACAAAGGAATCACCCACTGCTCAATTGACCCCAAACGTTTATTTTTGCAGCTAGGAAAATCTGTTTAGACACTTCTAAAATCCTCGCTTTCTTTGTTGTAGCCCGAGACATTAATCGATGAATAATGAATAAGAGTGTATTTTAAATTACTGAAATATTGCAATAAACTTTCTTATTGCATAGATTAATATTCGCCATACATTAGAAACACCATAATAAAAGAATTTCGGATATTAGAAACAGAAGAATTTTTCAATTCTGAAAGATAATAAATGGGGAGGGGGGGGGCGATTTAGGTGATTTCGCAATAACCTAATATATGGGATTGCATATGTCCGTAATAATTCTACTGTGTTAATTTCTTTTGCATAGCATCAGCCTCCTCCATCTTAAAATATCGGATTTAATTGTCGCCAAGCATCGTAGTATGTATAATAGCCAAACTAGTACTTGTCAAATGCTAGCATGGGACTTTGGCTCTTTAGCGCTGCTTTCATATAGCACAGAACTCGTTGTCTCTAAGCTAAAATATGTGCACCAGGTGTCGTCAAGAATTACACTATCGTCAAGAATGATTATGCATTAGTAAAAATGAATTTTAGAGTATCTTTTTTCACATTAAATTGATCATCGCGCTGTAACAGTGTATGTCATTTTTTTTTTTTTTTTTTTTTTTTTTTTACATTTTAATTTCTGAAGATGATTATTATAATAAGAAGATGTAACTTTATTCAAATTATCTTTAATTTGAAGGGAGAATTCGGAGAAATATGTGGATTTAGAAATATTGCTTTGTCAAAAAACACTGATATGCATTATCCATTATTTGTTGCACTTTTGTTAAAAAGAAAATCAAACCGACATCACATTCTTTCATCTTTAGCATTTATCGTATAGAATAGATATTAAAATTAATTCTAAAATTCTTATTAATAGGCAGTTCGAAACGGAATAATAGAGAAAAATATGTTTAGTTGCTTACTAATTTAGTTCAGTTAATAAATTCACTAATTTTATTCTTATTATTAAAAAATCTGAAATTTTTTCAATGAATTCAAAATATAGTGTATCACTTTCCTCTAATATATTCTGATGCTTCGGTACAAAAATTATCAAATAACTAATCGAATAAATTGCTAATTTTGAAAATAGAATATAACGAAAATATATATAAAAAAATTATTTATTGCTATAACTAAAGATAAAAACAATATTTTAACTTTGATCATTTATTAGAAAGCTTTCACTGTATACTTCCATTTAGAAATTAGGTTTCAAAACTTATCTTAAATCTTACAACGAAAGAAATGTTTGTTTGTTTTTTTCAAAATTACATAGAATGTATAATACATAAATTTTATGATTAATAGTGGGAGGGAGATTATTTGCACAGGGAAGAAGAATATCCCAATCATGGCAGTAAGTGTCTATGCGATGAACAGTCATGTTACTATTAAGTAATTTTTAATAAAAAAAAGTTGCAATTTAATTAAATTGTCAGCTTAAGCAGCTTATTGATTTCAAAGTGTTCATTTTCCTTCAGTCGTTCAGGACATCAAAGGCCAGGTCCAAATTACAATAGAATCTCCATTGGCTAATAAGATTGGATTAAAACTTGACGGTTCTATAGGAAATGCCTGCTTCGAGGTTCCCTTTCTTCCTCGACTTCTGAAAGCATAATTCGTTTTATTTTTTACTACAAAAGTTAAATATTTTAACGAAATAAAATAATAAAACATTTTATAAAGGTTCACTTTTAAAATAATAGGTTTTAATAACTAGCATCTATTTTTTTAATTTAAAAACGAATTTGATTAAAATGATAAAAAAAAATGTAGAAAATGTTCTTAACGCAATCTTACATTTCTAACACAAAGTTTGTCTTTATTTATGAGTCAGTCAGTCAACTGTAATAAAATTTAGATTACACTGATCTATAAGCACTTTAACAACAAAGTGTGTGTGTGTGTGTGTGTGTGTGTGTGTGTGTGTGTGTGTGTGTGTGTGTGTGTGTGTGTGTGTGTGTGTGTGTGTGTGTGTGTGTGTGTGTGTGTGTGTGTGTGTGTGTGTGTGTGTGTGTGTGTGTGTGTGTGTGTGTGTGTGTGTGTGCGTGCGTGCGTGCGAGCGAGCGCTCGCGACCGGTAGCTACCAAATCCCATTTATGCTTTGAATGTTGGGAATATGACCTGAAGGGATTTCTTTAAATTTCAATTAATTAAAAAATTAAGCTGAATTTTGGCGACTTGCTGCGATGTAACCTGAAAGTATTATTGCACTAAATTGATTTTTACGCTCATCAAAATTTAAAAAGTGTCTTTTTATTGAAGTCAATTTAATATTCTTGAATATTTTTTTCTGAATTTTGACAATTTAAGTTAAAAATATTTTTTATCTAAATTCTGAAATTTAAGGCATTTTCATTGTTTCATTAAACATTTGAAGGTGGCATTTTCTACCATTATTGTAAGCAAGAAAGAAGGACTCTGTTTAATATCTAGGTAGTTTACAAAGCGAATAACAAAATGTGAATTTATAATGCTACGAAATTTTGAGAATAGATGAACCAGATAAACATTAATTTAAAAGTCAATTTGAAATCTTTTAAGTTGTAAATTCTACTTGAAATTCAATGATGCATCCATTTACATTTGCTTTTTGACTTATGGTATTAATTTATTTTCAATATCTTAAAAAATTTACCACCTCCATAGTGCTTTCATACCTACTAAATAAGTGCTGCCATAACAAAAAAAATGAATGTAGTTAATAAATCTAAAATAAATTTAACTTCGATAATGTTTTAAATCCGTAATATTTGTTGCTAGAACATATAAATGTCATGCACAGTGCAATTGTTTCTATTGCAACTAGCGAATTTTCTATAATATTAATTCAAAACGTACTTTTCTTTAATTATGACAGTAAAAGTGTGACAGTTGTATTGATGAAATATTGCATCAGACTTGGTTACTACTAGTCATTATGTAAATACATCCAATCACTTTCTCGTGACTACTTAACCACTGGCGAAATTCATTGTTTACCTTGAAACATTTATAGCAGATAGTCAAATTGTATGGAAACCGTATGTCCATGGTAAGGCGCCAAAGGTACGTAACAAATATTGCAAACGTATCCAGAATATGCGGAAATTCGAACATTGTGTTGCGCATTGAAAGGATAATAGAAGTAAGCAATATGAAGGAATGCGACCAATCCATAGCAGATATGTTGGCAAAAATCCTGGGGTATTTCTGCGGTTTAATTTCGCCAGAAGGAAATGAGAAAAATGAACAGCTGTTTTTACAACAACTGTTTCTGCAGATGCGGAGTCTCTCTAAGACTCTGCAATAGCTTTGATCTTCCCGAATTGTAAAGGTATCTTGTAAAGGTATTGATAGTTTCTTAGAGTATATACGCAACTTGTATCAAAGACTTTCAAACAAGGGATATGCATAAGCCAAGCAGCTGTTTTTACACCAAATGTTTTGGCACTCAGATTATATTTTACAGAAAAATGGACAATACCTTTAATCTTTTTATATTCAACTGCAATGTCTCAAATTTTCAATGGAATAACAATCTATAATAGAACCTTGATTATCCGAGCCTCTATCAATCGTGATCTTTATTAATCGACCAGTTAACAGAAAATCAGACAGTGTTTTTTAAATTTTTTTTAAAAGAAAACCAACGAATTTTTCATAAAAAGATATTAAAGTTGTCATTGGATTCTCCAAATGTAAAGGCTTATAAAATCGGGAGATGGTGATAAAATAATAAAATAAATAATTTAGAAAAAATAAACCAGATCCATTCTTGAGCGGTTCGTTAGCGATGCCAGCAAATTTCAGGCAATATCATGACAAGTGGTACTATAAAGGTGTCAAAAATATTTCATGTTTGTTGAGCGGGTGAAAACATTATTCTTTTAAATAATAAAGGGAAAGTGGAAAGGAAACAGCGGCAATCTATAACATTAGCATAATTCATTTTTTTTAAAAATTTCGTAACAAATAAAATAGTTTGAGAAATTGTTAATGCATGGTAACAGATGCTACCTTATTTTTCTAATTTCAAATAAACAGTTTTGAAAAACCAAGTCCAAAGTCACCATTTAAAATTTTGTTTCTATTTATCAAGTTTCCGATTATTTAAATTTCAATTAATGAACTCAAATGATTGATTAATCTAATAATACTGACAGTTTCTTTGTTTATAACTTCATAAAAATATCAAACAATTCTAGTGCTTTATTGATGAATGTCTAATGCTCTAAATATCGGAAAAAAGGGTTTGATATTAAACCTTCAAAAGAAATGAAAAATTTAATAGTTATGTCTGCAACTACTCTTTTCGCAAATAAAAATATCTATCAATAGATCACAAAATGGCGAAAGCAGTTTATTGTTATCAATCATATTACGTCAGGATTTTCATTATTTATATTCAATTGCAAAGTAACAAAATCAGATGCAAAGTCTTATAAAGGTGTCTCTAAACTACTTTATTTATGTAAATTGGGTAAAAAAAAATAATCAAATATCTACAAATAAAAATTCATTCTTAGTTAACAATATGGAAATCTTTTTGCCGTATATTTCAAAGTATAGCTGGGAACAAATATTAATTAAAATTTAATTAATTAAGAATAATTAATAAGACTATAAAAATACATAAAATTTTATTTCAACAATAAGATCTATTTTTGAAAATTATTCAAAAATTAGTTTCTTCAGGTCATTTTTAATTAGATAAAAAAATATATAAAAAAATCGGTGAAACTAAATTTTATTAATAAACCACAATATTAAAGTGAAATTTAAAAGCTCAATATTTTAAATTCAAAATGAATCAATTATTTTTCCAACCTAAGCTCTTATTTGAAATGTTACATTAAGTACTACTTTTCCTGAATAAAATTCCATTAAAATCATTTCTCTTGGGGAAAATCGGATTTAATTAAAAGTTCAAAAGCTAATTAGAAGCTCATAAATACATGCAGGTATTCATGCAGAATTCAGTAGATAAATGTTAATGTTATTCATTCCCAAAATACAAATATTCAGGAAATCTTCCGTTTTATCCATTGGTCATGATTCAATTAATCTCCATCTATTTTATTCAAAGAGAAGTACTAATTCAGCTTAAATGAGTTCTATAAATGTTCTGTGACATCAAATTCAATATTTCATTGTTTTCGATTATCATTGCAACATTAATGTCGGTAAAGTTTTGCAGCATTTTTTAAATGTATATAATTTTTTCGGTAAAATCAAAGAAAAAAAATTGATATATTTAGAAACTTAAGGTTTAAATTGTTTATAACATTAAATATCAAACTATTTTTAATGTAAAGTTTTGTTTTTAAAAATTTTCTTTAAGTTCCATTTGTGAATTCATTCTTAAATTGTATTCATAGATGTCCTATAAAAAATAATAAAGTGTAACGGAAGAAAAAGCGTTTTGTTTTTTAAGACATAGGAAATTTTTGCATTTTTCAGAGATATTTGTGTTACTTATACAATAAAATTAATACATTTTAAGTTATGTTTAAAGTAAAGACATGGTTACGGAAAAGAAACGTTCTGTAGTTTATCAAAAATTAGAATAATTTTGTAGGCATTGAGATGACTTGATCATGTCTATTAATATATTTCTCTAAGCTGTTTTTAAAATTTAGCATGTTTAGAGTTTCTTAATTGTACGAAATTTAAAAGGTCAGAAGCCATCAGTTATCTATTTGTAAGAACATATTTGAGAATTTTTTCTAAAACTGTTGACAAATATTGGAGCAAAATGGTAAACAATGATATATTTAAAATAAATATATTTAACTACTAACCACTTTTGACGGTTTCTTAGTTCGGCAGGAATATTGGTTGTATTTAATCTCAAAATAACAAATAATACCTCCAAGAAAGTATTTTTAAGATTCAAATTGTAATACACATTAAAGTCGTGTTATTTTAATAATTTCTTTTTATTGCATGCATGGATTTTCCTTATGGAGTTGAGTCATATGATAGCATAATTCCATTGAAAAATATATTTTAAATTGCACGTTGCCTTTAACAGTAGTTTAATTTCACTTTTTAATTCCTCATATAAACCGTTCAGATAATTAATAGAAAGGATGTTTCTTAACATTTGACAATGGAAGAAAAATACGCAATTAAATATTTCGATGAAATGACATTCAAATAATTTCATTTCAGCAATGATATATATTTTTGAAACTTATGCAAAAATTAGTTGCTAAAGTCATTTTAATTCAGAAAAATATTGCATGGGAATTAAATTGGTATCACCAGAAAAGCAATAATTCAAATTTTAAAATGATTTTTAAATATGTTTTATCTATTTCTATTTCCAGGTATTAAGATGAAAAATCGCTGAAATCTCACTTAATTTAATTAATAAAAATTCTAATTAACTTTTTTTTAAAAATGACTGAGAATGAATTAAAGTTTTTTTTTATTATTATTATTTTTAATGGAAAATAAGTTTGAATTTATTCACAGCCTCCAAATTTTTTAAAGCCAAATTTGGTTAGTTTAAGTTAAGCCCAAAGTACAAAGACATATTAGGAACTAAAATCTCGCTTAATTTTAATTAATTGAAATTCTAATTAATTACTTTAAAACATGGCATTAAAAATTAAAAATAAATTTATACTTTTTTTGTAAAAAAAATGAAAAATTAATTTGAATTCATTCTCCGCTTCAAAAATTTTTTTTAACCAAATTTAGTAACTTTAGATCAAGCCCAATGTACAAAGACATAATTTTCTTTATTGTCATTAGAAATAGATATAGAAATAGACACCATAAACTTTGCCTGCATCTAAAAAGAGAAAGAAAGGCGCGAAATTGAATTACATTCTCATACCATAATACAGATCCTGAGGTATCTTTGCGGTTTTACTTTGCCAGAAGTGTTGAACAGCTGTTTTGCGGCAACTGTTTTTGCTGACAAAACATGTGCCAGTGAATCGGCAATCGCTTTGATCTTTCCAAAATCTGCTACAATGTAATAAAATTTAAAATGCCTTTCTAAAGTGCCGCTACATTTATTGCTGAAATATTTCGGAAACTGTCAAAATCTTTTTAACAGAGTTTCAGCTTGAGCTTCAAGTTGTAAATTATCCATTTTGTCCTTTAATGGCTAGAATAAGGGCAAGATAGTTCTAGGTAACTCTTTAGTTGGTTTGTCTTTTGAATATCTGTTTAAAGTCAAAAATAGTTTATTTGAAAATATTCTAATCCTTATATATCAGTTTCCCCATAGGATATATAATATATATTTAAGGGGCAAAGCAGCTGTTTCGATAATACTAATAAAATGAGCCAATATGTGTTATTTAATTAAAAGTGGGAGTTTTTTTTTTTTTTTTTTTTGTCTTTTTAGATTAATTGTTTAAATTATCTATATTCAGGAAAATATGAATTCAATTTTTCAATGTATATCATTAGTGTTACATATTAATGTTAAACTCCTGCAGCATGCCACAATGTGCATAATATAATCATAGAAACTTGAAAAAAACTTGAAAATCTCATAAAGCGCTTGACTCAAACATCTTGAAGGTTAAACTAAAATTGTTTCCCGATATATATAATTTTTGTGTAACTTGATTCATATACCAGTTATACTGTATCCAAAATCATAGTCTTGGATGTACACTGAAAAAAATAGCTAAAATTTTGAAGAATTAGCATAACATTGTATATTTGTAGATTTGAATACACCTTGTATATGCTTCCTAAGATATCCTGACGCTAGGTAAATTCAAAATATAAAGCATCTGTAAAATTAAAGCTTGAAAAACCAAATTCAACATGAAGGTGAACAAAAATTCGCTTTCACATAAAAAATATTCATTCTCGTGGCATCAACAAGCCAGTAAAGCAGTGAAAATGTTTTTTTCAGTTATAACAAAATACTAAATTATACATTTAAAATTTAAAAAAAATTCCAAATGCTTTTTTCAAAATATTCATTGTAATATTCAAAATCGATATCTTTTCCAACACATAAAAAAAAAAAGAATTTTATTGAGTAATTGATACTTTGGACCATGCAAGATTCAATTTGTTAACTTTATTTGTAATTTCATTTGCAATATTTATATATTTATATATTTTTCATTATATATTTTATTTTCATTATATATTTCATTTATATATTTTATTTATATATTTATATATTTTTTCTTAACGCTAAAAAACACATTCTGCACGTGATGCCTTTAAGAAAACACAACCAAGTAATAACAGATACAGAATTATTAATTTAAAATTCTTACTTTTAATTATAATCTTTTCCCTCTGTTATTTAACTAAATTCTATGAATACAAGTGTCAGATTGAAATGCTACCAAGAACCAAATAAACCTTGTGGGCCACAAATAAAAGCTTTCAATATTTGCACAAATGTAAGTTTATTTTTAAAAAATCACAATGACATAAAATTTGCTTCTTGATTCTTGGTCTCTCTTTTCTGTTACCATTTTTCCTATTTCATGGGACATCTTGCTCATAGTATCTGTTTTCAAAATTTATCTAAATTGATTATCAATAAAAATAGAACTAACTTTATTTCCTTTTATAAATAAAAGATGCTAAATAACTAAATTTTTCTCAGATCGATACGTATTTCCAAACATGAAAATAACTTCATTGACCGATTTGTGAATGTTTTAAAACTTGACTAGTAAATATTTTTAAATTTTAAAAATTCCAACTTCATTCAATTTTTTCTTCAAATCGGAACATCATGAGATTTTGATTTCCTCGATTTACAGATAGCAAGGAATTTATTCTATATCTGTGAAGAAAATCAAATAAGTATATAAAGAAATAAAACTCATTTTCGTATTGCTTTTAAACATCGTTTTAAATTCAATTCAAAGGTTACTAACTATTAGACATATTTTTTTATTGAATGTCGTTTTCCTTAAAATGTAATAGGAAAGTTGTGGTTCGTTTTAATTAATACCGCATTATTAGAAATTTTATAAACTAAGAAATATTTATTAAAAATGGGATTAAAAACTTCTATATTTATCAAGTCGCACATATATTTGTTGTAGGCATGTGCACACATGTTTGAAACCCTCGTCATAAATGGGACTAACCAAAAAATGAAAATAATTAGTGAGATAATGTAGCATCGATAAATACTTCCAAACATGAAAATAATTTTATTTGTCAATTTTCAAGCGTTTCTAAATCTGACTGCAAATATTGGAAAACAGTCATCTCCCGAAATCATTGAATTTTAACACTGGTATAAAATCCTGATTTAAAACAAGAGAGAGCATCTGCTGAAAGTTGTAGAATTTTTTACAATCTAGTAGATGTTTTCTATCCTCAAAAAAAAAATGCAATTTGCACCTTTTTTAAACTTGAGCTTCTGCAGTTGTATCGGAATTTGGTACAGATTTTTGATGTAAAGACCTGTACATAAAATACATATATATACACGAATTTTCATTTGCATTTTAAGTTACCTTCTCATGTACAGATATGATTCTAAAACAATCTTTTTCTAAGGAAGGTGCAGAAAAGAGGGATTTGTTAAAATCTAGGGACCAAATTTTTGACGATTACATTGCTTTCTCTTTCTATATTTAAAATAACTGAAATTTAAAAATTCATCCGTTAAAAAATAATTAATCGGCAAAGTTCGCCTTATGATTATAGAGTCCATTCAACATTAAATTAATTGATTTTTAATCCTTAAACCTAGGGCATCTTTTTCGTTTCTTTGCATAATGGTGCGTACGCATGAAACTGAAACTTTTCTTTGGTCTTTCATCAAAATGTGCGTTATTCACAACGAACTGCCATTGATCCAAGAGTAAAGAGCTAACAATCAATCATCGTTTGTCAGTCGCCAGTGCGTGTACAAACAATCATGTTTTCGCACAAGGAAAATAATTAAATTCCGTGATATTTCTAAAGAATATCTCAGAAAAAGGATTTTTACACCATTTTACAATCTAAACAATTACCTTTTTTTAATAATATACATTCAACCTGCATTAATTTTTTTACTAATTTTTAAAAATTCTAAATATTTTTTTGTAGTTAGGTTATAACATTTGTCAATGTCTTATTGAAAAATCAAATTAATTTCATTGTTTCAACAAAATGTTTTCCACATTATCTTTGTCATTGTTAAAGCTATGGTTAACAAAGTTTGAAATTGGCAACCAGTTGGTTCGCTAGAGATATTGGTTAGTTTCAGTTAAATCGTTTAGATATAACTTCTTGCCCATGATCAGTCATTAAAGCTGTGTTATGTCTTTATCTTACCTATATTATATTCATTGTGTCCATGAATCTACCTCATGGAGATCAGTCCCATGATAACTTAGTGCTGTTTAAAATGCAAATATTTAATTTAATTTAAAATGCAAATATTTAATTTATTTAAATGCAGTTAGTCTACCTTCTATTTCCCGCGGTACTATAACTTCCCTTTTTTAATTTGTCATATAAACTACACAAATATTAACTAGAATCCTTTTACTTTAACTTTCAATAAAGAATAGAAAATTTTCGATTAAAAACTCCCTGTAACAATGAAAATGGTTTGAATTTCATGATATCAATGTAATCTATTGTTCAAAATTAGATTTCTTTTAAAAAAAGTATTATTTTCTTAATTTCCAAAATTCAGGAAAAATTTGAACGGCTATGAAAATGGTATCATTAAAAAGACAATTTTTTAAATTTTGAAAATACTTAAAATTTATTTTGGGGCAAAATATTTTTGGAAATTATCACATAAAACTCAAATTTTATGTGATATTTTCACAAAATTTTAATTAATTTTTAGTTAGTTAAAATTTTGATTAAAATTTCAAAAAAATGAAGTGCATATTTCCTCTTTCTAAAGTTGTAGATTAAACAGTCTGGCCTGTAGAGAGTTAACGCATACACACACAAACACATCTTTATTATTAGTAAAGATTAACAGTATAATCTCCAAAGAAGATTTTTACTAATTCCTAGTTCGATCTTATGCATTTTCCAAAATATTTTACGCAACTCAAGCGCAATAAATGAAGTTCATATTTTGCGTTCAATAAATTTCAGTTCATAAGGTAAGTTTAGAGAAATTTCGAAAACAACTTCAAATTGATACATTTTATAATGTGATAACAGGCATCTGCTTTTAATATTGTTTTCTAATTACAGAATTTAGGTTTTTTTTAATTTTGCAATAGTTGAAAACAGGGCTTCTATTCTTTTAGAATTCTAATTAAGAAATAAAATGAAAAGAAACTTTTATAGGTATCAGAAATTTATTACTTATAACATTCTAAGTTTCCTCTTTTTAAAGAGTATTTGAAATATTTTTCTAATTATAAAAATTTTCATCGTTGTCATTTCGTTTAATTTTTTTTAAAAGCACCATATTGTTCTTTTATTTCTTTTATCTGTTAATGTACATAATTTGCAAATTTTTGCTTTTAAATTAGAGAATTTTCATTTTTTTTAAAAAAAATCTTTATCAATATGCAAAGTTTGAGTAAATATTAATATGGAAGACTCAAGGCTAAATATTTTAGTAACTAAATGAACTGTCATTTCTTTGCAATGTTGCGATAGTATCACTCTCTAAATTGCACAAATTATTTTGGGATTTCTATACTGCCTGCGTCCCAAATACTACATATAACAGTTTCGAAAAATATCATATAAATATCTTACTATTTCATTTGAGGTTTTCATTAATAAGAAAACTTATCTTTGAATATTTTCAGTTTTCACTGGCTTTCTGTACTTTACTGCACTTCATATAAGAGAAAGTAAAAAAAAAAAAAAAAAAAAAAAATCAAGAGGCACTAGTCTAAATATATCTAGGAATAGAAAGAAAATTAACATAGAAATTTTTCAATTCAGATACTCTATAAAAAATATTTTAATGCGTAATTTTCAGTATTTTTCGGTATTGCCATGAAGCTAAAATCCACAAGCATCAAATATATGTTTTTCTTCCATTGTTGAAAGCTAAGAAATGACAGTTATTTTTTTAAATCTTTTAATTCCTTTTCTAATCAAATTTTAGTGTTCTAAACTTGATTTGAAACCTACATTGCCCCAAATAAAATAATTTCTGAACATCTCACTGAATTCTCTGAACTCCTAACCAATACATATTAGTTTTAAAATTTACACATTTGAAAATCAAAAGGCATCATTCAAAATTCAACGAAAAATGCATTAAAATTAAAAATAACACATCAAAAATTTATGCTCAAATACTTTATAAAAAATAATAACAATCCAAATCCTTTGAGTTCATGTCAGGTCACATTCTAAGACAAAACCAAAGAAAAAAATACGAGCCATCAGCCCCAAGCGTCCATCATATCTACTTCAATTATATTTTAAGATGGTCATTTATCGGCCCCAAATTCAATTAATTCGACCTCCCTATCAAGTTCAGAACATACAAAAAACAAGATCGATTCTAAAGTGGATTCAAGCTCATCATTATAAATTTGTTTCGCATATGTCCAAGCAGAAATTAGAAAAACCAATAATATTATTAATAGTAAAACCCGTAAAGGGCGGTTACTGTTGGTCAGACAGGTGTAGAAAGGTGATCTTTTACGCGTGCCGTGAAGTCCAGTCCTTACGCCAGATCAAAGAAGCCGCCCTGGCTACTCAGATTGTAATTAGCCTTCATTTGACGCAACTTCAAAGGTGCCGCATTCAATCAGACATACTGAATAGCTACAAGGGAAGGTAAGGTCTCAATTGAGAAGGTTCGGCGCCACACCGGCTTATTGCAAGGGATTGCATATTGCCATCGGTACTTATAACTAAAATCCAAGATATCGTAAACAAATTAAGAACTTTAAAGTAACCGTATCGTAAACAGATTGGAAATTATTCTTGATAGGTTTAATAATTAATCCATTGAGCCTGGATGTTTTTCTGGTTTAATATTTTTAATATGTATAGAAGATGACCGCTTTGGTTCTTTAAAAGCCATATAGCATCTTTCTATTTTTAATATTATATACCAAAAATAATAAAATAAATTCGTACAGATTACGTATTTCAAGAATGATTGCGACCGCTTTAAAAAAAATCTGTAAATCGACACAGAATAAACTTTAGAATAATTTCAGAAGACTGAAAATATTAGAGTGATACATATACAAACACACAAATTTTCAAATAACTTTATTAGATAAGCAAAAAAAAAAAAAAAAAAAACTCTTAAAACATTTTAAAATTAAATACATACTTCATTGCCTCATTAAACAAAATTTCTTACCTTTTGGTTTCTCAGCTATTTTTCAATTAATTTCTAAGGTTATATCTTGCTTTTTCATGTTTTGTGAGATTTAAATTTTGAAATTTTTGTATCCATATAAAAATAGCCGCCTTTGGTGACCATCTTGTATTATTAGTTTCCCTGGGTGTTAAGTTATTAATATGCAATGGATTTATTCAACACTTCAATGAAATAATGATGGTTTCTATGAATATTTAATAAGACTGGAAGATATGAATTTAATGGATTCAATCTATTACAAATTATCGTATGTGTAGATTTTTTTTAAAAAAATGCATATACTATGAAATAAAAGCGGAAAGAAAAATCTTACTTTGGAATTAAAGCTCTAAGAATATAATTTTTTATCTTAATTTTAATATTTGCAAAAGCACGTGAGTGGGTGAATTTATGGATCAACGAAATTAACCTGAATTTCAACATAAAATAAAAAACATCATAAAATAAACATAAAATAAAAAATTGTTACAGATTGTATATCAGATTAGATTTTAAAACTTGTTAGAATGAAAAATTATACTAAGATGAAATCCATATTATTAAAAAGATAATTTTTTTAATTGTTAAGATAGAGTAAAAACCATTTTTATGTAGATATAGCTGAAAAACATTTAAAAAAAAAATATTTTACTTAACTTTCTAACTTTGAACTGTTGGCTAACTAACCTTGAGCTTTTATCTTATCGTGAAGAACACATATGCCAAATTTCAATGTGCGTACGCGTTTCTCTGTGTATATATATATATATATATATATATATATATATATATATATATATATATATATATATATATATATATATATATATATATATATATATATATATATATATATATATATATATATATATATATATATATATATATATATATATAATAAAGACTTTTCGCTGATTACTTAATAATTAAATTAATTACAGTAGACTCCCGATTATCCGCGGAGCGGATTATCCACGCCTGCCGCACTAAGGTTTTTTTTTTTTTTTTTTTTTTTTTTTGCTTTCAAGCAAAAAGAAAATGCTTCCAAAGCAAGAAGCATTGACGGATTTCTTCAGACACAAATGACGGATTTCTTCAAAAAGTTTTACAGTTATGCTTTTGTAATTACATAATACATTACATTATTAAAACAGTACATATGTATTAATTTTTCTGTGTATCCTTGACGCCTCTCGTAAGTACAAAGAACTTTTCTGTTTTCATTAACAAAATGCATTTTAGGTTAGTTTTGAGTGATATACTAAAATATTAAGCATTAGTTAAGCATTTCCTACTGTTTATTTTACGTTTTATTGTACATAAAACGATTTTTTCAAAGTTGGAATGACTGTTTTCTCTTTTGCTATACCCGTTTTTAGCTTTTTTCGGATTATCCGCGATTTCTGCTATCCGCTGCGGCCGCGCCACCCAATTCCGCGGATAATCGGAAGTGTACTGTACTTCAATTGTTGATTTTATTATATATATTAAATCACAAGTATACACATTAACAAGTTTTATGAAAGCGCAATTGAAAAATGACTCATAGAATGTGAAAAGAATTAGGAAGTTTTCTGATTATTTAATAATTTATTCCTTTCTAATATTCGCATTCTGGCCACACAGGTTTTGTAGTCTTCAAAAGGTGTAAAATTTATTTTTGTGCAGTGATATTTTTAAAACTTATTGCTGGAAAAAAAACTCGTGAAATTTAGCTCAATTTTTAATTTATTAAAATTAGATTACTATATCAAAAAAATCGCACGTTCCTACCTTCCAAGTTATATATATGCCAATTTTAGTAGCTACGGGTCAAACAATCTGTTGTAGAGCGGCAACACCCACACAGAGATATTCACTTTATTAATAGTATAGATGAAATAAATATGATATTATTTTGGTTTCAAATCACCTTTTAAGAATGGCGGTTCCTTAAAGAGTGGTTCGAAATGTATTGTGAAACCCTTACCTAGTTTCTGGGCCACTGCCCCACAGTGAGACTCTATATGAATAGCCTTAGATAATAGAGATTCCAATGCATTTCTTGTTGTAACAGGTGCTTGTTCAACTCATAGAAAAGAGCGGCATAATACAATATAGTGTGCAAAGCCCTTTTGAAACTATTTAAGGGACCAAGCCTTAGTAAATCCTCTTAGGCATGGTTAAAAGCTATGAACTACTGGCAAGTTCCTTGGTGTTTCTTAGGGGATATACTTACAAGTAACAATTAGCTTTTACAATCCCCCGCGCGTGCTGATTTCCTTTGAACTAGCCGCCGATAATAGGCCGATTTCAGCAGCCGTCAGGCTGACTGAAAGTCTTTTTCTTCAGGTTAGCCGATACAGCTGGATCGGTACTTGTGGTTGGTTTGAAGTTTTCGCACCGGCGCCGCTGTTACAGTCCTTTATTGTTTAGTTTATATCCTTTTAATTCTATAACCTTTTTTTGGTTAGGCATTATATTATATAGGATGGCTCTAAAAGATACAAAAATGCTGCAATTGCTGTAATAACATTTTTAAATAGTAACAATATAGAAACGAAATTATTCATTTGCTTGTTAAATTTTCATATGCACTGTTTCAAAGTTAATATCACGTTGCAAATTCAAAAATATTAAAAGCAACAATTTATTTGATAGATCAGAAGCTAGATATTTAGGAGTTAAATTACCTCAATTTATCAAAAAATTCATTTACGAATTCCTACCGAATTATGACAAAATGAATTTTAGAATGCAGAATCAATGATAAAAATCCAGTTAAAAATTTACTTGCATCTTTCGTAAATTTTGTTAAATTTTGATAAATCCTTATTATAATTATGAGGTTCTTAATTTAAGTTTAATCCTGATAGAGATTCTGTTAAAAACCTTGCTTACTCTATATCTTTCCCACTTATCCATCCTGGATATGGTATGATTTGATGAATTTCTCTCAATCTCTCTGATGAGATGAATTTTAAGATGATTATTATCCTTCTTGGATATGGTATGATTTAATGAATTTCTCTCAATATCTCTGATCAGACGAATTTTAAGATGATTATTATCCTTCTTGGACATGATATGATTTGATGAGTTTCTTTCAATTTCTCTGATGAGACGAATTTTAAGATAACTATTATCCTTCTTGGATATGGTATGATTTGATGAATTTCTCTCAATTTCTGGTGAGAAGATGATTGTTGATTAAATCCATAGTAAAGATTCTACAACTTTTTTTTTATTACAATACTATCTCTTCCTTGAATTTTGGTAAAGCGATCAGCTTTTATTGATAAAATCATTTATTACTATTAATTGAAATAATCCAAGAAAATGTTTATTTTGTTCAATAATTTTTACTAGCCTTCTTCATTAACTCAGTTTTTCATGGGTCCTATAAAAGGCTTCTTAGGAAAGTATAATTATTAATTCCTGGAATTTAATCCTCTTGCCTCAGTATATAGAAAAAGAAAACAAACTCTTCCTGTTTATCCATTCGGATATAAACACGATTCTGCAAAATTTCAACTAGCTAAATAATGAAATTTAACATATTAATTTGAGATATTATCAAAATTACATCAAATCTGCATTTATATTATTTTATTTAAGTTTTGTAATTGAAATCTTTCAATTATTCAAGAAAGAGTTCAATTTAGTAATTGAAATCTTTCAATTATTCAAGAAAGAGTTCAATTTAGTAATTGAAATCTTTCAAATCTTTCGATCAATATGATGGCGTATGTTCTCATGATGTATTATAAAATTAGCAATTTGCTTCATTTTAAAGGTATTTAATTGTGTCCTAAAGCATTGCGTCTAAAAAGAAGAGAGGTTATTCAGATTAAGTGAAAAGTCATTCCATCGGAAAAGATATAAAATCCCCTGTTTTTAGTCATGACATTAAATTAAATATACAAAAAAGGAAAATAGTAATTCTCATTATTAGGGGAATATAAGATGTTATTTTGAATTTAAGATTTCATATCTACAGAGACAAAAAAAAAAAATGCTTATATCATCACATGAACTAATATTTTTTTAAACCTTCTAATAATAATAAAAAAAAATGTTTTCATCTTTAATTTTTTTGGTTTAATACGTAGTCAAAAAAAAAACACCCAAAAAAACGATATTTTTTCTTTATTTATCTTATTAACCTCTAACACACAGTCATCTTCGAATTATAAATATTCCACTTCAGAAACTTTCTAGCATGAGTTTCACGTTTAAATAACAATTAGTAACAATTTTTTTTTACATATTTATAACTTTTTTTATTCTAAATGGCAATGGAGGAAAACTTTTTAAGAACTTTTTTTGTGTGTACGTTTTTGAAAATGCTACTTTAAAAACACTACATGCGCGATTTTTTTTTTTTTTTTTTTTTTTTTATAAAGAGCGAAAAAAAAATTTAGGTAATTTTTTTTACTTTTCGTCGATTTTTTTTTTGATAACAAGTTTTTAATGACTTTAAACTTTGTTTATTTCATTGGCTACGAAACCAGAAAAATGCCATCAAGTTACATTAAAATTCATTATGATGCTTGAATTATTTAAACCCGTTTCAAGAAAAATCATTAAGGAGCTATTTTAAGGAGTCTTTTTTTTTTAATGTAACTCGCATATTTATGTTAAAAATTGAACAAAATATTTGAGATTTTACTTTCTCATACATATGAAGAATACAATAAGAAAATATTGTAATTAAAAAAACTGATCTTGAGATTTTGATAAATAACCATATTCTAGTTCTTCTTGAATCTCTTGAATGGATTTATATCAATCTACCAGTGGACACTTTCGTATGTTTATATTTCATGCAATTCTGCATTTCTTATTTCCGGACTGATTTTAAATTGCTGCAGTTTTGTCAGGATCTTTGTATTCTCTCAAACCAAATCTAATTAATGCAGCATGCTAAATTGGGTTTCTAATATTCACATTTGAGTATAAAAATATTTCTCTCAGCATAGTCCTCAGTTTGGATATTTGTTTTGAATAATAATAAGCAGATTGGTAATAGCAAAAAATTTTGTTAAATTATTCTAATTTGACAGTGGGAACTTAAATTATATGATTTATCCTTTGAAATCGTTTACTAATTTTAATTCTAATATTAAAAAATGCGCGATATATTTTTGTCAATGAAAAAGACAAAAGCTATACATTATTTTTGGACCCTTGGATAATTTTTGTAGCCTTTTTTGTTAAAAGCGACATTGATAGAGGTCTTTCGGAACCCTCGAGGGGGAAGGATATACTTTTTTTTTTTTCTATCTCACTCCAAGTCTGCTAGTAAGATAACCCAAGTCTTATAAGTATTGAATAGGCGAGGGGACATTATGTCTGTGAACAACGGGAAAAAACTTGCCAAGCCAGAAAATTTCTTGCTTGACATTGGCGTACAATAGTTACAAAATATTTTTTGGGTTATAAATATTTTTTTGCATTTTTACTGAATCTATCGTGTCATCCCAGGCGAGTAAAAAACTCGCCAAGGCGATTAATCCTTGGCATGCTATTAATAGTATCCGAAAATCGAATTTGTGCTTTAGACATGTTTTTCTTAATCGATTGAGACAAAGATTTGACTCAAAACTGCACTAGTAATCACAAAACCCCATACCAAATTTGATATATTTAAGCCATTGCGTTTTTGAATTAACAGTGAAAATGTGTCTGAAAGTACAGACCGAGAAGCAATCAACCTGTTCTTGATTTTTTTCCTAAAATTTTGACAGTTGTCTATACTGTAGATGTTAAATCTTGGCTCCTAATTTTATCTGTTTAGCTCTCTTCGTTTTGTAATTATCGTGTTAAATTATATTCGAAGAGCCAGACAGACTTCCTCTGAACAGATTTTACTCAAAATTTTAGAAAATGCAAATTTGGTTTAAAGACCGTATGCCAAATTTCAACCGTTTAACTCAAAGCATTTTTTTTAGTTATCTTTGTCATAGACGGACAGACATTTTCCAAAAATTTGTTTTTCGAATTCAGGGAGGTATAAAACGTGGAAATTCATCAAAATCTTGAGTTCGAATTTCTTTTTGACGATTATTATACTTTTTCTATATTATATAAACGAGAAAATAAAAAAAAAAAATGAAATTATTAGACGAGGGAAATTTGATATTCGTGACTTAAATTAGAATTGCAAATATGAAATGGACTTCATAGAAATATCTGTCTGTTCATTCATAGAATAGAAACTCTGTCTGTAGTTCGTAGAATAGAAACTTTGTCTGTTCATTCATTCTCATGTAAAAATATTTCCGCAAAAATACAACTAACTAAATAATGAAATTTCAGATATTGTTGTTGATTTATTTATTAAAATTGTTTTAAATCTGCATTTATATTTTATTTAAGTTAAGTAATTGAAATCTTCTCAAATTTCGAACTAAATTCATCAAAACTGTAAGTGTGTTTCAAACAATTTTTTCGTTCATTTGTGAATAAAAGCAAAACTATTAAGCAACAAGTAACATATATGGAATTTCATAAATGGTCTAGAGACAAATTATATAAATTTATGCAAAATTGAGGAACCAATTAGTCAAAGACAAAAAGCCTAAAATGCATATATATATATATATATATATTATTATAAGGCTAAGTTAAGAAGATATAATACTTTAAATAATTGAACCGAAATTCAATTCTATAGGAAATCTGTCTCTGCATTTATTCGCTTGAGAACTCAATACCTCAAAAATACAAGCATCAAATAATGAAACTTGGGATAGTGTTATTATCTTGACAAAAATTGCAGTTCTGCGTCAAATTTTGAATAAGTCAAAAGTTTAATTGTATTTCAGTCACCTTTCGCTCATTTATGAATGCCATAATTTTATCAAACAGCAAGTAAAAATGCATGAAATTAAAAAAAAAAAAAGTCTGGAGACAAAAATAGTAGGTCTATTCCAAATTTCAGAACCAGTTGGTCAAAGAGGGAATACTAAAAGGAAATACAATCTTTTTATTTATTTATTTATTTTTTTCATTATATGGCAAAAATAACACTTTAAGTAATTGAAAGAGCCAACGGGGAAACATTCCATCGGGTTAATCTACTGATTTAAAATTAAAATTAATTTTCGTCGGATGGCTTTTGCATAGTCGAAATTATCTTAAGTCATAAATCTTTAAGCCAAAAAAAGACAAGAATGATTGTGGCTCCATTTTAAAAATCGCGAAAACCTTGAAGTATAAAAAATAAAATAAAAAATAAAACTTTTAAACTTCTAATTCCAAATATAGACGCATTTTAATATCTTATGACTGAATCGTCCATCTTCGTTTTATTTTTAAAATCTTACAGCAGAAGTATTATCACAAAAAATGTACATGATAATGTCACCACCAACAAGAAAAAAAATTAAGTAAACAAAAAATTAAAGATGTTGTAAAATATGCTTAAAAATATTTTTTGTAAATGAGTTAAAATTGGGAAAAATAAACGTACGGAAACAAAAATCGGTATTACTACGAAGATTACTTTTGAATCTTAAAATAATGTAAAAAGGCTTTTTCGCCGTTAAGTTCACTGAAATTATTAAATAATAACATTAAAATTTTATTAATTTATCATTAAAAGTTTGAATAAAATTTTAAAACCCTCATTTAATAAGCGCTTATTAATTCAAAAAACTTTTTTAATTGCATAATAAATTTTGTTACTCAAAATGCTATTAGGTACCCTTTACATATATTTAGATATATTCATTACATTTTGTTAGGAAGCCTAATGGTAACTATCTATTATTCAAAAAAAAAAATAATAATTTGAAGAGTGAAGTATATTTGAGAACTAAAAAGTAAAATTCACTGCTTTGCAGATATCAAAGAAATGCAAAATAAAATTTAATCATATTGGCACTTTATAGGCAAATTATTTAAAATACGTTACTTTAATTGAAGAAAAATGCTATGTATCATAAAAACTACTAATAAAAAATTAAATAAAATTTTAATAAATAGTGCTAATTTGGCATTTAACAGCAGTTTTGACTAATATTTGGAAAATACTTTTGTTGATTGTATTTCAACGAAATCATTCTTTTAAATGGTTAAAATAAACTTCTTTTTAAATTTTGTAATATATTATTCTACACAAATTTCTAAAAGTGCATTCCTTTTTTCATGTTGAAATAATGAAAATCTCAGCTTCAAATATATGAAGATTTTAATTTAAAAAGTAATGAGTGTCACATACCTTATTACTATAATTTCCTTGAATCAGCTTTAAAGATCCTCGATCTTATTAGAAATTCCAATAAAATTGTATTTTTGTAAAACATAAATGAAGTTCCATTATTTCCGATTTATCCGCGTATTTAAATTAAAACTACGCATCGTAGTACATAATTTATAATAAAAAAATTTCCTTATTAAACAGAAATATGTAATAATGAACCAATTCCAAACTAGTTCGCATTGAAATACAATAAAACATCACCAAAAATATTCTGCTTCAATAATTTTCAAAAATTTTACTACATTTCAAGCTCTCCTTTTAACAATTGACTGTAGTTATTTCACAGCAAACTAACTAAACCCTCAAGGTGTTTCTTGTGATATGATGAAACTTAAAGAAGGCAAAATTGAAATAATATAAAATAAAAATAAGGGAGAAAAAATAATGTTAATTATATATATATATATATATATATATATATATATATATATATTTCTTTATACAATTTGATACAAATCCTTTATGCAACTGACTGTAGTTATTTCACAGCAAACTGATTAAATCGCAAAGCGTTTCTTGTGATATGCCGAATATCAAAGAAAGCAAAATTAAAATAATATAAAATAAAGAAATAATATTAATTTGGTATTTATTTGCGGAAGAAAATAATATTATTTTTTGTATTTTTCCCCCATGGCAATGATATCAGTTGATGAACTGTTGACAATAAATATAAAGAAAGAACAGAAAATGGAATAGCTTCAAAAAAAAAAAAAAAAAGAGAAAGAAAGTTTCGAAAAAACGATGCTCTAAAACTTTAAATTAAATAAAATTAATATTCTTTTCCTTGAATTGATTACTTCACAAACAAGAAAGGTAAAACCACTCCTTGAATAAACTGAGAAAATCTTTGACTTCATCAAGAAAACAATTAATTAAAAATGAAAGAAAAAAGTTATCGTTTGATCATTCTAATTTTACTTTTGTGAAGAATGAACTTCAAAAAGTTTAAGAAAATAAAACGTCAGAATTAGAATGCGAGATGCAGGAAATTTAGTTCTAATTCTCAGAATTTTTCTGAAAAAGTGGATACTTTTTAAAAATTTCTCAAAATTCAGCAAATTAAATCAAAGATAAAAAAAAATCTTTAAAAAAACAAGTATTTATTCCTCTTGGATCCTGTTCAGATTTTTATTCCTACACTTATTAAAAATAACATTAATGTGCCCGATAAATCACTAAAATATTAAATAAATTTTTTTGGCATCACATTTTAAAGTTCAATTTCGAGATGTATTGAGTGAGTCTTTCATTGCGATTATGTGTGTGACAAATTCTAAGGCTATAAGGGCATCAGATTTGTCTAAACGCCGCATGCACATACGCATGCGCGCACACAAATATTTCCAGTTATAACTATAAACTAACTTAAACACTTTCCAGTCGTAAACTCGAAATATATGTAAAATGTTATAATTGCCGATCCCATAATTGCATCCGTTTATAAGTATGCCATTGCAATTATATTTCTACTTTTCACCACAGAAATATAAATCTAAATCTAAAGTTATTATTTGAAAAACGCATTTATAGATTCGAGTTAATTATGCATCAGTTATCTTTACTTACTATTACATTATTTCTATAAAAATAAATGAAAATGTAATTCCAAAAGACTATGAATGAAAAAAAATCATAAAAATTTTTCGGAACTACCCTGTCATTGTGGCGTACACAAGGACCTTAATCTGATTATAAGTTCAAAGAAAATTTACAGAATGCTTGGTTTCCCCTTTAGGTATAATGCTGGAGCATTTATAAATAGAAATGCCGAAATGGTAAGCCGATTTGCTACTTCACTAATTCTTTTTATGGGCGTAAAATACAAAATTTAATCCTTTGTGGCACTGCTAATTCTGAAAAGACCGCCGCACATTGGTCGGAGTAACGCTCACAAGACCTGAAAATTCTTAAATGCCTGTACAAAAGAGGCGGTTTTCTTAAAAGGAAGCTTAATCCGTTTTAAGTACTTCGGAAATAGCGACCGGGAAGGAAATTTTGTAAACTGTTTTTTTGCTAATATTTAAGAGGAGGATGAATTATTACCAGAAAATTTTCATTGCCGTATTTATACATGCTTCTGAAGTATAATTTAATTAATTACATGAGAAATAATTTTTCTGATGAGCAAACTTTAAAGATTTTGTATGCTATTATTAATCTCTCAGATTTTGAGTATTTCAACCTTATTTGATTATACAGCAAAAATAGCTGTCAAACTTTTGAGCAAGTGAAAAATAAGTTCTTCTATTATTTATTTTACAGAACTAATCAATTTTTTTAACGAGATTATTCTTTATTTATCTGTATAAAATTTATAATTTTCATTTTTTGTAATCTAAAAGGGAAATTTATTGTATATAGTATTTCTATAAAATTGTTATTAATGTGACGCGATGTTTCCTGGTGTATCTTTCTTGTAAACTGTTTTTCTTTTCTTCTTTTTTATAATGAAGAAAAGAAAGGCATTCATTATTGATTGCAGTTGCAAGCTAAAATATGTATATTTTAGCATATTTGAGAATTGTTTGTCAAAATCAATCAGTTGTGTATAAAAAAATTCTCACAATATAAATTTTGTAAAGTGTCCAAAAGATTTCCTGAAAAACTTAAGATTTTTAATATGTGCTTTAGTATTTTTAAAATCAGATATGTTTAAAATTTTTAAATTCCTTCTGTGCTTTCTAAAATTTTTTAAATAGAATACTTTCAATTTTTTTTTAATTCTTAAAATGTTTTTGTATGCTTTTGAGACAGAATGTATTCGGTTTTTGAAATCCTGGTGTTCTAATATTTTTTTTAGATTGATTACATTCATTTTTTAAATTCCTAAAGTAATTTTAATGTTTTTAGATCTTTTAAATGTATTTTTATTGTTTTTAATATTTAAATTTCATAATATTTAAATTTTTATTATTCCTTTTAACAATTTTTTTGATTGATTCATACACAAGTCAAATTACTAATACGTTTTGTCTTGTGTGTGTGTGTGTGTGTGTGTGTGTGTGTGTGTGTGTGTGTGTGTGTGTGTGTGTGTGTGTGTGTGTGTGTGTGTGTGTGTGTGTGTGTGTGTGTGTTTATGATCTATTTACTTTTTTATGAGTTTTTATTTAATTCCATTAGTAATGTTATTTTATATAATTTTTTTAATATTAAATATTTTGATGACCTTGATGTCTTCACTATGTTTATTAATGTTTTAAATTAAGATATTTGTAACTTTCAAACTCATAAATTAAAGATGGATATTTTTTGTTCATATTTTTCTGTGATCGACGTATTTGTTTGTGTTTATTTTGTGACTCATTGTTCTGTATTTTGCTCTGTGTTTATTTTGAGCCATATTATATTGATGCTAGATTTGCTGTAATATGCATTTTCAAATAAATAAGCAATATTTGTATATAGATTATTTGTGATAATTAAATTATTTTATGTTCTCCATTAACGTTCCCTTTTGAATAAACGACAGATATTGCTGTAAAACTAAGAGATAGTAAATGAAATTACAAACATCCGTGATAGAGCCTTGACATCTCAACCTAAGGATCCTTGGGTCTGATACTCAATTCCCTCAAAGTTTCGATGTTCTTGAAAACATGGTACTTATTAAAAATTAAATTATTTGAGATTATCAATTATCTCACTGATCTGGGGTGGAAGTTTGGGAAGATAAATTCCGACCCTTAGTCACCCTCATAATCTTAAACCGATTTAAACTTCCTTAAACTTAATAACGTTAAACTAAACAAAATCCAATTGTGCTTCAGTAGACCTTTCATAACAGTTCGTAAAATTTCGAGCCGATATCATACAACAATTAAAGAGAATTGTATATGTTTATTATACCTTCACTCATATTTGAACGCCAACATGATTTTGTTATGAACTGAATATAAGAGATGTTTAATAAAACGGACAATTGACAAATAAACAAATACGGATATATAATATTTTCAAGTGAGCAGTGCATTGTAGTGATTGCCTAAAGGACTCTAAGAAGAAAACTATTACCAACTTTCACTTATTTAAATGCTGCGGAAGTTCCGATGAAAACTTCCACAGACTTCAATATCTACAAAAAAAAAAAAAAAAAAAAAGAAAAGAAACTGAATACTAAGAACAAATATAGCCCGATAAAGATTTATTTCATGTGAAATAATATTAATCTTCATGATATTAATTGTTGTCGACTATGAGTTGTAAATATCATAGACAAGAATGTAAAATTATTTTCGACGAAATATTAAACAGCTTTTTAAAAAATTCCTTTTTTAAAAAATATAAATATATATTTAGTATTTTTAATATAAAATATACTTTATTTTAAAATAAAACATACTGGATTATAAAATGAAAATTCTTCATGCATTTCGCTTTTTTATTTTTAGTTAAAATGAAAATATCAGTTGCAAATTGATTTTTAAAAACCATCAAGACTAAATTTTTTCCTCTGAATTATTAACAATCTTTCAAAAATTTTACTAAACGATGCCGAATTATAATAATAAATGTTCAAAGATATGATATATTTCATTTAATAGGAATCGCAAGATTAAGGATAAGTTTGTCTCGTAATATATTGAAATATGTTTTAATTAATGAAAAGTTAATACTTAATTAATTATATCAAAGCCTGCACTAAACCCTTTTTTAGCGTTTCATAGTGTAATTAGCAATATATATATATATATATATATATATATATATATATATATATATAAACATAAAGAAGTTTTGATTTTTATAGCTTAAAAACTATTTGTGAAATTCTCTTTTATTTATAATGATTGCGTTTAATATTACATTTTTTTTATTAATAATAAAAATAAAAAAGGAAAACCCTTAAGCAAGTAATCAACCGTCTTAAACCATCTTTACTTGACGGTTTATATTTTAATTTAATCGTACATTTTAATAGGAAATATAACATGAAAGCGCTTGCTTTTTAGAAAATCTATTTAATCAAGTGCCTTTGTTTATGTGAGAAAAAATTTTCATTCATGATTGAAGTTAACATAAAAATACCTTTTTTACTATGCTTTGATCTTGACTCAATTAAATAGATTTTCGATTTCTTTAATATTTATGAAACTATAAGACGTTTACATAATTTAATTTATTAAAAAAAGATAACTATCTCAAATAAGATATCACACAAAAATATAATTCTTTACGTCCATGTTCCTTAAAGATATAACTTCAACAAGCACATTTTCTTTTTTCTTTCCTCTGTATCGAAAAATGCTTTTTTTAAAATAAATAATTTAATTAATTTATTTTTTAAAAAAGATAACTATTTCAAACACGACATCACATAAAAATATAATTCTTTGTTCATAGCTATAAAGATGCAGTTTCAAGCAGCGCATTATCTTTTTCTTTCCGCTATATCGAAAAATGCTAAGCTGGAAAAATCACTATCGATACGGCGGTACTTATCAAAGGAAAAAAAATTGTACAGTAGCTTCAAATTCATGAATAAATAAAAGAAAGTAGGGTCTAACTGAATATGAAATCTGCAGCTTCTGCAATGAAATACATCTGCCATCTTTTTACTGCATGCGATGCACGAATCCCTGAGATCCCCGCCTAACCCCCTCCCTCCCTCCTCACCCCTTCTCAAGTTCTTTCTCTTTTGTGAAAGCCCCCGGGCCGGAGTCGGCTCCTTTGATCTGCTTGTCGCCTTCCTCAGGCCTTTGAGGCGAGCTGTTGTTTACTTTTAGGATAAAAAGAACTCAGCACGTGGGTTCTGTATAAAAACTCGATGAGCAGCAAAGCAACCGACACTTCGCACACTCGAATCCAGTCTTCAAGCCACTTAGGTCTTTTTACTCGCTTACTCAATCAGTATCATCAGCACTTGAGTAAGCTGTTGATTCGATAGTTCTTCTCCTGTTTAAAAAGCGGGTTTGAGTGTTACCGGAAACCTTTTCACCAGTCGGCGCTTGATAAAAAAAGAAGAAAATCAATTTCTCATTCTTCGTCGATTAACATCTTCATAAAAAGTGAAGCAGCAGTATCGATCGCCTCATTAACGATTATTTCTGAAGAAAATCTTGATTCGTAACCCACACGTATCTATCGTAGAGATGGCTTTGCTTGCTATACCGTTTCTATTCTGGTTGGCCAGTTCGATTGTCAATCTCCAAGCCAAAGTTGTCCACATGAATTCTTTCAACCTGATAGTAGATCTAGATCGAAATCACTGGGCTGATGTAGCATTCGATTTCATTGCCAACATGTCCTGTAGAGATACTTTTTTGACAACAGAAGAAGATTGCAACCGACTTGTTTCCATCCGGAAATCAGACATGAACTTCTATTCTGCGCCTGTTTCCGGCAACAAATACAGAGCAGTCCTTCCAGATGGTCCTCTCACACGAACGGATGTCCACGATGCTATTCTTGTGATCGATCCTTATCCAGAAGCGAATCTTGGGCATCTTCTCGTAGTTTTCTATGTCGATTTGGGTTGGACGGAATTGCAGTGTAAGGTCAATGGAGGGCAATACACTGGTAAGTTATTACTTTATTATTATTATATATCAAATTCGCTCTAGAATTAATAAAATACGATGGCTTTAAAATTAATTTTTGATTTAAAATTAATTGAAGATATTGTTTATAACATGTTTTAACAGAAAGTAAAATTTGTGAAGAAGGTAAAGTTTCTAATGTGATTTAGAATTAATATAATTTTATTAATAGAATTAATAGAAAGTGGCTTTTCTAATGTGATATAGGATGAATGTAATGTTTTAGATTATAAAATGTAAAGTACTTTATTAGAAATTTCAGGAGGAAAATTATTGAGAATTTTCATTAATACTAATTTGTTAGTTAATAATGAAAGAATTTTGTTGAAATACACCAAAACGTAGTATTTTCATTAAGTTTGAAAATTAGCTCAATTCATAAAAAAATTTACCTAATTATAATGCAGCCATTTTGTTTATTATCTTTAAATGTATCAAAATTTCAACGAGGATTTTAATTGTTCTTAAAACTAAGTTATGAAAATTTTAGTACTAATTAAACAACGTACACAATTTTAGCCCGAGGCACATTTGAATATTTTCTGCAGAGCCATTTTTAACAGTATTTTTAAAACTTTCGGAGAGAGATATTTTACATGTTCCTTATCATTTCAAATTTTTTTTATATAATTTAATATTTTATTAAGTTATCAGCTTAATTTTTTTAAATAATTTTTTGAGTAATTTAATAGTTTATTAATTCTTATATAAATGCTCGATATTAAACAATAATATTCGATATTAAACAAAATTAGCAAAATCTTTTTAATATGTTTAACTATTAAGCTTCTGACTGAGAATTTTGCAATTATGAATTCAAAATTTTGGGGGAAATTTCTGATAGCGGTAACTTCCAATGTAATTTGAGAATTGTTCAAACTCTTTTTTTTTTTTTTTTACTGTTTCAATCATTAATTATAACATTTTATTTGTGATTAATGCTTATTATTATGAAGTGAGAGATTCTTCCTAAAAATTTCTGTAAGTAAGTGGATATACAAATGTATATAAAGATAACAGGAAGTACTTGTTTTTGCAATTGTTGGCTTAATGTAAATAAAAATAACATTTGAATTCAATATTTGTTCTTGGGAATAAATGGTTTTTGTATAAATTAAAACTACAGTAATTTTTTAATGAAATTAAATTGCATTTTTGAGTATTAAATTTGCATGTTTTATTGAAATACAAAAAAAAAATCCTTTGGTCTGTAAAATATGGGATTCAATGACACTTTTTAAAACTTATATGAATTTTTTCAAATTAGGACGTTTAGTAAAGTTTGTTTTGTAAAATTCCTCCGGGTCTGGCTTAATTAATTAGAAAAGATGAACATCATTGTTATGTTTAATATGGCGCAATAATAATTTTGAGTTTCACCGGCAAAGTGTATTAAGAGACCAGAAGAATTTCTTTATTAAATGTAGGATTAGCATACGAACTTTTAAAATTATTTATTTGAGTCTTAACATTCCATTTTATTCTCGAATTGTTAATACATTAATATCTTTTCAAATGATGTTATTGGGGGTAACATTCTCACAACTTGATGCCATGTAAAATCTATCGGGTGCATATATCTATCAGCTAGTGTGACATAGAAGTTTTTTGAAAGGTAAAAGTCTAGGTTTCGTCCTCGTCATTTGATCGAGGTTTAAAAATTGCGAATTTCTTCCCGAAGCCAATTTTCGAGTTCCTAGAATATGCTCTTTAATTTAATTTAACTAGAAATTAAATCAAATACTCAATACAAAATCAAATACAAAAAAAGATTTATTCATATTTTTTTTTTTAAACTGGGATTAAATAGTTTTAAGAAATGGGGAGGTGGACGAGAGAACAGAAATTTAGAATTCTTAAAAATATGGAAAAAAGTTAAAGCATTTTATTTTCTTCCAGAGGCTTACAATATAAGCTTGCATTCATTCACAATTTTGTATGTAACAAACGAAAATTAAGCATCTTTTCCAATTTAAGGAATTTTTAATTTAAAGTATAATATATTTATAAGTAGGTTTATCTAACATCATATAAACTTCAGACGATAAAAAAATTTTGCAATTGAAATTTTCAAAAAAAAGTTGAAATTAAAATATTACATTGCACCACTTATACAATTTATATAAACATGTATATATTTTCTAAAAAATATCTTGTTCGTTATCAAACAATTGCGCATTCATTTTTTTTATCATTTAAAAGAATATCCGGGTCCATTACGAATAAGAGAAGTTTCATCTTATCCACAAATATCATACGCATAATTTTTTTAATAAAAGGGAAAAAAAAATTCACAATAATATGAAAGTGCATTGTTTCGAAATCTGCTTTAATGATTAAAAAGACAACAATTTTATTTTAGGGAAACTGCTCATCGATATCTCTTTAGCATTTAGTATTAATTGTTTTAACGATGCACTCATAAATAAAATTCATAAATTATTTCACAAACCATTTATTACGAAAATTATTGCTTTCAGCAAATATGTTGTTTAGAATCTGTTTTTCATAGTATTTTTTAGTACTGTATTGCATCATCCAATTATCAGGTTAGATAGAAAAATTTTATAAATTTCCAGTACATCCTATTCAATACACACAAATATATCATCAATGCAGAAATTATTTTCTTAATTTGTTTTAAGATTAAGTGTATAAAAAATAATTTCGGAGCGTTTTTTTTTTTTTTTTTTCCAATAGCGCTTTAATTTATATATTAAAATTTTCGCTCTAAATATATTTATGATTTTTTACAAAATATAATATATATATAATAATTTCAACACATAATATAGTAAAATCTTATAAAATGTTAAATGATATTATGATGAGTACATATGTGAAGTAAAGTCAAACTAGTGAAAATCAATACAAAAATTCTGATTTATTGATTTTAAGATTAAGTGTCTGAAGACATGATTTCATAGTGTTTTTTTTTTTCAATAAAGCCCTCGAATTAATATAAATTATTAATATTACACATGCACACACATGTATATATAATTTCACAAACTATAATATATATATATATATATATATATATATAGTATTTTTAAAATATAATAAAATTTGATTTATAAACGGTAAAATAGTATTTATAATAAGTACCTTTGTGATATAAAATCTAATCAGTAATAATTACTATTATTTAATGTCAATGCAGCAATAAATAAATTTTAAATTAGTTTTAAGCGTGTAAAAAGAGCCTTACACGGTTATTATTATTAATTTTTAATAGGCTTTTGGAGTTAATATATTAAAATCCAGAAACTGAAAAAAAAAATCTTTATTTTTTAATGTATAATATATTTTACTTGGAGTTTTGTTTAAGTCTAATCTGTAATTTAGCAATTACAGATAAATTAGAATGTTATAACCGAATTGCTGGAAGCGGAAAACATGCAGTTATCATTCACCTTCGAGGAGTGGTAAAACTAACAATAGAATTTCACCCGAGCCGCAACATCTTCCTCAAAAATTGCACGTGTTTCACCTACCTTTCACTACAAAAGTAACAACGCACAACGTGTGGTTGAACACCTGACCACAAACACCCCGCAAAAAGACTCCACATTCAAAGAAAAGAATTGAGGGGTGGACGCTTCTTTGAAGGAACCGCCTCCCACAGTGTATAAAGCTGACAGATAGATCATTTAACCACTGTTAAAGGGGTTGTTAGATCTGCAAAGTTGAATAGAGCTGAGAAGGGTTCTACAGGTAATACGTCTTCAGAGCAAGTCCTCCCAGTCAATTAAAAAGACAGGTAATCTTTCCGACTCTAGGACACCAACTGGGAAGATTTATGCGATTGTCGGGAAAATGTTACCAAATTAAGAAGTCGGCATCGCACAAGGGAAAGTCCGCGCGCATCCTCTTGTCAAGTTTCGCTTTGTGATTCTTTGTCACAAACAGAGATTATTTATCAAGCAGACAGGACAATGGTTTCCAAATGAAATTGTTTGCACCACACAAGAAAATTCAGGGTTATCCTTTTGTCTGGTCTGGCTTTTTCAGATTTAACAAATGTATTTTGGTGATTCTTTGAAAATGTCGGGCTAGAAGGTATTGGAGGTTTGTAGGACATATATTTAAAAATAATTGAATTATCTTTTACACAAGAATGAAACGGTATCCGCCCTTTTGTCACGTCTTATGCAGGTCTGATAAGTTTGTATGGCGCCGTTCTTTGAAAATTTTGGTTTGGGAATTTGTGGAACATAGTTTGAGAGCAATCATCAAAAGTTCTGATATATGTCTGTATAATTTAAAGTATTAAAAATTAATTTGCCAATTTTTTTACCTTAATAGACTAAAGGTTGTTAGTTAAATTAGGCATTTATTTTATATTTTTTAATTGAGATTTTCTTCTCACTAGGAAAGAGTAATAAACTATAAAAATCATAACAGTAAATTATTGATCATATTATTAAAATAAAAAAGTTGATAATCTTTTTGAAAAAAATTAGCTATCCTTGTATATAATACAGGGTTTTATTTATTTATTTATTTTATAGGCTAAGTGCTGTTAATTTATATAGGCCTTTTTGTTCTTTTCTAAATTCAGATTTTCTTCTCAACAGAAAAGAGCAATAAACTTTAAAAATCATAATAGTAAATTATAAATCATTCATTAAAATAATATATATATATATATATATATATATATAAAATTGGCTTTTTTTTGTTTGTTTGTTTGTAATGCATAGAATAAAAAAATGAAACATTTTTAGAAAAAAAAAATTTTTAGATAAAAAAAAATTACTTAAATATATAATGAAAGACAATGATAAAATAAATAAATGATGAAAAAATTAGTAAGAATTCTTTATCTATTAAACTTAATCTTGACTGTGAAATACTGAAAAAAAAAAGATGTAATATAAAAACTTCAAAATACCTAATTTCAATAAAAAGAAAACTTTGAAGCAATAAATAACTGTTTTATTCAATGACACAGAAAATTACAAAATTTAACTTTCATACAATATCTTAAAAGATTAAAAAAATTAGTTGATTTTCTAAATCATTGTATTGACCAATATAATAATTCTTAAAATAAATAAAAGAACGATTTTTTTAGGCAAATTATAGTAAATGAAATTCTCTGTGGTCATGGCAATTTTTGTCAGTAAATATAATAAATTAGTCTGAATAACGTTTTTATAAGACATTAAGGCATCATAGAATCAGATAAACCTATATATATATATATATATATATATATGTATAGAATTTTGCAACAACAAATTATATTTTATTATTTAAAAAGAAATTAATGTCTGTTCTCTTCTTTTAATTCCAGATGATGGAGCTTGTTTATCCCTTGCTTTAAGAAAAAGATGCCACAATCTTCTGCTGAGGAAATTGAATAGCCATCGTAAAAAGCAATGCGAAATCAATTTCTTTCCTCTGGTGCACTTTGCTAATGAAGAACCTTCGCAACGATCCCAGAAATTAGAGTGCAGGGATTTTATGACTGGTAAGAATCACTTCAATCAGCTATATTTGGGACCATGATTAATCAGTAATAATCTTCGTAACTAGAGTCGCTGAAAACGAAAAATTAAAATATGCATATTTAATGAATTATCGCTGAATAAATATATTAATACATGAATTATCGTTATATCATACATATGTATTGAAAAATAATTTTTGAATTCAATCTTTAGAAAAATAATGGAAGCATTCTGGAACATATGTTTACTGATTAAAAGTATTATTAAAGCTCCATTAATAAATCCTTTTGGTGATAATGATAATAATCGAAGAGTTAAGTTTTCATCTAAATTCTAAATTCTTTGTGACAAATTCCCAAAGAATATCGAAAATTATTGTAGTTTTCTTTCTAATTTTTTAAAGATAATTTTTGTAAGTAAGAAATAGTTGTTAGAATAGTAAAAAAGTTAATTGGAAGAAAAGTAAATATTTTTAAAACCATGAAATCTATTCAAAGGACACAACTGTCTTATTAAAAAAAGTAATTCTGCATCCTTTCTAACTTATGCCTGAAAAACGCACATTGGGTTTCGAAATTGTAGTGCCATAGTGCGTTTGGAGATTATCATGTAAGCATGAACTGAAGATAAGATTGCAAAAAATAATAAATACTAGTAACTAAACAAGCTTCGAAAATGTATTTTTATTTATTTATTTATTATTTAAGGCATCAAATCCAAAGTTTATCTTCATTGTTGCTTTGTATAACGTTATTCTTTAAGGCTTTAATTTACCCATTATTCAGTTTGAAATTCAAAATAATTATTTTTAATGTTCTTATTTAATAATTTTTTTCTATGCAAAGAGTAAGAATTGTTATTGTCGGAAAATTCCAATTCAATATTTTAGCGAAACGCCACGTTTTAGATTTCCGCGAATCCTAAAAACATGTTTTTGAAATTACACCTGTCTATCTGGGAAGAATATAACTCGACAACACTTTGAACTGGAAAAATGAAAATACGGTCTTTACACAAAATTTTGTTGATTTCTATTAAATTTTAAATGAAATCCATTCAAATAAAGTTTCTCCTTCCAACTGTCCAAATATAAGCGAATACAATAACTACAAAAGTTAAAGTGATTGATTGGTAGACAAAATTTAGTACACAAATTTAACATGTAAAGTATAGATATGCATTAACATGAAAAGTAAGCCCAGCAAGATATTTACTGTCTTTTAGTCTATACTTTCACAAGTATATAAACACAATAGCTGAAAAATTCAAATGCTTAAATATATGAAATTTGGTATGTAATTTTATAACTGCAATTGCAATTCTGTGTTAAATTTTAATTCCCTTTTTTTTTTTTTGGTACTTTTGTGTAACCGTATCTCTCCAATTATTCTCCAAAAAATAGTCAAAGATTAAAACCTACTTTACACTTTCGTAATTATTGTTCACCAATTGCTTACATTTAATAGTACAAAAACGCATTTATTAGAAAGGGTGCGAAAAGGTTTTTCTGAAAAGCCCCTTCCACTGGTTTATATCTTGTATTTATATGAAACTGATGGGTAAGACAAGGTTAAGTTATTTGAACATAAAATAACATTAAAAAAATTTTTTACAGTAGCCTTAAAACCAATTTTTATTCCAGGTTTTGCACCTTGTCCCAATCTCCGCCCACGAAACCACACGGACAATTTATTTTGCGATGCATTAGAAGAGAATACTTTGAGATGTAGCACTTCTTCAACTACTGTCGGAATTCGTTGCCGACTCTTTGAGAGATGTGACCATGCTGTTCTCATATCTGGTGGATGGGATCGTTTGACCGACCGACCTTTATACCTAGAAAATATGGTCCGTTTCCATGACATGTTGATGAACAATGGTTTCATACACTCCAATGTCAAAATGTTTTTCTCAAATGGAAACAATGGTATTGACAGTAAGTTAAAATTTATTTAGTATTTTACTCTATCCATCCATTTCGTGTAAAATTATTTTAGAATAATGTTTGTATATTTAGTTGTGAAAATTACTAAAACAGTCAGTAAAAGTTTGGAGTGAACCCATGTTCGAGTAATATATATTTCTGTCCGACCGAATGTATCTTATAACTTTTATAAAACTTTAAACGAGCAATTATTTTGTATATATATATATATATATATATATATATATATATATATATATATATATATATATATATATATATATATATATATATATATATATATATATATATATATATATATATATATATACATGTAATGATATTTTGAACTCTTAATTTTAACCAAATTAATTTACAAAGTTTTATCGTAATTTAGTTAGATAAAATGTCCAAGAGCGTTTTTCCTCATTCCCCTCTGTGTTGTGTGTGTGCTCATCGCTTGTACATATGCCTGCTTCTCCAAAATGAAATAAAACGACGTCACGAAATCCAAAGTCTTTTCACTGTCTTCAAAACTGCATCCTGCTTCACAACATAAAATAATGCTTATATATATATATATATATATATATATTCTATCTGATTCTAACAATTTGGATCAAAATTGGTTTTTAGATAATATTTGGGTTTTTAAGTTTATCAATAATATATGTCTTTCCTAAAAAAAAACGGGATTTTACACAAAAAATCAAAAATTCTTTTTTATAACTAACTATTAGAGCCTCTTTCTAACTGCTCTCGTGCTTTCAATGTCAAATAGCGCTCTCTCGTGAATTTTTGTAGTACTTGCATTGTTGTCAAAGGATGTTTACCTACTGGTACCTCAAAGTTTTGTGAGATGGCTGTGATGAAATTGGAGATGAGACACAATTGAAAAATATTCATTATATGAATCTTATATAAATATTTTTTTCCAAAAAAAAATGCCTAGTTAAGCTTGGTTTCCCAAATATTGGAAATATGATAACACAACAATGCATTAAGATAGATGAAATTAAACATATGGATATGTATCAAATTTTGGTCAAAATCCTTCAACAGTTTGCTCGTAGGTCGATCTGTCTATCTGTGAGTACATGGAAATAATATTTCAAAAAATGTAACTAACTAAAGAAACAAGGTTGTGTACTAATATTTTAATATATAATCTTTTGTACCAAAATTGTAGATCTTATCTCTGAACTAAATCAATAAATAACTAGACCATGATGATGAAGTCGATCTGTCTATCTGTGCGCATATGAAAGTGATATTTCAAAAAACACTGCAAGCTAGAGAAACTAGATTGTATGCTAGTATTTTAGTATACAAGCTTTTCTACCAAAATTGTAGACCGTATCTAATTCTGGATAAATCAGCAAATCAATAAATAAGTAGATTGTTTGCTTATTCATCTGCCCGTAAGATAATTTAAAAATATAACAAGCAAGATAAATGAAATTCGGCATTTGTTTTTGTACATGTATATTAAATCTTTGGTGCAACCAATCAACGGAAAGAAGACATCCAAAATATAAACTTTATCCTCTTTACCGCTTAAAGCCCATCACAAAATATGCCATATTGTACTATTGTATTGAATAGAAAGTAGAGATGATATTTTTTTCTGGTTTGCTTATGCGTGTTTATTTCGATGAATATTATTATTAAGTGAAATTTTCGCGTCAAAGTTGGATTTCAAATAGTAAAATAGATCAATAGAAAAACTTTTATTCACAATTATTTTTGGTTTATCCATGAAAAACTGTAAATTATTAATCCTTAATATCATCTCCCAGCATTTGATAGGATAAAAGAATATATCTATCAATATATATGATTGTCTATCGAAATCTATAATGCTATTTTGGCGTCTAGCGACTCGGACAGGCTAGTTTTTCTAAGTATGCGAATAAAAATAAGCATAAATAATAATTAGTTATGATATTATAAACTCTGAATCTTATTTACATTTTTATGGTGGATTAGAGCAAAGATCAGTGTGCTGAGGTCTGAAATTTTCATAATATTTTTTCTTCACGGACAAATGGAAATTATTTCTTACTTTACGTCAAATTAGGAAATTTTTTTTCTTTCGTGTTTAGTTATCTGTTAAATGATCAATATTAGTTTCAATTAGATTTTAATGACCAATTTTGATCTGAAAGTTCATAAACAATCTGCATAGAAAAGATTCCACTGCAAGGAAACAAAAAGTAGCTTGAGAGAGAATTGCATGATGAAGGGTGAGACAAAGCCAAGAGACATTTAGCAAAATTCGTTCAGAAGACAATACATGTTAAAATCAAATTAAAATATCCACTCAACAGATATTTCATAAAAAATTTTGTTTATAATGAAGTTTTTTTAACTCATAAAATTCGAGTTTTTACTACAATAACTTTCGTTAATAATTTTGAGATATTATCAACAGTATAAAACCCGTCTAGACGGATAATATAATGTTTTATTTGTAAATGTAACGTCGTTTGATTTATTTTTATCTATTATTTTTTGTTTTGTTTTGACTTATTTGCGTGTGTACTATAAATATAACTTGAACCGAGTAAAATGAACTGAAGAATTTCAATCACAGGGCTGTTAAAGCGACACAGCTTAAATGTCTATCGCGATTTCATATGAAAAATACTTTGTTGAAGTGAGTATGAGGATCACGACAATTATTTAAAATTAAACTCAATGAATATTTTTGCCAAAGAAAGATCAGTCTTACTGAAGACGAATTTCTTTTTTTAGTTTAATACACACGGTTTAAAGACAGCATAATAGATTTCATTTTCCTGTCTTTTCCATTTTCCACTGACTGTTTACAGAAAGATGGACAAACATCATTATATATCATCATTATTCACTCCAAGAGTTTTGAAAAGTAGAAATTCATGAAAACATCGAGCCGAATTATTTGACGATTCAAATACTGTTCAATTACTTTCGAAATTGTTTCATCGTATATGAGAAGTAAAAATAGCATGAATAGAATAGAATAAAAATCATTAATATGAGTGTGTTCTCTTTTGCCTTTTAAAATAAGAATGCTCCAAATCAAAGAATCATACATATTTTGCAAAGGTTGTCCAAATGAAAAGTGGACAAGTTGAAATAAAATAATATCTTTATTGGAAATCAAAAGAAATTGCGATGGGTGTTATAACACAGGCACCATCGCTTAGGTGGTAAATCTACGCCTATGATGCAGAAAGGTGGTGGTTGATTCTTGAGGAAGTCCTTCACAGCTTGCTTCACTTCATCATTCGAATGGAAATGTGTTCCCTGTAATGCTCTCTTAAGGGTCCCAAAGATATGGAATTCACAGGATGATAAATCCGGACCGTCCGGCGGGGGTTCCAACACCCTGCAACGGAATTTTTTTTAAGGTCGTCTGGGTTTCACGAGAGACACATGGGTGGGCATTGCCATGGAGAACCTGTTGTGGGAGAAGGCCTGGCCGTTTGCTTTTGGTGGCTTTCCGTAGTTCCGTCAGAGTACTGCATCATTGTGTTGAATTTATAGTGTTCTTTTGGGGTAGGAAATCAATCAAGAGTGGTCCATGGCATTCGAAGAATCAAAAACCACACTACCGCGCGTTCTTCAGAACTGGACGCATCCATGTTTAGCATGACTTTTCTTCCGGCTAATTTCCTGTATCATGGACAGTTTTCATTGCTGAAAGCCGTATGCAGTGCACACCTCCTACCGCCCTTTATATTCGGTGATGCTACTATAGCTGCAGTTATTCCGACGCAATCGCAAGTACCCACTTTTCATTTGGGCAACCCCTATAATATGTTTCATGGTGAAATAGCACTTCAGATTTCTTTTAAAGCAAGACGTATTTAATGAATGCTTTCTGGATTCGTAAACAATATCAGATTTATTTCTAAGCATTGATTTATAAATGATGTATGCAAATTATGTTAAATTTTCTGTTTTAAATTAATAGGTTATAATGTTTTTAAAAATTATATTTTTTTATATTTTCAGAAGCTTTGGGTATAAATGATGAGGTGTTCCCTGCAGCTTTTAAATTAACCATGCGATACCACATCCGCAAAATCTGCCAGACAATGCACTGCGCCGACTCATTTGTTATATATCTGAACAGTCCAACAACAAATGAAGGATCTTCACTTCTTTGGGACATTGACAGAAATGGACAGGTGAGGAAAGAGTTAGTTCTTCTTCTTTTGTAAAAAGAAAAACATCAAATAAATACTGTAAATTAAAAGAGGACAGCTTTGGTCTTAAATGATAAAGTATTTCCTGCAGTTTTTAAATTAACTATGCGATACCACATACATAAAATCTGCCAAACAATGCATAGCTCCGATTCATTTGTTATATATCTGAACAATCCTACAACAAACGAGGGATCTTCACTTCTTTGGGATATTGGCAGAAATGGACAACTGAGGAAAGAGTTAGTTTTTCTTCTTGTGTAGAAAGAAAAACAAGAGGAAACAAAAAATATAGATTACTAATGGAAAGCACCATCAATTTCCAACCCGATTAAAGGAGCTGTCAATAGAAGATTTATTTTTTGGTTCATTAAAAGTAAAAGACATTTTCCTGAAAATGCGTATGAAGGAAAGTTTAGAAATTCTTAAATATAACGGTAGAGGCAAGTAAGATTTAGAATATATATTTTTTTTTAAAAAAATCCAATTTCCTATGAAGTAAAAACAGAATAAAATATTAAAAAAACATGAATTTAAAACAACTTTTAATCCTTTATTTTTAACTTGTTATTTAACTCTATTAAATCTTATTAATCAAGTCGCTCTTTACTGACGCATGGCTCCTCTCAATTAAAAAAAATCGACTAATTTAATTTTGTAACATTTTTAATGGCAAATTTAGAAAAGAAAAAAAATTAGTAAATGCCTGTTCCTTGTTAATTAAAAAAATATTTTATAAATTTTATAAACCTATTATCGTGGTTAAATTGCTTATATATATATATATATATTTTTTTACTTAACGGTTTTGATAGAAAGGTGTAAGACTTTATAAACAACTTTTTTCTTGAAAAAAAAAACAATTTTGAAGATGTTTCTCCGTATTAGCTAAATAAGGCAAATTCTGATTGATAACAATGTACATTTACCTTTTTCTTGTAATAAATCTTATTACAAATAATACCTTTTAAAAATTGTTTTCTTACAATCTAATTCAATAAGCATTTTCTGTTACCTTTTATTCCTTTTCTATCATTTTACAGAATATGAAACAATTAAGAAAGCTAAATTTTTTTTGGCCAATTATATGTTTTGGTAATTTTCTGTAGTAATAAATCACATGTGATATTTCTTTTAATGAAAATTTACCATTTAAAATGATTTTCATTAGAATGTATAATACCTAAATAAAGCAAATTCCATTTGATGACAATGTACCCTTACTCTTTTCTTGTAATAAATCTTATTTAAAAAAATAACCTTTAAAAAATTGCTTTCTTACATTTTAATTCATTAAGCATTTTCTATTACCTTTTATTCCTTTTCTATTATTTCACAGAGTATAAAATAATTAAAAAAACTAATTCTTTTTCGCAAATTATTTTTTTGGTAATTTTCTGTAGCAACAAGTTACGTGCGCTCTTTCTCTTAGTAAAGATTTGCCATTTAAAATCATTTTAAATGGTAAATATATGTATTCATGGGAATATATTTATTTTCTAGGCTGATGACAGCGAGATATATACCATACGAGAACTACTCCAAGATACCCAAGATTGCATGGCACAGCAACTTTACATAATCGCCGACCAGAACTTCTCCGGCAAGCTCATCCACGCTCTGGAACATTCGAGCAGACACCAAAATGTTATGGCTTTCGCGAGTGGGCGGGAGCATGAATATTCATGGAATGGAGATTTCACCACTCAGTGGACGGCTTACAACAGCAAACAGGACTGCATCGCCGAAACGCATGAAGTAAGCATAATATTCCAATAAATCACGATAACTATCAAGAGCTTGTTCAAGAGATGGTGATAATATCTAAATGGGTGGTTATTTATACTGCAACAGTTTATTTACTCTCTTACGAGAATAGTTAATTTTCCTGGAGCAAACATGAGCTCTTCACATCGCAAATTTGTCATATGATTTCCTGTTAACTATATCAATTAACATAAAATGTCTATATAGCCCTTGTCTTTGGCCTTAAAAGCTCCTGAATTGGGGAGAGATTAAATTGTGACTATTTAACTAAACCGGTATAGTTTGTGACATTCAATTACTATTAATTATCTCACGAGACTAATTAAAAGTGAAATTGATGATTGTCTAATTATCTACATTATCTAATTTACATTTTTCATTGCAATAAGATCAAATTACATCATGAAAATTGAGAAAAATGTTTCACAAAAGGTAATTTTTAAAATTTAATTCGGTTTATCTTTTTTTAATACATGCTATTTACTTGAAAGAGCAATCACAACATTTTATTCATTTTGAGGAAACCTTCCGCCATCAGGTTAAAAACCAGAACTATTGTAAGGCCTTATTGTTATTTGATTGCCATTTTTGGGAGGATGTAAACATAGAAAAATCATTACCAAAGCTGACATACCTTTGCTCAGATAATTTTGCTTAGCAATAGAAATTTGTTGCAAGAAGCAACTGAGTTATTCAAAAACTTTCCTTTACAATTATAATTATTTTCAGAAATCTCTTTAATTATTCAGTAAAAAGAATTCTCTTATGAAATTTGTTTAATGAAATTCTTACAGCCTCGGGGTCAAGTGAGTGAAATAAGAAATAAAATAAGTGAAAACAGTTTTAGAAAACTTCAGTTTGTTTTTGTATTATTGCATCAGTTTCTGCAATAAAATATACATACGTTAAAATTATTAATACAAAATATTATATGCCTTTGTCTTCGGCAGCGTTTTTAAAATTTGGAACAAATTACTGAAAATGAAATGCAAAAGTTCCTATTAGATTCAGAATAGAATGTTGAGGCGAGTTGACAAAAGTAATCGCACTAGTTGGTTAATTGGATCTTTCTTACGTTGTGATATGCTGTCGCATTCTTTTTCTGTCTGCAAGACTCGTAATGGATTCGAAAATTAAATAGGAAGAGCCGATTTATTAAGAATATTATGAACATTATTTGAATCCGTTCTTCTTCTTCACCTTAATATGTTTGAAAGCTGTTATATAAATAACTATCATAATTAATTATGATGATTAAAAATTATAAATATTTATACAACAATAGATAATATTAATATACAATATTTTGACGATTTTAAAGAAGAAGCATAATTTTAATGAATACCGTCATATATTTTTTGACCAAAGAATGATCCATTTTAGTTTTTTGGAGATTTATAAATCATTCACAAAGTAAAGTGGAGATTGTACACGTTACTTAAAAAACGAAATAAATAAAAAAAAAAGATTAAAAACAAATAATCTAAAAGAACGAATTTGAATTATTAAAAAAGGCGAAAGGCTTCTCAAAAACTAATAATAAAAAAAAAACGAATTGGCATAATCTCATTTCATTGATTGAATTTACCAGCCATTTTTTTTTTCGAGTTCCTAGCTTTAATTCCATTTATTTTTTTACAGGCCGTCAAAACGACAATGAATTCTTCTGAACCACTTTTATTCGATGGTTCTAATGGTATTCTCAACACCACAATTTACGGTGCTCCTTGTAATGTTTTACCTCCCTATACTGAGCATGAGCTCCAGAAGAGTTTTTATGGTTGCCAATATCTTCCTACATCAGTCTGGTTAAGGAGAGGTAAACATTACTTCAATGCAGCAGAAGAGGAAGATTATGAAGAATGAAGAAATTAAAGGTGGATTTACACTCAGCCAGTTATAAAATTCCAATAAATCACGCATGTTTTGAAAGAGCGGACAATAGCAGATTCTTATTGTACAGTAGTTGCTCATGCGTGGTCTTACTGGTTGGATTATACCTGGCCGAGTGTAAACTCTACTTAACCTGTTAATTTTAATGTAAATATGTATAATATTCGTTGCCAAATTGAAAGAAAGCAGAAAGAAAGAAATTTATTGAACTGTTTTTAAATAAGTTTCATTGTTTTGAGAAAATTAAGGGAAAAGAATTAATTTGAAATTTCTTTCTAAAGATATATAAAAGAAATCAATGGTTTGATGAGAGATTTAATACAGATTTTTCAACTGTGAGAGATATTTTTACTTCATATTACATTGTCTGTAGGAAGGAATGTACCTTTTTTCTTACCAGGAAAAAAAAAAAAAAGATTTTCGAATCAACGAAATTTTGAAATGAAAGCAGAAATTCTTCGAGGATACTTCTAAAAATTGATTTCCTAATTAGTGAATAAAGAAGAATTTCTTTATCAGAATTTTCATATTGTGTATTTAGAAGATAAAAACTTCATTTCAGAATTTGTGGTGAAATTGCAAATTTTGTGCTTTACGAATTTTTTTTAATATAACAGCAATCATGAAAAAGTGATTCATTTATTAATTGTGAAAGAATTTTATTTCATGTAATATTGACTTTAATTTAATAGTAGCATCCAAGACTTTAAAAAAATCTTTTGATAAAGTATGTTCTTCAAACAAAAATGAAATGTCTTTTGTGGTTTTGATTAATATTATGTTTGTAATGTTTTCATGAAGAATATTAAGATTATTTTGTTAAAGCAATCTCCAGTGGAAAATTTTTATAAATTCTTGTCTTGCATATCAATAATATTTGTGCATAGTTATTAAAATTTGTAAAATATTTGCATTTTTCAAAATTAATTAAATGTAAGCGTGGTGTATCCTAGTTTAATATTTACTCCAATATTATTTTTGCCTGACATTTTTAATATTAAACTCCATTATAATTTGATATTTCTAAGACTAGTTTAAAATTCATAATGTCTGACAATCATGCAATTATTTTCAGATAGCCTTGTCCCTTAATTCGGCTATTTTCCATAGCTATAGCAAGTATTATAAAACTATTGAATCCAATAAACTATGTATTTCATACTCATCATCATTTTTTATAATTATGTCATTGACATCTCATCATGATGTGCTCTCATTTTATTTGTGCATTGCTTTTGATTGATCTCATAAACATAGATTTCAAATGGGTATTTATCACACAGAATAGTGATTATGGATGGATAAAGAGAAAAATAAATCCGAATTCATTTCATCTTTTACATTTCATCATGATGTGTACTACTGTATTTGTGTATTGCTTTTGATTGATCTCGTAATCATAGATTTCAATTGGATATTGGTCTTACAAAATAATGTGACTGCATGAATTGGCTGGAAAAAAAATCCGAATTCATTTCATTATTTTCATTTCATTTTGTGCTGTAATTGTATCTATGCAATGCTTTTGCTTGATCTCATAATCGTAGATTTCAAACGATTTCTTGTCGCCAATTCATTTAGTTACAGAATAATGTAGCTGGATGAACTGATAAAAAAGAATCTGAATCATACTTATAAATAAATGTTCAATTTTTTTTCGTTTAATATATAAAGGTTAAATTTTTCTTGAACTAAAAGATTTTTGCGAGAATTTTTTTTGTCAGTGCGTCATTTATAGATCTGTGATATTGATTTTGATTTCACTGATTTTTGCCGAGCTTTGTAGATGTCTTTACATGTTTGAATTGTTTTTGTTTTTTGACGAAATGCTTGTTTACTAACACATGTACATAATTTACAGATATAAAAGTGCTGTATATTTTGTTAATATCAGATTAAATAAACTTATTTTTTGATAAAAAAAATTGATTGCTTTTCTTTTTTTTAAATTTGTACGATAATCTATTATTTTTCCTTTTCCTTTATTACAATGACTCTCTCAAAGTATCCAGTTATACTATTATTAGTACTAAAATATTCAATATACTATTATTAGTATTACTAAAGTATTCAATATACTATTACTAAAACTATATTTGAATGCTTGTTTATCAAAGAGATGGCAGTAGTAGCTTTAAAGTATTTACAACGGCGTCTCAAATGCATTAAATGTTATTTTTATATTAAATGTTCGTTAATAAAATTTTTATTTTATTTACAAATACATAATTTGCAGATATAAAAACCTTGTATATTTTGTTAATATAAGATTAAATAAACTTCTTTTTTAATAAAAATGGATTTTTCTTTTCCTTTCTTTCCATTTGTGTGTTAACCTATTATTTATCTTTTCTTTTATTACTACAATGACTCTCTCAAAATATCCAATATACTATTATTAGTACTAAAATATTCAATATACTATTTTCAGTATTACCAAAGTATTCAATATTCTATAACTAAAACTCTGCTTGGATGCTTGTTCATCAAAGAGACAGCAGTAGTAGCTAAAAATTATTTACAGCTACGCCACAAATACATTAAATATTATTTTAATATTAACACTTTCAGTATATATATATATATATATATATATATATATATATATATATATATATATATATATATATATATATATATATAGAGAGAGAGAGAGAGAGAGAGAGAGAGAGAGAGAGAGAAACCTTCAGTAGAGGACGAGTTATCTCATCCTTCGCGCATAGCGAATATTCCTGAAAAACGAGTTATCTCGTCTCTCGCGATGAAAGTGTTAAAACATTTTATTATTATTTTTGTTCTATTTAATAACATTTTTATTTTATTTAATCTTGGATTATTATCTTTAAGACAAAAGCGTGTGGCACATGCGACCTTAAAAGAATTATTTTACGTCTAGTTAACATAACAGTATAAAACCAAATTTTTAGTTTAAAGTTAAATTTTTGTTAATAAAATTTAAAATTTGTATCTATACATAATTATAAATATTTAACTGCAACATTCAGCCACAACAAGATTTAGAGAAATGGCACTGAAACAAAAACACGAAAAAAGCAGAACGCGAAAGAACTAAATTTGATACAATGTTTGAAGATATCTAAATTCTTGGAAGAAAAGTTGTCTTGGAGTTCCTCCATAGATGTGAAAATGGAAGTATTTTTGACTCAATGCTATTTCGATTTGAAGAGAAACTCAGTAAAAATTGGGATTAGTTATGTTTTCAAATGTTTTTCTAACTGGTTTGAAAACATTCGAAAAGTGGCATATTATAAACATACACGAATAAGCTAGCATGAACAAATAAAAATTTTTATTTGTACACGTAAGCTTATTCGAATCAGACTTGGAACACATCTGAATTTCTGTTCATTGATTATAGCAGAAAATTATTTTCATGTTTGAAAGCATTTATCGATGGGAAAATAATTTTTATTTATGAGGGAAAATAAGTCTCCTTTAAGATCAATAATTTTTGACATTCACCTTGGTTATTTTTGAAAATAATCCCTGCGAACAAGATATTCCTTGAAATTGGAAAATAATAGCAGAGAAGAAAGTATTTACTTTATCATAACTTCTGTTATTTCTCTTATACTATGTTCTTGAAATAAACCTACGTTTCTATAAATATTAGAATCTTTGTTTTTTGTGACTCACATAAACTTGGACTTTTATTTGGGTCCTTCAAATGTTGGGATTATAATTTGGTTTTCATAAAATATATTAATTTTGTTTATCATTTGCGATTATAATATTTAAATAAAATCGATTTCTAAAATAAAATTATTAAGTTTAACAAAATTAACGGGAATGTAACAAATTTATAACGTCATCTGACTACCACGTGAAAATTCTGCAGTAAAAGATATATTTACGGTAAATAAATGAGAAGGTGTTTATTGACAGAACTATTTGACCTTCAGATTTCAAACGCAGCAAAAATATTCTTTAAAGAGTGGAAATAGGAACCTGGAAGCATTTGGGAGCGGAGCGAATTTTAATTATAAGTTTATTTTCTTAATTTTTTTTTTTTTTCTTTGCTTTTTAAGTTTACTTTCTAACTTTTTTTGGCTGGAGAGGGGGCGATTACTTTCGGAAATATTATTGTATAAAAAATATGTTTTATGCCATATCTAAATTTAAGGGGAAAAAACATGTTTTCAATAACCATTAAGTGTCACCAAGTTTTAATTTAATTTAAATAATTTCTGAAAAAAAGATTTTTGTACTGCGTTTGCAACAATAATTTTCATTGCTACAATGAGATACAAACTGTTTTTATAATTTTTATAAATATTTAGTTGCGTTATTTAATTACATTGTTGATAGCTAAGGTAGAGACTGTGTTTTTCTCCTGTTCTTTGGCAATGTCGCCATACATTTTTATATTACATTTTCAATACTTCTTATTACTGAAATAATATTCAAAACATTTTTTTTTTTTGTAAAAATTTAAAAATGCATCATTTATATCGTTTAAAACAGAAAAAAAAATGTGTTTTTTATACTGAATATTAAATTAAAAAGATATTTTTATAGTCATGTTAAATTTTTATTATACATATGCAATAAAAGGAATTCAGAATTATGAAAGATCGCTAGATTTCAATAACAAATGAATGTGTGTCATTTATTTTAAAAGTTTTTAACATGCTTTGATGTTCATATTGGATTTACATATTTTCATGCTGCTTCAATTTATCAATATTTGCATTTCTAAAGTTTATTTGTAATTAAAAGCAAGAAGTAGAATTTTAATAAATATAATTTTGAAAATACTTTTTATTAATCTGTTAAATTGTAGAATTTTTTTATATTAATTAATTTCTATCTATTTAGTTTAACTTATTTTTATAAATATTAAGTAATCTCGAAATCAATTTTTCTCAAATCTATTGAAGGTGATTATAACTAAGAAATAATTAAATTCTGAAAATATTAAAATTGTTGCGCTTTTTACTAAATACATAAATGAACAAAATTTTAAAATTCTAGCACATTAAGAAATTTGCGTAAAATCAATTAAAAATTTTTAGCTTTGGAATCATGAAACAAATTAAGTTATATAAAAGTACGTGAAAATAAAAATTATATATTCTTTACAGTTCTTTAATTGGAAAAATAAAATAGCTTGATTTCTATAAAATAATTGTTTCATTTATTTGAGTTCTATTTCCTGAATGAATGGAGATATCTTCGGGATTTCGTCTGAAGTAATATTTAAAAAATGTAAATATTTTATAATACTTAAGCAAATGTATTTTTGTATAACATAAATCGTTTAGATTAACTAATTTTTCTTGCTTATTTAATTATCATAAACTTCATCATATTTTAAAATGATACAAATTTGAATGTAACATAACTTGCAAACATTCATGAGCCTACTACAAAGTCATTTTACTTTCTTTGCGTTTAGATAAAGAAAAAAGTGCTGGTGGTAATATCTACACTGGACTGTGCTGTAACAGAACAAAAGAAAATCAAAATTTCTTTCTTTCATTGTTTCGATTATTTTTATCAGCTTCATAAAATATAATGATACTTAAAACGAAAAAGGCCCGATTTGTATAACTGAAACGAATTACAAAAATATTCCAAATTATGCCTTGAACTCAGAAATGAAGTCCAAGGGGGATAATGAATTTGAGTTATTAATTTTAAAATTTAAAAATTACTAAACCATTAAATTATTATTCATCACTCACTTTAAAACTCAGAACTATTTCTAGTGAGATCATGACGCAAAATCAATAATTATTGGTGTACAATCTGGCGTCAAAACTGGGAATTCTGTAATGACAATAAAAGTGAATAAAATTATATCTGTTGGCATTTTACAGGATAAACCTTTATACTTAGAAACATTAAATTTGGCCTAATTACTCTTTGGAGAACGATTAAGTGCTTCCGGATAAAATTTTTCGAAATCTGGAATTCAAAAAGTTTTCGATTTCCAGAATTTAATAAATTAAAAATCATGCAAAATCTCTGTAATGCTCGAAACTTTATTCAAAATAGTGTTGGTTCACAAAAAAAGGTTTTAACTTATTTTCTTGGTAAAATTTAATGTAATTAAATTGTATCACTGTATTTTCAAATATAAATTATTTTCTTGCAAAATTTTGGAGATGAAAGAAATTGTAACTTAAAACATTATTAAATACCTAAACTAAATACAAATTTATTTACATCGTTGTTTATTCTGCAATCAGATCGAAATTATAGATAAAAAAATTATCGAATCAAGCTTAAATTATTTTATCCTATGGAGGAAGTTTTCTATTCAAATTCTTATACAATTTGAAATATATTCTAGTTCCTTAATTTTTTTATTAAGATAATATTGAATTATTTTGGTTAAATCAAAGGCAAACTAAATTTTATTTTTACTTTAGAACCCCAGTGAAAGCGATGATATGTTACTTATCCAATAACTTCTCATCCACGGACTCATGGTTTCTTCAATGGGGGGGGGGGGGATTTTTAGTGTTGATAAGCTAAACATTTTATAAGTAATTTCATTCATTATAGAGCTTTGCTACTGTAGAATGTAGTCAACAAATATACCAATAAAAAATATTGAATTATCATTTTAGTTAAATCAATGCCAAAGCTGAAATTTATTTATTTTAGAACTATTTTCTTTAATTAAATACGTTTGCAGATTATGTCATTAATTGTGGAAACCACACAAGAATACCCCCAGTAAAACGAATATCTGTTACTTAGCCAACAACTTCTCATCCCCGCACTCGTGATTTCTTCCATGGGAGTTCTTTAGTATTGAATTAGTTAAACGAATAATTTATAAATATTTTAATTCACTCGAGAGCTTTACTACTGTAAAATATTGTTACTAAATATAGTAATAAAAAATATCTCCGCTATATTGAAAGCAAAGAATCAATAGATGTTAGCTCTATTTTCTATTACTACAAACATTACTCCGATATATACAATTGTTGTACTCAAAAAACTGCACATTGTTTACTTATTAAAATCTTTATCCTTTAAATTTTTAAAGTTTTTAATTTTAATTATCACTTTATTTATATAAACAGCTTACTGTTTATTTATTTATTAAGCAATATTTATTTACGTTGTAACTATTAAAAACAAATCTTTACTGTAAATTTAAGTTTAAAAGTAGTTATTTTCTCTTGCTATACTAATTTTCATGCCTAATTTTTCATAAATCTTCGGTTAGAGAATTAACCAAATTCCTCTGTTATTGCTGGAAATCTCAAGAAAAAAATATACCATTCCTAATCACCAATACATTTTAATTCAAACGCTCTTCACTTTATTTTCTGTATCCTTTATCTCCTATTCTTGGCATATACATTTTTTTTCCGTAAAATTCGAAATTTATTGGAAATCCGAGAGTAGGTTTAGCACGTACTATAAATTATCAGAACATTCAGGGCCGGATTAGCGTCTAAGGGCCCTAAAGGCCCTAATCTCTGGACTCCTCTTCCCCTCCAAACTTTCAAAATCAAATATTTTTTTATCGTTTTTAATTTATTCATATATAAATTTTAAGTAGTAAATTTTAATAAACTGGAATAGAAAAACGCTTAATTACTGATCACTTTTTTCAAAATTAGTTTCAATATATCGCTTATCAAAAAATGCACAATGGAAATTTTAAAAAGGTTTTACAGAATATTAAAAAAGAAAATGACAAAACTTTCTTTCTAAAATCTAAATATATTTAATAATAGGAGTAGACAGTTTTTTTCAAAATTATAAAGCGCTAACCTTTTTGGAATAATCAAATTATATAATATAAAACAAGCAAATGATAATTATGAATGTTATAAGAATAATGTTAAAAAATTAATTAAAATATTACTTAGTATTAATTTTAAAAAGTTTGATTACATAGCCTTCATAATTGAATGAAAGTACAAAATTTAACAACTTTCAAAATTTGGCAAAAATTCTTGAAGATGCGGTGCCTCTAAAATTGTTGGTTGCATAGGCAATTGCTTACTTTGTTTACTTTGTAATCCAGGCTCGGAAACATTTAAGATTAAATAAGATAAGACAGATTTTTTTTAAATTCTAAACAAAATTTTAAATATCATTTAATATATCAGTAACAGAAAATTTAAATTTAATTTATGTCGCCACTCAAGACATAAATGCGCTAACACCATCATTAACTATTGGAAATCCAAAAGAAATTTTTTTTATCTCTAGTCAGCACTTATTATAATTTCAAGAGTGTCTTCACTTTGTTTTTTGTTTCCTTTATCTTCTATCTCTGTCACGTACCAATCAAATAATCAATATTGATTTTTTGGAAAACTGAATCACGTTAAAAGTGCCGAAACCCGAGCAATAAGTTCTGAGAACCCTTCGGATTAAACAAGATAACGTCGAGAAAAACAGGGTGTCGTGAAAATAAAAGCGAATTGACTCTATAAACTAAAAATTTTACGTAATATCACGTAACAAAGTAATCTTTCAAAAAAAATGGTAGTAAGTCTAGCACTTCGATAAGGCGGCGCGGCAGAGATCAAAAGGCAACAGACTGCCATTTTTTGGGGTGATCCGCCATTCACTGCTTTCTTTCCTTTCAACGCATTACAAAGAGGGTGGACTGCTGTTGAAAGAGAGCCGACAGCAAACCGACTCATTCACTAAAACGGAGCCGTATCTAACAGTTTTTCCGTTTAATAATTCGTAAAAGCCGCTCTGATCTTCATTCCATAATAGGAGCTCGGAAAGCCCCCAAAAGCAAGCCGCTAAGTCAAATATATTGGCTCATGATGGCACAGTTCAAGGAAGGATCGGAAAGTTTGGGTAGCACCTGGAAGGTTTTTTTTTTTTTTTGGCAAAATTTTGTGCACCTGGAAATATTAAAGAAAAAATATGAATAGAGCTCATTCATATTTTTTTCCCCTATAATGTTCAAATTTGTAACCTAATTTGAAAAAAAAAAAAAAAAAAAAAAAAAAACATTATACTCTTCGTCGTTTGATACTTCTCATATCTATTTATAGACAGCTATTCAATGAAATATTATAAAAGCTCAAAAATGAATGCTATTGCTTTCGGAATTTTTGCTTGGTTATTTAGAGGTTGAAATTAACTTTATGTGAAGATAGTAAGTGTAAAATTCGTAAACTAAGTATTAATATATAATATATCAAGCCTCTCAAATATCAAATAAAATGGAAAAAATACATAAATCCAAATAAGGTAAATTAATTACTCGTAAAATGTTGTTTTACTGTATCATAAAGAAAATAAGCTTGAAATTAATAATATATTAAAATAGGCTAAGTTCAATGAAAAATTATGTAGATTAAAAATCTCAAATTGCATTTAAATCAAAGTAATGGTGATGATGAAATTCGAAATGAACTGTACAGACAAAACACAAAAGCTCCCATTTTAGATTTTAAGAAGCAAATTCTTTTAGGCACATGCATATTATTACAAAGAAAGCTATTCGTACTACAATTACTGCATTATATCATTTTTCTTATTTCTTATTCTTCAACGGACGTTTTATTCCAATAAAACAATGTGAAAGTTTTTCTTATAAATAATATTAATGGGGTTATTTGAAATATAAATATTTATATATAAAGGGAAATGCGAAACAAAATTTATTAAATCTAATATGTATTAATCAAGAACTGTTAAATAAAACAGCTTAAATTATCTGGTAAAAATTGACACTTAACATGTACTAACATAAATTTTGTATATACATACTTAGGTTTTTAAATTGGTTACTAAAAAATTGATTGATTAAGCTGTTTGAGTTTTGTTTGATTTGGTTTGTTTGGTTGTGTGTACTATAGTTGCTTGATTAAGTTGATTGGGTAAATCTGTCCTATCACCCTAAAACTGCCTAATAGGAATCTCCAACCAAGTGACGATAATTCAAACATCAATCAAAAATACGTCTCTTTAAATAATAGTCTTGTAGGCGATTTCAGATTTAAATAGACTATCTCTTCTTTTTCCAAGGTACACAAGAGCTATTTTACGAGTTCATAAAACCGTTGATCCGTTATATATATAAGAAAAATTAGAAATACCGCTGGAGTCCTTGCATAGGGGTAGCGCATCTTCCTCATGATCTGGGCATCCCGCGTTCGAATCCCGGTTCGGACATGGTTGTTCTTCCTCTGTGTTCTATCTGTGAGGTGTATGAATATGCCCCCCCCCCCCCTGTAAAAAGGGGTTGTGCAAGCGAATGTGTGCTTCATCTTCATATGAGCTCGAAGTCAGATTTCTGCTCTAAGATGCTCAAGGGTCTTTACCCCTTGAAGCTACTGCACCCCCTTTCAGTAGGAACGCGGCCACGACATCATCATCTTTAGAAATGCCCTTCCTCTCTTCAAATACTAATAAATCATGCCATGGAAGGTTGACATAAGACTGCAGATTTAATCTGAGCAGTTTCCTGATAGATCTTCAATGGCTCTAAAACTCGCGATCTTACACTCCCTAACTTTAATTATATCGCCTGGGTATCGTAACTTCTGACAATATTGAAGAATTATAGAGAAAATTAACGAGTTTAATGTTAATTAAAAATACATTATAATTGAAAAAAAGAAAACAAAAATGAACACAATGCATCTAAACATATTTCTATAATCAAAAACTTGCATATTTTGTTTTTATGAGTATCAAAATACCAGTCTAATTAGATAAATAATAGGGGGAAAAAACTAGTGGAAAGACAATAGATATAACTGTCACACTGTGAAAGAAACTTTCTTAAAAAGTTTAAGCTTATCAATTTAAATTTTATCTCCTTAGCTTATTATCAAATTAGGATAGAGGGATTTTCTCCAAGCATTTGGTCGTGTGTTGGAAAATGTAAAACTTTATTTATTAGTCGCACATTTTTGCTGATATCATTAAAACCCTTAGGAGAGAGGGTGTGAATTGAATCCCATTCTATTGATTAATCACAATCTACTGATTGAAAACAGTTTTTCAAATATGGCAAAAATTTAAATGCGCCTTTGCAATATATGAATCGTTTTTATTTTCTTGATGACATCGAAATTTGTCGCTATATTTTGTCTTTTGAGATTATAATTTTTAAAAAATAATTTCTTTGAATAGTACCGAAATTTTATTAATGTTCTTGATTTTATAACAACACATCATTAATTAACAAAGCACCTACTGAAAAATCTTTCATAAGAACTGAAAAAATGATAAAATAATTATTTGAAGTCTAGAATAAATTAAGAAAGATTTATCACCTTAATAATTTTATGTGTCAAAACCGAAATAACACTCAAACTAATTTTTGACTATATTACCAACGAATTTTTTATAAATCATGTCAGAAGATGAAACAAAAATCGCATATTGTAATCCTATTCTAAATCACATACAAAATTATATTTTACAATGAAACAGTTAATTTAAAACAAATGTTTGATTTATTACTAATTTTTGGCGTGATTAAAAAGTAAATTTTATAAAATTAACTTAATTGTTTATCATGTTCGTGTATTTCTTAAGTCCTTTCTATACCAGTTTATCCAATTTTCTATATAGTAAAATGCAATAAATTTTGTTGCTTAAAGTTTATCTGAAAACATACAAGTCAACTTTGCAACAAACCCCGCTTTTGTTCGAGTTGGCCTTGTCGTAGATCTTCACCTCCGAGCAGCATTACAATGACATGCGTCTATTATTATAAATACGTGTAAGAACTTAATAAATGTTTTCCTGCAAATTCCGAGGGGAAATATAATTTTATACGGAAAATTCCAAAGCTACTAAATGACAAAAAAAAAAAAAAAAAAAAAAAAAAAGGAACCAAGAAACTTTTTTAAAGACAGAAGTATTTTTAATAAGACTCTAAAACGGCAAAGCAACAATACAATTTATACAATGGTAAATGCTTCCGTTACTTTTTTAAAAAATAATAAAAGAGCAATTTGCTTGAAATATAGTTGGAAAATAGAATATGTAATATGTAATAGAATAAAAATATTTCATGATTTAATCAATGAAAGGCAATTTTCTCGTTTATCATTTGTTTTTGTTTTTAAAATGCATCCGAGATGATAATCTTCCTTTTGAATCATTATATATTCCAAATTCAATAACAAATTTTGAATTCCACTTTTCTGTTTCTGTTTTCCCTAACATGTTATCAGCCCAGTCTCTTCTCTCTTTCTAAAACGCTTTCTAAAAGATACTAGCTTATGATATATTTTACTTTGGTATTACATTTTCAGCATTATCTTCTTGTTCCGGTCAATTATGCTTGCAGTTAATCAAAAATTAGATTTTATTGAAACTATTGGAACTAAGATAGTCAATTAATAAAACTAGATGATATAGATGAGTGGTTTCAAAAGCATATTTCTTGGAGAGTGTTTCAATCCTTATAGGTTGTGTAATTTATAATTACATGGTCTATAATTTTCATAAATGCAAATTAATTTTTAATTATTTTTAACAAAGTTTACCAGGCTTTTCAGCAGCTTCTGTTATCAAATCAAGGTATCGCACAAAAATCATTATGGAAAGAAAAATAAAGGTGTTTGAATTCAGTTTAAGTTTATAACTCGTAAAAATTTATATTGATTAACAGGTTTATCTGTTCTCTACTTATTATATTTATTAGAAACAGGTTTTTAGTAGGATCTAAAATGAACCCAATTTGTTTTTACTTTATTTATTCAAAAACAATTAATTATTTTACAAAAAATACAATCTATAATTTCATACAGAGCGTTTAAGAAAAAAATCTGAATTCAGAAGGGAGACAAAAATAAAAGAGTTTAAAAACCACTGATATGGGTATAGTCAATAGATCAAGTTATAGCATAATTTAGATCATAAATAATATTAGTATATCATTTAAATAATAGTTTTTTTTATAAAAATTATAATTTTTTGTGCATTTTTTTTTCCCCGAACTCCAATGTTTGAACTTTTAAGACACCTAAATAAAGTAGATAAAGTAGCATTCACTCACGTTTGTTATAAAAATTTCCATTTTGAAAATTAGAAACTGTTCGTAATTGCTCAAAGAATGAAGAAATTAGTTCGAACCTTTTTCCAGAAAATCTCATGGCGTAATATTTATTTATTTATTTGTCATTTGTTCCCACCATAGATTTTGTAGCAACTATTGTATTGTTTTGTGCTTCAGGAAAAGCATTCCAAAAAATATATACCAAGTACGTTAACGGGAGAAATATAGAGTCAAATCTGTTGAGATAATATCATCTGAAATTGCTGAAATTATCTTTAACTTTACAAGATGGTGAGTTTCGATACCTCATTTGAAAACTGTAGGTAAATAACAACAATAACAAAATTTAAATCAATCTAATTTGCTACATGTTCTGTACAGAAACAAATATTTTCCAGAAAAATCATTTAGACGGGAAATGTCAATATGTTGCAATTCAAAATAATGAACGATTTCTTTTATCTAAGGAATACCATGTATGGATTTGAACAAAAAGGAAAAAAGAGGCAAGCTATTTTATCAGCTTCATCTTTGAAAGCAATGAATATTTTATTTTTCATTCTGTGGTCTTTGCTGCATAATCTTTCATGTATTGATTAAAAGTTAAAATTATTATAAACATAACTTAAATATATACAGCAAATAATATGCATTATCAAAAGCAACGAATTCATTCCATTTTTTTTCGAAACTACATTTGATATATAGTTTTTTACTTGTTATTACAGTTTTTCTTAAATGTAATGAAGCCATTTGATATAGAATTAAGCTATAGAAATTTTTGTCATTAGCCTTGTGAAGATAAATGCTACCAAACGTTTTTAGAAGCATCCTAATCATATTTGGTTGTAAAACATCCAATCTTACCCATGATATACAACTCAAACAGTAATATAGTCTTTTTTTTTTTTTTTTTTTTAATCGTAGAGGTCTTCTAAGATAGTCACTCGTGCCATTTTTTTTTAGTTCTCTTGTCTTTTTCTCTTTATGTCTCCGATTATTACCTGTACTGATATATTTTCTCTAATTCTGAATTAAAATCAAAAGCATTTAAATACACAATTAAGATTGTTAAAATTTTAACAATAATCTTTTTCTCCCTCTTTTGATAGATTGCTATAGCTTCAAGCAAGTGCAAGGAAACAAATACTTTGCTACCTTTCATATATTGTTTCTGAATTCACAGACTAATTGATTGGTGTGTATGATAGGGGAAATATGTGATGTATAATTTCCTAATGAAATTTTTTTACACATAAAACGTGCAGTTTTTATACAAATATTTAAATTACAAAAGTTCAACAACAAAGCAATTTCTTCTTCGAAGTTATTATTTGATATTTTATTTTTGATCAAACGTTTAATAAGCTTAAAAGTAATATTCTTTTTAAATGAATCAAATTTAAAGTCCACTAATATTAAATAATTTCAATGAAAAATTGTGACAAAATGTCATGAGTTTTCTGAATCAAAATATAAAATATGTTTAAGTTATGAACCAGTTCCGTCTTTGCTTTCCAGACTTATGTTTGATCTATTACTTTTATTAATTGGAAATTTCAATCGTTCTTACGGGATCAAGAATTAGACGAAGATCGAACTATTTTAAGGAGGAATTTTACAATCAATTTCTTGCTTATTCCCCGTAAAAAAGCATTGTTTTGGAATGGCGTTCCAGATCCACTTTACCTGTTATGTTCACTAAAAAAGGAATTGGCTATTATAGGGTATTTAAAAATCTTGCTGCCAATTATGTGAATTCTAGACTTTGTATAGTTTAAAACATTTTTCAAATAAAGGATGTCACTATTATATCATGTGAAACATTAATATGAATTAAAATGCGATTTGATTAACTAAAACAAGGCCACCGATATGAGCACTATAAATATTTTTGGAATGCTATATCTGGAGAAATTTCAATAAATTGTTTTTAAAAAATTCGCATTTATGCTTTTAACTTTTTTTTTTTTCCTGAAATCAATTTTTAAATGCGCTGATTCATCACTGTGTGTGTGCGTGTGTGTGAGAGAGAGAGGGAGAAAGAAAGAGAGAGTACAAATTTTCTTTCAGCAATAAAATATCTAATTTTGTTATGAGCCCAGGTCCATGTTATCCTCAAGGGACTCCAAATTCATTTGATAAAAAACATTAATGCCGCTGATAATAGAATTGCAGAATTATTTCGTATTTCTTGAAATTGGACAGTTCTCAAAAAAAGAAAAGAAAAGACTATTGAAGCTGAAAGGAGGCTCAAAAGATCAGCCGAAATTTAAATGTGACTAAAAACAACTTTTGATGTAAAAAGAAAAAGAAACCCTTCTAATGTAATTTTTTGCATAAAAAATATTCTATTCCAATAATTAATAAAAAAGTCTCTTAATGAATGATAACAAGAATTCTCTGAATCATATTTCTTAAACTTAAATGAAATATGATTTTCCTAAATTTTTTATTATAAATGTTGCAGAATCTGAAAAAAATGTAACATTTTCTCCATTTCAATACTTTCTAGTAGATCCCATTTTTAATAATTCTCCATATTTTGAAAAACGAAAACCCAGATTCTAATTTAATCCTTCACAAATCTATTCATTCACTTAGCCATTTTGGCGTCATAAAAGTAAAATTGAAGTGAATACATTTAGCTACTTCTACTATTACTACTGCAACTTTTCATTTGTTTACTAACAACAAATTCAAACGTATAGTTTCGATGGCATGATACATCGAATCACTTTTATCGGAAAAATTTTGTAAATTAAATGCCAGAATAAATAAATTTAATATTCATGAAAGGATAATATTGTTCTTATAGAGAATCTTTTAAAAAATATGATATATTTTTAATGTAAGATATGAAATTTCTATCGATGGAATTATTTCTATGATTGAATTCGCTGTTCATAAATAATAGAAAATATATATATTTTTTCTCATTAAGCATAAATATCTATAAGCCTTTATAATAAATGTAGCCTATACATTTTTAAATAATTCATCTTTTTCGGTAGTTTTGACATGGCATACCTTCCAAAACTTTTTTCCAAAATTTCCAGCAATAACCAACTTTTTCCTGCTTCGGCATTGAAACAACGATTTTTTTCTCACCAACAATTGAATTTTTCGACTAAGTAATTACTGCATGATTTATATAATTATATTACTTTTAATATGTATATTTATTGAAATATTAAAATTTGTCTGAAATTGTTTATCAAGAGTTAATAAATATTTTTTCATTCTTAATGTTGTAATATTTATAAAATTCAATTTGTCATAAATTTGTTGAAACTAATATTATTACTTTAACTAGATAATTAAACAAAATTATTATTATATGCAATAAGATTAATAATTCTTAAATAAAGTCATTTATGTTTTAAAAAAACTAGGAAAATGTTGATGATTTTGTGAATAAAAAATACATTAGGGACTATATGACATCCATTGATTTAAATTTGAGTATTAATTAGTAAAAATGTGAAAAGTACAATTTCATTATTTTATATGATTTTCAAGTGTCTGTTTTTATATTTTTAGGGAAAGTTTCTACATTTCAACTCTTTTATTTAATTATTGTTTAAAATATTTGACTAATAATGATTTTATATCTATTGTTTAATATGTATAAAAAAGCATTTTTACAATAAACATATTCAATCTAGCTACATAACATTACATAAAAGTCAAAAATAGAATCATTTCAAAAACTTGTCTTTTCATTGATATTTACAAAACTTTTCATTAATGATTGTTTTGTATTTTAAAAATATGGTACTACAATATATTTGGATTTTCTTGGAGTAAGGAAATATTGTATTAGATACTATATTTAAAGAAAAAACAAAAACGTATTACTTTATACTAACATTTTTAAAAATATTTTTTCTATAATTTTATCTTGTGATTTTATTTAGCTGCTTCTTGTCCCTTCTCTGACTAAAGTTTTACTATTCTTCTATATTTTAAATTTTATGCTTATTAACAGAATGGAGCACCTACAAAAATAATGAATGTTCTTAATAACTTAATATATAATGAGAAGATATAATGTTTGAATTTACACAGTGTTAGTATTTTAAAGGTGTATTTTATATAATAAATGCTGAATTCTTAAACAGTTGTAATTTTTTTATTGTGCTTATATGTTATATTAGGTTATTTTAATTTAAATATGTTTAACTAACTTTTAAAATTGTTAAAAGTGCAGCATCTAATTTTTGTAACATGAAATTTTAAATGAGCAAAAATCTCCTAGCACTAAATTTTCTGTCCCTATTAATCTTTTAAAAATAAAATTCTGTTTGTAATGATTTATTTCTATATCATTAATTAATGCTTTATTTTTTTATTTATTTAAATTTTGTGCTCTGACAAAGGAATTAGTCGTAAAATTTTTCCTCTTCAATTGGAAGGTTAATTGGAAAAAGTGAAGTCATGATTTTAAAATGATATTTATATCTGCTTTGATACTTATTGTTATTTATATAGTTATTATCATTATTTTATTATTTTTGTTGATATTTACGACCCGTGTGATAAATCGCCAAAAAATTAAAAACAGTGCCAACTGAAGTTGCCTGAAAATATCATCAACTAATGAAAGTATGGGGCTATTTTCTTATCATCTTACATAAAATGGAATTTAGCATAATCTGAAAATTGTCAAGTAAATATGGGCCCAGTGTCAATATTTTAATTAAACTATAAATAAAAAAATAAATTCTTTAATTAGTGTTTTAAAATTTGCTTTCATTTATTCATTAGAATTAGTACCGAAGAAGCATTCTCTAAGTATGAAGGTGTAGTGGGATTGGAAGTTCATGCTCAAATCAACTCTAAATCAAAATTATTTTCAACTTCACCTGTGGAATTTGGTGCTCCTACAAATACTAAAGTGTCATATTTTGATGCAGCATTTCCAGGCACTTTACCAGTTAGTATCTCTTATTCATTGCTCTAAAACATGTTAATAATAGCCAATGACTTATATTTATATCAAACTCATCATTGTCACCATACAAATCTCATTTATATTCATAAGAATTAATTTATCTAAAAAATTAATCATGTATGAATGTAATTAATGTGCATTTATTTCAGAAATATTTTAAGAAATATGTATCAATTTTGATAATAACTAAATTATTCTAATTCAAGCTTTTATTAAATCATATTCATAAATTGATTTATATTTATGCTAAGCTCATCATTGTTACTCAGATTTCATATTTATGCTTATAAAAAATGAACGGTATATGAATATCATTACAAATTTATTTCAAAAATATTCTGAGAAATATTTTTCTAATAATCTCATTAGTAACTAAAAAAAAAAAAAATTATCATCAGCTCTTATAAAATAATATTCATAAGAAAATTGAATCATATTTATGTCAAGCTAATTATAATTATTTAAACTTGGTATTAATGTTCATAAGAACTAACAAAAAGAAATGTAGATAAATATGTAGTTTTTATACTTGAAATTTTTTTATTTAAAAATATTTCAGGAAGTATGTATTAGTCTTGATAGTAACTGAAATGCTCTATTTCAGGTCCTTAACAAATCTTGTGTAGAGGCTGGAATACTGACTGCATTAGCATGTAACTGTACAATAAATAAAATATCAACATTTGACAGAAAACATTATTTTTACCCTGATCTACCAGTAAGTGATACTAACTTTCTATTTGAATTTTTAATAAATTTTGAAATTTGTTATTTAAATCAGAATGTTTGCAAATAATGTTCAAGTGAATGCTTAACCATTATCCGAAATTTTTTTTTTTCAATTTTATATATACAATATACTACATGAATTATTGAATATCTTTAAAGATATTGTTTATATAATATTTAAAAAAAAACTCTGGATGAGATCTTCGGACAAATGAGAATGCTGTCAAATGGGATGTATTTGGATATTTCATAAAGTAATTTAAATTAAATAATTGTACTTGAATTATTCTGTAAATTATTTATATATCTTTTATTTGGTTTTAATAATAATTATAATTATTTAAAACAGTAAAAGAAGACGAATTTGGTTTAAACTTTTGTGCAATAACTGCATTTTTTTTTTCAAAATTATTTTGCATTCAACATTTAAAGTATATGTGTAGTTATGTAAATAAACATTTAAAATCAGATAAGTCTTATTCATTTTAAAGGTTTTTGCTATAAATAAACCTTTCTTTATCATTTATTTTTAAAAAATCTGTTTTCATTTTTTGGGACATTACAAAATGATAAACACTTTGCTGGTATCTTATTAAGAAATATGCAAATGACTAACAGAAAACAAAATTAACTTCTTAAAAGATAACTCATAAAATGTAGATGAGAAATAATTTTACTGTAAATATATATCTTGCCCAGTAATTTTTATTTTCCTCTGGCATATTTATATGAAGTTGGATACAATTGGAGAAATATTGCCATTTATTATTTTCCTAATCAAAATTTTTTAATGGGATGTATTATAGAAATTTTTAAATGATAAAAAAAAAATCTCAAAGCTGTATTAAATAAATAAACTACCAATTGAAGGCCATTTCAATGACTCTGATTAATACAAATGGCTCATTTATTCTTCCAAATGCAAAGTTTCTTATGAAAGCTCAGTCTCAATTTTATATACACTTTTATTGTATGGTTACTTATTAAGTTTATGTTTTCTTTTATGAATATTCTTACTATAATCTTTCGAATTAATACTTTACCTTTTTTAATTAATCCCTTACACATATCAAATTGACATATCAAAATTCTTTTATTTTATATTTTATAGCTTTTTTTAGTCATTAAATTCAACAAATTTTATGATTCAAAATGTTTGTATTTAAATTTTTCCAAATATGTAAGGAGAAAAATATATTTTGATAACTTATTTTATGTGACAGAAATGAATATTATTGGACAAATTTGTATGCCATTATTTTCCTTTGTATAATTTGCTTTAATAAAATCTGTCAAATTTGGAAACATTCAGTTATAAATTTTATATAATGTTAATATTATTTTTAATTGAATTAAAAATAATATTAATTGAATTTCTATAAAATGATGAGAATAGTTTTTTTTCCCCCTTCTCCTTCTTGTGATGTATAGTAAATTTAATTTTTTTTTGTTATATTGTACATATATATATTTTTAAGACAAATATATTTAAGTTAAAAACTCTTACTCTCATGCTTCAAAATCTGATTGTGCATATTGGCTTAATGTATTGTTTAATTAATTTAATAAACATTACTAAATGTGTTACGCTTATTTTCTTGGTAGAAAATTTTCAATTATAGGAACAGAACTTATTGTAAATTGTTATGAATTGTGCATTTCAGTACATTGTTTTACATATATTATTTATTACAGGCTGGATATCAGATAACACAGCAGTTTAAACCTCTTGCCAAGAATGGTCATGTTAAGTTTGTTGTGCATGGAAAAGAAAATGATTCTACTTCTTATGAATGTACTGCATATATAAAACAAATACAACTTGAACAAGATAGTGGGAGAAGTTTCCATGTTAAAGGGGCAAAAAGTCTTGTTGACCTTAATAGAGCAGGTAAGGTATAAATATGTATATAAAGATATGTATATTTATATAATAATTTCAATTTATCCATTTTCTAAAAATAATTATTTTCTGATTATTTGAATTCAGGCTTCAATTTAATTTCTGAGTTCAGCTAGCTCTTATTTTTCCTCTATGGCTCTCCATATGTTGAAATCAAAAATCTTTCATTGCAAAATTCCATTTCTAAAGTTATATAATTTGTGAAAACTTTCATACAATCGATTTTTCGTGCTTTCCTATTCAGAGTGTGCCAGTACTTTGTCATAGTTTTAAGAAAGAACTTTTCAAACACATATTAATAATTGAAATCAGTCTTTCATAATGTAATAAAATGAAGAAAAATATTTTTTCAGTTAACAGCATCTGTTATTTTCTCTCAAGAAAATCATTTTATTTATATACATATAAAGTAATTAACAATATATACATCTATAATAGAAGTATTTAGATTAATAATACATATATAAATCGATGATGTTCTTAGAGTGTGCGAACAATCTGAATTTGAACTTATTTGGTTTCATTTAAAAAAACCACTCAAATACACTGAGTATAATATGAAAATTAATGATATACAAGCATATCATGTTCATATTTCAAATGCAATTTTAACTCCATTGTGTGAAACATTCATAATATTATTAAAGCCTATTTCTCCCTGTAATTTTATTGTTTTTGTTATTTTTGTTATTATTTTAATGGATAATATACATTGATGAACATGCATACATATACATATAAATATTAAAACTATTAGTGTTTAAAAGAATGAATGTTTGAAATATACTGTGTATCTCTCATAGTATTACATTACACAAGAATTCATGTATTTTTACTATATAATTTTATTACAAACTCATTTTTATTTTTAAAAAAAGCAATATTTTAGAAAAATAATTTTTATTTTTCAATTAGATATATTTATTACATATATTTCATTTTCTATTAGGGATTTATTTGGCAATTTATACTTAAATTACTAAATCCTAACCTGACATTTAAGTTACTAAAAAAAATGTAATATTACCTTTTATTATTTAACACATTATTATTTTTAAAAAAAGTCATACAGAAAATAACCCCTGATGTTTATTACCAAATAAACATCAGATAGAGGAGAAATAAACATGGTATGTATCACTATCAACTAAACACATCAATAGTTAACTATAAAAACATTTAAAAAGTGATTAAGATTTTAATATATGTATACAGAAATTCTAAAAAAATGTATTAAGAATTTAGAAAATGTGATTTGATTTCTTGAAAACATTTTTTAAAATGTATTTAAGATTTAAAAGCTATATATATTCAATCTTAAAAATATTAAATATTTGATGTAACCAATCTGCAATAATTTTTTTAAAAAAACACAAAGAATTCAAATGTTGAATAAAAATATTAAAATCACATTTGGAATTTAAAAGCTATAAACCTTTATTTTTAAAAGCACTAAAAGTGATATTAAGTATATCATACTTTCTAGTATATTTTGAATTGTTATTATGAGAATTTATATTCACATAAGTAAGTGGTTGATTCTGAATGTCCTGATTGATATAGCAAAATTTATACTACAACAATTATAGTAATATTGTGTAGTTATTTTGCATATAATAATATATTCAATTATCATATACAAAATTTATAGCTAATGTGTCATTGTAATCAATCATACTATTGATGATTTTGTAAAAAGTTAACAGAAAATCTGGATTTCAAACTAAAAATGTTTAATGCATATAAGCTAAAGTTGTATCATGTGAATAAAAATAAATATTTTAACCGTTATAATTATATAAATGCATATTAATGCATTTCCCATGCTGAATTAATTTATAACTTTTCTGTATGTAAAGATACTGTGATATAAAACAAAACTAATTCAGATTCAGTTGCATGAAAGCAATTTTAAATTATTTCATGCATGCTCTTTAGAAGGTTATCAGTTTTCATGCATAATTTTACTTCTTTTATACTTGTTTTACTAAAATCAAAACATATTATGAAAACTGAGATTGATTGCTACGTAAAATGTAAAATCCAGAGGCCGAAATCTTGAAGTTTTAGACATGACTTCTCTAACACTTTGCTGTATAAGGGAATCGAATGCATGTTAATATCATTCAGATCATTTGTCTTTCTATGAAAGTATTTAAAAATTCTCTAAAGAGGAATTTTCCTCCCATATTATCTTTATAATGTGTCATTTCTTTCATCTAACTGAATTTCGGTACTTTTAGGTGCATCTTAAAGTAGCCAACCTAGAAATTTAAAATGGGGCATAATATGATAAAGAATATTTTTGTTCATGAAAGTTTTGTTTCTTTAATTAGGCATAGGACTGATGGAGATTGTTTTTGAACCTGATCTAAAAAATGGTTCAGAGGCTGCTGCTTTAGTTAAAGAACTTATCTGTATCCTTAAACAAATTGGGACTTGTACCTGTCAAATGGAAGGTATTGTTTTACTGTCTTTTTATAAAGATTATCTTTATATAGTAATTGTACTTTCTAAAATGTTTTAATTATTAAATTTCTTCACACAGAGGGCACATTAAGAGTGGATGCAAATATTTCTGTAAATAAAATTGGGGACCCTCTAGGTGTCAGGACTGAAGTAAAAAATATTAATAGCCTTCGTTACATTGCCAGAGCAATAGGTAATAAATTTCTGTTTTCATTTGCATTTCTGCTGCTGTCTATTTATTTATTATTATTTTGAATTCAAATTTTTGTTTCAGATTATGAGATAGAACGGCAAATACAAATAATAGAAAGTGGTGGCTGTGTTGTAAATGAAACTAGAGCTTATGATTATGCTTCAAAGTAAGAAAGTAATGCTTTTGGGAATTTTTTTAACAAGTAGATTAAGTATATTTGTATATTCTTTCATGTTATGGTGTATATGTATGAAAAATTTCTAATTAATCTATATTCAAAAAAAATTTCTTAATCACTCAAACTCCAAATTCACTGTAACTTTAACTTTTGTGTTACCTAGACTTTATTTTTTCCCATGAAACTCTGTCTGCAGATTCCTTCCTAAAACTTTATAAGTTCAGGATACTTTCTCAGGCTCTCTATTCTCTATTTTCTTGGTCAGTTTGCTCTGATTATACTTAACTGCTCATTGCTATTGCTCTAATCTTATCATGACTAAAAATTAAAAAAATTTCCTTGAAAATATGAAGAATAAAAATTGCTAATGAACCTCATGTTTGTTTCTTCATTTACATATTTATATGATTTTAATAATTGTGCAAATATTTTTAGAAAAAAGTAATAACCCAAACAGTTTTTTTTTCCTTTACTTTTATAGAACTTTTATGTGTATGCTATGAATATACTTCTTAAACCTTATCTGTATATTTTTTAAAATATTCTCTATTAGTAATATTTTTTAATATTTTAAATATTCAGTAAAATTTCTGTCTGTTAAATATTATTTGCTTTCCATGAAATGTTTTTATATAATTTATTTATCTGTGTATAAACTATTTTATCATATTATGATGTAATAATTTGTAATATTATTCTTTAATATTTATTATATTATATTAATTATTAAAAAAATAATACAAATATTTTTGAAAGGTAATAATAATTTGTTTAGTTTTAGTATTTTTGGTTTAATATAATATTAGTTACTCTGGCAACCAGCTCATTTGCTAGAAATATTGGTTATGTTTAATATCTGAAAAATTGTTTAGATACTACTTCATACCTATGATTCCACAGTTTGTCAGACATTAAAGCTATGTTATATTAAATGCCTTACATTCTGTTTATTGTGTACATGAGCTTTTCTAATAGAGGCCAGACCCATATCATTTTTAAAAACGTAAATATTCAGTTCATCTATCTTCTAACTCTTGTGGTATTGTAACTTCACTTTTTATTTATCTTGTGATCTACATAGGTATTTAATAAAATTATATTTCTCTAGTTTTCAACAGTGGAAGCAAATCATGTGATTAAATATTTGATGAAACAACAGAAACACTTTGAGGGCAATAATATAATAAGTTATTAAAAATTAGACAAAATATTTTTAAGGAATTGCCAAAATTTGCATTCTATAATATAGGTATCATTATGAAGGTAATGTTTAAAATTTTGAAATGTTATAAAACTTATTTTTATGCTACAATATTTTCAGAAATTATCTAGGGAAAAATATCAAAAATCAATTAATTCTTAATTATTTAAAATTCTTATTAATTTTTTAAAAAATTTTCTGACATGCTCATTCCCACCCTTCAAGGTATATTTGTGGCAATTGCCAAACATTTTGATTTATAGTGTACTAACACACACACAACATATACACACTTACATATTCATCTTTATTGTTGATAGAAATATGTAAGGAATGAGAAATTTGCTAATGAAAATTTATTCTAAAATTATTATTTTTTTACTTTGAAATTTTTTATATCATTACTTTTCATTAATATTTACTTTTTATATAAATTTTGGAAATATCCTTCTTTATGTCTATTATTTCAAAATTCACATTTAATTTGCTACTTTTTACAGTTTTTATTTTTTCTGCTACTTTGCTAAGTTAATATAATTTTGGAAATTTATTTATGTATGTGTCATTTCACTCATGTAAGGAAATGGCCATTTATAAATTAAATAAAATGACACACAAACCAAAAAATATATTTTCCACTAAATATCAACATTTTAAATACAAGTTGAGTTGTTTTACTTCTACTGAAAATTTAGCACTATATTATTAGTAAAAAAAAATTATGAAACATTTGATTACAATGTAAAGCATATTTCTTCATAAATGTTGTGTTAATTCAAGTATCGCAGTTGATGATCATCAGATTTTTTTTCTGATGCAGTGAGATTAATTTTATTGATAACACACTCATATCTATCATATAAAAATATTCTTATTCATAATACATAAAAATAATAATACTTTAATGAATAACTGAAAATTTAAATATACTAAATAAATTATCTTAAATAATTTTTTATTAACAGATTTAATGCATCTACTCCGTTTACAATAATTTTTTGCTGTTTATTTTTTTAAATCTTTTTTTATTTAGATAACTGCCTCATATTTATATATTATATGATTATTAATGATGTCCATTAAATTCTTAAATTGAAATTAATGGTATTTAGCATTATTTTCTTAAGGAATCATCTAATTTATAACAGTATCTTTTGTGTGTGTGTGTTTGTTTGTTTGTTTGTTTAATACATAATATGATGTAATGAGTTTTTTGTAATTGTACTGTTATTATATTTTATACTTTCACTTCAGTATAATTATGTGATAATTGTTATCCTCAGGCACCATATATTTTGAAATATTCTTGTTCTGTAAGTGAGTATAGTAACTGTAGAGGTGACTAAAAAATTTGACTCATTGATGCATGCTTTTTAGTAGAAATATTGGACCGATAGAGTGAACCTTCATGTCAATCTGTGAGGGCCATTTGTTCTGAACTATTATTGATTTAAAAATTGATTATAACCTTGTGCAACAGTAAAAACGTTTTAGAGATTGCACAGTTCTCAGTGGAAAATATTTTTAGTTTGAAAATATAAAGATGAATGGTATACCTCACCATCTGGTTAAACATTTTGGGTACAAGCCATCCATATTTTGTCTAAGAGCAAATGCAAATTAAAGTTTTAGTGCAATATTTGTGTGTGAGAGTATGACTTTCTGCATATAACAAGTATGTAATTACTTTAAGCTGATATTTATTGTCAATTTTTCAGAGCATTTTAAAAAATCTGTAGCATTTTTACTTGCAATTTGGCTATCAACTTACTTATAGGTTCATTAGAAAATGTTTATATATACTATTTCTGTTATCTGATCTTCTAAGAAAAAATATTTAATTTTATAATTTAATTATCAATAATAATAATTAATAATTTAATTAATATAATTTAAATTATAAATCACTTGATTAATATAATTTTAAGAATATATAATTCGATTAATATTATTTAAGCAAGATTGTAATCATTTTAACCAATTAACTTTAATCTAATGTTTTCCTTTTTCTTAGCTTTTATGGCTTTTTAAATGTTTTTTAACTTATCACTTTAATATATCATTTAAAAAAATAGTAATGTGAATGATTAGTTTTTGGCTTGTTCTTAATGATGCAGAATGTATTAAATGGTTGATTCATTGAAGTGTATTTTAATTTGAAAATAAAAATTATATACATTTAGAAAATGCTGAAAGTATATACAGAAAACACTGATATGTATAAAAAAATGATCAAATATATTTTGCTTTCAGAAAAACAATTTTTATGCGAGATAAAGAGATTCTACAAGATTATCGTTTTATGCCTGAACCAAATCTCCCACCTATCCGAATCTGTGATGAAAACGATGATCATGAAATTTGTGATAACCTTCCAAATATTGATGAGATCCGAAAAAGGATGCCTGTCCTTCCAGAAACTGAAAGATCTCTCTTATTAGAAAAGTACAAATTGCCTTTAAGCATAGCGGACAGGATAGTGGTAATATTATTTTGCAAGTGCATGATTATATCTTTTAAATGCTATTGTAAAACCTAGTACATGTATATTATTGAAAGGAAATATTTTGCTAACTTTGTATATCGAAGTCATATTTTTTATATATTTATTAGTTTTTAAAGTATAGAATGCAACTTTTAAAATAATCATATATTGATTTCTGTCTATTTTTTGCAATAAAACATCTTATCTAAGAAGTGAAAGCAGTTTGATAATAAGGAACTAATTACTTGAATAGATGTCAATAAAAGTTTTGACTACTCATCACCCTGACTTACCCATTTTGAAATACAGCTGTTTTTGCAAAATATTATATAAAAATTTCTAATACCTGATTTTTTAAACTGAATTATTTTATTTAAAATGAATGTCTTTGAACCAATTAACATTCATCCACTTTTTAAAACATGTTATATATTAATGTATTAATGTACTATTTACAATAGTTACAGCCAATCATTGAAATAATGATTGGCTGTAATTGTTTAGCTGTTTGTTAGTAAAGTCTGAATACTGAGCAACATATTTTGCACTCATACTTATAAGACACAAAGCACGAATTTTAAAAAGATACAATAATGAATTTTTCTGAAACTAAGAAAGTGATTTTTCATTCTGCTGTGTGAAGGAATTTATTTCAGAATATTTTTTTTATAAATAATTAGCACTTCCAAAAATATTTGATGAAAATTTAGAATTTTTGATAAATTTCTGGAATTAAATATCGTATCAAAAGATTTATTGGTTTAGAATGGAATGGACTCTAAAATTATGCCCCATTGAAGAAAACAAAAGCATAAACCAGACTTCTACTCTTCAAATGTACATATGAATGTATTAGGAAAAAGAATCTAAAAATCTATTTTATAGGTTGCGATTACTTCTATCATTATAGTTACTGTTTAATTTAATGAAAGAAACTTAACACCTTTACTTATAATATTGTATCTGGCTCAAGAATGGAATAATTGAATTCTTTTTATAAATTTACATTCAAGTCATTTTAACTTACAAAAAAAATTATTTGATTTGTTACACTTTTATATATATTACCAGTATTGTTCAAAATAATTTTAATTGGGATATTGAAAAAGTTTTTTGACTAAAGGATCAATTGCATATTAAGGATAAATGGTGACAGGGGCATAACATGATTTTTTCGTCCCCATTTCATCATCATCAGCGGTTTAAAAAAAGTGAATAGCATTCGGAGTATTATGATCCCCCCCCCCCTCTTATCATATATGACTTTGAAGTGTGGCATAAATGCACTAATCTTTTGATGTCATGTCCTCATATGACTGCAAGGGATTAAATAGAAACAAACATAGATATAAATTGAAGTTTTTCAATGTAATGATTAATTTAAGATATTGATGAGTTCATTTATCCCAAAGAAAATTTTACTGATGTTAAAAAAAATGGTGCCAACAAAATTTTCATTAATGCATTTCTTCCTATTTTACTTTAGTACTCATATTTTATTTAATGTATTATTTTATGGATGTGCTGTGTATGAAATTTTGTAAATATTTAAATTTTAATACTGAAAATATTTTAACACTTTTGTGATTTTTTTAATAGCCTCTGTTTGTAATTACGAGTGATCACTTTTTTGAATTGTTAGCTTATTCTTTAATTTATTATTTAGCGTCTAATATCAGTTACATTTAAATTTTCTATGATTGTATTATAGTAGGAATAATATATTATTTTCCCTATATTTCTATTGCTCATGTAATTTATTCATTTAATGCTTAATGTAGCATTCTGAAGGTTTGAAAGAAGTTTTTGAAGTAATGGCATCAAGAATAGATGATAAAATAGCAATATGTAAATTTCTTTTTTATACTCTGAAAAGCCAACTTAATATTAAGAAAACATCTTTTAAAGAGAGGTAAGTAAATTTTCATTATATTTAATGACATTCAATGCATAATAAGCATGATTTTATTACATGATATTCACAAAAGAAATTGTTCATTAAAATAATAAAGCATTTTTTTAATTAATAGAAATACAAATATTAATTAATAAATCAAAACTGAAATTATTATAATATTTTATAAATGAAAATGGATGTAAAACTGGTAGGCACAAGCACTTTATGTTTTTATATTTTTCACCAGTAGTGTTACAAAATGAGCACATGTATATATGTAAATTTATTTTTATAATTTACATTCAACAAATATTAACTACCCAAAAATATAGCAATTTTTATATTCGTAATACAATGACTACTTGTAATATTTATTTATTGTTTAATTTTTTTTATTTTGAATTTTTTAATGGTTTATTATTTATTATTTTTTCTATAAATCCATTGATCCATTTTTATAAATCCACTGATCTTTTTCACATTTTCTCTCTCTTTTTCTCTACTTGCTACCTTCTTCTCTGTATTTCTGTATTTATTATTATTTTAGAGAATACATTAGAGAATTACAACTTTGAGAAACTTTTTTAATATGCATACATTTATCTTCTATTTCATTTTATTCAGTTAAGGCTATTGTGAAATTAAATAATGTATCATTTTTCTGCTAATCTTGCATTTAGTCACAAATTTAACAACAGAAATTCCAGGAAATACTTTACCTTGACCTGTGTAGATTTTCTGGGTTTTATGATAAAATTGTGAAAATATTTTTGTTTCTGATTCAACAGTTACAGAGGAAATTACAAAAAAAGATTTTTAAGGATTTAAAATTAAAAATAAATCTTTTACCCACAATTCTGATTGCAACCATATTTTGTTAATAGTGTGGTGAAGTTTGCATTTTTTTATAGAAGGGAAGTGAAGCTTTGCGTTCCTTTACTATAAGTTATCTGGTTTTCATGTTGGGAATATTACAAATCATTAAGTATATAAAAGAATATGCAAAACATTAGTTGTATTATACTCACAGTGTTGCTACTTGTTGACATTAATGCTATTTAGATGTATTTAGGTGCATTACTTTCATATGGAATTACCTCAAATTTTAAAATTTTTTGATGAAAAAAATTGTAATTTGTATAAAATGTTTGATTTGTTTGTTTACATTTATTATCATATGCAAATATAATGCTGATTTGAGTAAATATACAAAATCATGTATAAAATTATATTGCAATAAATAAGGTAGCATCATGCCACTGGCCCATCAGAATAACTGCCATAAAAATATTCATGAGAAAATGGAAACTCTATGTAACTTACAACTGACATTTAATGTATATTAAAAATGATAAGTAGTGGTTAAGTTAATAGATAAAAAATAAAAGTTATAGAATACAACATTTTCGACAATTTTAGATATGTTAGTAAATAAATTTAAACATATATACTTTTGAGACACTTAGTACTGAATTCATAAACCAATTGTTCATGATAATTTTTCATACTAATTGATTGATGATATATAGATGACAATTGTTTATTTCAGTGGACACCATTTAGTAGTGGATTGCACTTAAGGATAAATATATAAAAATATTAAACACATTTGCATTGCCTGATGATCAATTTCATGTACAAATAAAATGGCAATCCAAATCATTATTTAAAAAAAAAAAAATATGGAATATACTTTTGCACATAGCATTGTATTTATTTTTCTTTATGATAGTTACCTAACTGCAGACCAAGTGACAGACTTATTGGAACTTCTTTTGTCAAAAAAAATTAGTGATGCAACAACTAGTGATGTCTTACAAATGTTATTAAATGGAGATCAAAGATCTGCTTTAGAAGTAAGAATGTTTCTTTTCTTTTCTATGCTTTTGCACAGTCATTTTTTAAAGTTGTTTTAACCATGCTTATATATTTTCAGATTGTTGAAAAATACAATTGGTTTCTGATATCTGATCAAAAAGAACTGGAAAAATTATGCTCTGAAATAATAAACACACACCCAAAAGTAGTGAGTATCTGTTTACATTTAAGCAATATTTTAATAACACATAGACTAATATATTGCAAATCTTATATAGTATTTTACTATTTCTTTATATTAATTTTAATAAAAAATATTTTATTAACGAATAGAATAATATGTTGCAAATTTTATGTAGTTTTTTACTATTTCTTTATTTTAATTTTAAATTCATATTCACTATTAACTTTTTTATAATATTTCAATTTATTTTCAGGCAAAAAAATATGGAAATACTGGAAAACAAAGACATATGACATCTTTATTAGTAGCTTTAAATGAAAAAGTGAACAATAGAGCATCTATTAAAGATGCTGAAGCTGTGTTTAAAAAAATAATTAGTGAGAAATTTCAAATAAAGAAAAGTTAATATGTAATTTCTTTTTGTAAATTATTTCAAAATTTTTATTCATAATTGTGTATACGTTTTCGTTCATGAAACTAATTTAAACAAAAATAGTTTGTTCCTATTTTCATTATTGTAATTCATTTCTGTTTGGTGAAGTTCATTCACTCATTTTTACAGCTGTGTTAGGTTTAGAAAATTGTAAAGATTCAAGATAATGATGATGAAGTAGACACACAATATGTATCTACATTTGAAATTATGTATAATTTTAAAGATTTCCTGTTATTTTTCGAAAAATGTATTGCAATATGTATATAGATATATACAAACTGCATATAGATTTATTTTTTGAGTGCCTAAAAAAAATCTTTGCCTTTTAACAAATTGGCTAAAAAAGTACTAAACAAAAGTAAATGATTTATTTTGGTACTCAAAAACAAAAGTTTGTCAAAATTTTTGAAGAAAATACTTTAAAAAAAGTCAATGAATTTGTCATGATTTCAGTTCAGGATACAATATAAATAAATTATTAAATTTAAATTTGTATTGTATGTGAAACTCCAATATCTTACCTACATATAATGAAAATCAACCATCAAAACCAAACATGATTAAGTCAAATCATTATGGCCATCAAGTTATCAATTCTGGAATGCTTCATAGAACCTAGTTGTAAATCTCTTATTTCTTTGATAAGTTACTTGTGACAAATGTAGGCAAATTGAATGTTCTAAACATCTTCAAAATGAATTTTGTCTTTATTGAATATAAAAAAACCCATGAATATATGTCTTTGCTTTTTATTTATAATAAAATAACTATAGAAACTTTTTTGGTGTAAAGATATTTCTAAACGCCTTGTCTATAAATATTGTCACGAAGATGGGAATAATCATAGAGCACAATTTGGCAATAAACCAAATTTATTAACTTGAAACAATTCACAACTTAATGGAGCAGAAAACTTCCCCACAACTTGTAGACTCATTAGTAATGCATTTAAAGAATATTCTAAAATACTTCCGAATTTTAAAGGAAGTTCTAGAATATAAATTAACAGTAAATAAGAATTTGAATTAAAATGGTCCTCTTTAGATTAGTCAGTCTACTTAAGCCAGAAATCTGAACCGGTATTAGATAGGAAGAGATTTTACATAGATACGAACATTATTTAAATTGAAAACTTTTGTTTGGACTCCATTTTGATTTTACATCTCCTGAAAAAATAATTCTATGAAGAATATTTATATATTACTACATGAATTCAGAAAGTAAACCTCTAAAAAGTAAATGGACAATAGAAAAGGAGATAAAATTATAATTCCTTATTTTTATGAAAAGTTATTGGAATTTAATCTGATCAGTTATGAATTATTATCAAAAACTAACATAAAAAGTATAATTATTTAATTTTATATCAGTTTTCCATGTATCAGATTCTTTCTCTTAAATTAGATATGATTACAATTATTAAGAATGTTTCAATTAATGCAACATAAAAAAAAAATCCACAGTGTTTATAAAAATGCTTTTAGATAAAATGACTAACTAGAAGAAGAAAAAAAATCTTCAATAATATTTTTGTTGATGGTGGTTTCAGTTATTTTCATTGAAATCTCATCACTAACAATGTAGAAACAATCAATTCGGTATATTTGAAAGAAACTGCTTATTTACTATCGAAGATAGAAGTCTTGAAATTTTCTTACCATTGTCTGTAATCAGAATGTTTTCAATTTTAGCAAAATAATAAAGAAATGAATTAGTTGAAGAATTTTATGCAAAGACTTCTCATGTTAAGCTTTTAAAAAAGAATCCTCACATGAGAAAGCAATCGAAAAAGAAATTAGCAGAATATGTCAAAAACATTTATTTGGAATGATATTAACTTCAAAAGTATGTGTTTAAATAGTTACTTGTTATTTCTTTTTTAAACTCTATATTTTAATGTTGGAAATCATAAAATCAATTCATATTTTGTTACATTCTTGATGTAAAGTAAAAATGTCAAATTAAAAAAAGACAAAAGACATGTCAATTAAGAAGACATTTTTTTTTTTTTTGGAGCTTGATAAAATCAATAAAATAGTAAAATGTTTTAATACGATTCCATAATATTTAATTTGACGAAAGTTTAAAATTAATTTGAAAAGTAAATTGTTAAACTTCCATGTGATTAATACTGCATCTTCAAAAGGCATTGAATAATTTCATTTAAAATCAAAGATAATGGATTATCCTAGATTAACAATAACTCTTGCAGATGATTCAATAAAATATATATGAAGAAATGCATACTGACAAATTCAATGCAAGCATTTTCTTTTATTTTGCATTTAATTTTAATTCCATCTTTACTGAACAAAGCTTTGATCATTAATTGCGACCATGCATTGAAGCTTACACTCCTTTGTATAGGTGAAATCTGTAAGAGTTAAATGAATCCATTCATAGTTTAATAATTAGCATTATTTGCTGAAGCAATTAATTTAAGGGAAATCATTGGTATTGACGAATAAAATTATATACTATGTTTTGTTCTCCATGGAAAAATAATGAAGATATTAAAACAAGTTCAAAGGATCAACTAGACTTCAAGTTTGGTATTACCAGAAACAATAATTATAGAATGACTGAATAATATTAAATTAAAATATTTTGAGCATTTAAATGTGTCCAATTTAAAGCATTTAATGTCAGCAGTGATTATATTTTATATTTTGTATTTTCCTTCTTAATTAAATATTTCATTTCTGTATTTTTGTTCTAAAAGAAGGGAGTGGGTAAGTATACATTCGAAAACTTGTATATTAAAAATAATTAAATTGTAAAAGTGAATTTCAAAGGGATATATAAATAGAAACCTTTATAGCTCAGTGTATTAGTTCGCTATACTCATTAAAAATTTATGTTTTATCATATATATTCTGTAGTAAAGAAAATGTAATTTTTGTTCAATTAAGCATTCAATAATTATTCGCTCCCTCGGAACATTTCAGGATAATAAAACCTGTTTGACTTTAAAAAAATCTCTTGAATTGATTTGAAAGTAAAATATCTTTTCGGTTAAGATTATCAATTTTTCATAAATCAGAAGATATATATATATATATATATATATAGAGAGAGAGAGAGAGAGAGAAAAGCTAACAAATTTCGATTTTACTTTATATTAAGAGTTGCTCCTATCTTGCTTTATATTGACACGTTTTAAATTTAATATTAGATCTTAACAGTTCTGCATGTTCTAAAATCCTTTTTCCAATAACCTTTTTTTGTTGAAATGGGTGTCCTTCCGCTTATGTGGTGTGAAAGTTTGGAGGGGGCATTCCAGCTCAGATGTCGTCCTCGTCATCTGGCCCTGGTTCAAAATTACTAGGTCCTTCCCAAAACACCCTAATGTTGCATTAAAAACCGGATGTTAATATTACTAAACTAAACTGGATGGAATGAGCAGTTTCTGTCTATGGACTATTGCAACATACTTAATGAAACAATTGTTCAAATCGCCTATAGTGCAACCGTTCCTTAGCAGCACTAAATGTCCAGTGGCATTTTTATGATATCATCACTGTGTTTTAAGTATTTAGAATATCAAACTACACCGTGAAGATATCGTACAATATCTTGTACTGATTGAGTGTGACATAGGACTACCAAATTCGTCATTTTATTAATTCTTGGAAATTAGATCTTCATTAATATTTTTTTAAAAGCGTAATAATATTTTTAATTAGAGATTTTTCAAATGCTTAATTTTTTCACCTAATTATTGCTGAGATATTATCGCACAAAACCCATTCTGCATCACTTTAGAAACCCCAAAATAAGTTTTTAGTGTTTTTTTTTTTTTTTTTTTTTTTTCAATTGCTTCCTCTTAATGTTTTTCTTCAGTTTAATAAAGTTTAAAATATTTTTAAATATATTTTACAACAGTACTTTCCTTTGTTTTAGTTTCTGATATTATATTATATCAGAATTCGATATTTTTATACTCACACGCATGGCGACTCTAAACACATTTTTATATGTATGTATTAATGGCTTTATATAATTAAAAGTAAATATTTGATATAAAACAAAGATGAGTGAATAAAACTTAAAAAATTGCCATATTATGATGCTTCATACTACGGGTTCGAATAGTCCAGAATTTTTTTCTTTTAATTTAAAACCAGTCCTTGAATAGCCTTTTCGTGATACTTTACGAGTAATTTTCATGGTGCCATCTAGAGTCTTCTTTGAAAAATAAAAAAACTGTCCTAAATAAATAAATCTCGTAAAAAAAAAGTGAAAGTGGCATTATGACTTTTTGTGACGTCAGTCAAATAATTTTTAAGAAATCCATATTTAAAGCCAAATTTCTGACTGTAGGCTGAACATCGAATTGAAATTTTGTTCACTGAGTAATCATTCAACAAATAGTGTTAAAAACAAGCATCGATTCAAAATCCTGATATATTTTTGGTATACTTGATAGCTGAACTCATTTAGTCGGATAACATATTTGATTAAAGGTAAATAAAATTCAAAGTAATAGTTTCCACTTTGTTTTTCTTGGTATATTTTTAACTATTAACTTTGCTATTACTACTCTGTCTTAATATACTACTTAGCCACAAAATAGCGTGTATATATTAGCTACAAAATACTTGGAATTCATTTTTTTTTTTAAATCTGTTGAAGTGAATGAAAATAATTTCGATTTACATACTATTCTGATCATGAGATTTCGACTTACTTAAAAGAATTATAACTAATTCAAATGCCCACCATTAATTACAATATAGGCAATGTTGATTTGGTCTAAAAAAATACAGAAATCGTAAAAATTTTTCGATACATTTTATGTGGCATCGATGATACATGTTGGTATGCGAGTTGACTTTTTAAGTATTCCAAAAGATGCATACTTTGAACTGCATGGCGCAATTACCAAGGAAGAAGGTGGGGAACCTTGGGTCCCAGTCATAATAGGATCATGTGCACAAAACATTAGTGCATTTATAGCACTTTTTAAAGAAAAAATACCATAAAAAGACGACAAAATAATGTCATGCCCTGCATTCCTAGTCTCGTCATACCGCTATAAAAAATCAAGCATTTGAACTTGCAATATCCGTGTCCCTTCAATTAGATAGATTATCAATGTTCCAGTTCGAGGAATTCGAAAGCTATTTGCAAGGAAATGCATGCTTAATTACCTGTCATCCATACCATGTCGCATTGTTAGCAAAAACTGTTATAATGACATCAATCTGTCTTGCGTCTTAAACAATTTCAGCCTCAATTGTGTTTTCCTATATAAGTCAATTAATCTGAGAGTAAATCCATTGGACCATATATATCAATAATAAAATTTGTAGTTGGAAATTATGATTCCTGCAATTCCTACGGCTAATTAATTCTTAGGCAACTACGCTTACAGCGCCAGATTGCAGTCACTATATTACTATCATTATCCATATTTTTCATAAATTAAAATTTCATAATTGGCACAGTTAATTGATCAAATTTGGTTGCATTTGGCCGAACTGATTTTTTTTTTTTTTTTTTTTTGGCACAGAAGTCTAAGTATCTTGCATTATTGTATGACCATCCGGTGTATTAAATTAAACGGACAAATTAAGCCACCTATAAGTGTAAGTACATCCCCACTTCTTCCCAGTCGTAAATTAGCATCCCTATACCTAGATAGCATAAAAATATCCCAGTTCTCTACAATCCATGAGTTATACTACTCTTGCAGGGTAATGTATGGTATCAAGATGATATAGAGTCCAAATTCATGCAATATTACATCGAGGAGTCTTTCATTTCCAACTAGATAAAGGAACACGGACTTTATTTCATCGAATATCTTTACCATAACAGTTTTGCAAATTCAGATTCATCAATAGTAACATCTGCAGCTACCAAAGAATAGACACAGTATTATTCTATTACACAGAATTCTTTATTCTGTCCTATACATCTTTATTCTGTCCTAAGAATATTAAAGACAGTTGGGCCTAATTCACTCTTGGAGAGTGAATTAGGAAAATACCTATTGAGAGTGAATTAGGAATTAGAAAATGCCTATTGTATTATTTTATCGACTGTACATACGATCTACCAACTAGATGAGAGAAGATACATCTTATGTCAAAGAACATGGTCATTTACCATCATAACTTTGCAAGTTCAGATTCAACAATAAAAACTTCTGTAGTTGTAAAGGAATATACTAGTATTATTTTGCGCCAAATACTGTAACTTTGATGTGCCCTAGCATATAAATAGCTGTGGTAGAAAAAAAATTTTTTATACAAAAATGTTTAAAAAGAATTGCGATTCAATCGCTTCCTAAGCTGAAAATTCAAAGCATCATTAAATTCATGTACCAAATTCAGTGGGCGTGGTCTTCCCAAAACTTTCTACCATATTCTCCAATAACGGTCTTATAAAAGGTCTCCGTTAAAGGTCTTTTCTTCTCATAAAATTTTGGGTCCGGTAAGACCACGAATTCTTTGCATGACATTGGTAAACGATTATTACGTAATATTGATATTTGAAGTGAATCTAGTATTTTCACTGACTTTATCGCGATAATATGTATTTTAGATGCCATTTCTTTGGCCAACTGACAACAAAATTTCGCACAAAACCATAAGTTGACATAAGATTAATATACTAGATTTCATTGATTTAAATTATTGTAATTATCAGTTCTGGCTTTCACATGTATGCGAAAACACAGACCAACATGCGGTGAACCGTTTGACGAATTTGGTTCAAAATTTGATAAATATCTATATTTTGGATGTTTACCGTGTGTGCCAAATTTTGTTGATCTAGCTCTTTGTGCTTTATAGTTATCTAGCTCATTTTTACCCAAACAATCAGACAGACAGACTTACTGTGAATGGATATCGTTCAAAATATGATAGAAATCTACAAATTTGGTCGTAATTTCATATACCAGACATAATGCCAAAAATATGTTTTTGTACTTAAAAAGTTTTGAAACGTAGAGATTTGTCAAAATCTCGAATTCGAATTATTTTGACGATTGTAATATTTCCTCTGTATTTTATTCATGACACCATGTAAATGAAATCTATCGTTCCATTTTGCTTTTCAGCGGAAAACTGTGTTTCCGTCAAAACTATGTTTTACAGACTCTGAGACATAGAGATTCATTGAAATCTCAAGTTCGAATTTTTCGATTACAATACTTCCTATATCTTTCGTGTACGAGAAAATAAAAATAGTTATTTCCTCCTGATAGGAATTTAATAATTCTTCATTTCCTGGATAAAGTCAACAAAATATCTTCCTCGTCACCAAACTATCTATTACCAATCTCAAAGCTTTATAGGATCCTAGAAGTATATCCACATTCGATAAGAACCAAACCAAAGAGGTGACAAGATTGGTCGCTGTAAAGAGGCAGAGGAGGCTCTGCAAAACTGACCAACAAGAAACTAGAATTCGTTAAAATTCTTGACCTCATAATTCATAATTTACTTGCTGTTCCATTTTACTAACTACAATTCATCTTCTGAACATCCAAAAGATGAATAAAATATTCAATAACATTGAAATAGACGTGTGTGGGATGTTTTTAAAGGATAAGAGACATAGATAAGAACACATCAATCATTTGCGTTAGAAAACCAAACTATATGACAGATGAATAATAAAAAGAGATGACGCTTAACTCCTAGATGCTTACGGAAATTTTCACGCCCTATTTTCAACTGGAATGTATAAACACACACAAAAAAAAGAAATAAAAAAGCATTTTTATTACCTAAATGCTACAAGCGAAATTGAAAATAAAAATTGAAATTGACAGAAAAAGGAAATCTGGGTTATCTGTGCCAACGTAGTGAGTAATTCATGTCGGTATGAAGTTGATTATTATGATATGCCACTTCATTTTATAAATTTAAAAGTCCTTCATAAAATAAAGGCCACCGTGGAAGAAATGACCATTAAATTAACATCTGCCTCTGCAAGTCATCTCATCAATCAACATAAGAATAATAAAAAATAACCTTCTCTATTTTCTATTTGAGAAGTAAGTATATCTGAACACATTTGATTAAGAGATGTTTTTTTAAGAAAACTTTCATCCTACCTTTTTTGTAATATTCGGTGTTTTTTTTTTTTAGTTTTATTAGTTTTAATATGACTACTCTTTCTTTTGGTATATATATATCATATTTCTTCATATAAAATGAAATCTCTTTAAGGAATATAATTGATTCAGGAATTTTACTCATAATGGGAGACAATTTTTTTCCCCATAGGAATCCATGTAAAATTAGACAACGCGCTTTATTCCGAAAAAAGAACTCTAATGGATTTATAATTATGCAATTTATTATTTATAATACATGCTTTTTTTGTACAGTAAAATCGTTTAAAGAAATTTGAAATTGGCTACATTTCAATATTTGACGAAAAAGAAATCGCATTATCGTTTAATGATTCTGTTGAGCACATAGCTACTGCCTGATTTGGGCGATGTTATTCAATAACTTCACCTGCTTTCAGCATATCGCTTATTTTATTGGAAGGTTGTTGCTCTGCTCAGGCTATTATTTCCTCTTCTTGTAATCAGTAATTTTTTTTCTGTGATACAAGATCCAGCTCCATAATGCCAGAACATATAAGCTCCATAAGATAATAATTCCATAATGAACATACTATCTTCGATAGTTGTGGCTATGTTCTCTCATCACCTCGGTAATATCGTTTGTATCCCATCAGATAATGTCCCATAATCTTGGTCAGAGACACAATCTCGCTGATAAATCTAAAATATGCTGGATTTTTATTAAATTTCAAAACAAATCTCTCAAAGAGCTGGATATCTATTGGTCTTTATGTTTTCTAATTTGTGGAATCGTAATAAATCTTAAATGCAATGGCAAATCGTTGAAGATCAGAATGTGACCTTGTAACCACAGCTGTAGCTCTTTATCAAATAATGGCTTCAAACATTTGTGAAAAAGCTGTCCAAAACGCATATTCACATTATTGTGTAATGAATTAGTCCTATAATCTGGACCAGAGACACAATCTTGCAGATCAATCTAAAATATAGATTCTTGTTAAATTTTATACTGAATCTCTCAAAGTGTTGCCCATTTATTGGTCTTTATACTTCCGAATCTTTGTGAACACAATAAATCTTAAGTGAAATGACAAATCGATGAAGTTCAGTGTATGACCACAACTGTAGCTCCATATCAAATAATGGTTTAAGTTGTCCAAAACGTATATTCGTATTATTGTTTAATGAATTAGTCCCATAATCTGGACCAGAGACACAATCTCGCCGATCAATCTAAAATATAGATTCTTGTTAGATTTTATACCGAATCTCTCAAAGTGTTGCCCATTTATTGGTCTTTATACTTCCGAATTTGTGTAAACACAATAAATTTTATATGAAATGACAAATCGATGAAGTTCAGTCTGTGACTTTGTGACTATGGCTGTAGTTCCATGTCAAATAATAGTTTTAGTCATTTGGGAGAAAGTTGCCCAAAATACATATTCACACAATAGATTTAGTAAAAATATTAGATTCACGCCAAAGATCCATATTTTGTAACTATTATTCGCCAGTGCACTGCCAAGCATTCTTGGCCTTATCCAAGGTCCACAGTTTTATTGGTTGTGAAAGGATAAGACTTTTATTAGAAAGTATGCGAGAAATCTTCAAGGAGACCACTACCACTGGTTTTCCATTAGATTATGCATACCTATTACTAAAGGTTAAAGAATTAGAGCTTTGCCATTATTAGAATAGACAATTTACATATTTGTGACTGTTTTAAAGCTCGATCCCAGAAATATAACATTTTGCTTGCAATCTCAATGAAAAATGAACATATGATGCATTAACCATGAATAATCTATACTTATATAAAGCTCAATGTGTGTGTGTGTGTTGGCGCTCTACAGGCCAGGCCATTTGACCTACAGTTACCAAATTTGGTACATGTTTACCTTAGAGGTCGGGAATGTGCACCTGGGGTCCCTTTTTTTTTGAATTTTTAATAAAAATTTCAATTATTAATTAAAAACTAACTTTCTCGCCAAAAGTCTTCCATTTTCCCCACCGCCAAATGAGTAAGGCTTCAGTTGTTGTTTTTTCCCCCAACAGTAATGAGGCTAGGGTTAACATTTTTCGACCGATTATTTCAAACGATTCTGTTTATTTTCTTAATCTTTTATGCATTTAAAATTAAACATTGTTAATGAATCGATCTTTCAGATTCATCCTGAAGTACTTTTGAATTAAAATAATACAGAATAAATGAAATTAAAAATGTCTCATCTGCATAGCGTTACCCCAACTGGCGTAGAAAAATTCAAACATTTGCGTTACCGTAACTGGCATTGAAAATTCACGCATGCGCATTGTGTTCTGATTGTTGACAATATTATCAATGGATGATTCTTGATTTAAATTATTTTTTGGTTAGTTGCATGCTTTTCTAATTAAATTGTATTTATATTAGTTATATATTTTTTGTATATGCTTATAGTTTTAAGTACATCGTTTTTTAAGTATTTTTTTAAACCTGTTTTCGACCCATTATTTTAAACTATTCATTTTATTTTCTTAGTGTTTGATGCATTTAAAATTAAACATTGTTAATTAATCGATCTGTTCATGATGAATCTGAGAAAATGTTGTTGACAAATTCTTGAGATATTACATAAATTAAGAAAGATATTCTTTAGTGCCCATAAAGTTTAAACGCTCAGTGACTCTGTTATCAGTAATCATATTATAAAAAAATATTATTATATTGCAGATTAATTCTTTCCACTTTAATTTAAAGCATACATTCTACGGGAGCTAACAGAAAATTAGAGAGATACATATTACGTTATGACTGAAGGCCTTTATAATATTATGAGTGAATTATATGACTATCAAAATTTGAAGTTTTAAAATATTTTGATGAAGCATCTATTAAAGTAGGAATTGCGTAAAATATTTTATTAATAAAATTTAAACGAACATTAAGATTGGCGAACCAGCTGGTAGCCAAAGGCGGCTAGTTTAAAATAAAACAACTAACATTAGATTCTAAAAAAAATAATGAACGAAATTTAATTTAGAGTTATTCTGTATTTCAAATGAACTCGAGATACAGTAGGTAGTCGTGCCCTAATTATCTTGAGGTTATACCTATCCATTTATTTGAGAAAGTTAAAAAAGAAGAAATTACATACGGACATGAGGTGAATTGGTTTAATTTTAAAGCAATGAATGATTTTATTTATCAGTTACTTTCATTTATCTTAAACTACGATGTTAGTAGAGTTGGTAAAATAAAATGATGGTTATAACTTCTTTAATGAGATTTTAATGAGTTTATCGAATGATTATTTGACAATTTAATTTTTTTCTAATTTGTTTCTATTTTATTCCTCTTTAGAAAAAAATTGTTCCATTATCATGCCTGGTATGATTGGTAGCATTCGCAGAGCTCCAGTAAAACTCCCCAATTGAATAATAGAAAAAAAGGCTGTACTCAGCCATAAAATGACTCATTAAATTGATGACTTAAAATACGATTTCTTAGTGTACTATCAATATATTCAGTTTATTGTAGAACCTCAATTTTCCGGAGCTCTATCAATCGATGTTTCTTTTAACCAAATCAAAACCATAGCATTGCATTGTGTTTTACATTTTTTTAAAAAGTAAATCAGAAAATGTTGCTGAAAAGATATCAAAGTTGGCATTGGAATACAATGCAAAAGCTTGTAAAAATGTCTTATTTTTGACCTTATCTGTTATAACTCAAAAATTTATTTAGAAGAAAAACAAAAATAAAAACATAGTTCAATTCCGAAGTACTTCAATAGCAATTTGAGCAAATTCCATAAAGCTTCACGATTCTCTCCGAAACTTTCTCTCATGCTCTGTAATAAATGTGCATTACTGGCTGCATGCCACTGACGAACAGCAGTTAATCAACATGTATTTTTTAAAGATTTTTTTTCTTGGCCTTAATCGCTATGATACGGCTAATTAAGAAATAACAGAAAATCTGATATGTATTTTGAATGTCTTTTTTCCAATGGAGTAAAACCAAAGGGTGACATAGAAATAAAATATTGTCAAAAAATCACTTAACAAATTTCATACATTTAAAATCGTTTCGTTCTGAATTATTGCATTTAGATACTTGGAAAGTACAAACCGACAGGTGGACAATCCCGTGACAGATTTGGTTATAAATTTGACATGATTCATATTTTAGATGCTTAACCTGCGAGCCAAATTTTATGTATTTAGCTCTTTTCGTTTTGTAATTATCGTGTTCTCTAGAAAAATGATTCGGGCAGTCATACAAATAGATTTTCTCTTAATGGATTTCATTCAAAATTCGATAGAAACTGCAAATTTGAAATAAATATAATATACCAAATTTCATCTCTTTAGCTCCATGCGTTTTTAAGTTACCTTTTTCACAGAACCCCCTCCCCCCCTTTTTCTTCTTCTTCTTTTTCTTCTTTTGACTAAGGTATGTTAGAAACATGTAGATTCGCCAAAATGTCGAATTCGAATTTTTAGACGATTATAATACTTACTCTTTGTACATTTCGTATAAGAGAAAGTAAAGTAAAAAAGGAGGAGGCGAGGTAGCGGAAAGTCTCGCGTTACTGAGCGAGGGAAATATTCTTTTAAGAACAACATTCTCAAAGAATCATTCCGAAAATGTAAAGAAGAAGGAAAAAATCAGCAATATTCACTTATCTTCTGATCGATAATTAATTCTTAGATATGTCAAGATGTCATTACATGGTAATACTTGCGAAATTATTTTTATAATTTCAAGTAAACAAGTCATGATTAAAAATTTAGGGTATCGCGATTAAAAAAAAATCCATTAATCGATTATCCGAGGTAATTATAGTATCAGTCAGTCAGTGGCGTAGTGAAGGTAAGTGGTGCTCGTAGCATGGCATTATTTTATCGCCCTCTTAATATATTTCTCTATAAAAATTTACATAAAACGTATTAATGATGTGGGCCTATGATGCTCGCTAAAACTTCTTTACGACGTTCTATTGCCTTTATGGATATGGTCATAAATTTACCATTTAATCCATTGTAGGACCACTCTCACCTGTGGACGTCGATCAGTAGTTTCCTGCAAACTGTCGATAAAATGAACAGAACAGGTCGATCAAAGAACCTTGGAAAATCACAAGTGAGGGGAAAGAGAGCTAAATGCTCCGGACTCAAGGCGCGCACGGGCTGTCGGAACGGGGCTTTAGATTAGTTCTTTGATTTAGCTACGCACCCACATTTGGTCTTGATCTCTACGCATTGCATGGCTTTCCATGAAAATTGTTTGGACGTTCTGTTATCGGCATTCCTACGTTATTTAAATTCACGTCTCGGTTTGAAACTGTGCGAAAATAGTTGGACATTGCCTTAATGACTTTTAATTTTTCAATAATGGAAATAAACTGATCATGATTCTCATTCGATATACTATTTTTACATTATACCGGGTAATCTATACCCCCCCCCCCTTTGGTACCTGTCGCTACGCCACTGCATAACTTTCCAACGAAAAAATGTTTTGAGTTCTGGTCTATGTGGGTCTATTTTATTTAGATTAACGTCTCGGTTTGAAACTGTACGAAGTCTTGTTGGAGAGTGACTTAGTAATTTTGAAAAATGAGTGAATCCTGAATTTCTGCTCGACAAACGTAATACATTTTACAATATACGGTCATGAAAGAATTTTATACTTATTTCGCCTTTATCTTACAGTAATAAATGAAATATGCTTTCCTCGATTTTCTCGTATAAATAATTCGGCTTATTTTGTGATTCGCTTCATAGCACAGAGAATAAATTAACGTCAGTTAATTAAATTAATTAATGCAATTAATGCAGTTTGTTAGTTGCAGTTTGTTTTGCAGTTAATGCAGTCAGTTAATTAAATTAATTAATGCAGAGAATAAATTAAGGCAGTTTGGACTTTTTCCCTTTGACAAATTAGTGCACAATTTAAACAAATGTTCGATCATGACAACAAGATCTCAAAACAAATTTCATTTATCTAGCTAGTTAAATCATCCTGCTCACTCATGTATGAATAGACAAGCAAACAGATGGTCTATTGTTTGATAGTTTTAATTCAAAATTGGTACTAATCAACAGTTTTGGTTTAAAAAACTAAAATTCATCAATCAATCATTTTTAAATTCTCATGTTTGCACGCACACGAAAAAGAAAATGAATTAAAAAATAAACTTTTCGATGGTTTGGTTCAAATTTGATACAAATTTAGAATTTTAGTTAGAAAAGCAGGTACAAAATTCCACATATACAGTAAATTGCGTTCTTTAGTTATCATATTTGCATGCACAAAGACAGGTATGCTCTCAAAATACAAATAGAGTCCAAAATTTGACAAAAAGCAATAATTCGAATATAAAAACTGCATTCCAAATGTCATCAGAGGTCGATGTTATAGTTTTGAGACAAAATTCCAAAAATGATTTTAGTACTCAACGCATTTAAAAATTGGAAATTCATCAAAATTTATTCATTAATTTTTTAAAACGGATTTGGGGCTTTCACTTTATATATTTTGCATACGTGTATTTCGATACGTATACAAAATGTAAGAAAAATAAATACGATGAATAATTATTAGAACGACAAAAAAAATTATTGAAATCAATTAGCTTGATGGGATAATGCTATAGTTGACATCATTTTCAAATCATTTATCTATTTTATTTTTGTTGTAACCTGGAATTTTCTTTTGCCAAACTTATTTTTTTTTCCTCTCTCAAATAGAATAAATAAACTATCAGCAACACAGTACAAACCATTTGTACTCATAATGATGAAACGCTACATAAATATTTATTGTTATAGAAAACATGTATCATGCCTTGTCAATAATTTAGATTCAATATACATTTTCTTGTATTATTATTTTGCTTTTTTTCATTAAAAAAATTCTTTTGCAATAAAATAAGAATGAATATTACTAGTATAATTGTGAAATAAGGAAATTCAAATAAATAATTGCTGTTTCATAAAACCTGTTAAGTTTTGATAACTGAGATTCGATAAACATTTTCTCTTTCTGCCATTTTCAATTTTTTGCAATCAAATAAAAATAAATAATTTATTAATATTTAACATTATATTAATATTAAACATTATTATTTACATTATCAATTGACAAAAGCATTTTTATCAATAACAATGATTAGATTAAATTAATAATTATTATTTTAGGGAAAAAATGTTAAGAACCTTGTTGATACGTTTCCTTAATTTTCTTTCTGCTATTTTAAATTTTTTAGAAATCAAAAAATAATAAATGATTGAAAAAAATGGAAAAAAGCATTTTTATCAATAATATTAATTTTATGCCATTTTTAATTTTTTAGAAATCAAAAAATAGTAAATGAATTATCAGACACCTTGAGAAAAACATTCTTATCAATAATAATAATAATTTTATCAATAGTATCAATTTTTTACAATTTTTAATTTTTAGAAATCAAAGAATAATATAATAAAGATTATCAAAAACTTTGAAAAAAGTATTTTTATCAATAATGATAATATTTTTAACAGTAGTTTCAATTTTCTGCAATTTTTAATTTTTTAGAAATCAAAAAATAATAAAGGAATTATCAAAAGCATGGATAAAAGCATTTTTATCAATAATATCAATTTTTTGCTATTTTTAATTTTTTAGAAATCAAAGAATAGTAAATTAATTGTCAAAAACACTGAGAAAAGCATTTTTATCAATAATAATGAACTATTGAATAAATGGTAACTATTTTAGAAAATGTGTTATGCCTTGTCGTTAATCTAGATTCGAGATAATGTTTTCTCTTATATTACTTTCTACCTTTTTAATTTTATTTCTATCAAATAAATATAACTAAATTATCAGCAAGACTACGAAAAACATTTTTATCAGTAATAATGAACAAATAAATAAATTTTTATTGTTTTAGAAAAAGTGTTATGCCTTTCCGTAATGCAGATACAAAATATATTTTCTCTTAATTTTGTTTCTGACTTCTCCTTCTGCAATTCTTTGAAGCTAATTTAGAATTATCGTCTTTTTGTTTAGCCATACAAGTCGAAGGCTATCTAAACCTAAACAAACAAAACTCATTTAATGCGCTTTATTATCGGAAAACAGGGGCATTTTGTTGTAGCAATGAGCATTAGCAGTATCTGTATTACCCCATCCATCACCTGTAATAAACAAGAACTTCTAGCTGTGAGAGCCATTAAGCGAGATATAATTCAAGTCACTCGGACAAAGCCGTACGTGAAAGTCGAGACAATGAGAATTGTTGTGGCTGACTGTCTCGTCCAGTTTGCTGACCGGAAAACAATATGTTATTTTGACAAGGCGGACATCCAAGCGAAGGCAGCAGCAAAATGTGTATCCTATTGTTGGACCAACCGTGGATTGCATTTTATTGTGGCTGACATTTACATTCTTGCAGGTTCTATAGCGTTCATTACTCAATTTCAAAAACAATCTGATAGATGGAACAATTGGAATCAAATGCTAATTCAAGCATGGATAGGGTCATGAGGTGTTTATTGGTACTTCGTTGGATGAAATAAAAATTGGTGATTGACGCATAATCGCAAGGAATCGGTGGATTATTCATGGTATTCACGTAAAATTTGTAAGAAAACAGAATGCGAGTGTCATGGTATATATATATATATATATATATATATATATATATATATATATATATATATAATGGAAACTCTTGAACAAGAAATTGTTTCTAGTAGTAGGTTTTTCTCTGTTGAAATTTACTTTCATAGTTATTTATTTCCAAGGAAGTGTCAGAAAACGATAAAAAATAAAAAAAAATTGGAAAATTGGTGAAAGTGAATCATAGAAAATGTGTTTTCTATTTTATTTCTTGGATCTTATTCATAATATTCAAAAAGTAATTTTTCAAAAAAAAAAAAAAAAGCACAGCAACTTGTATTTGATTGAACTTTTCATATATTTGATGTTCGTAACGTATTAAACTTATAAAAATAACTATAGAACAAAAAATCGTTTTCTAATAGAAGTGTTTTTTTTTTCTGTTGAAATTCTCTCATAGTAATTGCTTTCCAGAAGAACGTCAGAAAAGTTTGGGAAAAAAATTTGGAAAACTGGTGAAAATGAATCATAGAAAATGTTTGTTCTATTTTATTTCTTGGATCTTATTCATAAAAATCAAAAAGTAATTTGTTTTTTAAATCACAGCAAATTGCATTTGATTGAACTTTTCATATATTTGATGTCCATAATGCATTAAATTAAAAAAAATAACTATTGAATAAAAAAAATCGTTTTCTAATAGGTTTTTTTTTTTCTGTTGAAATTCATTTTCATAGTTATTCATTCCCGGTTGAGTTTCAAAAAAAGATTTAAAAAAATGAAAAATTTGGTAAAAATTAGAAAATTGATGAAAGTGAATCACAGAAAATGTGTGTTCTATTTTATTTCTTGGATATTATTCATAAAATTAAAAAAGTAATTAAAAAATCTCAGTAACTTGCATTTGATTGAACTTTTCATATATTTGATGTTCATAATGTATTAAACTTATAAAAATAAAAAGTAAAATCATCGGATTTTTACAGATACAAAAATTGTAGATGCAATTAAGATTATTAAATTAATCCTACAGATTTATTAAATTAAATTAGGAAAATAAAAATGAGTTAAGTGCTGAAAATTCGGTTTGTGTTATGGTGTTTTTCCTATATCCAACAACGTCTTATTTTATTTCATAAGTAACCACTGTACCTGCCACTTCGCTTATATCTATTTGTTCTAAATGAATATACGGAAAAAATATATATGTAAGCCCACAATTTATAATCGTACAAAAAAAAAGTGGAATTGATAAAAGTTACTTTTTAAATGAACTTTGATAAATTGATTGAAAATCTGTTTTAAATGGTATTGGAACTGAAGTCACTATAAATCTAATTTGAATTTTAAGATAGTTTACAAGTACGTGTAATTTTTTTAATAACAAGTTATTAAAATTTAGCCTAAGATAGTATTAAGATAGTGCAATTTTTTTTAATTTTAAGATAGTGAAATATTTGTACGATGATTTGTTCAGAAATTATAGCAAAAAAATCTAAAATCTTTTCATTTCTATTCAATCATCTTAGAGAGAAGTTGAAGCTTTTTAAGTCCATTCAGTCATCTGGGTGCCAAGATACATATGAGCCAAATTTCATTAGAATCAGTCAGATGAAATAATATGAGGTATTGTATGAACAATCGTACGACGCTCAAGCGAATAGGTATTCAGTTTTATTTATATAATTAGATAATACAGTCTTCCATTTAACGAACGAACTTTCATTAATGATATTGTTGCAGAATTTTAGCTTTGATCGACATTAATATACTACTTAATCTCTATATTATAGAAGATAGTTTCAGTATAATTAAATTTTTTCGACTTAATTTTATATTATTATCCTTATTTTGTAATATTCCAATGTTTCTAATTTTTTACAGTTTCAAAAAAAAAAAAAAAAGGAACCAAATCATCTTCGTGGGGGAAAAAAAAGCAGCATAAAAAAAATGGCACGTTGATGAAGGCATAGGAACTAAAGAAAGTAAGAGCTGTTTAATTTTTTTCACGTTGATCAAGATATAGTAATTGTTGAATATCCTTTGGAGCATGACATATTGCAAAGTATTGCGAAATCTAATGAATACACTACTGTGAGTAATGGAGATAATAGTGAAGTATTAAATAACGTTCTCAAGAAGAAATGCAAAATGCATTTGTAAATAGTAGCAATATCTTTTTGCGAAAGGTGTTATATTATGTGTTTTAAACTTTAAAAAAGTGAGAAAATTTTATGTAAAATGTTTTCGTTATAATAAGTCTGCACAAAACAGGATTTGTAGATTTTTTTTCAAGTTTAGGATATTTAGTAAAGTGTATTAGTAAAACTTCATTCTTCGATTTTTTTTCTATTTTATATCTTAATTTAATTCCCTAATTTTCTATTTAGTGAATTTTCTTTATAACGAAATTTATAAGCGGAGTTGTGAAATTTATTTAAATAGAGACTCAACAGCATTTCTGTTTCCTCAATACAAATAAACTGAATACAAAGTTTTTTTTTTACTATTTTAGAATTTTTGCATTTTTAGACAATTGCAAAAATTCTGAAAATAAATCATAGACTTGTTTCTAAAAGCCTATTCATAGCTCATTCTGTTTAAATAAGAGGACTGATTCAACATAATTTTGTTAAAAGCAACATGAGAATTGCTTTGGAAAGGGTCTCATAATTTTGAATCGAAGTAAAAAAAACAAGTGAAAAATCTGAACTGGCAGCTCCTATTGAAACTTCCATGCAACGCTACGCTGGCAGTAATACATTTGATTCTTAAAAGCGAAATTAACGTTAAAGGCCCATATATATAGGATCTTTAGCGAATCGGGTAGCGAGCTTAAAAACCGCTGGCTTCAAAACCGAGACTTTACCACCAAGTCACTGTGATTGGAAAATTAAATGGACAGGAATTTAGAGATATAGCTGTTAATCATAAAAGACAAATATCATCATCATTTTCTTTAATCTAGTTACAAATGATATTTACAATACTTTGTAAAACTTTGAAAAAGTCATTTGATTGAGATTAAATTTTCCGCAAGGGGAATATACATAGTCATCAATAATATCCAGTTCAGTAGAGTAGCGACCGATAGTAAAAAAAATTCCTTGCAATAGTCCGGGAAAGACAGGCAGAAAGGAAATAGATACGAGAAAAAAGAATAAAAAAAAGAAAGAAAGCGTTATGCCCCTACTGACATTTTATTTTACTATGCCAGTTGTTCAGTCACTGAAATGGTTTTCTGGAAATATCTCACTGATACCAGTAAAAAGCAAAAAAGCGTTGGAGAAATATTCTTCATGTTCTTCTGTTTTAATATCCTCTGATATCACATAGATGAAATGGACTGAATGAAATATTCTTTGAATTGAATATTTTATATAATCATCAAAAATGAAATATCTATAGATTGACAGTCACTGAAATGGTTTTCTGGAAATATCCCACTGATACCAATAAAAAGCAAAAAAGCGTCGGAGAAATATTCTTCATGTTCTGTTATAATATCCTCTGATATCCCATAGATGAAATAGACTGAATGAAATATTCTTTGAATTGAATATTTTATATAATCATCAAAAATGAAATATCTATAGATTGACAGTCACTGAAATGGTTTTCTGGAAATATCCCACTGATACCAATAAAAAGCAAAAAAGCGTCAGAGAAATATTCTTCATGTTCTTCTGTTATAATATCCTCTGATATCACATAGATGAAATAGACTGAATGAAATATTCTTTGAATTGAATATTTTATATAATCATCAAAAATGAAATATCTATAGATTGACAGTCACTGAAATGGTTTTCTGGAAATATCCCACTGATACCAATAAAAAGCAAAAAAGCGTTGGAGAAATAATCTTCATGTTCTTCTGTTTTAATATCCTCTGATATCACATAGATGAAATAGGCTGAATGAAATATTCTTTGAATTGAATATTTTATATAATCATCAAAAATGAAATATCTATAGATTGACAGTCACTGAAATGGTTTTCTGGAAATATCCCACTGATACCAATAAAAAGCAAAAAACCGTTGGAGAAATATTCTTCATGTTCTTCTGTTATAATATCCTCTGATATCATATAGATGAAATAGACTGAATGAAATATTCTTTGAATTGAATATTTTATATAATCATCAAAAATGTAATATCTATAGATTGACAGTCACTGAAATGGTTTTCTGGAAATATCCCACTGATACCAATAAAAAGCAAAAAACCGTTGGAGAAATATTCTTCATGTTCTTCTGTTATAATATCCTCTGATATCATATAGATGAAATAGACTGAATGAATTATTCTTTGAATTGAATATTTTATATAATCATCAAAAATGAAATATCTATAGATTTTTTTAAATGCAAAGATCACACAATAGAAATCATAGCTTCATCAAACTTCCCTCAATTTCAGTACTTGCGTTTGTGTACCTAAATAAAGCGATATTGATTCTTCAGTAACAATAGCACTTCTTCAGTTGGGTATTGCTTACTATAACTCATTCGCCGCAGCAATTAGTTTAGAACAGTATAATGCACCAAATTTAGAGTTTCCTGCGATTGTTTTAAAGATGGTATCAACTCTAGTTGTTTCTGTATGATTGATTTTATTAAGATTAAGTTGTCGTTTTGTTTACTTAGAATAGTTAGATGTCTTGTTTTAACGCTAAACTTGGACTATTTTGGCACAGAGCTAGTAATATGAAACTAGCTGATGTGATGACATCTGAGGACGAACCCCCCTTCTGAACTTACACGCATAGCAGAGAGGAGGCATCTGATTTCTCTGAATCTAATATGCTACGAACTCAAACTCGCAGTATATCTTTGGTGGAATCAGTTTTCGAACCACGCACATTAGTTCCACAGCCGAGACTGTCACCAAATTATTGCTTTTTTACTTTCATTGAGAAACAACATTTATTTCTATGGGAATGGTAGGTATTCGTTATAATATTATCTGAATATATCGAAAATATGGTAATTGGAAAATACTGTAGAATTGAGATAATGTCTAATGAAGAAATGGATTTTGTGTACATGCATAGTGTCATACATTTGTAATAAAGTCTCAAAATTTTCTAAAAAAAAACTTAATAATCATTACAATCCAAAGAGTCTTAGTTTCTTTCTTTCTTTCTTTTCTCATTTTCTCATATATTTTTAAAAAGTTTCATGGCCGAAGAGAGAAACAGTCTTGTAATTTCAAACTTCGCTTTATTTCATCCCGGGAGGTATAATTTATGTACAAGTGAGAAACGATAAGGTACTTCAATCTAAATCAAGAGCAAAAGAGTCAAAGAAGACAGAAATATTTATTCCCAATGATTATATACTATGAGATTCTGATAGGGATTTCTTTACATGTGTCAATTTAGGTAAGGGAGAAATAGGTATCTTTTAAAAGAATTTGTTCAGGTTGGCAGATTTTTATCCCTTCATTCGGAGTGTGGGAATTGTCAATTTCAGTTTTAAAGAGCTCATCTTGAATTAATTAAATAAAAAAGGGGGAATTGGATCAGGAAATAAGAGAACATAATTTTGCAGATGCGTGGCTAAGAATAAAAAAACTTTTGGATTGAATTTCAATTTATTTTACCACGGGAGCCATAATTTGTACAAGAGGACGCAAGGCGGAACACGTTTGTTCACCCAGAACACAAGAACAAAAAGTGACAGAATTTCTTTCTCCTCAGTACTATGAGATTATTACTTACTATGAGATTCTTATAGGGATTTCAACAAGTGTCGACTTAGGAAAGGGAATCTTAGGTATCTTTGAAAAGGATGCATATTAATGTTAAGCATTTTTATCCATTTGTCCAGTGTGGAAACAAAGTAGTCAACAATTTCTTTTTGAGCACGTATTAGAAATAATTAAATGAAAAAGGGGGATTTGGATCAGGAAATAAGAGGAAATTTTAAAATGAGGTAACATGGGCTAATTTATAGTAAAAATTAGAAAGTAAATTAAGATTTAAATAAAATTCAGAGATATCATTACACACATAGTATCCCAATAAGCTTTGTGATCCATATTCTAAAAGGCCATATTTTAGTAAATAAAGTCTTTTTTTTTTTTTTTTTCGTTTTTTGAAGTATTGAGTATTATTATTAGTTATAATATAATCGCAATTCTCTAAAATGTTTTATTTAATTTGTAATGAAAGCAGAAAATTTAAATTGTGGTTTGAATATCCAAATGCGGCTTCCAAATTTGCAATTTTGAATTTGGTAACAGAACTGCTAATATAAATTAGATTAGTTAATTTTTGCAAGCTGATATTATTATAAAATTTATCAGGATTTATAATATTTTTTTCTGATAATTCAGATTTCTGATTTTTTTTTAATAAATGTATTATAGATCTTATTGCTTGGTCAGCTAGCTGATTTTCCCTTAAATTAAATCCGATACGATATTCGATCTTTTTTTTATGCGTTGTATTGAGTACCTGAGAGGGTCTATTAAAATGTCAGTATATTTAGTTTTTCTTCAGTATTAAAAATTCTCAAAATAAAAAAAAAAAATCTGATGATTAATGTTGAGAAGAATAGAGTAAAAACTTGTTTTCGGCCTCATTAAATTGTTATATATATATGCAATAAAATGATTTGACCAAAAAAATAATGAATCTAATGACATTGTCTTTAAAAAACCGACCTTGAAGAATTTTCGATATTTTTTTTAATCATTATCTTCCGAAACAAGAGGGAGATAAAAGCTGAAAAAAATTATCATAAAACTGTTTAAATTAAAGCAAAACTACAATAAATTATTGCAACTGCGAATCTGTAGCAATAATTTGTTGCTGTTTCGCGATTTTGTCGAAGCACTGACAATATAAATGATGCATATATAATTCTTACTTCAAGGAATTATAGAAATGGAAGTACAGCTACTTTAATTTTCATTTTCATTTTCCCCAAAACATTTCTGTTACATACACATTTGGAATCACTATGCATTTTTGGCACAAAAGACTCGACGAGTGAGAAATGTTTTAAGACCTATCTTAAAACACAAATCTTATAAAGTAAAATTGACTCTTGCAGTGTACCATGCTTCGTTTTAAATAAAGCGACCAGACATCTCAGATTACATATAATGGTCTCGAATTTTGAATGGTTGCTCAAGATTAAAAAATGTTCCCAGTTTTTTCAAATTTTATTTATCATTTAATATCTTGGTTAAATTTTTATTACAGTTAGTTTCTTTTGCGAAGTTCAATAGTTTCTTTTCTAGTTTAAAGCTAGTTTTTTTTTTTTTAAATCCCATCTTTACTATTCAAAGAATATAATCAAGCTAATATGAGTACGTTGATTAAATCAGCCTGAAGAAGAAAAAAAAATGATAAAAGTAATAACAAAATGCTTTTCATACTTCATCTCTTCTTATTTTTTTAGAAAATTTCCATCAACTATTTCTTAATTTTTACGTATGTTTCTTATTTACACATTATTTGGATTTTTACATTAAATCCTACATTTCCAGCATTTTATACTCGTACTTGGGCTCCAAAGAGTCCGGAGTCAAAGTCCAGAAAATGTGGTTACATTAATTTAAGCTTACTCCTATTCATCACCACCAACACATTCTTAGACTTTAAAAAAATGATCGATTGTTACCATTTTTACCATACTTCGTTGCAATGTAACATTGTACTTTTTATATTAAAAGACAACATAAAATATATTAGCCCTATTTTAGAGGAATTTTATTTTTATATAACATTTAATGCATGAAAAGTTTTTTTTAATCTATTAACTATGTATTTGGCGAAATATAAACGGATTTGGCTTTGCGCCATGAAATCACACAAATCCAATCGAATCCTTTCAAAATATATGTTAAGAATGCATGCTAGATTTCCCTTTTAAAGGCCATTTTCTTTTTTTATCAATACACATATGAGAGAGTAAGTAATGAACTAAGCTAATTTAGTTGTCTTAGTGAAAACCTAAACAACAACTCTATTGCACGCAAATTTTAACTCCTAAATCAGCTTTAACAGCTAAAAGAAGGATTTATTAACCGTAAGATTAAGAGAAAGCATTTCCTTTCTGGCTGCTTCCATCAGTTATTTTTTTGTCCAACGAGCTGTCGCGTGTGGGTTTGGACATGTATTGGCTTTTACTATCGACCTCATTACGATCAATCAGTGCGTAACTCCGATCAACAAGGCGTGTGAGGTTCGGGCTTTGTTTTACTCTCCAAGCTACAACTTCTCCAAAAGGACATGGCGGTTTGTGCTACAACTCTTATCACTTTGGGCTGGATCCGTAAAGGAAGTATCCTTGTTTTAGCCATATAAGTATTCTCTGCACACGACACTTGGCGACAATGGCTGATGAAAACACGATAGCAGCAGCCTGTTAGAATGTGTCCTTGGCCTCTTTAAATAAGGCATCCGTTGCCCATTCTCCTTCAATCACCTGTTTCGACGCATTTTCATTCCTGGGGCGTTGTTCACGCGGAAGCTATCAGATTTTTTTGAAAGAAATTCAGCGCTTTGCGGCATTTTTGTCACGAGGGACAGGCGTGGGTCGATGTTGATATCCGAACTCACGGATCATTTCCGCTCTTGTTCACTCAACGACAGCGTGAGTTTCGTACTCGACAATTGTTGATACAAATTTCGGTTTCATTTAATGTCATCTCAACCGAAAGACATCGGCTGGTAGAGTTGCATTCTTGGATTCGCCTGGAATCTCCTTTCTTTGTTTTTTTCTTCTTCCTTTCACCTTTTCTCTGTTACCTAAGAGTAAAAACGCACACACACACACACACAAAAAAAAAAAAAAAAAAAAAAAAATCGGGTAAGGAAATCATAGATATTACATTAAATTACGACCTCTAGTTTGTTTCCATCATTAATATCTTCACTTATAACGAAGCTCTCGGTTCTTTCAGCGAATTAAATAATTTTTGATAATTAAGGTAAAGCATCATTTAATTTATAAGTCAAAAATCATCGAGATACATTTTAGTATTGAAATAATAATTAATGTACCAAACTGGATGTGACATTTAGCTGGAAAAATAATTAAATTCTAAAGTCAAATGTTTAAATTTGGACAGCGGTCTAAAGAGAGCGGTAATAGAGGCTATGTTGCCTGATCGAAATTCATAGGATAAGTCAGATTTTGTCAGGGTAATAAGTCTGTAGAACAATTAAAAGGAATCTCAAAGAAAATCTTTCACTGAAGTATTTTTGATCCGAAATCGATTTCATCGAATCGTCTTATTACATGTCCTTCTGTTGGAATGGCCCGGAAAAATGGGAAGAGGAATTAACGGCTCAGGTGACAACGGTTAATTTCAAACGGTTCAACGGTTACTCAGGTTTAAAATTTCAAGCTCCGTCTTAAATTTGTCCTCTAATTTCAAAATTCGATATTGGTGTATGAACTCAACAAAACCAAACCACAACTGTTTGTTTCTTATGGCACTTGCCACTGACAAGCCCACTGTTACGAAGACAGCGATTTAAGCCTGAGGGGGAACGTCTCTTATTTTTTATAGCAGCGCCAACTAGGGCCAAGAGTACGACTTTGCCACTCACGCATCACTCATTCGCTTGCACAACCCCTTTTTACAGGAGGGCACATTCACACATCTCACAGATAGAACAACAGAAGAACTACCATGCCCAAACCGGGACTCGAACCCGGGACGCCCAGATCACGGGGAAGACGCGCTACCCCTATGCCAGGACGCCGGCAAACCACAACTAAATTTAAGATGAAGCACTATAGATAGATTTTACATTGAATTTTTGAAACACGATGGGATTCCATATAATTTTCTTTGTTTTCCTTTTGCTTCTTTAATTTTCTTACTGTTAACGAAGTATTGTACAAAAAAATATAAGAATTTTGACAATTATAAAGTGAATGAAGGATATTAAACAGAACTTTTACTCTTTTTGTTTGTCATTAGCTGCCTTCGGGGATTTAGTTTTCATTGATACCTTTACATGTAACGATGCGTTCGATTCGTGCAGGGAATCATATAATTTAATTTTTGATAATTAAGATAAAGTAGAAATTAATTTAAAAATCAAATGCCACCAGGACAGGTTTTAGTACTGAAATAATTAATATATCAAACAGGATGTGACATTTAACTGGAAAAATTAATTAAATTCTAAAGTTAAATGTTTAAATTTCGATAGCGGTGGACTTCTGATAGAATCTTTCTTTGTATTGCTTGACCGAAATTTATACATCAAAGTTGGCCAAGATTATAAATCTGTAGAACAATTAAAAGGAATCTAAAAACAAAACTTTTGACCAGCTTTTGACAAATCGATTTCACTGAATCGTCTTGTTACATGTCTTTCTATTAGAATGGTACGGAAAAATGAGAAAAGAAATCAACGGCTCAAGTAGCACCATCATTTTTTTCAAATTTCGAAATTTTAAGAACCATTGTAGATTTGCCCTCTAATTTCAAAATTAAAAGATCCGTCCTAAATTTGCCTTCCAATTTCAAAATTAAAAGATTCGTCCTAAATTTGTCCTCTAATTTCAAAACTCGAAATTGGTCCAAGAACTGAACCAAACCAAACCACAACTAAATTTAGGATGAATCAATAGAGATAGATTTTACATTGAATTTTGAAAACGCGATGAAATTTCGAATAATTTCATTTGTTTTCCTTTTGCACCTTTCATTTTCTTAGTGTTAACAGAGTATTGCAATAATAATAATATTAAAAAACTAAGTATTTGTCAGGAATAAAGTGAGAGAAGAATTGCAAAGCATATTAATAACAACTTTTACTCCTTTTATTTATCATTAGTTGCCTTTAGAGATATACTTTTCTCTAAAAATGTTGGTTGTGTTTAATTTAAATTCAATCTCTTACATCTAACTTGGGTTCATAATTCCTCAAAGATATATTTTTAGGTATCAAATAATTATAGACTTTAAAAGCGCTTATTTTAATAGACAAACTTTCTCTGTTTATTATATTTTTTAATAGACATTTATCATTTTTCTTAACAGAATTAAGTGCCATGACACGTTGCCAATAAAAACGTGATTGTCGAGGTAATATATTTATTAAATGCATGCTATCTTGTGTACTTGTAACTTCATCTGAACTACGCAAATAATAAGCAGAATTTGGAAATCTTAATTTTTAACCTGAAAAAATTGAAAAAAAAATTACACTACTTGATATTTGCTTTTAAAAAAATCTGTAAAAGATTTGAATGTAATTAATTACAACAATGAAAAATCCATAGAAAATTATGCAAAGATATAATCCTAAAATTTGTCAAAATTAAAAAAAAATGCATGATAGTTAAATTAATGTAATAAAAAGATATATTTTTAAATTTTAAAATCATTTAAAAGTTATTTTTTCTATAATACTTTCATAAATTATTCTAGAAACCTACTAATTTTTGCCGAATTTCAAATTTATTAACATTCTAAATGAAATAACCCTCCCCTCCCCTAAAAAAAGAAATCTAACTGTGCGGCAAATTTCCAACCTACAATGTATATTTTCAAAAGTTATGTTAAAGGTATTTCAAAAATAAATACAATTCAAACTGATTGGTCTTTACACCGAAAACAGTGGCATATGCATAGATGCTTGTTAACCTATGTTATTAGTTAAGTTTAATTTTAATATTAAGTTAATTTTTCTCTTACCTGTGGTACAAATGCCAAAATTATAGCATATTTTCATTTACATTCAAACCAATATAGTTAAGAGACCACGGTTGCTTTCATTGTAATTTCAGAATTTAATGGAATACTGGAAATCAGACCTGTTCTAAATGCAAATTGGAATATTTCTGCTATTAAATCATATGGCAATTAATGTACCTGTCATTATTTCAGAAGTACCAGAAAAAATTCAGTTTAATAAACTTTTTTCAGTCACAATCCACATTTCGAGCAAAAAAAAACATATTCCATGATTCGGTGTATATGATATAGTAAATGAGATTAATCGTAACATAGGCAGCAATTTTTTTTGCTGCAAATTTTCCGCTACACTGTGATTAATTTAATTAAAAACGCCAGAAATTTGAATAAAAGGGATTAAAATAAAATAAACTAATTTCCTCGTTATAGTCTTGGAATTATGATTGAAAAAGTTTTAAAAATTAGCAAATAAATAAATCAAACAATTTTAGAAAAAAAAAATTTAACAAAAAAAATTAAGTATAAAAATTTTTTTTTTCGTGTATTAAAAGACGGACTTTTAAAATTTAATCTTATCTTCTACTTTTTAGTCTTTAATTTATAACTAATGAATGAAAAAAACTATGTATGGTCCCTATTCCTATATAGGACACTTAATTACTCTTTTATTACACGAACTTTAATTCAATTTTTTTTAGAAATTCATTACAGACCCTTTTTAACTTCTAACTGCCTAAGCCTCCTTGGATGGTGAGGTACGGCAAGCAGGTGGATTTAAAAAATTGTTATTGGCCTAGTTCCAAAGAAAAAAATTATTAAAAAATGCAAATTCAAAATTTTAAAAATACGAATTTTATGAATTATAGATTTAAAAGAATAGTATCAGCATTTTGTCAAGTATTAGTCTGTTTCACAACGTTAAATTGGTACGGTATTTGATATACAGTAACATGTGGTTAAACAATCTTGGGTACAAATGTGATGCAACTCATTCATGAGTAATAATAAATATATAATACATTTTTACAAAATAAAGTAAAATGTTAACCTAAAATAAATAATAAACATGTCGATTAAGTTAAAAATGTATTGAAATGTGAAACTAAATTGATTAAAAAGAGGTGCTTAATAATGTATGCCACAAAATGCTTAAATCTACTTCTGGAAAAAAATTAACGAATTGCTGTCTGAATGCATAAGTGTGAAAACTTTTAAAATTCTGTACGTCGAGAAATGAGTAAAAAATGAACACTGAATTCCATTTTCATAAACATGAAATAAAAGTGTATAAAAATGCATACGTTTATCGTTTGGTTAACACCTGCTTATGTAACTCACGCTGAAACATAAACACCTTGTTTATTTATTTATCAGGAAATGATTATCTTACCAGTTTAATATATTCAGTGCGAGGGCGAGTTTCTGAATTTCGAATTGAAAAGAATTCCTTAAACCGGACACATAGTTCTATGAGGATGGAAAACTCAATGAGAGTTAAATTGATTTACAAAGCAAGGAGTAGCCATCATTACTTTGTCTTCCAAATAAGGTATGCATCTCTTATGCAAGAATACTTCGTTGTTCAACGGTAAGAGCGATCGTGCATTATCCAAATGAGGGCGCGGGAATTATTTATTAACAGAAGATATTATTTTGTACAAGATTTCATTATTCTGTATTTTTGTTTTGTTCAATATCTTCTTCAATCTCTAGCCATGGGTGTGTATTTGTAAATTAGGTCGGATGTTTATTATCATATACAAAAGCAGGAAAAAAATTATTAGGAAGGTTTGACTTTCTTGAGTTCATCTTTATTAACTTTGGCATGAATAATTCATTAGATTTCTTACTTAATGTTTATTTAATTTATATATAAGGTTAATAAATTCGGAAACTTAGCCTAGACGGGCAGATCAAATTGTACCGTAAAAGGAAGTTAAATGGAGTAAGCAAGGTTTTTGCTTTCTCGTACAAGCGTTACTAATAATAAATATTATAATCGTCAAAATAATTGACTTCCAGATCTTAATGAATCGCCTTGCTTTAGACTTTCACATTTGATAAAATATTTTTGTGATATTTTTCCCTAAATTCTTAAACAAAATGAGATGGATGGCTGATATTTTATTCAGAAATCTTTATACCAAAATTGTAGATTTATATCAATTCTGAGGGGAATCTGTCAGTAAGAAACATTATTTGTATATTCATCTACGTAAGCGTGAACACGATAATCCAAATGAGCAGCAAGCTTGATGAATTATCGATTAACAGTGAAAATCAACTTATTGAAACCACTAATAAACTTTATAACTTTGAATCGCTGGCTTTCGCTATTAGCCAGTAGAGCACATATTTATGCAATTTGTTTTGGTTCATTTTCACCACACCAAACACGATCTCATAGCTCCTGAAAATTAGAAACAGACAATTTTGTTATAAAATTGAGAAAAAGAGATATCTACTATTCAATATTCTACTATAAAAAATATATAACTACAAAATAATTCTTAGTTTCTTTTTTGTTGTTGTTGTTTTGGCGTCACATTATTCAACGCTTCAAGATAATAATCGTTATTATTAAGGTTTTTCATCATAATAAATATAAAATCTGGTCTTAGATACTTTAACGATAGACTATTAAGAAATGCATTCATCTAATAACATTTCATTTAGCAATATTAAATGTAAAAGTTGCAGTGATGTATTCGTACTTATCTTAAATAATTTCATATAAGATGAGATATGAAATAATCTTTTCAATAGTAATTTCAACTTATATTATAAAATTCTAATATTTAACAAGGGGAAATTTATTAATAATTTTATAATCGAAAAAATCTTCTAAAATCTAACCATATGAAAATAAATTTCCTTTTTATTGATTGATCCTCAATTATAATGCGATTAATATGAGCATGATTATACATTAGAGAACCAACTCCTCAATTTACATATAAGCCAGCAAGAAGTGCCTATTACTGCAAGATGTTTTAGCATATTTGCTGTGTTTAGCATATTTTGTAGGTGTGGTGAATGAGATAATGGATAAGATGAACACACTTTAAATACAAAAAAAAAAAAAAAAAAAAGACTTTATTTCATGTCGACATGAGGAAATGGGTATTGAAAGTTATTGTTAATATTGGTGGTTGATGTGTATGGCGCCAGAACTTTCATCAAATAAATCTAAATATAATCGCACCATTCTAATTCTATTATGTGGTTTTAATTATTTAGGATCTACATCTAAAATCTATTTCTAGCTTTCAATGAATCGAAGATATCATAAAATATAGAATAACATTTATTGACGAACACGAACACAGATACGTTACATCTCTAATTAGACATTCCAAATTCTGAATCGCAAAGTATAAAAAAAGAAGCGTATCAAAGTTCAACACAAACTGCGCATGCGCCGGTTTCATGATGACTACAGCTGGAATAGGGGAAAAGCATCTCTAAGATGGAACAATTTTTATAGATGCACATGTACAAATTATGGTTTTATCTAATATATGAGATGAAAAAGCTAGTTGGAGTATTGGTGGTAAACAGGGGGATAATCACTGAGATTGGAATCTGAGGTAATGACTTGCAGGCTTTTCCGCAATGTCATTACAGAAAAAATTCTAATGTTGCAACTCTCAATCCGTTTATCATACGTTTTTCGTTGTGCATTGTATCACATTTGACCTGTACTCAAGTTAGATGTGCAACTGACAACAATAAACTTGAAATTATGGCAATTCTTTTCCAATTGTATAATTGCGTCCATCTGTTTGGCATGTGGAAGTATGCACTGAATAGGCTATCTTTCTCAGAATTAATTGTCCAAAAATACTGCAAACTATTCTTCAGTTTTTGAAAACCTGTTTGATTTTTTTTTATTTTCTTTATCATTAGTAGGTGGAAGTATGTTGATTATTTTTTGACGAAAAAAATGAACTAAAATGTTTGTATCGTGGGTTACTTTGGGAACTTTTTCAGTATTATTCACTCTTTGTTTAAAAATAAGAAATTTTTCTTAAAACATTTTGAGTTAAATCATGATTTTCATAACGATTCAAACCTAACGCTCAACTAAAAACCTATAATCTTTAAATCCTTACTTTCTTGAAGACAATGCCTTCATTTTTTCCTTTAACCTCTTTTATCAAATCCGAAAAAATTCTTTTGATAAGGCAAGGTTAATTTTATTTAATTTTTTGCTTTTATCTCTTTTTGGGATTTCAAAAGTCATCGAAAAACTTCCCAGCAATTGTAGAATTTAAAACAATAAATCATGCCTTACTTTATGTCTTTTTGTAAAAGTACGTGCATCAGTTTATATAAAGATTCGACAAATCTCGAGTTCGAAATTTTGACCATTACAATACTTTCTCTATACTTATCAATACGAGAAAATAAAAAAAAATTGTATTACTGTTTATAAAATAAAAAATACCATCAGCTCTAAGACAGGATTACTTAAAGTTTTTTCACTTGTGACCCCGTTTTTGATGGAAAAGTGAAACCATGAGTAAAAAGTAATTTAACGAATCCAAGGCAATGTATAACTAAAAAAGATAATAAATAAAACAATAAAATTAATTAATTTTAAAAATTAATAAGATTTTTTGTATTTTGTGCAGTTTTAATGAAATGCTTCAAACTAAAAGGGTTTACTGCATTGATATCTGTATTAAATGCGCTTGAGAAAAATACTTCTCAATCCAATTTGAAATGGGATGCTTAATGTAAGATCTATGAAAATTCAAAATAATATGAAATATATTAGATCGCTAAAGCCAGTGGGGATTTCAAATTTATGAATCCATAGGTCTTCTGCTTCTTGTTATTTTTTACTTCTGATTCATATAGGGCAAGTAAAACGATCCAATTTTCTGAGACTTAATCCTTGGCATGCGGTTAATACACAAGAACCCGTTAATGGAATATATATATTAGAAGTCCTTTTCCGACTGTTTGAAATCAAAATTTCTCATAGAACCATAATTATAGCCACAGGATGACATAACAAGATTGACTCAAGATTTTGACAAATCTCCACGTTTCTGAACACCCTGTGTTCGAAAACACATTTTTGGAATTATAATTGTTTTCGGCACGATATCTAAAAATATTTTGAGCTACGTTGATAAAATTTAGTATATGAATTTCAGATTAAATTTGTAGATTTCTGTCAAATTTTCAACGAAATCCATTCAGCGGAAGTCTGCCTGCCTGATTATTAGAGTACAAATGAGTAGGCCACGGTGGCCTAGTGGTAAGATCTCGGCTTGTGAGCCGTCGGGTTTCAGGTTCGAGACCCGATTCCACCGAAGAACCGTCGTCTAAGGGGGTTTGTTGCACGTTAAATCCGTCATGCCAAACGTCCTCCAGCTGGTGTGGCGTGGAGAGGGGGGTTGCCAGCTGAGGTGTCGTCCCCGTCATCTGACCGCGGTTCAAAATTACGAGGTCCGTCCCAAAATAGCCCTAGTGTTGCTTTACAACGGGACGTTAATGTAAGTAAACTAAAGTACAAATGAACTCGATAGTTACAAAACGCAAGGAACTAGAAAAAATTTGGGAGAAGCTAAAATGTAGATTCTTATCAAATAATGAACCAAAATCTGCCAAAACATCGACCGTTTGTCTGTACTTCCGCATGAATATAAACGCAATGACTTAAATCAATGAAATTTGGCATGTGATTTTGTGATTTCGAGTTCCATAGCGAACTTTGAGTGTTATTGTTCAAGGAAAAGACCTCCAAAATACAAATTCGCCAAATCAATCAAAATGCTAGGGATTAGTCATGGCATTGGCGGACAATATTAATGCAATATAAATCTTTGGCGTGATTCTAATAGATAGATCTTTATTAAATTTACCGTGCAATCTAATAAATACATAAGTACCCGGAAATGAAATTAGTATTTTGGATGCTTCTTTTTCGGCCAAAAATTTGAAAGTAAATTTTCACGTAGAATTACAATTATAGTCACAAAATCATGAATAAAATTTCATTTAGAAAATATCATAATCGTCAAAAAGTTCGGAAGCTAGATTTGGACGAATCTCTATGTTTCAAATCTTTCTGAGTCAGAAAATGTATTTTTGGTATTATCTCTCTATCTATGCATACGATAACTCAAAAACGCTTTGAGCTAGACGAATGAAATTTAGTACTTAATCTCTTTCAATACTTAATCTACTTTCAGGACGTTTGTAAACTTCTGCAAAATCCATCCAGAAAAGGTCCGAATATACCTTTACAAAAAAAAAAAAAAATTCTCCCGGGGGGGCACCTTGAAATGAGGATGAGATGCTTCCTGCATGGTGGTTGGATTCTTCCTTCGGGGAAGGTTGTACCGTTGTCGATGACGGCCCTTAGGACTCAACCACAGTTCCCGTCAATGTTGCTGTTGCGGCGGTCCGGTCATTCAGTTTTTATGGTTTAAATCCGTGTGCCTTCGTGGCGGGTCGGAGAGTTAGATGGCTGACTATACCTTTACAAACGGTAAATAATAAAGAGCTATAAAATTTACTATTGACTATTCGGTTCACTTATTTTACATCTAAAGTGTATATTCGCACCAAATTTAAAGCAAAATGCATCCAGTGGTTGACCGTTTCTAAGTCTGTACTTTCATAAATATAAAGCGCGATGACTCAAAATAGATGAACTTTTTTCCGTGATTTTAAAGATCGTAATCTGGTTCTGCTTTAAAATTAGATTTTAATCGCACTTAAAAAAGGCATCCAAAACTCTCATTCGGTTTCTATTATTCGCATTCCAGCGATTAATCACCAAACAAATCGCCGAAGATCGCACTCTAACAAGCGCTTTCGTGACTGTTATTCGGCAACGGTATATGGTTAATAATACAGAAATACATTTTTTAAAGGATATTCAGAAAAGTGTAGAGGGCACTTCTTCCATTAGTTTAAATATACACAAATAGTTAAAATTCAGAACTGTCCTGGCTACCTAAGCCATTTAGTTTCTTCAGTTAAGAAGCTTGCAATTAATGAAATGATGCAATTAATTTATGGTTACAAAGTACAGAGGAGAATTAATTCACATTATGAACATTTTCGTGAAAGAATTTTGGATAATGTACGCAAGAAAAGTGACACTATATGCGTTATTCAGGACTATGCTGACTACATGAGATATTTGGTTCATGTAGTCAGCATAGTTCTGAATACCGCATATAGTGTCACTTTTCTTGTGTGTTTAGAGTGTTTTTTATTTTAGATATCATGCCTTTGAATCTTTGTTTACTAAGTACAGTGGGTGGTCAATTCAGATTATAAACATTTTTTATGAAAGATTTCTGGATAATGTACACAAGGAGAAATGAAGTGAAACTATACGCGACATTTTTCGAATGCACTAATGTTTGGATAATGATGCAGGCGATCAGATGAAAATGGAAATCCGGATTAAAAAGGAAAGCGAAGGTAGGATGAATGATATCATGTACATTTAAGTAGAGTTTTGTAATGAACAGAGAGAAAATCAAGAATGAAAATCTAAGTTTATACGTCTACGGATGTTCAGATGCAATAATATGATAATTCCGCACATTACTGCTAAATTTTTAAATAAATAATTTCCGTTCTTTGAATTTTTATAAGCTCCTTTTAGAACATTTTGTTAAAAATAATTTATATAATGGTCGTCTATAAAGAATGGTATGTCGATAATTTCTGTCACCATTTAGAGTAGAAAATATATGTTTGATAGTTATTACATATTAATTAACATAAAAACAATTTATAAATTTTAAACTAAAATTTTGAAAGAACAAATTCGAATGAAAATTGAATAAATTCATTAAAAGTGTATTGTAAATGGATGATTAGTTGAAGACATAATCTTTGAAACGATTACGTTCATTTATCTTCACAATATAGATAGTAATAATTTATTGAAATTATTGTAAATGATTTTTCATAAACATTCTGTTGGATCATGCTTTAATGATTGTGTTGCAAATTTACTAGAATTGCTTAAAAATAATGTTTAGTTTTATTAATTTTAAATAAAATATAACTCATTTATTGCTTTGAAAAAAAAAACTGAATAATTCACTGACCGTTTTAATTATTATAATTCACCATGTATCTATCCCCAAGGGAACCTTGAACTCTCGTTTCCAATAAATCTTGCTGAAACTTAAATTTATTGACGCTATTTATCATTTAAAAAATAGATCTAATTTTCTCATATTTCATAAATATATCAGTTACGTTCAAAAGATTACCAGTACCATTTGGAGGGGGGAGGACTGGTGATTTTTCTGAGAATGATGGAAAGCAGGTGCTAATCAGAAAAATAAATAAGAGTTGAGTATATGATCAAGTAGCACTGGGGGATTTATATTTCGAAAGATAATTACGCATTTTCATTTGATTATTAAGATTTTTTCATTAAATGGATAAAAGTTTAATCTCTATCTTTGAATAAAATATACAGTACACTCCCGATTATCCGCGGAATTGGGTAGCGCGGCCGCCGCGGATAACAAAAATCGCGGATAATCCAAAAAAAGCAAAAAACGAGTATAGCAAGAAAGAAAACAGTCATTCCAACTTTGAAAAATCGTTTTATGTACAATAAAACGTAAAATAAACAGCAGGAAATGTTTAACTAACGCTTAATATTTTAGTATATCACTCAAAACGAACCTAAAATGCATTTTGTTAATGAAAACAGAAAAGTGCTTTGTATTTACGAGAGGCGTCAAGGATACACAGAAAAATGAATACATATGTACTGTTTTAATACTGTAATGTATTATGTAATTACAAAAGCATAACTGTAAAACTGCACTTTTTTGAAAAAATCAGTCAAAAAAAAAAAAAAAAACTTTGTGCGGCAGGCGCGGATAATCCGCACCGCGGATAACCCGCCCGCGGATAATCGGGAGTCTACTGTAGTTGGAATTACTTTAAGCTTATTTATAACAGAAAAATGTTCTTGGCTTACATCGTATCGGTGCTGTTAAATCAAAATTTCTAATGGCAAATTTACGAAGCATTATATTTAAGCAAAACAGTTTCATAGATTTTCTGCATTTACTTTCAAATTGTTGCACCTGACATGCCATATTTAGTTAATACAAAATGCATAAAATATCATATATAACTATTGTGTTCAATTATCACCTCAAATTTTTATATTTTGTGTGTATATATTATATTTTGTTATGTGTGTATTTATATGTTTATGTGCTTTTAATGTGCGAACATTTTGATATAACGGTATTTTTGTAATTTCATATAGCGATTATATGAAATAATTTAAATATTGCTCATTACAAAGATTAAATGTTAAAAAAGAAATGTTTCATAAGAAAATCGTTGTTTTTTAAGTTTAATATTGATTTTGAACATTTGCGAAGGTTATTTCGATGCAGACATCGCAATTATGAACCGGAATATATGAAACAAAAAAGATCTGCATTCCTATTCCGAGCTTCAACACTCTAAACAACCGACACTTGACTTGACTTCTATAAATTTTCTGAACTTAAGTTCCGCTCTTGTGAAATCAAAGAACAATTTAGATACATTGACTAATAGAAAGTTTAACGAGAATTAGGTCAAGTTCAAATATATATAAATAATGGAATGAATAAAATTAAATTAAAAAAATATGAAAGCAGTAAGTAATTGATTATTTAAAAAAAAATTCTTTCCAGCATTTTTATAACATTAAAAGATTCAGGTAATAAAAATTTTCACTATATTTCTTCTCTTTTAATGAGACTAACTTAGAAAAATCGGGTGGAAGTTACAATATTTTGGACACTTGCTATTTAGAAATATTGTCTAGCTGTCAAAACAGTGCCAAGTGAATTGAAATTGTTATTTTTCTTCGCAAACTTATCCATTCAGAACCTCGACTGGCGACATTCGTAGTAATGTTTTATTGTCAGTTTTAATATTTAATTGTTTTGTATTTTATCCTATAATTAACCTCATCTTATCCTACGAATTTTCAGTGTTGATAACAAGCCCATTAACAAAAGGCATGGGAGACAAAAGTGATATAGATGTCCCGGGCATCAGTGGACGCCACGAGGACAAAGCATTATTGCGTTTATGCCCCTTTTTAAAGAGAAATCTCATAAGGGGGCGAAAATATGAAAGCCATGTCCTGAATACCTCTTGCCTTTGCTAAGCCATTGTTTAGAAGACGGAATTAAAATAATCTTTCGTGTTTTGAAATAACGCAAATTGTTATTGTGATATGTGCATTCACAAATATATGCATAGCCAGATATTCTTAAGCCATTTAATTCGTGAAACCTATAAATAATATATTATTTATAGGTTTCCCGAATTCAATGGCTTATCTTATAATCCTAATGTTAATTAAATGGCTATATATATATATATATATATATATAAATCTAATTTAAAATGTTATCTTAATTTCGCCGATATTAACTTCATTCTAAAATGCTTTCTTATTTCCGGATTCGATTACCCCTTTATTTAATTAATTTTGTACGAGCTCTATAAAATTGCAAATTCAGCAGGTTCCCAAGCTCTGATTGAAGGAATAAAATTCCTTAGTGTTTGCAACGTTCTTTTAAAGATACCTAAATTTCCATATCCTAAATAAACATGTCAAAGAAATCCTTATCAAAATTTCATTGTAAAAACCATGGAAGGGAAAATTTTGGTCTCTTTTGCTCTTGTGTCACGATGTAGACTAACGTATTTCTTCCTGCTATTTATCTGTACAAATTATGTCTCCAGGGATGGAATAAATCAAATTTTTAAAATTGCCACACACACACAATAAGTTGATTAGTGTTTTTATTCCATGAAGTACGATTTGTCAGTGTGTTCAATAAAAGATATAACGCAACTAATTTTCCACTTTTTGTTTGGTAGAACACAAATCGTTGCTATTTATTGCACAATCAAGGGAGCCATACAAAGGCACTGGTTATCCATATTTTCATTCTTAAACATGTGCAAAAATTAAAAATTAGGAAAAAACATTAAAAAAAATGGAAAATGATAAAATAAATGTATGAAGAGTTTACAGTGTTCATTAAAATTCTGTCTTGTGTATTTTTTTAGTTTAATATATATGATGTTTTAAAAATAAGTTTTAAATTAATGAAAATTTAATGATTAAAAACTTTATATTAATTGCAAGGTCTGATTTTCAATATTCTATTGCAGATTGAAATAAATATCTTTATCCCAAAATTGAATAATATGACATCAGTCTGCCACCATGTTATTTTTTATTAAGTAATTTAATTTAATTCTCAATCAAATTTTATTTTTTGCTGAATTTTATTTCTCAATTCTTATACATATAATTTATTATATATTTCTATTCATATAATGTAGATAATATATTTTAATAAATAATCCTAATTCCGCATCGGTGATCCTTTGAATATTATTTTGCGTTTAACCTCGCGTTATCACTCGCACCCATGTTACAGAAAAGGACGGATTTCCGACTAAACAGCTGTCTGTGGCTTCTGGGCTTAGACATGCTGCAGGAAAGCCGATAGTAAAATTATAGAAAACATAGTTGGAAAAAACTGTCAAAAAATCCAAATTTTATAAATTATAAAATATTATGACTACAGTGTTTACTTACAGCGAATTATTAAAATCAGTATTAAATAAATTATAATAAATTACTTATAATATACTGGAAAAGTCATTGTTAATGTTAAGTTTTAATTAGCAGATCTTGTGAAATAATAAATTTTGATGTTATATTTATTTTTTATTTAATTTTAATTACTAATTAATAATCATTTTTACGTTTTAAGTTTATTCTTTCTTTATAATTAATTAAATGCTTTTCTCGTACGTAAGAAAATCATTAAAAAATTAGGACTACTAATTTTTCCATCCCCTCCCTAAATTAAACATATATCAAACAAGTAATTTAAAATATACATAAATGTATTAAAGTCAGTTCCTACTTTCGCAAGAATTAAACTCGCATTCCTCATCTTCACGTGAAAAATACTGAAATCCTTGCTTTTTACCAATTGAGCTACTGCCTATTGATTTCAATTTTTATTACAAACTGCTAAAACTCTATTTAAAGTATTAAAAATTAATTAAATTTAATAATTAATGAATTAATATTTGAAAAAACTGTATTAATATCAAGTGTCATCCACTGCAAGTTTAAAAAAGTGTATTTGAACTTGAGTGGATGAATAAAAAGTATTTTATTAGCGATTGAAAATTTGAACAAGATATACAAATATATACAGGGAGAATGTGAACTAATAATAGGAATAAAAAAGAAAAATAAAAAAAAAAAGGAATATTTTTACAGCTACTAAAATTAAACTAAAATAAATGATTTATATGTGAATTTTATTTGAAAATTTAAGTGGGAAAATATATTAAAATGTGAAATTAAACAAATCGGTTGTTAAAAGATTGGGCCTTATAATATGCACTATCTAAGACCACAAAATGCCTAAATTCGTCTCTGGATATAGATTCCAGATGACCTAAATTTCGATTTATTGCCATTATATACCATTCTCCAATAGTTGAAGCATCCTTTGTAAATTTAAGATACCCTGGTTCTTTTAATTTAACTATAATCACTTGTATTTCGAATGAATTTTCTGTTCTAGGGAATTATGTAAATTGTGCTACGTATGCTTTAAAAATGTCAAGATTAATAAATCTTTCAGTTTCAGAATTTACATAAAAATGTCACATTCACTCTCCTATTAAATTAAAAAACTTGTATTAAATTTTCCTCACTTATATATTAAAAAATCTTTTAAAATTTATCTGAACAGAAACTATTCTTCTTATCCTTACCTTAAATACCTTATTTCCCGATTTAGCACTTTTCAAGGTATCAGAAAAATAATGGAGTAAAAAGAGGAAAGTGTTTATCGCAGGAAATCATTTTCTTCAATTACGACTTATTTCTATCTATCTATACTTATAATAAAGCTCAATGTGTGTGTGTGTGTGTTGGCGCTCTACAGGCCAGGTCATTTGACATACAGCTATCAAATTTGGTACATGTATACCTTAGAGGTCGGGAATGTGCACCTGGGGTCCCTTTTTTTTAAATTTTAATTAGAATTTTAATTATTAATTAAAAACTAACTTCCCGCCAAAAAATCTTCCATTTTCCACACCGCCAACTTTTGCGCCAAAAAGATCTTCCATTTTCTCCACCGCCAAATGAGCAAGGCTTCAGTTTCTTTTTCTCCCAACAGTCATGAGGCTAGGGTTAACATTTTCCGGCGGATTATTTCAAACGATTCTGTTTATTTTCTTAATGTTTTATGCATTTAAAATTAAACCTTGTTCATTAATCCATGTTTCAAATTCATTCTGAAGTACTTTTGAATTAAAATAACACAGAATAAAGGAAATTAAAAATGTCTAATCTGCATAGCGTTACCCCAACTGGCGTAGAAAAATTCACGCATTTGCGTTAACGTAACTGGCGAAGAAAATTCACGCTTGCGCATTGTGTGATAATGGTTGCCATGACAACCATTATCAACGGATGACTTAAATTATTTTTAGGTTAGTTGCATGCTTTTGTAATTAAATTGTATTTATGTTAGTTATATATTTTTTTGTATATGCTTATAGTTTTAAGTACATCGTTTTTTAAGTAGTTTTTTTTTAACCAGTTTTCGACCGATTATTTTAAACGATTCATTTTATTTTCTTACTGTTTGATGCATTTAAAATTAAACATTGTTAATTAATAGATCTGTTCATGATGAATCTGAGAAAATTTTGTTGACAAATTCTTGAGATATTACATAAATTAAGAAAGATATTCTTTAGTGCCCATAAAGTTTAAACGCTCAGTGACTTTATTATCAGTAATCATATTATTAAAAAAATGCTTTGTTTCAGTAAAAAATATTATTATATTCATTGCAGATTAATCATTTTCACTTTAATTTAAAGCATAAATTCTACGAGGCGTAACAGAAAATGAGAGAGATACATATCACGTTATGACTGAAGGCCTTTATAATATTATGAGTGAATTATATGACTATCAAAATTTGAAGTTTTAAAATATTTTGATGAAGAATCTATTAAAGTTGGAATTGCGTAAAATATTTAATGGTACGACCGGAGTTTAACCCCCTGCTTGCGCAATTTTTAAAAATCGCCAACAACGGCCTTGCGAAATGTTCAAAAGCAAAGGAGCAGATGTTCAATCATAGTGCATAATAAAGATTGCCAGCTTTGGCGCGTTATCGCAACTTGGCGAAGAAGGGGGTTAAACTCCGGTTCAAGCTATTTAATTATTAAAATTTAAACTAACATTAAGATTGGCGAACCGGCTGGTCGCCAAAGGCGGCTAGTTAATAATAAAGATGAATGTATATGTTAGCGCTGAAAAGACAAACTTGTAAAACTACAGCTGCCTATATTTGACACAAATATACTTTAGAAAGTAGAAATACGTACTCGATGAGATATTTTTTTAAATGTAATTATAATTTTTATTAATTAAAAATTAAAACACATTCTGTTACTTTTATGGGCTAACTTCAAAAAATATTATTTCAATAAATTAATATTTGCACCATTTTAAAATGTGAATAATTGAATTTTTAATAATGCCTATTTAATTGTTTTGAAATTTGCCTTTACTTCAGCAACTTTTTCTAATTTTTTTTGCACAATTTTTAACAATAGATTTCATTGTTGAACAGAAATTCAAAGCATTTTCAGTGCTTTATCAAATATTAAACTGCTTGATTTTCTTCCATTGTTTAAAGCTAAGGAAGAAGAATTCTGTTTGATATCTGTGTAGTTTTCATTAGGAATTTTAAAAAAAATGAAGATACAGATACGCGAAAGTTAAGATAGATGAACCGAACAGTTACGTTTTTAAAGCACTGTGAAGTCATAGGATCAGTATATATATACACAATGAATAGAGCACCAGAGTATTAAAACAACGCGACTTTATTGTCCGTTAAAATTTAATACTTGAAAATTCTTTGGTGGGAAAATCATAAGCAATAGTCTATGTTGTCAAAGGCAGCTAGGATTAAAGATGCGCAGACCAAAAAAAAAAAAAAATAAAAAAAAAAGTATTGTTAACGACGGTAATGTAAAAGTAAAGCCTTTTAGTAAATTTATTGACAGTATATACTGAAGATTGTCAAAATTTATTTTGAAAAGAGAAACAAATCCGACTGTCATTTTCATAACCGTTAAGAAGTTCGATTATCTGCCTACAGTTTTATCAATTCATATCAAAATTTGCTGAGTAAACATTTGCTGGGAGATAGTAGAAGTATTTTGAAAAACAATCATTCGTCTGCGGCAGAGGTTTTTGAGAGCCCGCACTGTGTGATACCTGAGTGAACTTTAAACCCGACGCCATCTGCGCCGCTCCAAACGGTCTCTCCGCGTCGATTGGCGAACGAGGCAAGCCAATGAGGGCTTTCCCTTCCGCGTCCCTCGTTACAGAGGTCACTACAAAACGTGATTTCTAGGTTTGCTTTATTTGGCAGTTTATCGCTTAAAGTTTGATTTTTTTTGTTTTCCTTAATGCAATTAAAACTTTTTTTAGGAGGAATTTCACTGGAAGTTTCAATACAAAATATAGTAAATAAAGAGAAATAATCAAATAAAAATCAAAAAAATACCACCAATTATAAAACAGTGACAGTTTATATCATTATTTTTCTAAAATGACTTCGCTATTTTCAGATATTTTTAACACAATTTCAACTTTAATTAAGATTTCTGATAAGCTCTGTAACTTATTTGGTTGCGAACTTCTGCTTAAGCAGAACAGGGCCACTTGGGGCTGAAGGGATCACACGCAGATCCATTGGAACACTGCTATTAGTCTAATTGTCAATAAATAAATTCATAAAAAATTCGAATTCTCTGCATTATGAAATAGTGTGACTAGATTATGCGTTTACTTACAATTAATAAAAGTATTATACAATATAGCGTAATTAATTATTTCTTTATATTATATTGGAATATTATTCTTTTACTGTATATATTATATTCCCTTACACATGTCCTGCGAGATAATAATTTTTAATAATGTATTTATAAGAAATTAATTACTTTCTTATAATCTGTTATAAAAATATAATTCCGTTATTTGTAAATAAGGTTGTAATTACATGATTATTATGGTTAATTTCTCGAGAATTTTAATCATTTTTTTTTTCATTACATACGAAAAAAATGTAATTTCACAAAGTTATTAAAATAGAAAAAATTAACTAAAAGAAACCATTTAATATCGATTAAGTTAAAAATTTATTAAAATTTAAAATCAAATAAAAAGAAGGACCTCATTATATGCTTACCTGAGATTGATAAATGGCTAAATCTGCCAGTAATCGGAAGAAAAATAGCCTTAATTTTGCAAGAAAAATTAAAGCTTTAAAATATAAATAATTAATTAAAAATCTTACTTTTAATTTTATAGCAATGATAACGTGCCAGTAAAAATGTATTTAATATCATTGCAATGTATATTTTATAATTTTTCTTTCTGAGTATAAATCCAATAAGTAAAATATTGAAAAGTATTTTGTAAAATATATTTAGAAATAAAAAAAATATTAAATTTAACATCATTAAAAAACTTATTTTTAAATTGAAAAAAAATAATAGAAATGTGATAGCAGTGCAAAAATACGCTCTGAATTATGGAGGAAGAAAACAATAAGATTTTCATTAATTTTCAAGTTAAATTTAATTAAAGTTTTAGAAAAATTCTTTCTTGGCAAACATTATCTACTCAAGAAGTAACTATTTGTCGAATTTGATAGCTCTCTATTCAACTATCTATCCTATAAAGCGTTTTGAATGTTTCTTTTTTCTTTAATGAATTCGGTCGGCAATCAAACATGATTAAAAATAGAACTGCAATGCATTACAAATTTTTTCTTCAAAATTAACTTGTTCATCATTTATTAGTTTTTAATATAAGTTCTTGCACTCGCAGTAGATCAATTTTTTTCTGTAAGCTTCATTTCAAAATGATATGAAAGCCTAAAAGAATAATAGTGTAAATTCAATTCATGTGAAACACATTAAATGCCTATCATTGGAATCCATAGCACATTTCAAAGGAAGGAAAATAGTGTGACATCATAGAACTACGTAAGACACCACGAAGTTGATATTCGATCACGTGAGTTACTATATTTATCATAGTGCTTACGTCATATGATTTAATCATATTTTTCTTAGAAATAATATCCTTTAGAGAGATATTAATATTGAAGCTTCATCAAAGAAAATAAGCTATGGTTCTTAACTATGTATTTTGTACATTTTTTTTTAAATATATGTTTCAACAGCAAAAATGTTAAATATTGTAGCAAATCGGGATAATCTTAAGTGAACAAATCTAATAATTTATATTTGGAATAAATAGTTTTATATTTATTCAATTTTAGCAAAATTTAATGCAGAAAAAATTTGATTATTTTCATAAATTAAATAAGGAAACACTTCACCATTTTTGTAATTTCAATTGTTTTTACTTTTTCGTATATGTAAAGTGCATTTGTATACGTACATTTTGTATAAAATGAGAAAGTATTATAATCTTCAAAAAATCTGAACTCGAGATTTTGACGAATCTCCTCGTTTAAAATACATTCTTGAGTTCGAAAAACATTTTTTGTTATTATTGTTCGTTTGTGAAAATAATTCACAACTGCTTTGAACAAAACGAACACATTTATAGAATACTACCAAAGTCAAATCTTTACACTAAATTTGCAGATTCCTGTCACATTTTAAAAGAAATCTATTCAGAAGGAGTCTGTATGTCCAATTGCACAATATAAATTAACATAATTTCAAAACGGAAAGAGCTATATGCAGAAATTTGCTATCCAGATTTACGCATCAAATAAATATATATCATGTATCAAATGAATATATATCCAATTAGGAATCACGTCTGTCGGTCTTTACTTTCATAAGATCGTAAAGACGATAACTCAATTCGGTTTTCGATTATTTGGTATATAATTTTATGACTACAATTTTAGCTCTGAGACAAATTTTGATTGCAATCTGTCGAAAAAAGAAGTCCAAAATTCGCATTCAGCTTTCTGTTACTTGTGTATAAACCGCATACCAGCGATTAATCGCCAAAGATCGTACGTGAATTATCTCTTTCATAATTATCATTCGTCAATGGTATGCAGTTAATAATACACCAGTACAATTATTAAAGAGTAAAATAGAAAGATTCGGAGTGATCACCACCGTCGGTTTAGCTTGGCATACAATCTTTAAATTGCGATATGGATGGGCAAAATTTGTATATAATGTTCGACAGGGATTGGACCTTCGTTGGATCTATAGTTACATAATTTAACACAATTTTATTTCTTAGACAACATGCATTCATTAAAAAAAAAATACACTTAGAAATTTATTTAACTTATTAGATTTCTAAAAAATTTCTATTTAAATTTCTAATTGAAAATCTAATAAAATAGTAGAAACTTATTTATTTTATTAGATTTTAAATTAAAAATATATTTAAATTTTAAAATTTTTTCCTCGCTAGCATATTATTGCACAAAAAACTTTTTTTTTTTTTTAACACTACTTAAATATTTTAAAAAAATTAGCTTTTAGAGGAATGAAATTTATTTCCGAGTAATTATTTCTTCAATTTAAGTTAATATTTCAGAATATTTATATTTTATATCTATTTCAGAACTATAGTTTTTAGTTCTTTAATTTATTTACACGAAAGTTTTAACGATATTAACTATATTTTTCTGAACATATATCGTTCCTTTTGTTTAAGAGCAAATTTAAAAAAAAAAAATTCGAATAAAATATGTGAGGATATAGGAAGATATATCATTTAACAATTGAGAATATGAAAGTCATTCTATACTCATATTTTTAAGGGGCTGAAATATCGCATTTCCTTTAATTTGTTTCTTTTTCTTTATTGAGATAATACTTAAAAAATACATTTAATTTATATTTAATTAAATAAAAATTTAACTGTCTATGCGTAAAGAATATTTTTAATTATCTTATTCCTGAAATATTGTGGATTACAAACGTTTCTGATACAATTTGATCTTGACATTAAGCCACCGTTTACACTAAGCAAACGCAGAAAGTAAATATAGCTACTTGATAGCTATAAATGTTAGATATCCATTCTGTAAGCTTTATATATATTCATTGTATTTGCTGAATAAACATATAAAGAACAAAATCTGACATGAAGAATTTCGAAAAATGTCAAATGTATCTTTGACTGGTATATAATTTTCAGATTTTTATTATTCTGACGTATTTTATAAAATTCCATTGCCCGTAATCATGAAACAATATTTTTCTATTCTCTAACATCAGAAAGTTTGTATATGATATTTTAGAAAATTTTAGAAGAAAATTTTTTATCCTACAAATCGCAGAAAATGTTTATACGTATGGATCAGTATAAATATATTCCGTTATACTATGTACAAAAGTGGTTCATTTAAGCTAAAGTATATTCAAATAATTAAAGTTAATCATCAATTAAATGATAATTCTGACAATTTTTTAAAAATATCAGTTAGATACTATAATAATATACGAAATTTTTTGTAAAACAATTTGTAGAATAAAAAATATATAGATATTAAAAAAAAGAATAATTAATTCTAGAATTAATCAGTTAATAAATAAATACGGTAAAATTTAATTATAAATTTTGGTTTCTGTTTTACTTAATATTATGGAATTCTATTTAAGCTTGAAATAGAAAATATAATTATTTTAGAATTAAATTTTTAAAAAAAAAATACTCAAAAAATTGCAGTATTTCACTTAAGAATAAGTAAAATTATTTTAAATACAATTTTTTTTTTTAAATTTAATCATTAATTAAATTATCTTATTTAATCATAGTAATATTATTCATTCAATATTATTCATGTTGCAATAAAATTTGAAACATTTTCTAAAATATTTTTATATTAATATTTTTATTACCAAAATTATCATTCCAAAGAAAAAGAAAGTTTTTCGAAGATGCAAAAATATTTTCGATATATTTATACAATTCTTATATAAATATTTTAAATTATCCTTTTTTAAAAAGGAGTGATATATTTATAATTATTTCCTGTTTCTAAATGTCATATTTATTTGTTTTTAGTATATAATGCTTTCTAACAAACTATTTTTGCATACTTGGAAAAGTCATTGATTTCTTCCTGGTGATTAAATTACTATTCAATGAATACAGGAAATTCACTGATATATTTAATTCGGGAACAAAATAGTTACACTCATTAAATTTGTTTTAAAAAAAACCAATTAATGTTTCGGAATTAGTAAAACGTAATGGTTTGAGTATAATGTTTCATCTGAAAAATTTAAACAGGAAGATAATTTGCTTACGGTTAAGAATAGCTAAAACGCATGTAAAAGTGCTAGCTTGAATTGTTTTTCCCATCTGTAAATTTAAAAGGTGTAAAAGCGATTTACTTGCTACCAATTACAGCTGTTATCTTTTTACACTTGTTTCAGAAATGACGAAAAGAAATAAGGAAAATAGTCTGTGGAGATGAAAGCTTTACGCACTGTTAAACATTTCTGTTTGGGAAAAAAATATAATATGATTTATATCTAAATAAAACGCAAAGAAAATGCAAATCAAGTTGAAGTAATGCAAATCAAGGAAATCGAGCATTACCGCGGTCTGATATTTTGAATCTAAATGCGTAATCGTTTAAGAAAAAGATGGAATGTTATTGAATAGTTGTAACAAGCGAACTATTGTTTTACTACTATACATTCCATTGTCATATTTTTCCTTCATTTTTTTTTCTGAGTTTTTGAATCCAGTGAACTTTAAAAGAATTGGATGATTTTAAATTCCATTACTGTATTAAGAATAAAAAAAGATCATTGTTGATGTTAGTTTATTTTAATTGAATTAAATATTAAAGTAATTGTTTTCCATTTACATTGCTAGAATAAAACCTGTTTCATTCGATATAATATTTATTCCAATCTTAAACAATTCTACCTATAATTTTATATTTATATTTTTGTTTATCTTTATACTGTTTGAAACCAAAAGAGATATAGCCAAACGATTAGGATGGAAAAAAATTAAATTTAATTCTAACCATTCATAGAATTCCAACTTGGACATCTGAATTTTTAAAGAAGTATTTTTCTCTACTTTCAAAATGCGAATTATTCTTTAAAATGTAAACGAATTTTTGTGAACAGTAGTTAAATTGAAAATTCTTTTTTGAAAGCGAAGATCAAAAAGCAGTTATTATTTTTGTCTGCATTCATTTGGAGATCTTTTCAAATATTTGAACGAATCTGAATTTAAATGGCGTCCGTAATTTTTTTTTTGGTGCTATTATTTAGATATCCTTTACATTATGAATCTTTTGGCTGAAGCTTTTGTCTTCATTCAAAAATTTTAGAATATTTTCTCTTTTAGAACTTCAAAATAAAAAAAAAAGTGATTTTTAACATATTTTGTTAAATATTTTGCATTTTTAATAAAATTCTTATAAATTTCAAATTTCAATTCGATAATTGCGATTTTCTGCCAAATTTGGCATGCAAATAAATAAAATAAAATAAACTAAACAAACAAAAAAGTAGGAAGCTCTGATTTAATTTAGAACAAAAAAAAAAAAACGTTTTATAGAAAGCACATTCTATAAATTTGTCATTATTTGAAATTTTGAAAATGTTGGAGCAACATGTAAATATAAATAAAATAAAAAATACTTACATGTAACAGTCTATGATAGCTTACAATTGTTCTACTAAATTATATTGGGTTATAATAGTTTAAGCATGATTTTATAAAATTTATTTTTTTATAAAATAAATAGTTTTAAGAAATAAAAATAAAATTAACAGATAATTAATTAAAAATAAAAGGATATTTCATCTCCGTGCAATGTTTTAATACGATAATGCTCATCATTTTATTATTTGAAAATTGAGATTACATGTGGTATGAAAATCTAACATGACAAATTACTCAAACTGCGCTGTAAAAAAATAAATATTTAAAATTTTAATCATGATTGTAGTTGATGTTTAATCAAAAAGTTTAAATTTTTCTCCAGTAACTTAACTATCTATTATTGCACAAAATCTATTTTACATCACAATAAAAAAAAAAAAAAATTGCTTTTTCAAAGATAAGTCTTATTTATTGAGAATTCACCAATTTTTGCAAATTTTAAAAAATATCTTCAGGTATATTTTACAATTTTTGCTTTGTTATAGTTTGTCGATTTATATTCATTCATGTTGCAGTAATCTGCTTTGCGTGCATATTATCACGGATATAAATTTAAATTTTTATCAAATGAATTTGAAAACTAAATAAAAATCTAATAATAACTAATATAAATATTGAATTCATCCATAGAATGAAATACATTAAAATTTAATAGAAATACTCTAATCAAACCAAAAATAATATTATGCTGCGACGTTCAAGATTCGAATTTTTTTCCCCCTCAAATCAATCTAACATATTATATAATATATTGAGCATGTGATCCTTAAAAATATTTATGCTGTTTGAATAAAATAGCTTTAGAAAAAGATAGTATTAGGTTAGAAAGTTAATACTATCTTTTATAGAAGTAGAAAAGAAAGAGAGCTGAATTTGTACTTTAGGAAGCTAATACTATACTTTAGAAAAGATAGTGTAATGTCTTGATCTAGACAGATCAAATAACTAAGCAAAATTTCCAGACAATTCTTTATTTTATAGCCCTATATATACAAAAGAACAACTTGTTCTAATCTTGGTTAAATAAATAGTTATTTACACCTGTAGTAGGAGACACAACAGTCGAAGTCGAAGATTTATCTTGAAACTCAGTTCTCCATCAATACGGGGAAACAACAACACAGGGAACTAACAGATTGTTAGTCAAGACGACCACTCCAGTGGTCGTCTTGACTAACAATCCCCATCAATACGGGGAAACAACAACACAGGGAACTAACAGATTGTTAGTCAAGACGACCACTCCAGTGGTAGTTTTCGAACTCCGAACTCGTGGGCGTAGTCCAACAGTCTGCCTCCAATTCGTTTCTTATCCTCTCCCTAAAAAAAATTTCCGCACTTTATTTCGGCGACAATTTTCCCGTCTTAATTTACATTGGTCATTTGAGTTTTCTTTTGGTCAATCGGGGTTCAGCAATAGGCTCCCTCAGCTGCCCCAGTCGGTCGTGGGAAGGTCCTTTTAGTGATGCACCTTTCATAACTGACTATTCTGGAACACGGAGTTATCATAGTCCTTTGACAATGAGAAACATTTAGCATCGAGATGTTTCGACATCCCTTTCTCTTTGAAGGTACTATCAATATCTCTTGGACGAGGAATTCCCACATGCGGTCTTTCAGTGTAGTCGCTAATGAATAGATGCGACCACCCAGGTGAAAAAATCCACCACCTGGCTATCTCGAGGAGTTTAGTAAGTAAAAGGGACGACACAGCTGGCTGTAAATGTCTTATCAGTACTGGGAAACGGGGAATGTTACAATAGTGTAAGCTTCATTCTCTTTATCAGTTTAATTTCATTATGTTATATTTTAAAAGAACACTAGGGCTATTTTGGAAGTGCCCTCTTTCCAAGCTTTCGCGCTTCATCAGCGGGAGGGCTTTCAGCCTCGCCGGATTTAGAGTGCACAATGGCCCCTTACACGGCGGTTCTTCGATAGAATCGGGTTTCAAACCTGGAACCCTCCGATCAGAAGACGAGATCTTATTTTTTTTTTCAGACTTATCGACAGCTTAACATCAAATTTAATTTAGGAATTCATTCACTTTATTATTCATGTTCTATAAAAATGTTTATATTTATTTATTTTTGAAATGCTTAAAAGCTTAGTTTTGGTTTTTCAAAAGAAATTAAGAATGTAGTCATTTTTCTAACACACACATGCACAAACATTATCCGATACTTTCTAAGGTAAATAAAATTAAACGTAAAATCCGGCTAAAATTTCAGAGCCACTTTCAGTTACCAACTTCTTTAACCGCATTTTTTTTTTTTTTTTTTTCCTGATTGGAAAAAAATAATCAAATTATGCGGAAAGAAATCAATTATGATGGGTTGAAGGATTTTTAAAGATATCATATCAGATAAAATATGATTTTTTTTAGGTTACATTGAACGATTCGGAAAAGATTCATTCGATTTTATTCGGTTCGATCAATAGAATTATTCGATTTCTTTCCACCCAAGGGATTAGTTTCAGGTCACGAGTAGCATGAGATTCCTACTAATTTAATTTGACGATTATATTACATTCATCTAGTGCAATCTTAAGCTTTAGGTTATTTTTTTTTTTATTTTTTTTTTTTTTGTACAGCATAAATGATATAATAAAATTATAGTTTTAAAAAAATGAGGTATTAAATTTTATTTAAAATCCGATCACGTCCTTTAGTGTTTCAGTTACATGTTTTGGTGTAATCTTGAAGATATGCAACATTTCTTCTTTTGTTTCAGTCTTCTTTCTTCTTAACTTCTTTATTTTCAATGAATTATATAAATTCTTATGTAAATATTCTTATTATCATTTTTTTGTTTAGATATAATCGGGTGAAAAAAAATTGATCATTGTTCAAGCTTAGCTTTCTAATTAAAATGGAAAGGATAATCTGCATGGAATAATGCTTTTTAATGCTACATTATTATATTTTTTCGCTATTTTTTTAAAATTTAAACTCTGTTGAAGGAAAATATACTATTTATCGATTTTAAATAAATTTCAGTTTTTTAGAGGCAATATTTCATAAATAAAATTTTCTTTTGGAGAACACTGTGAGAAGCTAAATTCACTTTTAAATCATGAAAAACAATTTTTTTTCTTGCTCAATCTTAATTTAAACTGACATTTTTTCATTTTCCTGTTCTTACACTTTAAAAGAAAAAATTGCCCTTTTTATTCTCAAGTTATACACTTTTTCTTCATTAAATATCATCTTAAGTATTATTTCCTACTCAATTTCCAACTTTTAGAATCGACATCTTATATGAGAATGCGTCTGTAAAGTTTAATTATCTCGATAGATTCTCACTGTATAAATTTTGTATTTCATTTTAAATCTTTTATTCAAAAGATTTTCTATAGAACTTGATATTTTTAATATGTCGTTTGGTGTTTTTAGGATCAAATGTCTACACTTTTAAAATCTTCAGGTGTTTTTAAATTTTTTTGCTATTGAATGAATTCAATTTATACATTTCTAATTATTTTTAATGTTTTAATCATTGATTATATTCGGTTTTTGAAATTTTATGTTTTTACGATTCATTATATTCCATTTCTAAAATTCATAAAAAATATTTCTAGGATTCAAAATTAGCAACTTTCTAATTAATTTTTAACGTGTTTTTTAATGTTTTTAGAATGACTGTATGTATTTAAATACTTAACATGTCTTATAACATTCGTATCATTTACTACTTATGGTTTTTATTTTCCATGTATTTGCTGTTCATATTGTTATTCGCTCTCTGTAAGTGGAATTTCTTCTGTTTTGTGCATTTTAAGTACTTGTTCTAAATAAGTACCCCATTGTAATTACATATAAAAAATATATGGTAAAGTTTAAACGACAGTAATTTCTACTCAATACTTTTATTGTAACAAAAACTATCTTAATTTTTGTCTTTCCAAAATTATTATAATTTTGAATTGTTTATATATATTATAACTTTGAATTTTAAATTTTCCGAAAGGAAAAACATTATTAACTAGATTTTAGTTTGCTACTTACTTTCTTTGTCTTTGATCACATAGGACATATGTTGCCATATGGACCTTCATAGATTATTAGGAAAATAAGAATTGGATAATTTTTCATTTTTCTTTTAAATTTATGGAACAACTTTACTTATATTGTTATTCTATAAAAAAGCTCATATAGTCACAAAAATAGTACTAAAAAAAAATAAAAGCACCATTTTTAAAATACAAAAAGAAAAATCAAATTTTGAACTAAAAAAAAACTGGAATTTTTAATTCTGGAAAACTATGTATATTTCTAACTTTTAAATTGTTGGGAACACTCACAAATTTCTTTGATTCGATCACATAGAACATATGCTGCCATATAGACATTCATAAGTCATCAGGAAAATAAGAATTAAATCTATTTTTTTTTTTTTCATTTTTCTTAAAAATGTATAGAATAATTTTACTTATATTGATTTTCTATATAAAAGCTCACAAAAATAGTACAAAAAATAAAAGCGCCATTCTTAAGGGAAAAAAAAAACCCTTGTACAAGATACAAAAAAAAAAAAAAAAACCTTGTACAAGATACACACACAAAAAAAAACAACCTTGGAATTTTTAATTCTGGAAAACCGGCTATATTATTTAAGTTTAAATTTCAAACTTTTAAATTATTGAGAACATACGCACATTTAGAAAATCTCATGTTAATTAAATTTGATTATAATTCAAAAATAATTGAATTAAGTTAATTAGTATATTTTGTGAATGTGTCTGATTACACTTTTATCAATTAATAGCTGTATTTATTACAAAAGCTTTCTTAGATCATGGATAAAAAGTAAGTCTGAGGTCTATCATTTTTGCACAACTTTAAAATTTAAAAAAAATATTTTCAATGACTCAACTTTTATTTCCATATATTTCTTCTTTAATTTTAATAAACTTCTTTCTGATAATGCGATCTTTTAAGTATATTTTACAACAATACTTCTCACTGTTTTAGTCACTTGATTTACACTCATGATTGTTAAATGCATTTCTTGTGACCACGTTATCATTGTAACATAATTTGAAACAAATTTTAAAAATAAAAAATATATTGCAGGTAGATGAATAAGTCAAAAGCATTATGAAGACCGATATTTTAAACTAGCCATTCCAATCTCTTTTTTAAACGGTTTTTTTTAATACTGAGATTCTCAATATTAGGATCTTCATTAAAAAAAGGGGGGGGGGGGGAATAATCCCACATGAGAAGGGACAAAAATTACAAAAATAAATTTATTTTTTACGATTTTTAATTTCTTTAGAGCGAGCTCTCATAAAGAATTTAAGAAAGAAAGAAAAAGAAAAAACCGCGGACAAAAATATTTCTATCTCTTTGTTTTCCACTATTCTCACGTTTAACAGCAAACTGCGCAATTTGAAATTTATTCTCTGATTCACCACTCTCATTTTCGGAGAAAAATCCGATCAACGGTGAGAAGGGACAAAAATTACAAAAATAAATTTATTTTTTACGATTTTTAATTTCTTCAGAGCGAGCTCTTATAAAGAATTTAAGAAAGAAAGAAAAAAAAACCGCGGACAAAAATATTTCTATCTCTTTGTTTTCCACTATTCTCACGTTTAACAGCAAACTGCGCAATTTGAAATTTATTCTCTGATTCACCACTCTCATTTTCGGAGAAAAATCCGATCAACGGTGAGAAGGGACAAAAATTACAAAAATAAATTTATTTTTTACGATTTTTAATTTCTTCAGAGCGAGCTCTTATAAAGAATTTAAGAAAGAAAGAAAAAAAAACCGCGGACAAAAATATTTCTATCTCTTTGTTTTCCACTATTCTCACGTTTAACAGCAAACTGCGCAATTTGAAATTTATTCTCTGATTCACCACTCTCATTTTCGGAGAAAAATCCGATCAACGGTGAGAAGGGACAAAAATTACAAAAATAAATTTATTTTTTACGATTTTTAATTTCTTCAGAGCGAGCTCTTATAAAGAATTTAAGAAAGAAAGAAAAAAAAACCGCGGACAAAAATATTTCTATCTCTTTGTTTTCCACTATTCTCACGTTTAACAGCAAACTGCGCAATTTGAAATTTATTCTCTGATTCACCACTCTCATTTTCGGAGAAAAATCCGATCAGCGGTTTCATTTTACATTCAAAATTTGGCGCCATTCTGGTGCGCAACTTGGCGCCGCTCTCTCCAATTATGGTTGCTTTTTTTTAACCGCGGCAACCCTAAAGTTGTTGTGTTCCCTAACCGCGCTGCTGGCTAAGTTCGAAAACTTTCGGCCGCGTGTGAGTGATTTCTAACTCATCGCAGGTAACAAAGACTTTTTTCGAGCGGCTTTGGAGGAGAAAGATTGCTGTGACGGTACTTCAATTGCAATAAATCTTCTGGCAAACGTACTGTAACTCGATTGTGGATACTGATTGATAGATATTGGCTTCATATCTCTTTTGCGATTGCTAGATAGTGGATTGAAACATTGTTTACGGTTAGTGGTCATCTTTACTGTGCTTGTGCTTATCCCAAGGTATATCTTGGGTTGTACTGCCTGGATTTTCTAAGTGAAGACTTCGTTATCTAGTGTTCACAACCTGGATTTTTTAAATGAAGATTTCAGAATCTGAGATATTATTTGTTTAAAACATTTATTTAGGCTTTTTCTTTCGTGGAATTGGATGTTTCTGAGGTGGTGTTGGAATATGGGTGAGAGTATGGGTTTTTAGTAATTATAGAAGTGCATTTCTTTGGGAAAAGTGTATTTCAGTGACGAGAAGTAATATTTTTATAGATTTTCTCTTTTATTATTATTATTTTTTTTATTATCAGAATTTTCTGTCTGGGTAAAACAACTTTTAAAGAAGACAGGCAAATTGTGTTAAATTATTCACTTATAAAATTTATCACTTATAAAACTTCTCTAAGAACGGCTGCATAATGAATTGAAATTTTTTTAAAAGCTTCTTCGGCTAGAAAGATAACAGAAATTCAATTCTTGTCCTTTACTTGTGGATTATCCATGTGTGTGTTTATCATCGGATCAGTTGATGGCTTAAATTGATTATTCGACAAGATCCTTGATTTGCGGATGTGATAAGCTATTTCTGGATCTTAGTCCTAAAAAGTGATTTCTCTGTCTTCATGGGCGAGCAACTGTTGATCAAAAACATCCCAACATGGGAGAGTGACAGTGGCAGCAATTCGAGCTTGAAGAGGTAGTTTTTTTAAATATTTTTTTTATCTTCTCTCGTTTGAGGATTTTTGTTCTAAGCAACGATTCTGTAACCGATTTTCCCAGGAGTGTGTGAAAGAAAATAAAAGAAAGCGTTCCCGAAGGCACGTCTCCGCGGTAAAACACCGCTGAAGCGAAAAAAGTTGAGACCTGATACTGAAAGTATGTGAGGATATTTGGAGAATTTTTTAGATCTTCCATTTCAGTGGATTTTGGATGGGGGGAGGGGCATACAAATGATTTTTTGTGACGTCATAAGGTAGGAAGTTGGTTCGGGAAAGGCAAGATGAAAGTGACAGTGAACTTTGGATCTGTGCGCGTCATAGTGCCATGTGGAAAGGGAGACCTGCCTGTGAGGAAGCTCATGGATCTAGCAATTACACGATATAAGAAAGCTACAGGAAAGGTAAGAGATTTTTTTTTTTATTTACATAGAGTTTACCTACAATAACACATTGTCGTATCTTTTATTTAATTTTTTTTAAAATTTAATTTATTAAATGAAATTTCTTAAGAGATTTATTCATCCAAATGGTTTAATTTATTTTTGAGTAAAACCATGGGAAAATTAGGAAAGTGAATATATTGTAAAACATATCGGGAAAGATTTGGTGGGAAAATCTGAATTTGAATTAAATATCCCGAATCGCCCCACTTTTTTTTATAAGTATGTAGTTTATTGAGGAAAAACTTTTTTAAATGTTAACTTCTGAATAATTTTGCTAAACAACTTTCACTCTATGTTACTTTACTTTGATAGAAGTTACTTTACTTTGTTAGTTAGTTGCATAGTTACTTTACTTTGATAGAAACCAGCTGGAGTAGCCTCCCCCAAACTTTCTCGCATTCTCTCTAATAAACATGTCATGCCAGGGATCGCCATACATGGTATTGGCATAGAACAGTTAGGAAATATTAACTTTTGGCGTTAATTTAATAATTTTACTGAATCTGCCGTTTATCCTTGGCGATTTATTTGGTAATTATTGCATGGCATGCGTTGATAGTATCCAAACACCGAATTTGTGTTTAAGACTCGGTTTTTCTCAAGCGATTGAAGCAAAAATATGGCAAAAAACTGCTCTTGTGGTTACAAAATTTCATATTAAATTTGATATATTTAAGTCAGCGTTTTTGAATTATCGCGTTTACATTTTCTAAAAGTTTAGATCGACAGATGATCAGCCCTTATTGGATGTGGCTCAAAATTTGACAGGTATCTACATTATACATGTTAAATTTATAACGTGGACACCGATTTATAATGCCGAATTTTATCTATCTAGCTCTCTTCGTTTTATAATTAAAGTGTTTAACTTGTGTTTTAACAGTCGGACTTTCTTTAAATAGATTTTACTGAAAATTTGATGGAAATCAGTAATGTTGATGTAAAGACCGTATATCAAATTTCAACCGGCTATCTCAAACCGTTTTTTGAGGTATCTTTGTCACAAACAGACGGACGGACATTTTCTGAAAATGTGTTTTTCGAATTCAGGGAGTTTCTGGAATGTGGAAAGTAACGAAAAACGTATACGAGAAAGTATACTTCAGGGGAAAAAGTGAATATATATGTTTGATGATTTAAGGAAATTTTTCTACTATACCGCACAGTGATTAAAAATTGAAATATGGTAGAAAAAATGAATTGATCTCCTTTCTGTTTTGAGAAATTTTCGTGTTACTTTTGTCTCATCTGGTGGGATATCTCTTTTTATTTAAAATATTTTTATTTTTTTTACTTAATTGAAAAATATGTTTGATGCTATTGTTTTACATTTTATGATTCATAAAAAGTCATTATTATTTAATTCCAAACATTTCATAATTAGAAAAGGTAATAGATTTTCTGTTTATATTATCTTTGTAAGAAAAATTCAAATTTACTATTTGTTTTGTTTGTGGGGAATTGGCTAAGAAGCGATCTCCTCCATTACTATTTACTTATTAAGGTGTTAAGTTGTGTGTGTGGGAGGGGCTCATAAAATTATATGAAGTTAAGATATTATGCTCGTGATGCGATTGCTAGAGAAAATTAACGATATATATTTCGTTTTGATTCCAATACACTTCTTATTAAACTTCTGAAAGACCAGTTTGAACAAATATAATTTATTTTTCTCGTTATTATTTTTTTTAAATATATTTTGCCACAAAAGTATAATATTGTATGAATAAAATTTACTAACTTAATTCTTACTTTTATGGTGGTGATTACATCTTCTATAAATATTCAAATGTAAGCGCTATTAAAAAGTATTAAATATAATACTACTAGGTTTATAATATAAAAAATTTTGATTCGTCGTACTGGGCAAATATTATTATACATTATTAGTCGTATTGGCCGTTAATAGACAAATATGTGATGAATATAGAGATGGCTTAATATTGAAAACTTTTCGCACCTCCTGAAATTCCAAAAACACAGATTCTGTTAAAAATTTCCACCCCTCCTTGTTTTCCTTCCCCGAATGTCCCTGCACTTGTTCTGTTCTACTCCCCGGCACCCCAATTCCTTCATTCTCGTCCCCTCTCGGAAGTCTTTCCCGTCCCAAATAGGAATGTCTTCAAGGTCACGGAAAGCGAGTTCAGGAGTTCATTTTCTTTGAGCTCGGTGTTGGCTCGAAACGAAAATTTTCCTGTCGTTGTAGCCTGTCAGTTTCATTTTTTGTAATATTTTTTGAAAGCAAAATCTTTACAATAGTATTTGAAAGAGTAATAGTTATTACAATTTCAGTAAATGGTAATTGATTAATTCTCTCCTCCATGTGGTACTTTAGAATATGTCATATATATAATTATATTTAGCTTCGAAGTAATTTAAAGAGAATCTAGTATGCATTTTGAACGTCTTTTTGCAGATCGCTGGTATCAAATTTTGATTCAGATCTAAAATGTGACTTCTAGACTACATATTAATTCGCTAACCTGCTGCATTTTGAGGTTGTTGCTTTCACATGCACACGAATCAGTGGTCACACTATTTTATGGCGGATTTGATTCAAAATTTGACACAAATGTACAATTCTGATATATTTATTAAAATTTGTTTGAATGAAATATACATGTAGAAAGACAGCAGTTCAACTATAGACAGATTTAGATCACTTCTTTAATTCTAATAGTAAAAATATATGTCTAACTAGTTGCATTTTCAAGTTATCATGTTATCGTTACTAATTTGATACACATTTTGATATAAATTGATACCTAAATTTGATACACATTTTGTGCAAAATCGTATGCCAAATTTTACTTATCTACTTGTTGCTTTTTTTATTTTTAAATAATTGCGTTCGCAGGTAAATGTAATTTAAACAATACGTTTTTTTTCTTTTATCGAATTTAGAAGTATCTGAATTGGGGAAGTTCTTCAATATCTCGTGGTTGAATTTTTCATCTGTTACAGAATTCTGCTTTCGTACAATACAATAGGGAAGCTATGGATAAGAGTAGAATCTCGTACAAACTTGGATACTGTTTATTTTTTTGTTATTGCTTTTTATATAAATATGGCTAATTTTTATTTAATTTATTAGCATAGTAAGGAAAAGTTGAGAAAAAGTACTGTTGATTGATAGCATCCAACGTTTTACAATTTGAGATAAGTTCCCAGTTATATAATTTTGATGCAAGGATACATCTTGAAATTTTATTCATCCACTGTTTTGAATAATGTTTTTTAAAGTTCATCTTTTTCTGATACTGAAAATGAATCGTTTTCACAGTAGTAATTTCGCTATTATGTCTGTCTACATTTCGTACGCAAGGGCAGACAGACATTCGAGCATAATATCATTTTTCGAACTCATGGATGACTAAAGCGTGGAGGCTCATTATAATTTCAAGGTCGATATTTTTTATTAATTCGATACTATTTTTTTTAATAAATGAGAAAGTTTTTTTTAAATCTTTTCCAGTCTCGCACGTGTAGAGCATAAAAATAAAATTTGATGCGTCTACCACAGATGGGAAGTGGAATATTAAAGGAGAGAATTACTACGGAAGAGAAAATCAGGTTTTATAAGTGGTTATCTACCACTTAGCCAGAGAGGAGAATCTCAAATGCTTCGTCGTTGTCTCGCAGTGATAAATGTCACTCAATTGATATTTATCTCATGAAACAAGGACGAGAGTTTTCTTTTATTCCAACAGTAAATGAGAATACATGGAATCAAGTTTGATTGACATATATTTCAGAATGAATGAAGTCGATTCTAGTCACGTTGTTGACATATGGCAGACGTAACTTCTCATGATATTTAGCATTTAACTGAACTCGGTCTTCTTGTATGTTATAAGCAAACGTTTTTTCCCGGTGTTTTTTATCCAGCAAATTTTGGATTTTCAATTCTCTGTTTCAGATAGGAGGGAAAAAATGGATAATCCATTTTTATTTTCTTGGATATGAAGTAAAGAACGAGAAGAACTCGCGATTTTGACGAATCTCCATGTTTCAGATCTCCCGGAATATCAAAAACACATTTTTGGAATTATATCGATCTGTTCTGTGAACACTATACTAGAATTTGTTACATATTCTCTACTCCAAATTTGTATTTTTCTATTGAATTTTGAATGAAATCCAATTATAGGACATCTGTCTTTCCGACTATCCGAATATAAATATGAAATGAAGAGAGTGATTGGGGTAAAATTCGGTGCATGTATTTAATATCTAAAATATAGATATCTATCAAATTTAATTCCAAATCCGTTTTTCTTTTCTTTCACAAGCATGTAAAGTGTTAACTCAAAAACGCAAGGGTTTAAATATATGGAATTTAGTATGGAATTTTTTTATTATAGTTGTAGTTCTGTGCTAATTTTTGGTTAATGTAGGCTGGAAAAAAGACCTAAATACGTTCGGTTTTCTGGTACTTTTATATTATAACTCATTCCAGCGATTGATCACTAAAGTTCCCACTCGTGTAGATTCTTTCTTAAACTATTGCTCGCCAGTGCATACAATTACCAATACCCAAGTACATTTATTAATAAATATGCGAGAATTTCGGGGAGACATTCCCTCTGTTTTTACTTATTACCAAAAAGTTCACTTTTTTTAAAGGAGTTTAACGATAATTTTTCAAAATAAAACTTTTCTTCTCAGTATTAATTACCATTAGAATATGCCTAATAGGAATAGATAAGCCTGAAGCGTAAAAGTCAAATCGATAACAGAACATCGTATATATAAATATTTACCATTTATGATTCAAAACATTTTAACTATTTCCTTGTTTCTTTATTTTTTATTTATTTGCTGGCCATCATTGGTGATCATTTGGTTCGCCGTGAACTTGATCTCCTCGATTCATTCAACATAATATTTTTTTATATGAAATTATGATAGACATTAAACACATAACTTTAATAGTCTTATACCTGTTTTGTTATCTGCATACATGAATCATTTTAATTGAGTCACATTCTATGTCCTACTCGTTATGTTTTAACTTAAGGTGTACTGTCATCGTAACTATAGTCTTAAGGAGTACTTCTATTGCAAGATATTCTTTCCCTTAATCTGTATGTAAGTTGCACTGTTGTTATACATTTCCTTTTCCTTTGCTTTTAACAGTAGAAGAAAGGCACACGATTAAATATTTGATGAAGCAATGAAAGCAATTTGAATTTGATTGCACCAATGAAATTTATTGTTAAAATATCTATGCATAAAAATATTTTTTTTAAAAATTGGCGAAATTTAGGGAGATTTTGCATTATAATTAAATCTGTATCATTAAACTTTGCAAATTTTGAAATGGTATTAAAATTAATTTTGTACAATACTATATTTTCAGGAGTTATTGCGGAAAAACGCCAATATTTCGCTTAATATTTTAATTAATTAGACTTCTATTTTTTAAAAAATATTGAACAAATGCGCACATCCTGACTTTCTAAAAGTACACCTTTGCAAAATGTGATAGCTGTTGTTCAAAATGTGTGTCTTGTGAAGTGTTACACACACACACACACACACACACACACACACACACACACACACACACACACACACACACACACACACACACACACACACACACACACACACACACACACACACACACTTCCACTTCCACTTTCTTATAAATAGAGATAATAGATACTTTCTTGTACTTTTTTAAATGTCATTCAATGCCTTTTTCAAATCTTCCAATGCATTGTCTTGGATTGTGTTTCCGATTCTTTAAACATTCTGGATTGATGTTTCAGAAAATTTGGTTGTTTTATCTTCTTGAAGCTATGCAAAATATTCTAAAATTAAATTGCTTCGATGCAATTGAAATTAAACTTATCAATATGAGTCCACTACTACTATAGCGAAAATGTACTGCTCATGCATAATTTAAATTCAGTTTTGTATTTTCCATTCATTCTGCTGATGTTTTGATTGCTGGTTATATAACAAGAGGCTATCCGAATATATATAACTGTGAAACCATGAAGAAAGGCGGATAAAATATGTCGTATCTATCTCTCTACATTGCAAAATCGTGACTGCTGTTATTATTTTACTGAATATCAGAATCCACAACAAAATGCTTAAATATATGTTTGCCAACAAAAGTAGACACACACTGTCTGCAATCGTAGGTATGAGACAGATCGAATTAGGAAATACACCGGATTAATACAGTTCATTTAAAACATCACATTTCAGAGGCAGTACCTGTGTTTATTACGTAGATTAGTACAAAAATAATCCAAATTATATAGAAAGTTATTCTGCAAATAATAAATATTGCAATTTAACTTAACATTTTTTTTCTTGCATCAGCCAAAATCATTGATATCCGGTTGCAATGACTTGTTTTTCAATTCATGCTCCCAAGTAGTTTTTTTTTTTTTTTTTTTTTTTAACTGTTGGATTATAAAGAAAGTTGGATTGTTACAGTGCCGAATTATTGAGAGTCCACCATATTTGTTCCAAAAGTCACTGTTTCATTCAAACTTTAATAATTATTAATCTTACTATTATAATAAAAATTATTTTTGGTTATACTGCTCACTAAAATTAGAGGATAGTTCAAAACGAGTCTGAAGTGAACGATGAAGTAAAGTGAAAAAAAAACCGATTATATATATAAAAAAACTTTATTGGACAAGAGCATCATAATACATCTTATAATATCCTTTTCAGATATTCTGGTCCAATAAAAAAAAATGAAAATGTTTTTTTTTTTTTTTTTTTTAATTTCTTGATATATAAGTTAATATTTCTAATTTTTGCAAATAATATATTTTTCATAATACATTTGTAAGATTTTATTTATTATATTCAATTTCAATTATCAGATAATATAAAAAATCAAAAATTTGTCAGTTTGGATGATTTTGTGGAACATTTGCTTTAAAAAGGAAAAGTTGCAAATGAGTAGCATTTGAATCTTCTATTTTTGAAGCTTATATTTATCTTAACTTCAATATTAAGACTGACTGTATGTTTGCAGTTTCTTCACCTTTTCGCCTAAATAATAATTCCATTTTCTTTTCCTCTGTTCTTATTCTTTATCTTGTTTGCATAGCCATATTTCTCTTCTCCTGCTTAGAGCATATACCAAGGGCGTATTTTTGAAAGAGCTGTTAAAGATTTCTTCTAAGCTTAGATGAAGAAACTCCAGGAGGCACAGTATGCGGACATTTTTGTATGAATCGAGTTATTATTATCCAATAATTACTTATAATTTACACGATTTATAGCACTAACTGCAATCTTTACATACAAGAGGCAATTCTTAAGAAAAGTAGCTGTGCTACTTATTTAACATCTAAGTGGCTTTTATTTATTCGGAAACAAGTTGATTTGCACATCATGTGGAACTGCCTTAGCTGCGCTTCCTCCTATATCACCATTATCCAGTGTGTTACATTTTTATTAATTTTTTATTCCTCTATGGTCCTCCTGCCTGATAAACCACTTTTCAGTAAATTTTTTTCCATCTAGATTAAGAAATTTTATATTTTTGGTTTAAATATATTAAATATGATATTATAGATTTCATATTTATTAATTTTATGTGCAAAGTCGATGAAAAATATTAAAGTCAATAAATATAATGCATCACGGTAGTAAATAGATTTCAAACTGCATATATATTTTTATAAACGTTTTTTGATTTAACCATAATTTTTAATCAATCACCACCTTATCCATAGCTCAAAGATGTTTGCAAACACAAGTATTACATCATTCATAGTTTGCAGTCTTGTATGTACTGTCAACTTGTATTGCCAGTGATGATTCAGGAAATGGAATCACTTGGTATTCACGCTATAATTTGAATTTTGGTGGGGTTCAGATTCGCAAAGTAAACTGATATCAATCGATATTGATAATCGTATATGAAAACATAAGGCATCCACTTAAATCTGAAATTAGTGATGATCTAGTCTATAAAAGCAAATGATGTGCAGCACTCCCAAAAATTATTTTAAAATTTTGTATTTTCCTTTTAAATCTTACTTGGCTATTTCCCACTCTGAGAATTCGATCTACATTGCAAATGAGAAATAATAATACTAAAAACGAAACACACAAAAATTAATCAAAAACGCAGAAGAGACACTGAGTGAGCTCTGAAGAGATCAAAACTTTCTCGCTATGCATGGCTAAACAATGGAGAAAAAGGATGCTTTTTTTCCTTTATACTTATCAACAACAAAGTTTGAGTTTTCACACAACTCTGGCTTGGCATTCAGCCAGCTGATGCTTCCCCTATCATCAACTCCCCTCAGGTACCCTACTATATTTCTTGATTTGTATTTTTTCGCTGTTCCTTGTTTCTATTTTCGTTTGTTTGTGTCGGTTTCGCTTTCATGTTGTTCCGAAGGAAAGGTATGTCAATTATTACATATTTGTTTTCTCTGGTTAAAAGTCATTCATCATTAAAAGATATGATGACAATTTTTCTAAAATGTAACGCAGAAAATTACAATTAAAAATTTGGAGCTACTTGGAAAATATATGAAATATGTAGAAAAGTGTCGTATTAAGTAAAAAAAAAAAAAAAACAGTTACTGCGAAGCTTTTGTGTTTATAGAATAAGTCGATATTTTGAGACTGGACCAGAAGCAGCTTTAAAATTGATTCCTATTTGTAATAAATAATAAAACTTCCTATTCCCCAAAGGGTTACAGTGGTGATTTTCTATGCCAGAAGTAAAATAGTGGCTGATTGCTTATTGTGGAACAAAAATTAATATAAGGGTCTTTCTGTCATAAAAATACAATACAAATGCTATATAAATCTTGTTAAAATTAACTCATGCAACGTTACCATATAAATTCTACTCTTTCAAATCGTTAAAAAAGAACGTTATAATGACAATACTCATGAGGACGACTGTTTCAAACCACGGGTGGATATATATAAAGTTCCAATGACATAATCAGCGAGTCACACGTAGTAACAGAAGGCTACTATTCTTTGTGACTGCGACCAGCTGTAGAGGTGTTCACTACGGATTTCCCCTTTTCGTATTCTGGATGCATAATCACTTCATGCACGCATATCCCCTGTCTCACCCTCCTCCCTGTGCCTTTTTCGACGTTATTTTATTTGTTGTTCAGCCCGGGGTAAAGGAAACCACCTGGCGGACTCACTGCTCCACTAGGTATAACCGGCATTCTATCAACCAGTCTGGAATGGTTATTATACCTTTGGAGTTGTCCTCTTTCAAAGGTTGGGGATGGGTTGGGTCGCTGGGAAGCTACTTGAAGGAATGGAGAGTTTGTTTATGAGAGGTCAGTTTGATTTCCTGAACTCTTGGTTTCCCTTTCAGTACTATGGAGATGAGTTAGTTGGAATTCCTGGCTGTTTACCCTAAGAGGAGTTTCTGATTCCAAAGGGAGCTTTTCAATTTAAGGAATTTACTTTATTTTTGGTAAGCAAAGTTTTGGCAAAAGCATCAAGACTAGAATATTTTTTGTTTTTGTTTTTATAAAAATAAATACACAAATAACAAGTAAATGGAAAAAGTGAAACGAAATAAAAACACATCATTTCTGCAATCTGGAAGGCATATTCATTTTATCTATCTGGCAACATAAAGAGTTGATGTTAGAAATAATCAATATTAGGGCTTGAAAATCACTTTTCAGACTCTAACTTCTAAGATATTGCAGTTATCAAAAAACTTCAAATACAAAAGTTGTTCGTCATAATGAGGTGCTAATTTGGCTAATTTATTTTTCTATCTTCAATATGAAGAAGGTTATAGCCCTTCAATGCCTCCTATTTTATTACTATTATAATGCATTCTATAATACATTAGGACTGTATGTATATTTTGTAGTACAAGAAAGTCAAAATTTTGCATTCTATTTTCAAAATCGAAATACTTGTAATATATTCAAATTCCTTTTTGATTGAATGGCAACAGAAAATGTTATTTATAAAAAATTGTAATGTAAACATTGTAACTTAAAATTTTTATATTACAATTGCTATGTATTATTTGCGTATAAAATTTTTTACTGTATAACTGTAAACATAAATATTAAGCCATAAAAATAATAAAGCTCACCGTTATTTATTTAACAACAAAATTAATTATTTTCTTTTTTTCTTTTTTTTAAAATTATGCTATATACAGTGAACACTTTAGAATTTGAATATTTTAATAAATTTAGAGGAACATGTGTAGTGTTGGAACAGAAAAAGGATTATTTGCAGATGATTTCAATTAATTTTTTTTGGGGGGAGGGGAGTTTAAATTTCATTTTTAAACCACTGAACAATTAAACGTGACAGCATACTTCAAAATCTGTTTCCCGCTTAGAAGAAGAGCGATAGCGAGTGCGCAGGTGTAATCGAATATCGTTTTCAATTGTACATTTATAAACAGATGGCCTGAACAGGATTCGTAGTAGTTATGAAGGCCAGACTTCTGCTGATTTGGGAGGGGGGAGTATAATTTTTTCATTCTTTTTTTTTTTCTTTTCAACTGAACGGTAATAAAATTTTGTTAAATACAAATTCTATTCGATACTTTAATGTAAGAATAATAATAGATTAAGTAACAAATTTTTTTATAGTAATAAAACCTTTGAAATATAAATATGTGGAATTAAATTAATCGTTATAAATAAATGTATTAATTTGCATATACTAGATTGAAGCCTTTGGAACTTTTTCGGTTTAAAGTAATATCTTTAAAAAGTTTTTCAGCTTTAGGATTTAAAAAAAATGTAATAAATAAATGTGTTTTTTCAGTTATTACTGGTTTATATCCTAAGGATTAACAGTGGCGCAGTATGGCCAAAAATGGCCCTTGTACCAAAAAAATCAAATCAACCAACCAACCTAAGGATTAACAGGTTCTTAGGCAGTAGAAAAAAGCTATTTTTTTTATTTATATGCTCCACTAATTAACTGACATGTTAAAATTATATTTATTCTAAAAAAATATTAATTGTGATATCTGCTAAAATAGTTTTTAAATTTGATTTTTTTAATGTTATATATATGTTACCGTTAAAGTATATAATGCAGTTATTTCATAGAATACCTAGTTATTCCATGAAATAACTGATCGTGTCCGTTAAAGTGTGTAATATGTTATTAATTTGACACTTTAACTAGTTATTCTAATAAATAACTAGGTATTCTATAAATTAACTAATGAGACAGTTAAAGTGTAAAATAAACAATTTATCTAAAATGAAATTAAAGTAATGATAGACAATTAAAATAAAAAAGAAGCAATTTATCTAATTTATGCAGCGTATAAATGGTATTTATGGAAACGTACCATAAAATCATTTGTTACAACAAGGATTACTAAAATGACACTTGGAATTACAAAGAACATTATTTCTAAAACAAAAACATTTTTTATTTCTAAAACAAACAAACAAAAACATAAATGCAGTAGGGGTGGAAGGTAAATGTATTTGTTGTGCGAGATATATGATATAGATTATTTTACACTTTAACGGTCTGCAGATCGTTATTCTATGAAATAACTAGTTAAACCATGAAATACAAGAGAGTTTTACACTTTAACGGACACGATCAGTTATTTCATGGAATAAGTAACTATTCTATAAAGTAACGGATTTCATACTTTAACGGTAACATATATTGAAAGAAATGTAGCAATTTCGTGCTTCCTTTATTATTAAATATTTATAATTATTTCTTCAAGTGCTGGATTTATTGTTCCATTTAATACACACGCACACACACACACACACACCATCATATTTTGCAGTGATAATGTGAATTTAGATTTGAGATGGGACAAATTATTGAAAGCTTTATGAAAAGTTTTCAGAAAAGAAATATCCGATAAAGTTATATGCTTTTCAGGCAGAATTATCAGTAATTTGTTTTAATTATGTTGGAATGCGTAATGAATATGTATTCGGTAAATTATGCTGTAAAAAATGTTGTTTTGGTAAGTGTAAAAAAAAAAAAATGAAACATGTTTTATGTTACTCTTTACATCACAAACATGAACATGTGTGGGATGCTGTTCATGGAGTACATAGATTTATTTTGTGGGATATATAGATGGTAGTTAAATCATCTGTACTCTATTTCAAGAATTTTAATGTTTGGAAAATGAGATTGGATGAGGGTTTTATTTTAATTCTTTATTTGAAGACAATAAAAACAATAAATTTACAAAACTGTGGAGAGATTTGAAAATAATCTTCATTATTTCTCATGAATAACCCTTTATAGTAAGAGGATTCACAGTTCATGAAAACATTGAAGAGGGGAATTAAAATGAAATACCTTGTTTCACAATGCACGTAAAGCAGTCTGATGGAACCAACTAAGTTAACGTTACTAAAGAATAGAGAATATCATCAACATCAGCTCATTCAAAATATTGCATATTTTTTGAGGAACAAATGGCTAAAGATAAAACAGATGGCCAAAGTCGTAATATTCTGATACCTTGATGTCTTTACTGAAATTAAATATAAAGCTAATGCACTTCAACAAGCCAAAGATTATTCATCGTTCTCAAATTCTAATGAGAAAGATTATTATTGATAATAGTCGAACAAATTGAAAAATTTGGGAAACATTTCTAAAAAGAAACAAATTTTTATGTATATATTTAATAGAATAGCTTGATTTTTATACCCAAGCTGTATTGTTTGTAACCTTTCCCCCAAGTATTTAACATTTTCATGAAATAGTGGTATAGTAATTTTTTTAAAGTTATTAAATGTAGTGTGATGAAATAAATTAAATATTAAATAAAAGTACTTTAATAAAATTTTTCAAATAAAACCTGCATAGAAATCATTTTAAATAATTTATTTTCAATGTTGGTGAAATATATGCGGAATTATTGGTCAGATTTTATGTTTAAAATTGGATACTTACTTAGTTAATACCTAACTTTCATTTTGTAATATGCTATTCTATGATCAAGAAACAATCTTAACGTTGGTTTTTATTTTTCTCTAAAAAAATGCTTAAAAAGTGTTTATTTTTAAAATTTAAATTTGACTAAGAACCCTATGTAAGAAATGCAGAAAACAAATAAAACTTAATTTCAAATTTTGTTTCAGTTAAAATTTATTGATTGAAATATATTTATTACTTGTGTAAATTAAAGAACCTATTATTTACACAAATAGGAAGATTTTTATTGAAGACTCTTCCTACGTGAAGTCATAAAATTTTGCAAAATTAATTGTAAAAGTTGCCGATCTAAATCAGAGCACAGAATAAGGTTAAGGCAATATATGCGTATAAATCCAGGAAGTTGTTCCGACAAGCCTTTGATATTTGAGGATGCTTCTAATTTTTCATATTGATTGACATTACCTGCTCTCAGTGAAAGTGGTATTCTAAAGGAGATACGGTGCCAAAAGGGCAGGCGGGAATTCAAATCGATCCATAGGCGTTGGCACTCTGGCGCAGTTGATGAAAACAAAAGCAAAAGTGTACCACAGATTATGGAACTCGCCAGGATGCGAGACAACTAATCTGGGCGTCGCATTCCGACACAAAAACCGCCAAGAAAAATCTAAAAAAACGAACAAAAAAAATGGAAACACGTAGAAATAGGATGGAAAAGCTACATTTAGTATTCAGATCCAAACAGAACAGGAAATTTATTGTGTATCGTCGTGAAAAGTACAAGGTATTTGCTAAATAGTGAATAGTGTTGAATGTTAACCACATGGCGGGAAAATACTGTGACAGTGAATGAAAGGTTATGGTATGATAAAAAAGAAAAAACTGTGTTGTCAGAGCAAGAGTTTGGCATTTGGGTCTTCCTCGTTTATTTGTTTATTTTTACTTGCCAGTGACGTTAATACTTCCATTCTGACCGATTTTTCACCTGCGTTTGTAGGTTATGAGTTGATCTGAAGGTTTAAGATTGTTTAAACGTCGATTTTTTTCTTCTAAGATCTGTATCAAGGTAAATAGAATTCCAATTAAGAATTGAACTAGAGGTGTTGTATACTTAAACATTAAAATTCTGAGGACTTTTTTAATATACTGTCTTTTTTTATCATCTGAAAGTCATTAAATTTTGATGATGAAAAACTGTTTTACGCCTCTCTTCAATCAATACGTCTCTCAGCAGCTCTTTTTCTAATTTCGGCAGATTGACATAAATAGAATTAAGTGTTTCATAGTATACTACTGAGATTTCAGCAAAATATTGTCAATTTTAAGATTTTACTTTTATACAAGTTACTTTATTTTACTTTCATACAAGTTACTTTATTTTACTTTCATACAAGTTACTTTATTTTTCTTTTATACAAGTTACTTTATTTTACTTTCATACAAGTTACTTTATTTTACTTTCATACAAGTTACTTTATTTTTCTTTTATACAAGTTACTTTATTTTACTTTCATACAAGTTACTTTATTTTACTTTCATACAAGTTACTTTATTTTACTTTCATACAAGTTACTTTATTTTACTTTCATACAAGTTACTTTATTTTACTTTTATACAAGTTACTTTATTTTACTTTTATACAAGTTACTAGATAAGTTATATTTGATTGAAAAATTTTTATTACAACAGGTGAAAAAAATTCTTAGGCTTTTAGAACAAAATAAATTCTTTTTCTTTGTTTCGCTGCCTAAAGAAGAATTTTTGTAAAATACTTCAGAAATAATGTATATAGAATACATGTAAATAAATACATGTAAAAATATAACATAAAATAATACATGTAAAATACATGTAGAATACATCAGCAATATTCGAATGAGGTAATTTACGTTTAATGAAAATTCTTTATTGCGTAGTAAATTTTTTTGGTAAATATTTAAGAATTTGTAAAAGTTTCTTTAATTTTTAGAATGCACTACAATCGGAGAAAATATCTTTGTCAAAAGCATATGCTTTAAAATTTTTGAGATCTAAAAATGTATATTAATTTTAGGCTACTGATATTAAATCAATAAATTTTATTAAATTATAACTTATTAATGTAAATATTATATGAATTGAATAATGATTTTGAATGCATCATTATTTTAATGTCTAATTTTGATGCATGCACCTGGCTTGATTGTTAAATATTAATGGAATTCAAATACTTCAATATCACAAAGCTTGATCATTAAATTTTGTTTAATATGATTGACATGTTAAACTAGATAGTTAGGTATACCAACGCATTATTTTGTTATTACATAGATATTACTTTTATGCTATAAATGTAGCATTAATATATTAATAATAATTATTATTTTAATACATTATAATTATGTAAATGTACACTTGAAATAATACACTAATTATATAAATATATTAGTGAAAATGGCTTACATATTTAATCAGTTGAATATCTTACTGGTGGTAGCTCGTCGTTCCAGCATGCAGTGCTGTAAAAAAAAATTTTTAAAAAGAATACAATTGATAATTTTATTTAAAAAATATTTTATTTCTGAGTAGCCCAAGGTTTTTAAATTAAATTTTATTTTGAGAAATTTTTCGGCTTATATTTTTTTAATTGTGTGACTTCTAACAAAAAATATTGCTGAAACGAATATGTATTAAAACAGATGAGTTTCCATTAACTTTAAATAAAAATTAAGAATAACAAGGAAATAGCTAAACTAAAACTATAAAACTAAAAATTAGTGAAAGAGAAAAAGAGAAATCGAGAATCCGGAGGCGAAATTTTAGAGAGAGAGAGGGAGAGAGTCATCGTATACAGCAACGATTTTAACTTCCGATTCATCGTTCAGGTAACCGCAGTGAGGAATTTTAATGCTTTCAAGGATTATTTCTTGTAGCCGTAATCTGGGTCTCTAATACTCGTTGATTCATTTTCTCTTCTTTTTTAAAAAACTTTTTTTTTCTCAATTTTCATTGATAACTAAGTTCTCAGTGTGGAAAAATTAGCACATAAGATAAAAAAAGAAAATTCAGATTTTTAACTTTATCAATAATAAAAGGCTCTCAAAGCTCGTTTAGTGAAATCATGGCTATTGTTTGAGACGCCAAGTATCTTTACGAAATTCCCCTCCTAACCTTTCGGTGAGATTGATTGAGTACTCGTTGTGCGTGCTTTGTTCATAGCTGACGTTCGCCCAGATGGGTTTGGATGATAGAGAGATTTCTTAAGAATCTTCAAAGAATATCCGAACATATATTTGTTTAGTAATCATCAGCTAAGAAGATTCCTGTTTTGTACATTAACCTCTTATGAATACGTGCTGTCATTGCGGCTTCTGAAGCGGCAGGTAATTTTTCTTATCTTTGAAAGAAAAATGAGGGTGTTTCAGTTTTTTTGAAGTACTTGAACTCGGAGGATCTTAAAAATGACGGTTAAAATAATATAAGAACTGGTACAGCTCTAATTTCATTAATCTTATCTTTAAAACATTAAGTATGTACCTTGGGCCGCGGTGGCCTGGTGGTAAGGTCTGGGCTTCGCAACCGCATGATTTCAGTTTCAAGACCCGTTTCCAAAAAAGAACTGTTGTGTAAGTGGGTCTGGTGCACGTTAAATCCTTCGGGACCAGACGTTCACCCGCTAGTGTGGTGTGTAACTTTGGAGAAGGGGTGCCAGCTCAGGTGTCGTCCGCGGTTCAAGATTACTAGGTCCGTCCCAAAATAGTCCTAGTGTTTCTTTAAAACGGGACGTTAATATAACTAAACTTTAAATAAAGTAAATACCTACCTTGTAGTTATCTTGACAATAGAATGGATGCGTTTGTTCAATATTCGCAATGATTATCGGTTAAGTCACTTCCATCAAATTTCCAATAAAACAGCTGACATGACTTGTAATTTTTATTAGAAGTTTTATAGAACTTAAAACAGACAGTTAATATATGTGAAACAATTAGGTGTATTGAGCAGTGTCTTTTTCAACTACCTCTAATAACTTCAAAAAAAATTTATTACCGTCGTAAATAATGCTAATCTTATTGAGATACGAAATATATAGATTTGGATGAAAGATAATTTCTTGCTCTATCTGACATCCATGTATATCTTTTCCCATTTCTTACTGTTGACAGAATGACAATTCTTATTGTGCGGGAGATAAAGTACTATGGTAAAGGATGACTGCACTCTGGAATTTTGTTTACATTCTCTCCCTTATTTAGTTATCGTCCAACCGGAACTAGAATATGAATGAGATGAGATGAGTATAAAATGCTCTAGTTCGGGAAAAAAATATTTTTTTTATCATTAAAATCATAAAGCGCTCTCATATTTTAAAATAAAATCTTAAATTATTTTCCGTATTTTCGTAAAAGGGAGGAAATATTCATTATTTTTGGAAATGGAATGCATCTTTTGTCGGCAGAGCTGTAATTTGTTTTTATCTTCTTCAAAGAGAAATTATTTACTAAATAAAGTCAAAATAATATAGAAAATGAAGATAAGCCGATGAAAAGGAAATTTGTGAAATATGAAATGTAGTAATCGTTTATAGAAAGTTTTATTAGTAGATCGTTTGCATTCTCTGCCATTATTCATTTTTCAAAAAATTTAATTTTCAACAGAAAAGTTGCTTTTCATACTGAAAACAATCATTTTTGAAAATTATGTTTACTATAATCTTTATGAAAACGCCTTTTGCCTTTGATATAAATACAGAGTATTTTTTTTTTTTTTTGTAGAAAAGATTTTCTACTGGAAATTATAGCAAATATTTATGAAACATTATGGAAGGACATTTTTGTTTTTTATTTATTACGATAAATAATTTCAACTGTGAAAATAAAATAATAGATGTGTTTTTTGGAGTTTATTTATCCTCACAACAAGTAAAAGAAGAATGTCTTATGTTATCAACTCTGTCAGGGAAGCTAGTTTCTCAAAAAGAACTAACAATACTATCTTTAAACACATTTAAAGCGGAAGTAATTTTTATAAAACCAATAAACTACATTGCTTTAGCTTTTGTTCCTTTCAAACCGATAAATAAATTTTTTAAATTCCATTTATTGTTTCTTGTTAAATTTCGGATTGTTCCACTTCCAAATGTGCGAGAACCAATAGTAATTATATCTTCTTTTCTTTAATTCCTTTAATTCAAAATAATAATTCCATCGATTTTTACATTCCAATTTAGATAAGCTTATGTGGTTCATTCTAAGCAAATTTTGACTGCAACAGCAAAAGTTGCATAACATTATCTGTAACTTATTGAAATAAAATTATTATAATAAGTTGTAGCTAAATAAGTTCTCTCGTTGAAGTTACAATCAAATATTTTTCTATTTTCTTTAAGCAACATCAGGTTACTATTTTTTATTAAATTATTTAATTGATATCCAAATGTAAATACTTGTTCTCTGATTGCAACATCACAGAGTTTCTTCCTAAAACGTCAAGTATCCTTTTGTTAGTGTGGAGTGGTGGTTAGGAATGGGATGACAAAGATCAGTTCCGCTATTGTATTTGTCTATGACTATGATTCATAATTGTGAGTTCTTCATCAAAACATCTGTATAATTTCAAAACGAGTATTAATGTAATCAACCAAAAGAAACGAACTCCCACAGTTTGTGTCTCGTGTCAGGAAAGAGAAGAAATTTGAAACCATGTTTTTGATTGAACAATTTTACTTTGATATCAAAATGCAAAATTTATAATTAAATAAGAAAACAAGCATTTTCTCAGATGTATAAAAGAAATTTAATTATTAATGCCATGATAATTTTTATTATTTTTACTGACAAATTTTGAAAAATAATAATAAAAAAATTATTTAAAGGTACCGTCTAAATTTGTGCAATTTCCATATTCTTTGAAGTGATTCCATTAGAAGGTTGCATCCTGTAGCACAGGAAATCTTGTTCTGTGTTAAATGTTTTGAATCAAAGCAAGTTTTTAAAAAGGAGGAGTCTGGGAGAACCTAATTCATAAAACTTTTTGTTATCTACTGCAAACGCATTCAGATCAAGGAGCTGCCAAGTCTGATGTGAGAGTTTTTGTTCCGAGCTAATACCCATGAGTTTTAACTCTTGTGCTTGAAAATGACTTCCTCACTCGTTAGTGGTTAATTTACAAGGCTTACAGATGTTTTTCTAAAAAAAAAATATTGAATCGTCTGTGGTTTAATTACCTTACTCAAGGATTTTTTTCCCTTCATTTTTTTTCAAAAAAGATCTTCCTTTCAATAATAGCCACGTGACTTTCTTGTTAGGTGTACCGTAAAAATGCGGTTGGCGGTAATACATGATCGGTTAAAAGTTTAGGCGCACAGTATCTTCTTCGGATCGTTGGAGTTCTAATGGCAAGCGTCGTAAGCATATTTGTCGATTGGCCTGAGGCAGCCCGAACCAGGTTTCGCTGCTGTCACCTTTTGAAAATTTTGGAGATTTTTTTTTCTAAGCTGCATTTTCCCCTTTCGCAGTTGTTTCTTTTCTGAAACTGCATGCTGTTTGGCGAATGTTTTTGGAAAATGCTGGATTATGATGGTGTTTTGACTTGTTCCTTGCTTTTCCTTTTATAAGATGTTTGCGGTATTTAGTGTTGAATTTTATAATCCTACAATATCTAATATTGTTAAGCAACAGTTTAAAAAGGGAGCCATAAAAGGGGCTTATTTAGCTGAGCAGAAAGAAAAATTGCCGGTAAGTGAAAAAGACGAGCCATACCGAAAATTTGTTTTCTATTTCATTTGAGATATTTTTTCTTCTTGTTGCTTTAGATTCGATTTAAAAAAATTTTGTCTGCTTTTGAGGATTTGTATTAATAAATTGTTTTCACTTTTATCATTATCAGATTGTTTTATTTGGATTAGAATAAAAGTATTTAATTATTCGATCGTATTAAATTGCAAGTAATTCTTTTGTTTTTATGATTTCAGTTAAAAAATCATGTGAGTATTTATTTATTTATTCTTTTATTAAAAACATTGTTTATTTGGGCTGTTTTATTATGTTTTTGTAGGTTTATTAATTTCAATAAAAAGTTTTAACTTATCACTTGCAAAATATAAATATCGTTTACTTATTTCTCGAAACTCTTAATTATTTTAATTAATAAGTTCTGAATTGTAAAAATTCTAAGATGTACGAAATTTTATGCGATTTTGATAAACTGATTATTGCTTTTTATAGTTGACTTTAATCCTTATGTAGATACCATACCAGGATTTATTATACAGTATTATCAGATTTTAATTTCCCTCATAGAGACTTGTAAAGAATGTTCCAAAATTAGCGAAAGATTTGAATTTGCCACCATTTGTGCAGTGCCGTTTTGGAAACCCGATTTAAAAAAACCCATTTGACAGCTGATAGTTAGGGTTTGTAAAAATGGAGCGTTGTACGATAGAATAACGTGTTTATGCAAGATTTGAATTAAATCAAAAACAGTTTTTCCTTTAAATTGTTATATTTTTATTGAATCGTAAAGTACACAGGATAGGGTTATGGAATAACACATAGGGCAAATGGCTTTGCTGGTACATACGCATTCATTTGTCGAAATTTTCTATGATCATTTTTTATAAATATGGCTCAATTTCGTAGATGCAGCGTTGAATTTCCACCTTCTTTGCAGGCTGCTTGTGGTCTTGTTGGCATAGGCCTTTGACTTCAAATAACTCCATAAAAAATATAATGGTGTTAAATCCCACGATTTAAGAGGCCAGTTCCCAAATTTTCGAACAGTGGCCGCCAGACTTTCATTATTTTTGAAATAATGTTCAACAATGAAAATGCGTTGTTCTCTCGAGTAACGCTCCATTTTTATTAACCCTAAACTGTCAACTGTCAAATGATTTTTAAAAAAAATAAGGTTGCCAACATTTTATTACACTAATGGTGGCAAATTCAAATCTTGCGTTAATTTTGGGATACCCTTTATTTGAGTAATCATAATCATAATTCATAATCTGCAATATTCATTAACTTCTTATTATGTTCAGCATTCAATTGAAATTCAGAAAACTTCATATCCCATTGCAATCTTAGTTTTCACATTTCTGCCATATTTAATTCAATGATTTTCTGAACGAAGTATTAAAAAGAGAGAAAAAAAATCACGTTCTCATAATGGTTGTATAACAGATATTAAAATGAAAGCCGTCGAATTGGCCTGAGAAATGTTATGTAATACTTTCTCTTATCAGTTTGTTTGTATATATGTAGAACTGTTCTCACGGATTATGCAAATAGCTACATCTTGAAATTGCTATTAGTCAAAACAGAATCAATTCTCATTATGAGAAAGACCATTCTTTTTTAATTCTCTGTATTAAAAAATGCTGAATTAACAATTTGTGTTAGTAGTTGGAACTTAATAGTTGCTTTAGATTCTGTATTTTGAATTTAAAATAATTAATAGAAGAAGCAAACTCTTAAAGTGTATCTCTTACGTGAGAATTGTTATGTCTTTATGGATGAAAGATGCGAGTCTTCAGTGATTGAACTGTTCAGGAGTGCTTATTGTGATAGCGACGCTCTCTGACATCATGGCGAGACAGTAAAAGCTGTGACCTTTCTTTGTGTCTGTGGCATCAATCACGTCTAGAAATCCGTTCTAAAAATATAACTTAAGTTCCCTCAGAAAAACGAGAATATTTTGAAAAATTTTTTTTTTTTCGCTTGATATGTTTGATGCCACTTTTCTGTTTCCTCTGAAATCTATTGTATGTCCTGTTTTGTGTCTTAAAAACATCTGAAACGGTCGGATATTTACGACAGTAAGAAAATTTTTATAGTTGTTTAAAAAAACGACATTCTTTTGGATAAAAAAAATCAGGAGAGATTCGATTTCTTGACCGAAACAGCTTCATGCTTGAAAGGCTTGTTGTTTTATAACGTGTTACACCTGATTCACCTGTCATCATTTTGCTTTTAAAATTTATTCGTAATAAATATATTTAAAATTACCTCGACACTCGTGCGTATAAGTCCAGTAGTTAAAATAATTAAAAGTATTGTTGTAAAATTGTTTTAAAATATTTTCCAAAATTTATAAAAATTGCGAATTTTTTAAAAATAAATGTCAAAAATTTATTGAAAAAGAATTGTGGTAATTACGGTTATAAAAATAATGTCTACTAATAAGCTTTTTTTTTCAAAAATGTATTAAAAAAATTGTACAGATATAAAATTAGTGTATACTAATTAGCTTATTTTCCTGATTTTGTTTATTATGTGACTTTTATATTTATTTTCCTTTATTTATTATTTGATTTTTATATTTATTTTTCTTTATTATTTGATTTTTATATTTATTTTTCTTTATTATTTTATTTTTATATTTATTTTTCTTTATTATTTTTTAAATATTTATATTTATTATTTGATTCTGACTGCTTCTTAATTGATTTTTGAATGTTTATTTTTTAATGGTGTAAAAAGGGTTTTTGTGCTGTAATATGCTCTGAAATTGAAAAACGTCAAAATACAAGTGAATTTTAAATTCAAAATCCAATTAAAAGTTTTTCTCAATAAGCACCTACTATTCAAGAAGTAACCACGTGTCAAATTTGATCCAACGGTCTGTATAGTAAAACATACTTGCCACAATTTGCAAATACTAGCCAGTCTATAAACATTATCATATAAAAGTTTGCATGCTTTGACTTTGAAATCATTAGTGAACCGTTATAAAGAGAGCTAATGCCCGTATTACCTTTGAGGCATATATGTTTTCTTTGGTGTCTTCTTCTTTTCTTTTTTTTATTAGACTGAAATAGAATAGCAGCATCATTTGGGTACTTGATTATATTTTAATAGTTCCAAAACCGGTTTTCTTTTGCATGTTATAATACCTATTTGTAGTTAATGTGTCATATCTGACTTATCCTATCTTATCCGTTGCCGCTTAAATAAAGTTTTCATAATATCATAAAATGAGATTATCTTTCTCCCTGATAAACGGATTTAAAAAACATGCCACAAAAGAGATATCCAATGCAAATTGAATCAAATAATCCTCACGAATTGAAAAAAAAAAAGTATCTTTTAAATCTGCAATACGGTTCGCGTGTTCCATGCACATTTCGTAGCATCGGTCAGGTACGGCCCTCAGGCTGGTCGGCAGTTATTTCAACGCGCATCGAAAAGTAAAAACAACTTCCTGATATGCTGTATATTTATAACGAAAGAATTCGTGCAGTCGGGGAGGTAGTTTACTGCTTTATCTGACAGTTCTCTCCTGTGCCTTGTAAATGCAATACTCTTCCTCAGTTTTTTCGGCGGCAGAAAGGAAATGGAATGCAGCAGAATGTAGTAGAACAGCGGGAATTGGAACTGCTCTATTTTGGTAGTCCGCACTTAATAATGCAATCCTTATCTTTTCGATGAAAGAGCTCCTTTATTTGTTGTCTCGATGGTTACATATATCGCTACCTTGATAATCGTGTAGGTATCAGTGTTATCAGATGAACATTCTGGCGAGGAAACTGAAGAAATCTGAAGTCATTTTTCTTTCCTGGATGTTTTGAATTTTTAATAAACCGATGTTTCTGGCGACACTATGCGCTATAAAAATTTATACAGGATAAATAAATAGTAATAAATAAATAAATAATATAACATAAGATAAAAATGTTCGCAATAAAAGATTTAAAATAGATATGACTGACTAAGATATGAATGAATGCTTTAATTAACTACGTTTTTATTTCAATAAAATAATTGACTTGAAGCGATAATCTATATCGTTTAATAAAAATAATATTTTTATGTCTTTCATTTATTAAAAATACAAATGTGTATTAATGGAATATTTTATTTTTACATTTTGTTAGATGTTAATTTAATAACATGTTTTCAATTGGTTTGAAAACGAATGAGATAAGAGTTAAAATTAAAATGACCAGATGTCCCGGATTAAACAAGAACTAAAATTATAGTTCTTAATATTAAATTAACTAGATCATTCTTTTTTTTTTCTTGCTTACAAATAAAAACAATTTAAATTGAAAAAGGACTAGAATCCCGGTCTTGCTTAGAAATTACGAAATTCTAACCACTTTATTAAAAAAAAATGTTTGTTTTATGTTTATTTTCAGCAAAATCAAGACCTGCAGAGAAAAATTTATTAATTTTTTATCAACTATTTAATCAGTTTATTTCTTATCTACTATTTTAATCAGTGAAGTTTAAAATCTACATAAAATTATGCATATAATAAAGGAATAATTTTTTTAAATATGGCCTTATAGTACTAATTTTATTTTCAAAAACCAGTATCCATCAAGGTTTATTTTAAGATTAAGTAAGTCAACTAAGTTAGCGCATCATTATTTTTAAATTCGATATATTCCATAGTACTCACTACTTTCCCTCTTTCTAGATTTTGTTTTACGAAAATCTAAAAGCTTTTTATTTTGATTTTGTGAAATTTGTATCATATTCAACTTTTTATCCGAAACAATTTTCTAAAGCTATGATGAACTCCATCTTATACGAATTATGAAGTGTTATTACTATATTGTCATAAAAAATATGCAATTAATCTTATCTTTTGAAAGGCATAGAGAACAGCATACTCAAGCATACACCTTCAAAATTTTGAACGGAACAATTAAAAAGATTCATTCACTCTCGCTTTTCTTACCTACTCATAAGAGATAAACAGTAATTACATGTATAAAAAATTGTATTGTTTTGATCGTGCGGAGGTGCATATGCTATATTTAATTCATGTGGCATCTTTCGATTGCTTCTAGGTGTGACAGAACTGAAATATGAGAAACAACAGTCGGTTCTAAATATGTGGGCAGTTTCTGGTTTAGGCCCTATTCTTTCCAGTGTATTGTTTGAGCTATAGTTACTATTGGTGATTCAAAAGAATTGTCTTTTGTATGGCTTTCCATTCCTTGTATAGTGATTATATGAATTATATTAATTTGTAAGTTTGAAATATAACGAGCAGAAAGAAATTTCCCTACTTTTGCTTAACTTTTCTTCCTTCTGGTTTTTCAGATTTGTACCATCTTTACACGTGAGACAAGCAGCTTTTGAAATGTTTTCAACAATCTAGGTTTTCTCCTACAAAAATTTCTTTGAACTGATTTTCTTCCAAAAATCAACCATTTTATTCGAATAAGAACAATTTTCACAACAATAAAAGAATATTGTTTTAATGCCATTTTCCAGTTCTTATGATAGAAAGGCAATGTTTTTTGAAATCATCTTTATGCAATATATTAAATTCAAATTGATTTTGATGCACTTTGGTTTAGCAGGTATCAACGAATTCCACAAAATAATAATTTATGTTCAAAAACTGGGGTGAAGTATTTGCAAGTATTTCGTTGATTCAGACTATTTGAATTAGGGAATTTAATTTTAATTAACTTACTCATAATCGATGCTAATGCTTCTATTACAAATCGTATTCTACAATGAATGAATGCTTACTATACCAAATGTTTTATTATTTTAGAACATGCCTAGAGAAATTGGCCGTGATATTCCTATGTTCCATGAAAATCTGGTTATGATTTTGGTGATGCTGATTTTGTTTTTTTAATTAAGCCATCAAAACATATAATTATAGATATTACAAATAAATTTTACTGGCGATTTTGCAAAACAATAATTTTTGTCCAAAGTATGTTTTCTTAGTGAATCTATCCGAAAGTATTCTGTTGTTTAAATTTGAAATTTAATTTAAATTAATTTACACGTGATTTATACTTCTATTTTTGATTATATTTCACATTATCTAATAAATACTTATTAAATCGATTATCTGGAGCACACACAGATAAAATGGTCGTATTATACTTATGTTCCTTACGACTTTGCCGCCGGCTTCCTGGCATAGGGGTAGCGCGTCTTCCCCGTGACCTGGGAGTCCTGGGTTCGAGTCCCGGTTCGGGCATGGTTGTTCTTAATCTGTTCTATCTGTGAGATTTGTGAATGTGCCCCCCCTGTAAAAAGGGGTTGTGCAAGCGAATGCGATGCGTGAGTAGCAAAGACGTACTCTTGGCCCTAAGTGGCGCTACTAAAACAAGAGACTCTCCCTTGGCTTAAAATCGCTGACTTCGTCAGCGAGCTTGCCCATGGCAAGTACCATTATAAACAACAACGACTTTGCCATGAACTTATGAGCTCAGTTATGATTTTGTGTAACTGCATTATTTAGTTTTTGTAATGAAACAATCAAAACAATGGCAAATAAATATTACTGACAATTTTGCAAAATAAAGATTTCTATTCAAAGTACGTTTTCTTAGAGAACCTATTTACAAATATTTTGTGGTTTGACTTTGAATTCGAACTTTAATTTAAATTAATTTACACGTGATTTGTGCTTCTGCTTTCGATTATGTCACACATTTTTCTAATAAGTACTTATTAAATCGGTCATTTTTTATAACATGTAGAGTGGTACTGACTCCACACATTTCTTGGAGTCTTCAGATTATAACTTCCTTAATGCTTTGTTAATTTCATTTTGCTCATGAAATTATGAACTCATGCAACTATGTCTATAGGAAGATAAATATTCAGCTGAAACGACACTTTATTGATAGGAAACAGATGTTACTCGTAAGGCTTCGTTGCAGTGTGTTTCCAACGATTTCAAAGGATTTACAGAGATGAACGGTTGAATGGTCTTGACTCACTTGATGTAATTAAAGGATTTTTTCAACCTTCGCGCACCTGCTGTTCTCTCGCGTCTCTTGTGTTTTTCTAAATGGTTTTGTACTTTTTTTTATTCATCTATCACCTCCTGTTTCTGTTTTTTTAAAAAAAATGTCCATTATTTCCGCCATGCGACTCTAGCGCCCCTCGTGTCGATTGTGAACTCCTCCCGAATCTTTTTTATTCTTTGTGTCTTAAGAAAGTGAACGCTACAGTGATAACAGTGACTGAAGGGGCAATTGAATTTGCTGTTTTTTTATTTTTGTTTTTTTCTGGAGGTCGACGTTTTTGTCTCACTCACTTTTCTTTTCTTCTTTTTTATGCATTAGGAGACTGAAAGTTTTGATAGAAACTTAGTAATGCACTTTTTCATGGGAAAACTTCAGGAACATTACGGTTTCTGCGGGTCAGCACTTAGTTTTGACCCCTTAGAGTAGCTCGAATGAAGGCCTGTTTAGTAAATCTACCCTTTCAAGTGTCCCGAATTCTGATAGCGGCCTGGATAAAAGGTTTTGAAATTTTAGTGGGGATGGTTCAAAATGGTATTCGGAGCTCCAACAATGGGCGACATAAACGATATGAGAGTTTTTTCTAAGAAATGTAATTTTATAAATGCTTTATTTTCCTTTTTTTTCTGACATGATTAATACATTTTTTACTTTCTTTACATTCATACTTACTTGTAGTATAAAGAAAATATAGTAATCGCCAGAAAATTGAAAAAAAATAGAGCATCATGAGTTCGAAAAACATATGTCTGTGACAAAGATAATTCAAAAACGATTGAAATTTGGTATACGGTCTTAACACCAAATTTCTATCAAATTTAGAATAAAATCTGTTCAGAGGAAGTCCATCTGTCCGGCTGTTTGAATATAAATTTACACGGTCATTACAAAACGAAGAGATCTAGATAGTCAAAATTTGTTACACAGATTTAGCATCTATAGTATAGACATCTGTCAAATTTTGAGCCAAATCCAACAAAGAGTTGATTATCTGACGGTTTGTATTTTCAAAAATAAATAAACGCGATAGTTCCAAAACGCAGTAACATAAATGTATCAAATTTAGCATGGGAATTTGTAATAACAAGTGCAGTTTTGTATCAAGTTTTTATCTCAATTGGTTGAGAGAAATGAGTCTAAACCAAAAATTCGATTTTTGAGATACTATTAGCTTATGCCAAGGATTAATCGCCAAATAATTAGCCAAGGATGATACAATACATTCAATAAAAATTTTAAATTCACGCCAAAAGTTAATATTTCGTAACTATTGTACGCCAATGCCATGGAAGGTGGTCTCTCTCATGAGTATTACATAATATGCGAGAAAGTTTAAGGGAAATAACTCCCGCTGGTTGAAAGCAGTTATAATTTTTACATTTTGGGTGTAAATTAAACCTAAAACATTGTTGTAGTAGTTTGTTAAACCAAAAAATATCGCATAAGGAAATATTTTAACATTCCTTGAAATTAAAAGGATTTGGCATTGATCCCTTAATTATTTATCCTACGATTTCTCTGATTAGGAAATCTATCTATTTTTTGATCACCCTGCGGTTTGCGTGAGCTAATTTCTTTATCTCTTGTTATTACAACATTAATTATTTTATTCTTTTATAAATAAACGTTTAAATAACCATGTTTTGTTGAAAAAAATATTTGAACTTGTTTACAAACATTCTAAATAATTATATAAACAAGTGCGAGTGGTCTACCCAAAACTTCATCGCATACTCTCAAATAAATTTGTCACGCCTTACATGACATTGGAGCACAATAGTTAAGAAATATTAACTTTGGTGTGAATTCAACATTTTTACTAAATTTATTGTCATAATTGGCGAGTTATTTGGCGATTAATCTCTGGCCCAAAATTGAATTTGTGTTTTAGACACGTTTTTCTCAACCGATAGAAACAATAATTTGACACACAATTTCGCTTGTAGTCACAGAATCACACACCAAATTTGATATATTTAAGTCACCGCATTCTTGAATTATCGCGTTTACATGTTTCTAAAAGTTCAGATCGACAGACGATCAACTCCTTGTTGGATTTGGCTCAAAATTTGACAGGCGTCTATGTTATAGATGTTAAATCTGTGTACCAAATTTTATCTATCTAACTTTCTTGACTATTTTAAATCATCGTGTTAACTGTTAACTTACATTCGAACAGCCATGCAGACGATTTTACTCAATATTTGATAAAAATCTGAAAATTTGATATAACGAACGTGTACCAAATTTTAAGCATCTAGCTAAAAGCGTTTTTGAGTTATCTTTGTCACAGACCGACAGACAGAAAGACATACGAACATTTTCCAAAAATGTGTTTTTATCAAAATCTCGAGTTCGAATTTTTTGAAAATTATTATACACTATCTATATTATGTATACGAGAAAGTGAAAATATGGCACTCAGATAGTTAATGGAAATATGAAATTTTTCAGGTAGATAGAACCAATATTAGAAAGAGTAAGGAAAAAATGTGCAAAAATTAAAATGTATATGGGGAAACTAAATAGTGTAGTTACATTAATTTTCCTATTTATAACATACAATATTTATTTCTGTAAAATATGTAGATTTCTTCCCTTTATGCATTTTGCTGTCCTACTTTCAAAGCTAAAATGGACTAACAAATTTCATTTTTACTTTCTGTCTCATTTTCATATTTCTCACACTGCCTTATAATGATAAGGAAGATATACGATTCATTCCTTGCTCTGAATTTTTAATAAGGAGATATAAAATTTGGCAAAGGAGAAAAAAAAATGCTACAAAACAGGTGCTGTTTAATGTTATCTAGATATAAAATTTGTCATAAAATACCTCTTATCATTTCTGTGAATTGAAGAATTTATACTTCTTAAAGTATTAACATAGAATGAATCTTTTACATCACGTAAATATGTAAAAAAAATCATTTTTATATCATTAAAATTATTTTAAAAGCAATTCATTTCCTACTACAATTAAGATTCTATAAACTTTTTTTAGAGAATATAATATATTCATATTTTCAAAAGAACTGATTTCCGTAAACTTAAAGGGATTTTATAAAAATATATATTGTTGCGTTTTGAAAATATAAATAACTTATGACTTTTAGATTAAATTAGAAACCTTAATTACCAAACTTTTCCGGTGCATTTATTTCAATCTTTTTTTATTAGTAATTTAAAGAGCAACGAACTCTGACTAACTTGTCATAATTGGTCCTATGTTTTCAGATTTATCTGTCATTTATTTCAGCATTTTCTTTATTGTAAAAGGGATTTAAGAAAGAACAATCGGGTAAGATCTAGAAATAAAGACATGTGAACATTTTCTCATTTAAAGAATCTCGAACTTATATATTTAATTAGGTTCGCTATAAGACTTTCCCGTTCTAATTGTGTCTAAGAAGATTTTGAAATATGGAATCTGAAACGGAAACATCTCTTATTGTCATTGTGTTGTTTTTGTCCTATTTTACGTTCTTTCTATAGATTTTATCACTATATAAACAAGGAATATTGTTATTTTAGTTTTATTTTGTCTCTAAAATGCTGAATTTTATGGTCTTTTCTAGTATATCTGTGGATAGCTATGTTCTTAATTTGTCTGATAGTTTGATTTAAAAGAATTTTTTTATTATTCCCAGTTTTAGCTGAGAGCACATTAATTAAGAATTAGAGGGAGTGGTCTCCATCAATCTTTCTCGCATACTCTCTAATAAAAGTGTTATTCCAAAGAACGCCTTGCATGAATGCAATTACGATATATTAACCTTTTGGCTTGAATATAGCACTTTTTACTGAATCTATTGTATAATCCTTGGCGAGTTATTTGGCTATTAATAATTGGTATGCGGTTAATAGTATCCAAAAATCAAATTTTTATTTTACACGCACTTTTCGCAACCGATTGAAATAAAAATTTGACACAGAATTAAATGTAATCAGAAAACCCCAATATCAAATTTGATATATTTATTACGTCTTTGAGTTATCACGGTTACATATTTCTGAAAGTACAGACGGACAGACGGTTCATTCCTTGTTGGATTTAGCTCAAAATTTGAAAGGAGTCTATACTATAAATATTAATCCTTTTAATGAATTTTATCTCTCCAGCTCTCTTCATTAAAAATATTATGTAGTTATTGTATTAAATTATATTTGAACAGCCGGACAGATAAACTTCCTCTGAGCATATTTTGATAGAAATCTACAAATTTGGTATAAAGACCGTACACCAAATTCCATCCGTTTAGATCAAAGCATTTTTGTCATAGACAGACGAACATTTTCCACAAATGGGTTTTTCGAGCCCAGGGAAGTCAAAAGCTTGGAAATTCGTCAAAATCTCGAGCTCTAATTTTTTGATGATTACTATACTTTCTGTATACTACGTATACAAGAAAATTAAAAAAAAAAAGCTTGTAAAAGTAAAATATGCTTTATTTGAAATCTTTGAAAAGGAATGGAAGCGAATTAGGCATAAAAAAACAATGAGTATATAACCCCCACCAAAAAAACAATGCTTGTTTAACAAGGTTAAAAATGATTATGAAGACTATAATATATTTATATACTATAATATAATATATAGACTATAATATAATAGACTATACTATAATATAATATATTAGACTATATTATATTTTAAAATGGCAGATATTTAAACAATGGAAACAAAATGATTTGGAAAAATAATTCGTTGGTTCCCCTTGCACTCCTGTTAAGATCCTGCCGCTATTTAAAACTTTTAAATCTTTCTTCCAACTATGCCAACTAGACATTCCATCTAGACATTTAATCTTTTGAGAGTCAGGCATTGTCCGAGAAGGGTTTGCTGTCTTTAATTCAGGAGGTATTTCTTAAAATCAAATGAGTTATTTTAAAACAAAGTAGGAGTCGTTTAGTTCTCAAAAGATGATCAGCAAAATGGTTGAAACGATAATGTTTAATAGGCAAGTCATGTTTGATAATTGATTCGTAATCCTTCTTTCCATTCTGTTGCATGATAATTATTTACAAATATAATTGTTAAAATGAAATTAATATATAAATGAATTTTTAATTAATAGACAATTTTCTTGTTAAACTTTTGTGTTCATAAAGTACACAAAAATACTTCCAAAACGAACTAATTTTATAATAGAAATCGTATTGACTGTGTCTCTGTCAAAAGATCACATATAAACGTAAATACTGTCTTTAATTTTTTTTTTTAAATCTGGTCTCCTTAGTAGTGTAGTTCTTTGTTTTCTAGAATTTGGATACATATTACACAATGTTTAATATAATCCGCATTGTATGATGACTATCTATAACCATCTGTGGAATGCAATGTATGAAGCATTGTATTTTTCATGTTCAAAGAAAAGCCCACTGATCTAATTCCTTTTTTGCAAGTTTTATTTACTTCCTAGTCGGATTCAAATTCTTGCTCCAAAATTAAAATATTCTTTTGTTAAAATGCTGCAGTCTTTGTGCTGAAAATAAAACTTTAGTGTTAAATATTTTTACCAGATGTTCATCATTTTACATAAAAGCTTAAATCTATTACCTTTTGAGGATTTAGATGCGTAAGATCTATGATGTCATCCATGAATCACATTAAAAGTTTGGGCCCACTGATCTAATGCCCTAATTTGGGTATTATTCAGGAACTATTCATTAAAAAAAATGCATCAAAATGAATCCACCTGTTAATTTGCAGTGTTATTATCCATAATGAGCCACCACAAAGGGGAAAACTTAACCATGGATAAACTTTGCCTGTTTTCTATGATTCTTGATGACAATTAAATACATGATATAGCCGTCACGGTCAATGTTTTAGAGGCGAGGAACTTCCTTTCCAGCCTATTTCACCATTCATGTCTTAAGCCGTAAAAGCGTTAATCTGTTATTATTTTCTTTTTATAATCTTCTAGTCTTTTGAAGTTTTCACACGGGATTAGCGAGTGTGTTAGTCTTCGAGATAGAATCTGGATTTTTTTTTTTTTTTTTGAGAGATATGACTTTCAGAATCCGTTAGTTGTTGCTGTTGCCACTTTGTTTGCATCATGTTGTTATTATTGTCTTAAGATTGATGATCTTTTCACCATTGAACCGCGTGCGCGTTAATCGTCTTGTACGAACTTGTTTACAATGAATGTTTGATTTTATTTTATTGAAGACTGGCTGCCTTTGGCGATCAGCTTATCTTTATTGGTTGTCAAACTATAATAACTATAAGCATTCAATAGATAAAGAATGCTTTCATTTAAAATTTCACCATGTTTTTTTTTAGGAATGATGAATTTGATGGAATGAGTCTGATACAAATTAATGGACACGCAACCTAAAAATTGTATAACATGAAGTAAAAGCAGAAGTAAAAAATCCTATTGTAACATTTTTTTTTTCAAATCTTAACTTTAACATTTGCTGAAGTACACGAATGAACGATTTATTGGCATAAGGAAATTAGTTGGAATTTCATAATAACGGTGAAAACATTGTTACAGATTGTACATCAAATTAATTTTTTTAAGAAAAAATATTAAAATTATAGAAATAAAACTATTTGGAATGAAATTGGTTTCGTTAAAAAAATTTTATTTTGCGTGATTATAAGGTAAAGTAAAAATCTTTTTTTACGAGTTAATATCGACGGAAGTTATGACTGAAAAGCACCAAAAACGTATTTAATTTTTTAACTCACTGATATTTTAATTAACTTTTGGACTTTGAAAAATTTGTAGCGACTGCTCTGTTGTCTTGTACATTTGGGCCGGATTTTAAAATGATTGGACAAAAACTGCAGATTTGTATGAAAGACACTTAAAAAAAACATTCATCTTTATGCATATATACACATTCATGAAAATTTGAGAGTTTTGCGTAAACATGAGTATGCTAAAACGAAATATAATATATACGCAACATAAACATGTACAAGTTTATGCATTTAATAATGTCATTTTTTGCGCATGTTATATGCATTTGTTTTGAGACGAGTTATACAGTTTTGATATCACTTTCTTAATAAATTAGAAATATATATAAATAATACAAGTTAAAAAATATATACATGGTTACCATGTTTGCCAACTTAATATTTAGTGTAGATGAATGAATTATATCGAATGGCTGATTAAGGGTCCAATCAATCCACACTTGCAACTTGATTGGTCACCTTCCGTTTCGAAATTAATATGAACTATTTGCGAAAAACTTTTTAATTTTGAATTGTAGTCCAGTTTCGAGACTGACTATTGAATTAACACTATTTTTTTTTCTAAAAATAGGACGACCACAAGAAGATATGAATGTGATGGGTTTTGAGTTGAATAGAATCTCCAATATGCGATTCTCTGATTTAGAAACTCGTAATTTGCCAGTGTATTACTTAGGTCCTATGGGTTTGTTATGAAGTATTCATAGACAAATGCAATGATTAATTCGTTTATCGAAGCATTTTAGCCTCGAGAAATCTTCGCTCACATGTATTTCTAATTTAGTGAATTATTTCGCATTTAAATTAATATATATTTCATATTGCTCAATTTTTTTTGTCCGGAAAGATGTAATCTTGTTACAACTCCATCCAATTGGCCATCTTGAAACACCATGTGTATATTTCAACCTTGCACTTACCTCTGTTAAATCCTAATATATATCATTGGCATACTGCTAAATGTGACTAAGTCGAAGTGACCATGTGTCAGTATTTTTTTGGACATTTTGAAACACCTTGTGTACGTTAAAACCTTGTTCTTACCTCTGCGAAATCGAAATATATATATATATCTCACTGGCATACTGCTAAATGTGATTAATTCGAAATAAAAAGGAACGAGTTAATGTCTTTTATTAGCTTAAAATGTATTTCTGTAACAGAAAAAAAAAAACCCCACTTTTATTTGTGTACAGTGTGTGGCAGAAAAACCCGGACAAACAATTTTATATAATTGTTTGTTAATTAAATTAACAAAATGTTGCAAATAATAATAAGAGAGACTGATAAATAAATTTTTTTTTCTTCAAAGTGGCCGCCTTTTGCAGTGACGCAGAGATGCAAACGCTTATCGAAATTTTCAGCAATGGGCCGCAAGTCTCCCTTTTTTATTTTATCCCATTCCTGCAGATCGCATTGCTTTAGAGAGTTCAAACTTTTATCTCGTTTAGTGCCAGCCCTAGACTCCAAAATGGGCTATACACTGTAATCATGAGATTGAGATTCGGCGAGTATTGGGCCCATTCTTCAGATGATATCACTTCCGGAAAATGCGCCTTACACCACTCTTCAGTCTTTCTAGCCTTGTGAGCTGGTGCAGAGTCTTGTTGAAACTCCTACTTTACATTGCCGAAGTGCGTTTTGGTCCACGGGAATACCACTGCTTCTAGAATTTCCCACTGGTACACTTTTTGATTTATTTTAACGTCCTCATCCACAAAAACCAGAGATGTTTTTCTTCTTGCGCATTCGGACGCCACAGACCATCATCTACTTTAGATTTTTGCGACGTTCAACAATTGCTGAAGTGCTTGGAGCGTCTACAGACTAGATCTTATAGTTCTAAGAGTTACAAGCTGTTGGACGGTAAAGAGCTTCTCATTAGTGAAAAGGAATCTCTCACAGCTTTGACTTGTGGCCCGCTTCAAAAGTTTTCGGCATCTTGGGAGCCGCACTAGTTTGTTTTCTTCAGAGAGAAACTGAATTTTTTGGGACTTGTAAGGCTTTAGTCCATAATCTGTTTTTACCATTCATTGCATAGATTGGTCCCTTATTCCCAGTTCATGAGTAATCTTTCTCATGGAAATCCTCGAATTTCATTGAACTCGCTTTTTGATAACCTTACGGCTGTTGAAAGTGTTCACCATACCTTTTCGTTCATTTCCTGGACTTTGACCATCATTGCCAAGCTCTTTGAAACGATAGATTGCATAAGAAACTGTTTGCCGAGACACATTAAGCAAACGAACGACTTCATACTGTCGTTTTCCATGCTTAAACAACTCTAAAATAGCATATCTGTTACTTGCCATTCTAAAAAAGCCAAAAAACAATACGTAACTAAAAGATACATTATAAAACATGTTATAATTGAAGTAGTAGACAAAAAGAAATGATCAAAAATTAAAAAAAATTATTAACTTCTATTCTATGATGTAGTAACTTTGTCCGAGTTTTTTTGCCGCACCCTCTATATACTGATATATACTACTCTTATATGGATATGCTCATTTTTCTGTTACAGAAAAAATTATCGTTGCTGCTCTAAATCATAATTGCATAGAAGAGAAGCATCATGTAATATAAAAAATATGTGTAGAAACTGAACTCTGTTTTAATGGTATGGACTTTGGAATTCCTATTGAGCATTTTGCTGTGATGAATAGCTTATAGTTCATTCCTACATTCAGAATGTATCATTAATAATATGCTCCAAAGCTTAATCAGAGTAGTTGCTGGCCTTCGGGATGTTGCGGTGTTCTCTACTTTATCATTTAATCATTATTTCGAAAGCTATTAATCGTTATTACGATTGTTACGTCAATTGTCGAATATTAGAGCATGAAATTGGATATATTTTCTGTTGCTGTATTTCCGATCCTTGGTAGCTCTTGCTATTGAGTATGTTATTTAATTCTAGATGATTTAACGTCTAATGCATTACTTGAATGAATGAATCATGGAAACTGAGATTTGGATGGCCAATTATTTAATTCCGTTTTATGGTATAGTGCCAATGGTTAAAGTAACCTTTTTTTTTATTATCACGGAGAAACGTCTAGAGTTCATAGAACATCATTTCTCAGCATTAAGTGTGGTAATGGATAATGCAAAAAACGTTTTTTTTAAATGAACAATGGCTAAACACAAGTGAACATAACCCATTTGCCCCCCAAAAGATGGCGTAAAGGATTTTTAAAAATTTTTAAGTAAATTTAAATCTTTTATCCAAAACATCATAGTATGTTAATATTTTGGGATTTACTGATCTATCTTTATATTACTTTTAAAATTGCTCTTAATTATAGCAACGATACGATCCACATATGCGAATATGTTTTAATATCTTTTCAACGCGCATGCGCATTAATACAATTACTAAAGCAATGGGACGTATTATTATGAAATATTCTTAAAAATATTTGAAAGAATTTTTAGTAAACTCGTATCATTGAAAAGTAATATTTTAAATTTTAAGGGAGTTAAAAAGCGTTTTTCTCGAAGTTATTGACAAAAACTTTTAACACCTGGATTAATTGTTTTCATTAAAAATCTATTTAATAATTTGAAAACTCTTTTCTTAATGAACATCTAATACCCAAGAAATACCCATCTGCCAAATTTGGTAGTTCCAAATATAATGATCTATCATGTAGAGCATTTTGTTATGTATGTTGCATGAGGCATTTTACATATATTCTGCTAGCTTATAAACATTGTCATTGTTCGAATAAGCATTTGAATTCGTTTATATAAGCATATTTCATCTGTGGTCATATTATAAATTATCATATCAATTAGATTTGCATATTAATTACATGTTTTTTTTTAAATTACAAAGTTTATTAACAAGTGTCTTAAACACCGAAATTTCAATTTAATTAATGCATGCCAACTTAATTTGAATATGCTTTTAATTTTAAGTCAAAATGAAAGAATTATTTTTGAAATAAAATTGATGAATGACTTTTACTTTTTAATTTCGAATCATTTATTAAATAAAAAGAATTTGTAAAAGTCTAATAAACTTACTTGAATTCAATAGTTTTGTTTGACATTTGATGTCTCCAAAATAACGGAACTCTAATCTAGTACATCTTGAGTAGAATCGAATCTGCCATCTTTCATTTGGTAGCTCAGATTCTGCCAGTTTTGCCCTGTGGGTTTGTTAGAAAGACATCTGTTATCAAATATGTAAGACCTTCCTCCAAGATAAGATTTCGTCTTTAGAACTGATGAAATTTGAGTTCGAAACCTCATTCTTCAAAAATATCCGCTTTGTATGTGGATCTGGTACAGGTAAAGCATGACTTCATTCAAAATGTGACTATCCTTTTGGGTTTATTAGAAAGAGGTTTGTTACTGAGACTATAAGACGTTCCTACAAGATAAGATTTCGTCTTTACAGCTGGTGGAATTTGAGATCGAAGCTGTATTCTACAAAAATATCCGCTTTTTATGGGGATCTGTAGTTTTATGTGGAACGCAGCCATGTTTTTTGGGGTGTAAATAAAACATGACTTCTTTCAAAATATAACTATTCCTTTGGTTTATTAAAAAGATGTTTGTTACGAGCTTGTAAGACCTTCCTACAAAATAAGATGCCGTCTTTAGAACTGATGGAATTTGAGTTCGAAACTTCATTCTACAATATCCGTCTTGGATGTGGATCTGGTAGAGATAAAATATGACTATCCTTTTGGGTTTATTAGAAGGACGTCTGTTACGGAGGTTGTAAGACTTTCGACAAGATAAGGTTTCGTCTTTAGAACTGGTGGAATTTGATTCAAAACTTTATTCTAAAAAATGTCAACCATGTATTTGGATTTGGTATAGATAAAATATGACTAGCCCTTTGGGTTTATTAGAAAGATTTTGAAATTTTGATGGTGAAATTTGAGTTCGAAACTTCATTCGACAAAAATATCCACTATGTATGTGTATTTGGTATAGATAAAATACAACTTGAAGGATTTCGCTGGTCTGACTTGGGAAAAAGAGTGTCGTCCTAGTGTCGTACGAGATTCAAAATAACGAGATTCATTTTTAAATGCCTTTATTGCATTTAAATTGATGTTGTGTCTTACCAAATGAAATCAGACTCTTCAATCATATTCTTGATCTGTGTCTTCTATCAGAATAGCTTACTGAAAAGGAATGATTTAGCTTCAAATTATTTAATGACATTTTATCGGTTACTTTGATTTAATCTTTTATCTCAGTGTTGTTTTTTAGCTGCTAATGGCAAACAAAGTTAGCGTGAGAATCGATTTTGTCGGGAAAGGCACAATTTATTTAAAATTCGCGTTACAACTTAGTTATGGTTTCCTTTTCATAAAAATTATTCGTCCATGCAATTTGTGATGGTATCTCGCTACAATATCCCATCAAATCGACAGCGGCAATAATCGTTTTAGACACACACACACAGCAGGATGCTCACGCAAGCCCATTAAAATAAAATAAAAAACTAACGGAGAAAATGAGTAAATCCGATTTCTATTTTTTTTTTTTTTTTTTTTTAACTCAGCCACCATCTTTTCGTGAAAAGTGTTGTGCATGCATAACCAGTCTGCTGCCACAGGGTAAGGTTCGTTGCTGAATGCAAATGAGACGGTTTTCTTCTTTTAGGATTTTTTTCCTTCTTTCCTGCTTTCGCTTCTCAATACCTGAAAGTAAAATGGGGAATAAGTGAGATTTATGGTTGTAATTATTTTTTCTGAGTGGCAGATACGTATTTTTTTTTATGCTCCTGTCGACCAAGCGCAGTAAAACCCAGCGTGTTCAGAAACTGGAAGTTATTTAGAAAAGGAACTCTGTTGGAAACAGTAAGTTTTTCGAATTCGGTTATTTTCTGTTAGCACGGATGTGGTATAAATTATGTTCTTTCTCTTTCCTTTTAAGTTATTGAAGGAAGTTATACAAAGTTTATACAAAGTATGTCTTGTTAAACTTTTTGAATCTTCTGAGAATAATCTCTCTGTGTGTAAAAATCAAACTCAAGTAGAGTCGCTTACAAATGGATTCTCTGAAAGTTGGTGTTTTAAAAATATTCTTAACTTTAATAAAGTCGATGATTTCATTTTGCAATTTTTATGCGTCACCTGACCGCGGTTTAAAATTACGAGGTCCGTCCCTAATGAAGCCTAATGTTGCTTTAAAAGGGGACATTAATATATAACTAAACTAATCTAAAGTTCTGAATTGAACCTTTCATCTACTTCTAATAGTATACCAAGACTAATAAATTGATTTCTGGACTTTAAGCTGCAAGCTTTTTAAAAATATATTCCCTATATAGCAATAACTTTTACGTTATGTGACTAAAATTCATTAAAATTATTTTTAGCTTTTTTTTCTGCTTTAGGTTTTTCCCCATAGTATTTTGTTTTCTTATTTTAATAATACAGGTCTTAGACGTGCTTGACGTATAGAAGTTTTGCGCGAAGTCTGCTCAATATTGTTGAATTGTATCAAATTTTAGAGTAAATTTATCACCGAAAAGTTCACTCTTGTGTAAATGTACACAATAACATAAGGCTATTTTAAATATTTTTATTATCAGAATTATAGATAATATCAGACTTTGAACCAAATCTGTCGAAAGGACGTCTCTCTATTACTCTGTATTCATGCTTATGTTAATATTATAACGAAAAAGCGCAAAAAGCTAGATAAATGAAATTTAGAATGCCTTTTTGAGATAAAATAATAGATCTATGTCAAATTTTCAGACTTCTCTATTATGCTCACTATTTTATGAAAATAAATAACATATCATTCTGACAGAAGCAAACGAGACAATCCTTTACTGTCCTTTATCCTTTGCTTTACTATGTTCTTTTCATTTACTATCTTCCTTTCCTTTACTATCTTTTCTTCCTTTACTGTCTTACTTTCCTTTACTGTAAATGAATATTGGGATTTTAAATGATTAATAGAGATTTGAATTACTTATGTGAATTCTATATCTGAAGGTGTTATTTTATTTTAATTTCTAGAGAATATTTTCACTTTCTCAGTCGTAACCTTTTATTTGTCAGATGGCAAAAAGCTATAATAAAGTGTTTTTTGGATGTACATACTAAGTAAGCAGGATATGTATATTGTATCTGGGGTCTCAAAAATTTATTTTAATTAATTAATTAACATTACTTTAAGTTTTTTCGACACAGGGAAATCTAAAACACAAAAATTTATCAAAATATCGGGTAACGGAATATTTTTGACAGTTACAATACTTTCTTTTTTGTGGCTTTCATATTTGTGAAAATAAATAGTACATCTTATATTTTTTTATTATTAAACTTAAGAAGATAATGAAAGGTCTCTTTAATTATTTTTATTACGTCACAGTCTTCTATTATATTATTATATAAGGAAATACAATGAATCTTCTTCCTTCTTGGTGGGGTTCACTCCTGGCAACAATAACGGCTAGCCGAGGGTGGAACCACATGCGAGGAACATTAATTTTTAAATGAATGAATCATCTGCGGTAAAAGTTCGTCAGGCTTCTGGTTTGTGGTCAGGTTCTCACCAAATGGCAGGACGGACGAACGAACAATAGTCAAGGGTTGCGATCCGGGCATTCCATAGAATACATTTTCAGAGTGAAACAATTGAAATTCCCAAAGCTTGTTGAGAATTAGCAATGTTCTGTTTATTATTATTTTTTCTTTCTTTCTCGGATGCAAACGAGAATCACGCAATACCTAAACAATGGAATTACATAGAATACATTCTGCGTGTTATATCGAAAGATTTCCAGCATTCTTTTACCGGCGAGTGAGAGATTCACGACTTTTTTTTTACTGGAATAGACGGTGACTGGGGGATGATTTTTTTTTATTAGAAAATATTCATGATTTTTTTTATTAGTGCATGTAGGTCATTGTTTATGGCTTGAGGTCATTTTTTGTTTTTATTCCAAAATTAGATTTTAGGTGAGGGATGTAAAACACGCATGCACATATCAAAAAAAAAAAAAAAAAAAAAAAACTCCTTTTTGTTGCTGTGGATTAAAAAAAAAATGCTTAAAAATAAGTGAAGAAAAACTACTAGAATTTTTTTTTTTTTTAATCATGTTCTTAATTGAAATATTTAGATAAAAATGAGGTTTTTTTTTCTAATATGAATTATCTTTAATAAAAAAAGTTTTGTTTTTGCACTATTTCGATTCTTTATTAATGTACCAAAAAAATTGCAATAATTTTTTGAATTTTTATCTCAGATTTTTAATTTCTTCTATCGCATTCTTTATTGATTTTTGCTTATAATTTTAAATTAAGATTAATTTAAAATTTAATTTGCAGAGATATGTATTAGTGTTCTTGAAAAGCGAAAAAGTATATTTTTCAAGATAGAACTCCCCACAGGGGGTGAGGGTGTCTCAGGTATGAGGATGAAAAGCATCTAGCCTTGTGTTTTGTTCTCGCTACCCCGGTGTACAGAAATGGTGGGGGTCGGCTACCTCCTGCCAATGACGGGACTTGCTTCCCACGGAAAGGGTTGTACCGTGACCGGTGATGGGCCTCAGGACTATCGCGGGGACTAAAGTTGAGTCCTAAGGACCAACCAGTGTTGCTGCCGTTCTTGTCGATGTTACTTCGTTCAGTGGTGGTTTGAAGGTCGACTAACACAAGAAGAAATGTTGCTGCCGTTGCGGTCCAGTCAATCGGATTAATGCACGTGTCTTATTGGTGGGTCGTAGTGACCGGTTATGGTTTTCAAGATAGAAACTTTACTCGTAATTACAATAATTCATTGTTATTCTACTACATCTTATATTGTTTGGATACTCTCTGACATATTTATGTAATCATATTTTAAATTCTAATTTAAATCCAAATTAATTCCCAAAGTTTTATCTTAATTTAACCCATAGTAACTTCATTCTAAAATATTCTCTTATTTCCTGATCGCATTCCACTTTTTCTATTTAATTAATTCAAGAGAAGCCTTATAAAATTGCTGAATCGGCTAAACGAAGACTCATTCACAAGCTCCGCCTGAAGGGCTAGAAAAATGTCCAATAAGCACATTCTTTTTTAAAAGATCCCTGTGTTTCCCTTACTTGTGATTGACATGCGTCAGAAGTCCCTATCAGAATCTTAATAATATATTAGCACTCTTAAAAATATTTTCCCTATCAATATCTCATGTTATATAAGACGAGGGATAATTTATTTCGTTCTTCCACACTTATGCGTTTGAGCCGCGATGTGGCGGACGTGCCTTGTCCGCGCCTTCTTGTAAATAAATGATTCCTGGGATGGATTAAAGAGAATAAATCAACTTAAAAATTCAAAGTCTTCTTCACTGTCTTCGAAATTTGCCTTCTGCTTTCAGAAAATTAAAGGCTTATATATATATATATATATATATATATATATATATATATATATATATATATATATATATATATATATATTCAGCTATTTTTTCGAATTGTTCTGCATGTGCAATTAAAATTTTGCAAAAAAATTGTGATTACATTATTCAACTGATAAATAAGAATGAGGGAATTAATGCTTAAATCCAGCTTTACTTTTTTTTTTCTTCATCACAGGGTGAAATTTAATTTAAAAAAAAGAATTTTAAAGTTTTTGTATAAACCCATAGCCAATTGGCATATGAAAAAACCATCACCAAGCCATGAACAGGAATGGCGGAAAAGAGTCGCCGTCAACTTCCTTTCCAGGCAAAAAATAACCAGTATAATCAAATTTATAAGTGGAAATAGAGACCTATTCTTGCCTCCATAGCACTCAACATCAAGTCTCCTACCAAAAAAGACTAAAGGAAAAAACAAGCACTGCAGTCTCCTGTCACACATTTCAATCAAACAGAGATTGTCTTCATTTCCATTTCTCAAATTATTTCCATCTGATTTTTTTTAACTGCATCCTGATGTACTATATCATAAAAAATAAGTGAACACAGATTATATGTATATTTTTACAAATTTTATCTCTCAATCTGCATTATATTTCTAAGTTTATTACTACAAATTATATTTCTAAGTTGAAAAATTATGTAAACGGTCTCATCATAATATAATTTCTTATATAATTGTAAATTCTGTAAATAGTTATTTTTGTTTCGTTTACCTATTGTAAATATTTTGTTAATTAAATAAAATTCCCGTAACATGCCTACCAAACCGTTCAGTGACCAGAATGGTCACGGATACGGGGGTATGAGACGGCGTTCTGTTCTATAAACCCATAGCCAGAATCCATAGTAGCTTTATCATATCAAAGATGCTAAGACGGAAGAAGACTGCGAGGGAATGCTTTCAAAGTTTATACATGTTCGAGAAAGTATTAACGAAACTTCTCCCCTTTTTAGACCCGTGCTTTCCACTCGATTTGACATCTCAATGCTTGGCCGATAAAAATACAGAAATTAGAATTTGAGAAGCATGAGAAATGCCCCCTCCCACCCGAAAAAAAAAAACAAAGCTAGTATCCTGCATTGTCTTATTTTATACTAATCAGTTATTAATTCATATAAAAAAAAGAATACTAGAACTGATTTTTTTTTAAAGCTGTTGCTGAAAAAATTTTCTTTTTCAACTTTTGTTCTATAGAATAAGCTGCCTTTAATAAAAAATGTGTAGAAAAATTAAGGAAAATCGATTGTCTAATCCGGAATGTAGTTGCTTGATAATTCTTTAGATTTGATTCGTTCATTCATTTAAAAATTTTATTATTGTATTTAGAGTTATTTTTAGAATGTAATTTTAATTGTATAAAAGTGGAAACGTCTAAAAAATTTTTTTAATATACTCACAACGCTTGAGGACATAAATCCCATTGCTAAAATAGTAAAATGTATTGTTATAAAATATATCTAAAATATTTAAGAAATTATTAAAATTAAGGCACAAAAATATAATTGGTAGCGCTGAAAAAGTTTTTTTTTTCCTTTTCTTAATGAATGTGGAAGTGTTGTGAAAATGGATTTTGTTCAATAATATTTCTACTAGCTATCAAGAAAAAAAACCCCATTAAAACATTTAATTAATTTTCTATTTAAAATCTAATTAAAATCTTTAAAAGAATTCTTAGTAAGTACCACTATCCAAGAAGTAACTCGGTGCCAAATTTTACTGCTGTAGCTCCAATAGTCTGACTTTTAAAGAAATTTGAATAGATTTTTCATTATACATGTCACAATTTATAAAAGTATGCCAATTTATAAATATTATAGTGTTAATAGTAAAAGTTAGAGCAAAATATTTTATTATTTTCCAATTTTTCTCTATTAGCTTTTTGTTTCAGTAATTATTTTACTATTTCTGAAATTTATAAATTTTTGGGGGAGTTTTTTTCCAAGAATTTTTTATTTAAAAACACTTTCATGCCAGTGACCAGACTTGTAGGTTGTGGTTCTAAATTATCGTTCTTTCAAGTTCAGATAATCTAGTCATTATTGTTATTTTAACATATTTAATTCAAATCACGTAATTTTAGATTGTTTATTTATAATTACTGTTTTTCAAAAATAAATGTCAAATTCCCATGTGTGAATAATGATGCTACTTTTAAAAATATATAATTAGGTGCATGACCTGTCACACTGCCCTACTGTTGCCGGATAAAATGTAACATCACGCACACTGTAAATTCACGCATGTACGAACGTGTTACTTTGCACGCAAAATACAAAAGATTTTTCATTTTTGTAGTGTAACAGTACCCTTGTTATCATTGTGATAATTATTATAATAGCCCCAAACAAGATGCTGTAAAATTTGAAAACATTTATAGATTGTTGTGAATGGTATGTTTAAATGAGTCACTGCCATAGTCGGAATTATTTATGGTGAAAATAAAGATAAATAAAATAATGTTGATCACTTAGATGCGTGCACAGATACAATTTCAAGTTACTTTTTTAAATAAAATTTTAAAAAATATTATAAGGTCACAAAACCTTTGCATATTTTTTTTTATAAACTTGTTAAAAAAAGTTTATTATGAAATTGAAATAAATACTTCAATAATTTTGATTCGTGCTTATGATTATCGCCAAATCAATTCAGTTATTGAGTCGATTTGAAAAAAAAAATCCCTGTAATTCAGCATTTAATTAAGTAAAAAAAAATCAATTTTTCTGGAATATTAGGTAATGCGTAAATAGGATTTCATGCGGACTGCAGCTGACTTTGGTTGTTGTAATTCTTTGGGCACCAATGTAAATATGATTATGTAAATTTCAGTTGGCAGAAGAAATGACGGATTTCTGACTGAGCAAAATAGACAGCTGCTTAAGACTGTTGTATAGAGAGAAAGCAGCAACCAAGTTGATTTAATAACTTCATTTTCAGTTGCTTAAGACTGCTGTATAGAGAGAAAGCAGCAACCAATTTGATTTAATAACTTCATTTTCAGCTGCTTAAGACTGCTGTATAGAGAGAAAGCAGCAAGCAAGTTGATTTAATAACTTCATTTTCATAGTTGCCAAATAATAAATTTGTAAAAATGCAAATTCAATTATTTATAAAGTATTTGGACAATATTGAACACTCTGTCCAATATAATTGGTTGGCTACTCTTATATGTTTCACTTCGTTCACTTTGTTATTAGAATGTTTATAAACACAAAACATCTGTTTCAATGATATTGTATACAAACGTGGATGCCCGGAGTCGTAATAAATAAATAAAAACAATTAGATAGATAATTGAAAACAATTGCATTCTCTCAAAGTTAATAAAATAATAAGTATTAACCTAAAATAAATAATTAATATGTTAAATGTTGAAATGTTAAATTTAAATTATCTTTTTATGTCCTGTTTATTAAAAAATGATTCTCGCAAGGTGTACTACTTAGAGCTGCAAAATATTTAAATTACCACCAGGTAGATGATATGAACCTTCTATACTTTCATTTTCTGATTGTCGATATTGTCCTAAAATTTAATATTTATAACCTCTAAATTTTTATCTTTTAGACCATGCATAAGTCAAATTATTGACATTATGTTAACGGTAATGTACAAAACGCCAGCATTCTATAGAATACCTATATACGTTTTGGAATACCAGACATTTTAGGCAAAGTATGAAATAACGAGATTTATTTTACACTTTCCCTAGGCATTGTATTTAATACGTAGGCATTCCATAGAATCGCACGCTGTACAATGTACAAAACGCCAGCATTCTATAGAATACCTAGATACTTTATAGAATACCAGGCATTTTAGGCGAAGTATGAAATAACGAGATTTATTACACACTTTCCTTAGGCATTGTATTTACGTAGGCATTTTATAGAATGACATGCTTTGGCAAGAAAAGAAAAAAGTTATTATAACGCTATTATTTAAACTGCTAGTTAGTTTACAAATAACAAAATGTTATGCCCAAAATATCGCTCTCATTATCTGTATTAGTATGGTTATAGACGGTATGAAATTTTTGATGACACTTAGTGCATGCAGGCATGCGTGTACATTATTAGTTTCCTTTAAATACGCACAACAGTTGATAGAAACGGGAATCTCTTCAGTAAGCATCTCATCTTGTTGGTTTAATCACTCCCCTCCATCGTATATAATCTTATTCATGTTTTTTTTTTTAAACAAATCCTTTTTTCTGCGCGGAAAATAGATTTATATTTTGCCTGATTGACATCTGGCATTCTGTACAATGTCTAGAAAATGTATGAAATGTTTGATCGCTTCATACATTGATGTCATTTTTCGGCATTCTAAAAAAAAAAATGTCTTTAAGTATTATATAGAATGCCTGCTTTCATTCATTGACGGTAACATATACATAAATGCGTAACCATCCCCTTTCGATTTATTTTGGGGCTTCCACTTCTTGATAACTTCCGGAAATCCTTTCAAAGTTAATGGACATATAACGATAGCTCAAATAAATTCTCTATTAATCATTCTCCGATCATCTAGGAATCATCTATATTAATACCCGTCTGTTCCACCCAAACGGTTCTATTCTTCAGAGAGTTATACGTAAACTCGTACACATATCAGAGATTCCAAAACGTGATTCTTTGGCGCACTTATTGGTTCCCTGGAATGTCTTGCTGAAGAGATCGTGAGCGGTAATCGTGAGTCTTGCCGCCTTCGTTCTTTGTTCCCTTCACAAACCAACGGAGCAAAACTATGATGCCTTAAATGAGAAGGACGATCGGTTAACGAAAAAAAAAAAAAAAAAAAAAAAACGCGGCAGTAAATTATCTTTATGCGATGATATGCTGCATTAGTTCTGCTAAATTCATTACTGCTGTAGACGTTGCGTTGATCTGCAATCTTTAAATTGAATTTATAAGACTTGTTAAGTTTAGTAGAATGCATTACATACAAGTTGTATTTATTAAACAGCTTGTTAAAATCTTTTATTGTTTTAATTTATGGTTAATGTGAAAAATAAAAGTTTGGGTAAGAAAAACATTTCTGTAATTTATTTGTTTTCTTAGAATAAATGAATTTTTTAAAAATTATTTTAATGTAGAATTTTATAAAATGTGGGTGGTGATCCCCCAATGGTCCTTCGCACCCACCGAATCTCATTCTCAATTGATTTCCTCTCTTGGGTGCATCTGAAACAGAGCAATTTCAAAGAAAAGTGGGAACTGATGCGAAATTGATTTGCAAGGAATTATACATTAAAGTAGTATTGTTTATACTTATATAGTTCTTAATTTATGTATCTTTATATAATATATATTATGTGCAATAAGTATTATGTAACTAATTTATGTATTTCAATGTAATTAATTTATTGTATTTCACTATTAATTTTCTACAAATTAATTCAATAAGGATTCAAAGGATATTTGAAAATGATTAATAAATAAATTATTTTTCTAAAATTAATATTTAAATCATAAAAAATAATCGCTAATAAATAATAAAAAAAACTAAGAGTAGTTGCGACATTAACATATAAAATACAAATTAATATGCGAATTGGTAGTAAATGTAATTTTTATTTTCTTACAAATTAGTTACAAATTTCTTAAAAGTTCTTAAAAATTTCTTTAATAGCAAATTTATTGATGTCATCATCATCATATATTTTATCTAACTCGAATTAGACATATAAAATGTATAAAGAAATGAATCAGCATTCTTGATTAATGCTAAACTTTAAATTACTATTTTTTTTTTCTATTTTCATGCTTAAAAAGGGATGCAAAGCAACCAACTTAACTTGGATTAGTTGACGTGAAATGTCCAATAATTGCATGGCAATTTTCAATTAAATGTATGCGAATTTAAAACAAAAACGAAAGAGTACAAATAAGCAACCTCGAAGGTATTTTTCTTGCAAAATCAGCCAGTGTTTTGGGGAGCGCAAAAATGCCTGCCATTGTGCATTCGGATTTTTCGTAACCAACTCGGACTAGTCCTGATTTGAAGCATATTGTTTGTAGCTCAAGATTAGCTATAATTGATGGATTAGATAACAACAAATTTCGAAAGATTATGCGTCCGAATTCCTTAGGTGGACTTAATTCCAAGGTGCCTAAACAATTGCAGCCAATTCTTTCAACACTTCAGTTGATGAATAATTTTCTACAATTGATGGATCATATCAGATTAGATGTCGAAAGATTATGCAGCTGGATTCTTTAGATGGATTTTATTCCATAGCATCTATACAATGGATCCTGATAATTTAATATTTTCAGCTGATATATATTTTTCTACATTTATATTAATTTATTGGAGTTATTAAATTTTATTATTTGTGGAAGTTTATTATTCAAAGTATGTATATACTTTTGAGACATGCTCTTAATCAATAAACAAACTCAGAAATGTAATTTGAATGAAAATCCAAAAATATATTTAAAAAAATAACAATTAATTGTAAACGTATACAACTTCTATTAATTTTCTGCATCTGAATTGTGTGTCCTGTCATCCTTTCAATTAATTTCAATCTGTGAGTTCAAGCCATTATCTGTAAGGTGTGGTTACTTTTGCATCTACCTGCATGAGGGCCAGTAAGGATCTATTGTTCTCGTTTCCTCTCTTCAATTAATAATTCAAGGAAATATTCGGTAAACGTTCTAGTATCGTTCATTATCGCGTTATGAAAGATAAGATCTCTAGAGATAAGCGTAATTTAATGTTCCTCCACCCTTTTCTGTTACAGACTAACAGTTTCTTTCACATGCGTGTGTTTTTAATTTATTTCGCAGATGAATCTACCTTTTGAAGTTTACAAATTCAGCAATATTTTAATACTGAAAGAGTGTTTGGATTTAAAAGAATGCAATAAAATGCTTAAATTATAGTATTTTTATAAATCAAAGGAAGCTATTATTTAAAAGGAATGATGTTTTATTGTTTTAAATAGTTCATTTTCTAACATGCCAAACTTTATAATTTCTTTTGTTTCTCGTAGGTCATTGTAAGGCCGATTCTTATCTAGGACTTAAAATTAAGGCTTATCTTTCTTTTTTTTTTTTTAAACTATGACTTTCTCAAACGAATTAACACTTTACGTTTCCGTTTTCATTCAGCAGTTTTTGTTGCAGTCTTAAAATTTAAAGACACACACACACTCACACGCACACACACAAAAGTTAATCGAATATTATAAGTTCGATTTAATCTGGTTATTTAGGAAAGTTGATTTATATGCTTGCTTGATTTATAACATTGCAATTATGCTAAAGTTTGAACAGTTGTTGTTTCTAGAAATATTAAAATATAAGAATGTACGCAAATTATATCTGAATCAAGAACTGCAAGATTACGAGATACGGAAATTATAAGAGTTAGAAATTACGAATACTTTCATAGCCTAAAAATTGCTATTCCTTATCTATATTTTAAAAGAACCTGAAAATTTTTATTATGAATAAGGAAGATCAAACATTGGAAAAAGCTTTTGTATTAATGTTTGTCAGTTTATACATGAAAGGAAAATATACTTTTTCTGTACAAAAACAGGGTTTTTTAAAAAATATTTTTTTAAAGAATTAAAGTTTAGAGTATAAAATAAATAATTTAGCCATAAAAATACCATAATTTAACCATTGATAATAACCATGTTACAATGGCAGAATCAAGCAGTTACAGTTAAATAGTATATGATAATGAAATATCTGGGTCCATTAAATCAGAAATTTTGAATAAAAAATATTTTTTTTAATTTTTAAAAATTAAAACAACATCTGTATTTATGTGGTCGACTATCTTAATGAAAATAGTGTGGTATTACAAAAGATCAGAGAAAAATCGAAATAGCTAACTAATATTCATGTAAGGATCATCACATGACAAAACTTTGTAATGGGGGAACAGATGCCAATGAATTTGTGTCAGGAAGCCTTAAATAAAACTGAATTCCACTTCAAATGTAATCTATATATGTATGTATAAGAATTTTATTATATATATTGTGTACACATTATAGTTCTTGTACGATCTTGATAAAATTTGGCACTCCAACTTTTCTAAGCAAAAGGAAGTTCACCATTAATACTTTTATCCTTTTACTCATTAATACTTATACTTTTTCATCATTTATACTTTTTAGCAAATTATAATTAAAATGTAAGATAATGAAAAATTAAATACGTTTTGAATGTTTTTCAACATTGCAGTTTCATTTAGCAAAAAAGCGATTAGTATAATATGTTAAAACTTATTCAATTATTATTTTAGTCATACTAATTTCATTTCTGTACTATTGTTTTTCTAACTTTGATAAATTTTTTGAAGCTTTTGAATGATTTATAATTTTAGCAATATTTTTATTGTTATAATGAAATTCGGACTAAATTATTTTTTCCACCAACCATTTAATCACGTGTTTTTGCCATTTCATTGTTACTTTGGATACAAACGCCACAATGAGTTTTCGCTTTCATTTCTGTTTCGTAGTATTTGCATTTTTAAAAAAATTGCAACCAATTTGTTGTAGATTGATTGCACTGTTGACGTTCTTTTCTGTTTTGTCATATAAGAAAGGGAAATTTTAAATAAAATCATCCCGTATTAATAGCTTAACAATAAGGAAAGCCTATATTCTTGGCAGAGAAATTGATCGCCAAAGTTATTTTATATATTAAGATTATGTATATCATCAGTAATATTTTATTTAACTATATTTACAATTGAATAAAATTCTATACCACTAATCCGAGCAAAAATTATTTCGATTAAATATTATATAGAGGCAGTTTAATTTTAATAGCATTTGATTGTCTTGACTCTGAGATTATTTCTATGAATGCTTAGTTATTAATTGAACGCTTGAACATTTATTTCACTTCGATTTGTAAAATGTATAATATTTTTAAATTAGATTTTAAAAAAACGATGGAAGGCATGTAGAAGAAGCAGGCTGATGAAGTAGAATTAAAAGAAAATCTTTAACGAATATAAACTTATTTCTGTCTTGAAGTTTATATTCATATTACAAAAGCAAAAATAGCTTTTTTACTGTTTCAAATCTCGTTAAAAGGCCGAATCCGGGTTTTCTCGAGCGATTACTAATTACTTTTTAATTAACTGTTCCTTTGAGTAGCGTAATTAGCATTATTAGTGCATTTATCTTTTCTTTTCTTTTCTTTCATATTCAATCCTTCTGTGTTAAATTATGTGAAAAATTATGTTAACTGTCAAAATACCTTGAAAACCGGATAAGGAGGGTGTATCGTAACCTGATTTTTGTTTCCAACTTCCACATGATTCAGTTTCACGTTAAGTTTATACGCCTGTTTGTATTTATTTGCACATCACTGAATTTTAAAACCATGTGGTTCCATGATCGTAATATGAATATTGTTCATTTTTATGCATTAAATATAATTGTGACGAATGCACCAAAAAATATTACTTTTATATATTGTTTCAATTCGTAAGTTGTATAAATTTTATTCATTTGTAGTTGAATATGATATATCGAAATTTCAATAATCCTTATATATCGAATTACAGTGGGTGAAATATTATATGCCAATAAAAAATAAAAGTATTGAATTCGAATAATTTTTATACGTGAATGAGAGCTTAGTTGTAATTGATTACTCCACCGATCAGGACGTATTGGAAACCAATTTAATCAGGATAAACTCAAAGATGAGGAATACGCGAAAAATTATTCAGAAAACAAGTATTATTTCTAACGATAATAATACTTGTTTTGATAACAAATTTATTTCTAACGTTTCTGAAGAAATTTTTACCTATCTTAATAAAAGAAAGCATTAGTTTGATGTGAAAGATTACGTTCAAAAAGAAATTGGAGTCTATTTTGTCCAATGTTACTTTTTTTAATATGTGGACTTTTCCATGTTTTGCATATGAAATTTGCATACATGTTTGAAATTTTTAAAAATAAATTTCTTGGCTAATTCACATTTTTGAAATTTTTTTAACCCTCAAAAAATTTAATATGCATAATTATTTTTGGTAAGAAAATGATAAAAATTTACAGTTTGCATTTCTTTGTATCGGAATTTCTATATATTGATATATATATCGAATTTTTTTCGTAGGAATTTTAAGATTCTATTATTTATTTTTAAGTGGACGATATTTTTTCCTTTTTCAAAAGTATTTTTTTTTCTTAAAAGTGATTTAACAAAATTTTAAATTAATAATGAGCAGTTTTATTTTCTAGCTTGTTATTTCTCATATTATCCTATAAACGCCGATAAAATAGCACACTATTTGGTGATTATTCATTAGTGTAACAAAATCAATAGAATAATTTTATAGTAATTTAATAATATTCGATGCTAGAATCAATTCAATAATATTCGATGCTATAACCATCTGAATTGATGCCGTACGTGACTGTGCTAGTTAATTCGAGATTTGTTGCATTGAATACGATGATAGTGCAAACATTACATATATTATAAATTAATAATTCTCCAAGGGAATTAAATTCTAATTGCTATTTCTCTCTACTAGAAAGGGAACTTATTCTGTGATAGTGAAGGTTGCTATTAACAATTCTTTAGAAACCTATTTTTTAGAAATTAAAATCTGGTTCCTTTTTTTCAAAAAAATTGGTTTGAGAAATTTACAATATGGTAATAGGACAGCTCAAGATATTTTCTAGATCCAATTCATTTCCTGGAAAAATCCGAAATATTCCCAACATATAGATTCATGTTGCATATAAAGTCTACAAATATTGGTTGTTATAAAAATCTAAAATAGTCTACTTTTTTCTGATAGAATTCATTCAGCATTATACATTTAATATTAAATGATAATATATCTATTTTATTATTATTGTTTGAAATGATATATTAACTGGGCCTGTAAATACTATTACACAGATTTTCTAGTGAAACTGATGAAAATATCTTAATGGACAGAACACTAATTCATAATATTTCTTTTGTTATCTTAAAGCCCTTTATTTTTTATTTGGGATTTGTCTGATGAAATTCGATAATGTAACTTTTAATGCATTGAGACAATTTAAATTTTTATTTTATGCTAATAATCCAACGACTGGAAATTAGGCATTATCAAATATAGTATTCTTGAAAAGTATTTTTCCGCAAACATGGGAATAGGGATAGAGTTTAAGAAGGATTCTGTCTCAAGTATAATTTTTTTGTCGACACGCGTTTAGAAATTTTGATGCTCGTTCCAAAATCGTAGTGTTCTAAAACGATGTATTAATCTAATTAAACTAAAATGTAGCAATCCTAATCTTCGTTAGTGGATCTCAATGGTTCTAAATATTTTGATCCAAGTGTATGTGTGTGACACTAGAATGAAAATAATTTAACTTACCAAAATTAATTTGAATTATTTTAGTAAATTATACTAAATTGAATTATTTTCAGTTCATGCAACATTGTTTAGCAATGCTCAAGGTTATACGTCCAAGTTTGGACTAACAGAAACAAAGCTCATTCTCTATTTGAGACCTGTCTATCAAAATAAAGTAAATTCTTTCAGATTTTTTCTTTTTCTTTTTTAATATCCGCGATACTTTGACATTTCATCTTCCCCAAGATCAAATTAATACTGTCCTTGCCTTTTTTTCCCCTTAATTTTTTTATCTATTACCGCATCCGTCCAAACCGACTATTAAAGAGGTTCCTTTTTATTCTCTCCATAAACTCTTAATGATCACAAAGAAACACTTTCTGCCCTGACTCTTTTTTTTTTCTACTTCCGAAAAGGTTATATAAATTTTTTTTCTGCCTTGCCGCAGGTAGTAATTTCACTCATCCCGTTCACTGTGATTGTTGTGACCGAATGAGTCATCCTCAACTCAAGTGGTGGCCCAATCCAGTTCTTGCCATTCTGTATCGTTTTGTTTCCATGGGCTTTGATACTCGCTTCTAACCATGCGTGAAGTTGGAGCGTTTGGAGTAAGAATATAAGGATTTCAACCACAAAGTTGCTGTTGTTTTGATTTTTTTTCCAATGTGATTTGAATTTTATGTTTTCCGTTACCTGCTAAATGAGTTTCATTAGGGCCGTTAAGCTGAACCCGGGGCAAAATACTGACTTGCGGGATACCACACATCCAACATCTCCCTTGTAAAATTAGAAATATGTACTTTTCTTTTCTTTTTCTTCTGTGTCTGGTCCCAGGGATTTTACTTTCTCTAGATGGACCTCAGTTTTGCTCTCTTCAGAACAAATATATTTCGTGAAAAAGTTCTGCAAGCTGGATAATGCTCTCTAATTTTTTCTATCTTTTTCCTGATCATTGCATATTCTTTTCGTAAAATTATAGTATTTGGAAAAAGAATATGAAATTTCCAACCACAAAATTGTTGCAGTTATGATTTTTTTAGTGTAATTTCATTTTCCGTTGTTTTCGAAATAATCCTCATCAGGACTGTTGAGACGAGTTGGGCTCGGTGTAAAATACTGACTTGCGGGTTGCCACACACCCAACATTTCCTTTGTAAAATAAGTAAATGAATAAAATATGTCCTTTGTAAAAGAAGTAAATGTCTCTGGGTCCTGTCCTTGGGAGTTTTTGGCCTTTTCTCGGCAAACCTGAGTTTCACTCATTTCAGAATTCACAAAATTTCTTGCAAAAGTTCTGTGAAATTGATTACACTCAATAATTTTTTTTTAATATTTTGCCTGATTTTTTTTCCAAGAAGAACCAGCGTGAAGTTGGAAAGGTTCGAATAACAATATAGTCTTTTTATCTGTAAAGATGTCACAATTGTAAATCTTTCTGTTAAAATTTTTAACCAATGTTTTTCGTTAATTGCTTAAAAGTTTAACTTATTAGATAAAAAAAATTTGATTCTGCATTTTTATTTTTTCAAATTTTGGAGTTTTATTCCTAAAAAACGATTACTAATTCGTGATTCAAGGTACTGTCCATCACTAGCTATTACTTTTCCCAATCTTTTTGATAACTGTTGGATACCATTTCGAAAAACCGATGCGTTTTTTTAAGGTGATCCACGAATCGATCCATTTTTGTATTTCTTCATAAAAGCGGAAATGTTGATCAGCCAGGCCGGATAAGACCTCCCATTTTAGCTTTTCCAAGTATTTCCCATTTCCACCAATTTTGGCTTATTTTGAGAAATATGAGAGAGCGTTATCAAGCTGGAGGATAACTTTGCCGTGCCCATTTGGTAGATTCTCTATTTCTTCTTCAGTGATCGGCTGAAACGCGCCAGTAGCGTTTGATACTGAAACCTTTGATGATTTCACTCTGTTTCAAGTATAATATATAACTTTGTAATATATAATATATAATTTTGAAGTTGTCCCACCAAACTAGAGCATGACTTAGGCAGTGTGAACATTCTTTTTGAAGCGTTGAAACCCCTCATGACATGTTCTTTCACTGAGATTAGACTTCCCGTTAGGGCATTCGATTTGCCAGAGCCGCAGTTTTCTTTTTAAATGGAAGTAGAAAATTGAAACTTCCCTCAAATGACAAGAATTTTACTCAAAAACTGACATCTTCGATTGAGAATAAATTCATGATGCCGACACAAATTCGTTAAGGTGGTTATGTTGACAGACGTCCAGGCTTACTGTGTGAAATTTTGTTCTGTAATTACAGCTGCAGCCATCAATCGTAAAACGGCGGTGCAAAATTTTACATCTAATAGTTCAGTATTTACAAAATTAATGGCACATCCCTTTAAAATAGAACTTCTTCCTTAACTTTTGCCAGATTATGCATGAGTGTTCTTTTTTTCAATAAAAGACCAATTTTCATTTCAAGTGAATTCTTGAAAAACAGTTTTATAAAATGAACTTAATTACTTTAGAACAAAATAATAAACAAAAATATCAAATTTGACGTTCACAGTCATGTGACAAGCGTAACTGCTCATCTAGTCTATTATCTAATTGCCATTTGTCTTTTACTGTACTTATATCACATCCTTTTTTTCCATCCATTATTATGGATATTTGATTTCAAATTTAATAAACGCTTTATGTGATCCAAGCTGCTGAACATGAATTATCTCTTTTGCTGTTTGGATAATCGTTTGCATTTCTTGTGACACTTTAAATATTGAAAGTTTAAGTTTATTTTTTTAAAAAATATAGATTTTTTTTTTCTAAATACGAGCAAATAATAATCGTACTAATTCTCGAGTGTTTATCGTAATTACGAAATTTTTCTAATTTTTATAAACATGTATGAATTTTGTTCAAAGAAGCTGAAATTAGAAAGATGAGATTGATTGATTACAGCCTGATTTATGTAGTATTTAGCACTTAAAATTACAATATTCCATTGTAAAATTAATGATCGGTATTTTGAGATTTTTTTATGCCATTTGGTTTCTCGGTTTCTCCATCGGTCTTTGCTTAAATTTGTTGTTATTACATTACTCATGTTTTTAAACATCCTTTTAAAGATGGAAAAAAAATTAGCAAATAGTTTCATTATTTTATGGAATTAACTCATTATTAAGTACAAAACTGATTACTAAGTTTTAACTAAGTATTAAACATTAAAATGCAAGTTGCTTAATTAAGCTTGCTGTAACAAAATGACTGTGATATATATGTGACATATATTTCTATTTGAAGTTGTAATTTAATATCTCGTTACTTATTTTAGTGTTTAACAAGATATTAAATGATTGTTTCAATTGTGTGTGTAACATCGAATAAATTATTGCCATTGTCAACAAAAGAAAGTAATTTACAATTCTTATATCTGCATTTTAAAATTATAGTTTTCCCTGACGAATTCTTTTTGGCCTACATTATCCTTTCACTGCATAATAGATTGTAATTTAATTCTCACGGGCTCGTTTTGGCATAGTTAATTTCCATGTGGTTATGGATGCTTGTCTGATGCTTTATAACAATGGATTAACGTATAGTTTCTTGCATGTCAATTGCAGATAGGTCATTTTGAATATGCAGCACACGTTCATCTAATGGGATATGTTGTGGTACCTTTTCATTCATCTGATTAGAATAAGATATAACTTTTTTTATATATCTTTCCTAACAATGCGTTCATTCATGAAACAATATAAACTTCTGCTGTCAAAAGGGAGAAATGGTAATGTCAAATTAGGCATCACGATGATAGATCTTTTCTGCATTGATAGATATAAATATTTTTAATCGATTTACATCGAGACATCACTTACATTTTGATGCCTACTGTGATGGATGCAGAATTCTGCAAAGGTAATATTTGTATTTCTGTGTAACATTTTAAATAAAAATATCGAATTGGTTTGTTTCTTGTTATTTAAATAAATAATTTTGTTTCTTATTGAAGTCAGAATGACTTTGGTGCTTTGTGAAAAATTTTGAAATTTGTTTTCTTTCTGTTATAAAAACAAATATAAATATTTCCATTATGTACTGAAATATGATTTTGAAATCTTAAATAATTACGCAAAAATACCCATTTAAAGTTTATAAAATATAAAAAAAGTAATTTGTGTTTCCCAAAGCTAATTATATAAGTTGCTTTACAAATTGTTTTTTTTTTTTTTATTAATTTCAATGTTTTCCATAGTTAATTCTTGAAAATTCGAAATTCCAGATGTCTTTTCCCACATTTTTCAATGTTCTAAAGTATTTCATGCTTCTAGACTATGGCATTCAATAACTTTAGCTAGAGAAGTTGGATACTCCAAGTATTTAAATTCATTATTTTTTGCTTGACAAAAACAACAGAACATTCTGCTAATTTTTTTTAAGATTATGCCAAAATTTGTTTGTATTATAAATGAGCAGCATTAATAGCAATATTTGTTTGTCTTATAAATGAGATATTTTTAACAATATTTTTGCCAAATGACTTCATTTAAGATGAAAATAAATTTTAAATACTATGCATATCTGCTAAAAATGTTTTTATGCTATAATCATGTTTTTCAATGAAATTAATAGCTCAATTATATGAAAATCTATTTATTTGCATTCTTAACAGCGATCGTATTAGAGTTGAGAGCAAATTTGGCTTATATGAAAATCTATTTATTTGCATTCTTAACAGCGATCGTATTAGAGTTGAGAGCAAATTTGGCGCTTTTTAGCCAAAGACTGGTTCCCTCGCCAATAATTGTGATAAGCGAAACAAAATCCTGAGAACAAGTTACATAAATTCTTTTAAATGTATTTCGTTATTGATACACAATCCATCTTGATGTAATCTTGCTAATTATTATCTGAAATTGTCGCCAGCATTCTATAAGATATTTGGAGTTAAATCTCACTGTACTCTATCATTTTTTTCTTTGATATCTGATTCAATAATTTGTAAGTGCTTTAGAAAATAAAAATATAGTCATTTTTTTAAAAGGATAAATTGAATATAGTAAGTTGAGAAACAGCCTTTATTTTATGGATTTTGAATTCAGTATTTAAATTGTGCTTTTGCGTTACTTCGTAAAATAGCATCGACTTTAATCCGTTGCGTTATTTAATAATTAATTGTGGAAAAATTAATTTTAGAATTTTTCTATTATGTTTTTCAAGTACATTTCAAAATATAAGTTTTGGATATAGTTCCGATTTTAGAACTGTGCTAATTTGCTCTTTTATCTTTTATGAGTTTTTGTTTCTTTTGAGGGTCAGTATCTCATTTGATTATTAAATTGTGCCTATGTGTTACTTCGTAAAATTGCAGTGGCTTTAGTCCATTGAGTTATACAATAATTAATTATGGAAAAATTTAACCTTTAAAATTTTTCTATTGTGTTTTCCATGTATATTTCAAAATATATTATTATGGGAAAAATCTAAACTTTAGAATTTTTCTATTATGTTTTTCAAGTGTATTTCAAAATATATGTTTTGGATATGATTCCTGTTTCAAAATTGTGCTAATTTATTCTTTTATCTTTTATGAGATTTATTTCTTTTGAGAGTCAGTGTCTCATTGATTATTATGCTTTTTAAACTAATATCCTCTAATAAGCGTGCGCTAAATAATACAAGTGTCTCATTTTTATTTAGGAAAGTGATAATCAACACTGTCAGGGATTTTTCAGCTGAAACAAATGTGAGAAATTAGATAAGAGTTTTTTCTGAAGATTTCTTACAAGATGCAGCTTTCTCACAAATATATTTTTCACAAGGACTAACTTATGTTTTTTTTTTTTTTTTTCATAAGAAATATTTCAACAGCTGCATCTGATTTCTCTCCCTCAAGATTCTCAAGGATTACACCACTAAAAAATTGGAACTAATAGAAAAAAAAAAGTTATTTTTTTATTAAAAAAGTACGTTCTTTACTTACCACGGCGAAGCTCCTCAAATGTTGCACCCACCCACCCTCAACTATTCGGAACGCCCCATTAAAAGTCGAGGAAAAGAGGGAGGAAGAGGGGAAACAGAACAGGGGGGTGTCAGTCGAACGAGAACATCTGTACCAAAAGTGCTGAAGTATCCGAGACGGGGAAGTAAATAAACAAAGATAAAGAGGGAGAAAACGAAATAAAAATAATAAAAAGGAAACGACGGGGGAGGGAGAACGGAAGTCCTTGTCTCACCTTTGACAAACACTCTTCGTTTGTGGTGGGGCGCGGGGCCGTTTTTAGGGTTTTCGCTTGTTTCGTTTCATTCTAGTGTAGACGGAAAAAACTGATTACAGCATGATGAATCATATAAATTGCGTGGACAATTTCGTTGGTGACTGCCGATCACGCTCTCAGTCTTGCATGAAGGGAGACAGATAGTGCATCTCCTGGATTATTGTTAGAAGAATGGAGGCAAATTGTAATGACTTAATCACCCTTTAAGTAGACTATGTTTCCTAAAGTTTATGTCATTTTAGTTGTAAAAAATTATATAGCTTCATTTCGTTTTTCATTTGTCAGATTTTCATGGTAGTTAGTGCAGTTATAAAAATTCCATTCGTGATATTCTTTATACCCTGGTAAATTACCTATAAATGGTGATATGATGTATGATTAAAAAAACCCAGACAGACCGTTTCTTCTAGAACTTTTTAAATCGGTCTTAAAACAGTAAATCCGTCCAGCATGGTCTTCTTGATCTGTAGTTCGCAACTATTTAAGAGACCTTGCTGTAAAATAAAAGGGCGCAAACTCTTAAAAAAAGCGTTTTATCCCCACACAAAAGTATTAGAAGCCACGAGATTTCTTAAAAGCCACTTTCTTTCAGATCCTTCAATTGCACCCTTTATTTTATTGTACGCTCTTTGAACTTTTTATACAATTTTAATTTTCTTATTGACCATATGTATGGCGCAGTATAGCCTTTTCTGGCTCTTGTGCCATTAAAACTAACAATCCAATCCAATTCAGATCCTTCAATACTTGTAAGAAAGCATTATTTAAAGTACGTGAATACTTTCAGGATGATATTTAAAAAAAATGGTATAAAAATGCGTATATTTTAATTAGATTAAAGTATATCAGATAAAGGCCAAGTATGCTTTAAAAATATTTTTAAAAAATGCCCCCAACCTTTTTTTTTTGTAAAGCTAAAATGTGATACAAAATAGAAACATTCTACTTCAGAAGTTTTCATCAAGCGATTTACTAAGATTTTTGTAAATAATTTAAGAAGCATGTTATTTAATTCCCCAAATAAGCAATAAACATAATTTCTATCGAAACTTCAAATACTGGAGTTCTTCTGATAAATAAAATGAAATTAAAAAATTTTTTCTCCTTATAAAGCATTAATCAAATGTAAAATCTTTTTAAATGAACAAATTGATTGCTTTGTAGATTAGGAATTGAACATATTAAGAAATTGTTATACCAAATACAAAACGATATTCAGTAGATTTGAATTGATAAAGTTCCAAAATTGTAAAAATTTAGAATTAGGATTAATAGCGCTCAGAAATATGTTATGTAAATATGAAAAAATGCACTGTAATTTAACAAAAAATAAACATCGAAACAAAATTCAAGATTTCTGTTAAAAAATTAAGAATACTGAATTAAAAAAAGATCGATATTTTTGCTGAAAACCGTCTTTTTAACGGAGTCATCTGCTTTAAGAAAACAGTTTTGACTTATTAATTACAATTTTCTAACTGATTTTTAATTATATTTAATAAATGTTTGATTTCCTTATTTACTATCCGATTTGGAAATCGTGTAAAATTTAGTTACAAAATTATCCTCGACCTTCAAGAATCTAGAAAGAAAGTTTTCTATCTGAACTGTCTTTCTAGTATGGCTACTTCTGTTTAAGACAAAGTATATAGAATATTTGAATTCAAAGACACTATCATCTGTAATCGATGCAATATTTTCAGTCATAGTCGTTATTATTACCATCAGCTCAGCAGCGGCATCCAAACGACCTGTGAGGCCAAGACAAAACAGCCTGTGAGATAATAATACATTCGGGGAAACAACGGAAAGCGACATTTCTTTCTCCACCCACCCACTTCACAACAGAGGCAATCTTCTGTATTTCCTCTCACCAAGAGTCTAGCCGGCCGATTTCCTCAATTTTCCATGGTCTGCTTCCCCTTCCAATATGAGTGGCTCCAGATTTACTGTCGACCTTGAAATGTGTAACGATTTGCAAGAGTTCTGGGATGTTTGACGAAAGTCACTGATCCTGACTGACATTGAAGCTGCAGATGTTTTATTAGAAGCATGAGAAACAAGTGCCAAATAAACAAGACCAATATTTATGAGAATTGAAATATAAATAGTGTTTACTGTAAAATCTGTTTCACATAATAAAAATCAATACGAAGCAGTTTTTGAAAGGAAAGAAAATCGCTTTTATTTGTGTACTTAAAAGTAGGAAATAATTCATTGTAAACCAAACTCTGAGAATCAAAAACATAAATAATTAAAAAGAGATCGGATGATAAAATATGCTTGAATTTCATTAATAATATACCATTTACCCCTAAAAATGTATACTCTGTTTAAGGGATCTTATAATATAATGAATAACACCTCATCATGTGCATTATAAATAACTGTTTCTAGAAATATACACATTGTTTAAAGGATCATTACTTATACCATAATAAGAGCTCATAAGTGATATTAAATAACGTTTTTTTACTCTGTTATCATGATAAAAAAATACATCATCATGAACAGTTTTTGAAAAAATTCACTTTTATTTATATATTTAAAAGTAGGAAATAATTCACTGTATACAAAATTCTGAGAATCAAAATCAAAAATTGAAAGCAAGAGATGATGATAGAAATATTCAAAGTAAATAGTTGAATCACATTAATAATATACGGATATCCTTAAAAATGTATGTATTGTTTAAAGAATCATGACTTATACTGTAATAAGTACATCAAATAAATAACATTATAAATAATAGAGTCCTGTTCACCCTATCATCTTGATATAAGAGCACATTTTCGTGAGCAGTTTTAGAAAAAATCCACTTTTATCTGTGTACTTAAAAGTTGGAAATAATTCATTGAAAACAGACTCAGAAAATCAAAAACAATATTAATTGAAAGCTAGAAATGATAGTAGAAACTTGTTACCTAAACCATAATAAAAGCTCGTAAGTAGTATTATAAATAATGTTCTTTTCACCCTGCCATCATGATATAAAAACATATCTTCATGAGCTGTTTTTTTTTTAAAAAAAATCACTTTTAGTTTGTGTACTTAAAAGTAGGAAATAATTCGTTGTTCACCAAACTCTGGAAAAGAAAAACAAAAGTAATTGAAAGCGAGAAACGATGATAGAAATACTCGAAATAAATAGTTGAATCACATCCATACTATACCGGGTGTCACTACAAATTTATGCATTGCTTAAGGGATCATAACTTAAAGCATAATAATTAGCACGTCATAAATAACAATATAAATAACAAGTCCTGTTCACACTGTCATTATGATATAAGAGCACATCCTCATAAGCAATTTTTGAAGGAAAATAAATCCGCTTTTTTGTGTCATTAAAAGTAGGATATAATTCATTAAATGCCAAGCTCTGAGAATCAAAAACAAAAATAATTGTAAAGGAGAGACGATGATAAAAAATACTCCATTCTCATTAATAATATAATATGTGTCCCAGAAAATATATACATTTTTTAAGGAATTATAATTTTTAACATGATAAATAACACCTCACATTAACATTAACATTATAAATAACTGAGCACCTCCGCCCTGCCATTATGATATAACATCATATCTTCATAAGCAATTTTTTTGAAAAAATTCGCTTTTATCTGTGTACTTAAAATTAAGAAATAATTGCATTGTTCATCAAATTCAGAAACATAAGTGATTGAAAGCGATAGACGATAATAGTCATACTCGAATCTCATTTATAATATACCAGGTGTCCTTAAAAATGTATACTTTGTGTCAGGGATCCTAATCCTTTGTTTAAGATATCTTTAACATAATATAATAAATAACACCTCATCAGTAACATTATAAATAACTGAACACCTCCGCCCTGTCTTCATGAAAAAAAGAGCTTATCTTAATGAGAATCTTCCATATTGATGGTTGGGAGGAAGAAGCACACTCCCTAGACCTGATGTCGACTTTTTACTGTGGGAATCCCTAAAAGATAAGGTCTACACCAGGAAACTGACGACTGAGGATAACATTTGAACCGGCGGATGATACTCTTTGGGCTTCGTTCCCTTCCTTCCTTTCGCTTGTTTTGTTTCTCAAAGTGAGAGAGATTGTTATTTTTTAAAAATTTATATTTATGCTTCTTCTAAAAGTATCTCGAGGACTGTTTTGGAATGGATGGTTAACGTGAATCCATAGTTTGGAACCGGGATCAGATGGAAAGGACAATATTTCAGCTTGCACACTTTCTTCCGCGCTTACTTTCCACATCAGTGGAAGAAGTTTTGGCCCAACGGATTTAACATTATTGGTCCGCAAATACGGCGGTTTCACTGTGAAATTGAGTTTAGAACACAAAACCCACTGGAGAAAAATTAACACATTGTTGACCGGGAACATCACATGATGTCCTTCGATAACTATACGTTGTTGATTGGGAGCGTCGTATGACGTCCTTCGATAACCATACTTGTCGACCGAGAACATCATACGACGTCCTTCGATAACCGAATGTAATTAATCGGCCTTCCGAAAAGATCACTGGCCACACGCGTTAATTTTTGCAAAGAAAAAAAAAAAAAGACCAACTATGTGTTAAGATTTTACCATTAAGTCCCCGCAGAAGAGAGAAAAAGAAACTGCTTTTAATTCAAATAAAAAGCATATTTATTTTATTAAATTTTTAATTAAATACTCTCTTGTATATTATGTGAAAAATGTAATAATTGTATTTTAGTTCTAATGATTAAAGTATGTAAAATTGCAATATCTTTAATGTTAATTATTATTTCCGCGAAAATAACATACTAATTATAAAAATAAGCTTAGAACTAGTTTCAGAAATGTCATTAACCGATAATATTTTAATAGTTAGCATCGTGAAAGCGAGATATCCTAGGTTTGTCAAGTTTTATAGATGATGTAGACACTATCAGTTAAAAGAAAAATGAGATAATAGTAAAAGCGATGATTCATTCATTCGGTCTTATTGCGAGCTGATTAAAATTACCTTTCTTTAAACAATAGTATTTGCCCAATTTAAATTTTTAATGCCATGTTCATACGCAACAAAAATTAAGTGGCGCATTTTTATTGGCCTTTCCTATAAAACTTGAATTTCTGAATATTTAAATGATTGCATTTGTTAAACCTTTATCTTTGATCGAAATTGCTTGGATTTCTCTACAACTATCAGTTCTCTATCTACTAATTCTCTATATCTATCAAGAAAATCAATGAAAACCTAATCTTCAGAAAAAATTTAAAACCAGTCAATATAATTTCAATTTCAGTTCCTTATTTTTCATTTAATTTATTGTTGGCATATTAGTAGGCTCTCAAAAAGAATCGTTGTGAATCTGGACTGAGAGATGCTTGCTTTATTAACTTCTTCCTACTGTAATTGGAAATTCTTTTTGAGAATGGGCGCGAAGAACAATTTCAATTAATTATTCAGTGTTTCTCGTTCCGCAGCGTGCGTTATAGAAAGACCGGAAACGCACGATTACAATCTGAGTCCATCACAAAACAAAGGGATCGCATAACCTTAGGATCCACCAGGCAAGGACTTTTGAAGAATATCAATGAACTTTTCTCTTTTGAAAAGTCTTTTCTGCGGCTTCCCTACAACAGAGACCACCCTCGTCATGTACGAACATCAATGGCCTCGAGTTTGACCAGCTTCCACTAATCAATGTTGATGACTCAACAATAACACAGCGTTTTTTTGGAGAAGTGAATGACAAGGTTTCTACATTATTGTTGGGAAAAGGTCACTGAATGTTTTCTCGTTTTTTACGTTTAATTAATGAATGAATAATTTAATGTTGCTACTTGCAAGAATTCGAATGTTGGGATGCCCGTTTTATTCGATTGCACATCGACGAAATCGAAATTTCAATTTTTGTTGTTGAAGGATATTCTTCCATAACAGCGGATATTTTTCGCTAACTTTCATGTTTCTGGTGAGTTGAAATTTCTCTTTATCTGTGTCTGTCTTGTAAACTGTGCTTTATCTCATTTGTATTATAAGTCCTTCATTTCGAAATTGTATCTATCTTTCTGTGAAATCCTTATTCGTTATTTTGATTAATAATAGAATCAGCATTTATGTATTTTATGTTAATTTAATAAATCTCGCATCTCATGAAAATTCAGATATTTACATTCAATGTAATTCAAGGTTTGTGAAATGTTTTTCTTTGCTTTACTGAATTTTGTTGGTTTCAGACAAAAATAACATATAACGTATTATATTTATAGCCTTTCAAATGCTTACTGAATACCTATTTAACATATTTATGAAAAATATGGATATTAATGTATAATGAACAGTCTTTTATTTGTCTGACTTTTTATGCCTATTTCGATTATTTTTTTTAATGTAATTATGTTTTACTGAATTCTGTTGATTTCAGACAAAAATAAATCATTATTCGTTATTAATCTTTATTATCGTTTATTAATTGTAAAAAGCAATTAAATTCTGGTTAATTCTTGCTTTCTCTCTATTTTAAAAATTAAAAAAATAATAATAAAACTGCATCAAAATTTTGATCAATATTAAGATTTACTGTAGTTCTCAACATTAGATTTTTGATTCATTAACATCCATATTTTGCATAAATGTGTGAATTATCGATGTTTTAAGAAATAACTTGAAATCAGTAGATACTTAAAAATTCATACAAATAATATAATCCGCTACATTAATAAGAAATCAACAGGATTCAATAAAATAGAAAACATTTTACAACCAGATACGAACAATATAAATATCTGGATTTTCATTAGCAGTGGGACTTATTTGATTCAAAATTTATATCTATATTACTGTTTCTTTTAATAATACTGAATAATGATTACATAAAAAAATAACTATATGCACTAAAAATCCAGACATATAAAAATTGATCAGTAGACATATTAACATTCATATTTTTCATAAATATGTAAATATGTATAATATTGAATGCTAAAATGCTGAAATGCTATGTATGACATTATTATAAATTCTTTTTTTCGGGGTGGGGGAGATTTTATAGTAGAGAATAAGCAAAATTAATGTGAATTTAGCTGCCTTTTATGAGTAATAAATGATGAAAAATACAATGTGGTAAAATTTTTTGTAATATAACATTAAGCTTCTATCAATTATTGTAAATAATTTTTTTTGAAATTTTATTGTATAGAGTATGCAAAAATTAATCGGAATTTAACCACCTTTTATAAGTAATGAATGGTGAAAATATTGGTGAAATACTGAATGATGAAATAAATGGTGAATAATGAAAAAAATGGTGAAATAAATAGTGAATAATGAAAAAAATGGTGAAATAAATGGTGAATAATGAAAAAAATAGTGAAATAATGAATGGTTTTCGGGGTGGGGGAGATTTTATAGAAGAGAATAAGCAACATTAATGTGAATTTAGCTGCCTTTTATAAGTAATAAATGATGAAAAATATAATGTAATTTTTTTTGTAATATAACATTAAGCTTCTATTAATTATTGTAAATAATTTTTTTTGAAATTTTATTGTATAGAGTATGCAAAAATTAATCGGAATTTAACTACCTTTTATAAGTAATGAATGGTGAAAATGTTGGTGAAATACTGAATGATGAAATAAATGGTGAATAATGAAAAAAATGGTGAAATAAATAGTGAATAATGAAAAAAATGGTGAAATAAATGGTGAATAATGAAAAAAATAGTGAAATAATGAATGGTTTTCGGGGTGGGGGAGATTTTATAGAAGAGAATAAGCAACATTAATGTGAATTTAGCTGCCTTTTATAAGTAATAAATGATGAAAAATATAATGTAATTTTTTTTGTAATATAACATTAAGCTTCTATTAATTATTGTAAATAATTTTTTTTGAAATTTTATTGTGTAGAGTATGCAAAAATTAATCGGAATTTAACTACCTTTTATAAGTAATGAATGGTGAAAATATTGGTGAAATACTGAATGATGAAATAAATGGTGAATAATGAAAAAAATGGTGAAATAAATGGTGAATAATGAAAAAAAATGGTGAAATAAATGGTGAATAATGAAAAAAATAGTGAAATAATGAATGGTTTTCGGGGTGGGGGAGATTTTATAGAAGAGAATAAGCAACATTAATGTGAATTTAGCTGCCTTTTATAAGTAATAAATAATGAAAAATATAATGTAATTTTTTTTGTAATATAACATTAAGCTTCTATTAATTATTGTAAATAATTTTTTTTGAAATTTTATTGTATAGAGTATGCAAAAATTAATCGGAATTTAACTCCCTTTTATAAGTAATGAATGGTGGAAATTGCATTGTTTCCAAAAATGTTTTTAAGATAACGTGATACAAATTTTTTTCGAATAAATATTTTTCATTAAAATATTATTCACATTAAATGATCCGTAGTTCATATATTTTAAAAAACTTGTAATAAAAAAAGGCAATTTTGAATTAAATAATTCTGTCGTAATTTAAACATGTGAGCTAGTTTATGCAATATTGATTTGACAAACATTTGAGTTAAAATAGCAAAATATAAAATTTTACATCTGTATTTAAAAAATATCGGTTTTCATACTTATTTAGAATTATTTTTATTTTTCGTATTTGTAATTCTTTTTGCTCATTTATTTAATTGGGTTTTTTTTGGTTCAGTTGCACAAATATGAATTTACTATATAAGATTCCCCCTAATATGAGGGTATTAATATTCCCTTAAATATGAGGGTAAAAATTATTTTCTTTGCAATGAACAACGTTATCTGACCAGCCAATAACGAGCTAGAAACACAATAAAATAAAAATAAAAAAATTCCCTTGTTTTTTGTGGCTGTGGCATATCCTGTATTATGAGATAACATTGGCCTCGAAAACAGTCATACCTTTTGTTATTCGAAACGAAACTAAATTTATTTCCTTTTTTGTTTTATTCCATTTTTTTTCTCCTACAGAAAGCGAAAGTTATTTCAGGATATGGCAGCGTCATTTTTTTATGTAGTCAATTAACCTTCCCATTCAGGTGTCTAGTTATGGAATTTGCTGACGCTTTTGTGTTGTCTATCAGAATAGGAAGAATCCTGCATCATCAAATCAGGAATGAAAGTTCAAGATCTTTTTTTACTTCTTCCGCGTGTATTCCATCTGATGGAAGAATACTTTTTTATGATGGCCTGCTGATTTGCATTTTCTCTATCGTATTCTGTGAAAGACGTTGAAAAGTTTATGATGTTTGAAAGAGAAAGTATTTTCAAAGAATTGTAAATGAACATAGAAATGGAAAGAATATTTGAATAATCCTACTTAATATTTTTCTGCATATATTGGGTTTTGAATATAAATGATGAAATAAAAAAAAGTTTATTATAAAATTTTTGTGCATTTTCAAAAATCTTTTTTTTTATTTCATTACTGTAGAAATTTTATAACTTTAATGCAATACATATCTTCTGATGTAAAAAAAATAATATTAAGGAAAAAATATTACAAAACCTAAAAATTTGTAAGGACAATACTTGCAAAAAAGGAATTTTTTTCACTTTTTTTGTGAAAAATTCACACAAAGAAAATGGAACTCTAAATGATCCAAATGAAATAAATTTAACGAAAAACAATATTATCACGTAGCCACAGTGTTAACAGCCATTTATTAAAAAAAAAAATATTATAATGTATTTAAAAAAAGAACTCAGTCTAAAATATGATCACCTCAGGAATATATATATATATATATATATAAAAAAGATGTACATGGAAATATGTGCTTCAAACTTTAGCATGATAGAACTTAATTGAATAAACACTTATTCTAACTATTCCTCTTCATCTTATTCTGTATTTACAGTATTATTTTTTACATCTACCTGATTCTCAAATTTAATTAATTAATATGAGGATTAATTTATTAATTAATTCCTTCATATATTAATTTTTAATAAGCACATGCAGTTTCATAAATAAAGCTCATTTACAGTACGACTTACTGTACTTACAGTGTTACTGTTACAGCTCATTTACAGTACTCAGTGTTTATTCAATTAAACTCTTATCATGCTAATTTTTGAAGCACATATTTCCATCACATCTTTTTTAAAAATACTTTTGAGATGATCATATTTTAGACTGAGTTCTTTTTTTTTAATGCATTACAATCTTTTTTAATATACTCCGCTATGAATGCTTCAAAACAAACATTTTTCATTCTGATGGTGTATTTTAAATGATGAAAATTTAAAAGCTAAAAGTAATGCAGTTCTTCCAACAATTTTGCATAATGTCATAAAATTTTCTTATATTTGATCAGTTTATTTATTTTAGTACTTTATTATTAAACTGATCAATTTACATGTAATACAGCAATAGTCATACTGACAGACAGTCCATCTCATGAATGATTTGTCACAAAATTTGCTACATATCCATAATTCTACTAATTAACCGTATGCTACATTTCATCTATCTAGCCAATCGCGTTTTTAAGTTTTCTTTTTAACAGGAACACGGACAATATTGTTTTTCGTTTATAGTTCTCGTGGATTCATTTGACCTTTAACAGATTTGGTTCAAAATTAGATTTTAGATTTAATAGATTTTTTTTATTTGAAAATTTTGTTCGTAGAAAGTTGCAAATGTATTAAAACCCATCCTTCCAGTTTGTCGCATTATGAGGTTCACTGTTCACTCACCGACTGATAGATAGACAGATACTATGATTGCAAGCATTGCTTTTGGAATTTAACGAGATAGAAAATGCATAATTTCTTCAAAATATTTGAGTTGAATTTTTTGACGATTATAGCAAATTATTATTGTTTGTTTCACGCACAATTAAATAAACAAACAAACAAAAAAAAACGATATTTTATTTAGTATCATGGGATGAGATTTTTATTAATTGCTTAATTTGCGGCATAAGATCTACTGATTTGGAGATATATTTTAGCCGGTTTCTTAATTTTGAACTGCTAAATTATATATATCAAGACCTATATTATCTGAAATACCTAAATTTAGGAATAATAAAGTTTAAAAATGAATTTATACTGAATAAATTTCATTTTAACACTTTTATTGTTTTGACTTTCAGTTTCTCGTTTACGTTGTTGTTGTTTATAATGACACTTGCCATGGACAAGCTCGCTGACGATTTAAGCCAAGGGAGCGTCTCTTGTTTTAGTAGCGCCAACTAGGGCCAAGAGTACGTCTTAGCTACTCACGCATCACATTCGCTTGCACAACCCCTTTTTACAGGGGGGGCGCATTCACACATCTCACAGATAGAACAGATGAAGAACAACCATGCCCGACCCGGGACTCGAACCCAGGACGCCCAGGTGACGGGGAAGACGCGCTACCCCTATGCCAGGGCGCCGGCCTCGTTTATGTAATATTGAAAAAGTATAGTAATCGTCAAAAAATTTGAACCCGAGATTTTGATGATTCTCCATGTTTTGGACTTCCCTGCGTTCGAAAAACACGTTTTTGAAAGATATCCGTCTGTCTATCGGTAGATAGACAGACGGACAGAGATAACACAAACGCTTTGTCAAACATACATAAAAAAAATGATTTTTGACGGATGAAATTTGGTATATAGTCTTTATAACAAATTTGAACATTTTTATCAGGTTTTGTGCAAAATCTGCTGTGAGAATGTCTGTCTATTTGGCTGTTCGAATATAATTTAACATATTAACTGCAAAACGAAGAGAGTTAGTTATATAAAATTCGATACACAGAATTAACATCTCTAGTCTAGACACCTTTAAAATTTTGTGCCAGATCCAATAAGGGGTTGACTGTCTGTCGGTCTGTACTTTTAGAATCATGTAAACGTGATAACTCAAAGACGCGCTGACTTAAATATATCAAATTGGTATGGGATTTTGCGACTACAATTGTAGTTTTTTTTTTGGGGGGGGGGTCAAATTTTGGTTTCAGTTCGGTTGGGAAAATCTCTTTTAAATTCTCGCCAAGGATTAATCGCCAAGTATTTTACTATAGCTGTATTTGCACCAAGGGTTCATATTTCGTAATTATTGTACTCCAATACCATGCAAGGCATTCACTGAGATAACACCTGTATTAGAGAAGATGCGAGAAAGTTTTGCGGAGTTCACTCTCTCTGGTTTTAATTATCTAATTAGATGTTGCTTTCCGTTTTGGGAATATGTTATCACTAGAGATTCGATTGAAATTTTATATTATAACAGTTTAAGATGTTTGTAGATTATATGTAATTTTTATGTCGAATTATATCATCTTTGAATCCTTTAATTTCAACTTAAAAGTTTGAGAAGCAATTTTTTATTACCTGTATGACGTAGGACATAGCTATTAAGGGGTTAATGCACGATCGTGTTTCTCTCCTTGGCAGAAAAAATTCATTAAACAATAGGTGTGAAAACATTAACTTTGATTTACAAAGTAATAAATTTCCAAAAATGACAGCAATATTTTTTATTGAATTTTCTTTCTGACAGTTATTATTAAGCCTAGTCATTCGGAAAGGAGTCTCTGTGACAAGCAAGGCCAGCTAGTTATACCATTTCATTGTTATTTGTATTATATTTTAACTCAGGTATAGTAATAAACTTTGCATGTAGATAGTGTTTTCTATCACTGAAGCAACAATGGGGAATACAATAGTGATGTTTGCAGAATTCGTATATTCTTCATGATGATTCATTCCAAACTTTCTACCAGGCTGAGAATGTAAATGAATGAGATGATGCAATCTTTGGTACATTTGAGTAATAAATTGGTGTAATAATGGTGTAATAATTGGTGTAATAAATGGTGTAGTTTCCAAGAAGGTGAGAAATTGACTTTATATTGGTAGACCATTAATATATCATATCAATGCAGCCTTTTGAATAATCGTAATTGTATAACTTGAAAAGAGCCATCATATACATATATTTCGTGTATCTCGGAAACGGTTCTAACGATTTGGATCAAAATTTATATTTAGATAAGGTATTGTTTTTTAAAATTTATCTGTATACATATCTTTCCTGAAGAAATGCGATTTTACACACACACGCACAAAAGGCATTTTTTAAAAAAATAACTATTAGAATAAGTATATTCCATTTCCTCCATTCCATTCGAAGTGTAGGCAGTGCAGTATAGTGGTCAGAACAACATGAATGACGCATGTGTTGCGGATTCTCGATTCGAGTCGCGCATTTTGCTTTATTTTTTTTATTTATATATTTATATTTAATATTTTTGCTTTTTTAAGTTTATCTGTATAGGCGTTTTTCCTAAAGAAACGCGATTTTAAACAAAAGAAACATTTTTTATAACTTGTGATGAATAGCTTATAAGCCAGTTAACAACTATGCTACCCTAGGGATTGCTTTTGTATCGTGGTCATGTTACTGGGCTGCGAACCACAAAGTCCCAGGTTCAGAGTCTGTAGTGAATAGCTTATAAACCAGTTAAAAGCTAAGCTGCACCGAGAAATTGCTTTTGTATCGTGGTCATGTTACTGGACTGCGAACCACAAGGTCCCAGGTTCTGTCCCCGCTCATTGCAATCCGCCACAAACTATTAGTCTTTTTTCTATCTGCTCTCATGCTGACGATGCCATATAGTGCCATCTCGGACCTGATTTCACCATGGTAAAACCGAGTGTAAGTCCAAAAATATAAGTAATCATAGATAAACTGTAAAATGAATACTGTAATATAGCAGATTGTTTCGAATAACATGTTAAACTAAGTGCATTTAAGATTTTTTTTGTTATTTAAATGACCAGTTCATATGTAGGTAAGATTGAAAAATATTCATATGTAATCAGTATGTGATACGTATTTAAATATTTTCGCAACAAAAAACAACTGAAAACAACTGGTTTTCCAAATTTTGTTTATAAGTGAAATGATATAGAGTGGCATTTATTAGCATAACAATATGCTGGCTCAATATAATTAAAATACTCCTATTACGAATAATGGTATGTAACTGAAAAGCGTATGAAGCACTATTGAAAATTATTATCCCTATTTAATTCTAAGACTTATTTCTAAGTCTTGATTATGTCTTTTCCATCTTTGTATCTGAAATCTGTGGTAAGAAACTAGATGGCCTAATTTTTAAAGATTTAAAAATTTTTTTTTTATTTGTTTAAGTTTAAAGAATCGGGAAAAAAAACCACTCTAACACAGGGAAAAAATAAATAATTAAAAAAAAATCGAAAGAAAGAAAAAGAAATCTTACATGAGGCATCCAAAGATACTTGTAAAACTTTTTGTCCACTACAAAATCTTTCTCGAACTAGTTCTATCCTACCCCAAGGCATGAGAATTCTAGGTTGAGGAATATCATAATACGTTTTGCAAGACCTTTGTGTAAAAGTTAATGACATATATAAAATGTTGAAACCTCTTCCCCCCCTTTTAAAGTATCCGGTTTCCCCCCTGTTTGCACTTGTTCAAGACAGGTTGTTGTCGACATAAAGCGATTGATACCAACTAGTCAATTCACACTTATTTGAAGCTACTATTTCAAAAGAGGCCCTTTTCGGTAATTTTTACAAAAAAAACAGATATTATTTTTCTGTTTTTGCCTTGAGTTTTACCTTCATATGCATATTTTTTTTAAACATCGTTTTTATCGTGTAAAGATATAAAAGAAAATGCTTGTTTCGTTAAAAAATATATTCTAGTTTCTAGTTTACGTTAATGCTGTTATAAGGTGTTCTTCAAAACCAGAACACATGCATTTCAAATAATGAAATGAAACCACTATTAGGATTGGAATTAACTATTAATTTGCTAACTATATCTTGCAAAGGCTGATTCATAACCTATAATAACCTTCATTATAATTTTAGTTATAATAAATGCTTAAAGAAAATTGGTGATTCATTCTTTTCTTCAAACTTTTTTCCTCCTAGTATAACAAAATTATAGATTAGTATTATCTAATTCCGACTTAAATTTCTTATGTATACATAGAAAAATTTATCATTAATAGTCTAATATTTAATAATAACATGTGAGGCGTGTATTGCGTCAGATGATAAGGCCTTTGAATTCCAAAGATTTTTTATTGATTTTCTTTCTACTCGCCTTTAACGTATTTGTAATGTTGCATGCGACTTGCATTATTGTTGCTCATGCAGTTGAACTGTTGTGCTATGGTAAATTTGTTTCCCATTATATCTGTGTTGTAATTTTATATGATATTCCTTTCAATCAATTCGCTGATACAGAGACTCTTTAGTTAGCTTCTTTTTTTCATTTTAGACCTCAGGTTCTGTTGGAGAATTAACTTATTTCTGTATGCCTGACTAACCCCTAAAGGACATTTCGGGAAACTTCTGTAGGTACACATTTTCATCCGGCCATTTAAATTCTTAAAATTCCATTCACGTAGAATTTTCTGATTATGTAAATATATTTAAACATTTTTGAATGCATCTGTTGTCTTAACTTAACAAAATAAAGAAATCTTCTTCGAGTTCTCTGAGAACTATTGTTCTGCCCCCCCCCCTCCTTCTCCACCAGAGATTAAAACTAAGAAAAGAAAATCTTTTAAGGAACAGTAAAGACATTTATTACTTCTCATCAGAGTACAGAAGTTCATTCGAAATTTCAGTTCTTTTCACCTGTCCAAAAAAAAAAAAAAAAAAAAAAAAATGGGGTGGGGATGAGGATTGGATCCATTGGTAAACTTTCATTTCCATTGAACTTAAGTGTCATTGGCCTTCAAAGCTGCTGTTCTCTTTAAACATGCTTCCAACATTCTCGATGACCTCTTCCCTCCCCCTTTCACCTTTTACCTCTCCTCGAGTCAGTGATTATAGAGATCATTAATCAGTGACATCAGCGGGTGGAAAACGAATTATTTACCACAGCATTATTTATTTGGTTGTTGTAGTGTGATGGCGTACATCATCTTCCATCTTTGACGAAAACTCATTGTTGCCGTAATTGGCGGACAAGTTTGCCCGCCTGCTTGGCTTCTTCGTTTCTGACGTATGACTTTCAAGTGACCGAAATGCGATGTGAAGCGAACAACTTTTTTTCCATTGTCTCTTTTTGGTGATCTTTATTGTTGATCCACCTGAAAGTATGTTTTCTTTATCTTTTTAAATTAGCGGCAAATTCATTTTAGACTTTCGATGGCGAGACTGTTTTGGAACATGGCGTGCTTGGTCTTTAAAGTGGCGTTTTCCTTTCGTATAATTAAAACTAATAGTGCGGAACCGTTTAGTTCCAAACGAGTGTATGATATAATGTACTTATATCGGCTTGTTTGTTGGAAGTAGGAACCTGACGAATATTTGGTTTTTAAGTAACATAAATGATGTAATGGAAGAAGTTTTTAAGGAATTTCCTACTAACATAGTCTAAAAATATTTTTTTTTCTGCTCGAATAAGACAAGTGAATGATTTTTTCCTTAAGGAAAAATGTCAAATAAGTGAAAATTGTGAATATTTGTAATACTTTTCTTTTAAAAGCTTCAGCAATTCGACAGTTTTTAGATGGTATTTTGGAAATGTAAGCATCATAAGTTTCTACCGATAGCAACAACTATTTTTAACAGCATAATTTTCTCATGCCATCAGATAATAACTATATAATGTGATTGAAACAAAATTATATTCATAAAATTCATTAGTTGCATAGGAAAAGGACATTTTATCGTAATAAGCATTAAGTACTGATTTTGATGAAGATAGTGTTAAATAGTTACTGTTACTTTAAAATGAATCAATTAATTTTCCTGTAAAAGCAGGAATTAATTATGTGTTAAACTGACTTGCATATTTTGCATTTGTGGATACGTCAAAATTTTTTAGATGAAATCTGTTTTAACTTTTCTGTTCTGTACAACTTATGAGCCATAAATTGACTATTTTTTTTCTCCTATATCCCATTCAGTGGAATATTCTAAAAAATTTATTGTCTGAGGGCAATTTTCATTTACCCCCGGGGGTACCTCCAAATGAGGATTAGAAGCTTCCGACATGGTGATTGGTTCTCGCAAAAAAGGAACATATTGCTCCTTTTTTAATCACTGGGAATGAGCTCATAATTAGTTCTACATTGAACTAATTGTGAATATAAATGCCATTATTTCTCTTATGAATATTCCCCCTCCCGGGGGAGCACATCGAAATGAGGATGAGATGCTTCCTGCATGGTGGTTGGATCTCAGCATCCTGGAGGGTACACAAAAAGGTGGGGATCTTGCTCCTTCCATCTATGATGGGACGTACTTCCTTAGGGAAGGGTTGTACCGTGGCCGGTGATGGCCCTTAAGACTCAACCACAGTTCCCGCCAGTGTTGCTGTTGTGGTGGTCCGGTCATTCAGTAATTTTTATCCGTGTGCCTTCGGGCGGGTTGGAGAGTCAGTGATATATATGACTTACCTATTTTCATTTCCATTTTACGTTAGAAATAAGAATTATTAGTGATGTTTCCACGTGAAAATTAGGTAACTCTTTAATTTTAATTTTTTAAATGTTCGTTATTTTTATAATTCACTTTTATAAATATAATGAGATCGTTAAATAAATTGTTCACAAATTTATTACTAGATGGCGCTACGAGTGAGAAATAAAAATTAAATTAAATTAGTAGAACTGATTATTAAGTTTTGTAAATATTACTGTAATGAAGAATACATAGATATATAGGATTCCAAAACTTTCGTACATCAGGAAGTGTGTATAAAATCGATTAATTTTTTTCCCTCGAAACATGAAAAAAGTCTAGTTTTGTAAAGCTTAATTAACATAGTGTGATCTCAGTAGAATAATGCAAATAGAATGGAAAGTAGAATAATGCAAATTGGTAAAAATAATGAGAAAATAATAAGAGTTGAAAAAGTCTTAAGTTATTTGAGGCTTAATCAGATTTGAAAATTTCTTATGAGTAATCTGAAAGTCGAATTCATAACTGCTGCAATAATAGATGTGTAGTTACAAATTTTATAGAAATTTCGGTGATAATAAATGTATTATTACATTATCATATTTTATTACTTTAATTCAGCATAATTTTTTAAGTACATACATAGAAACCGTAAAATCACTCCCCTTATTTTGTGTATCTGCGGCTAAATTTAATGAAGAAAACAAAATCGGTTTTCTTATACATAACTATGGCAGGCATAGAAAAATAAATTTCGCAATAAAATGGCGAAAAAAATGTCTGCGATTGGGGAAATTTTTGTCAATGTCAGAACAAAAATTGGTTACAATGAAGGCATGAAAGATGTATTATGCAAAATATTTTGGATGTTCGAGAGAGAGAGAGAGAAAATGCATATTTCAGAAATGAATGATACAGTATGTAACTCACATAAAATAATCCTTTATTGATCAACATTATAATCCTTTGACCCATGTGAAATTTCAGTGTGTGTTCTTCCCTCTTTACTAGATATTGCTCTTTCAACTGCATTCATATATATTGCTATCTTCATCTCCTGGTGTTTCCCATGGTATATATATGTAAGCATTATTGGTTAAAAAAAAGAATATATATATTGCTATCTTCATCTCCTGGTGTTTCCCATGGTATATATATGTAAGCATTATTGGTTAAAAAAAAGAATATATATATTGCTATCTTCATCTCCTGGTGTTTCCCATGGTATATATATGTAAGCATTATTGGTTAAAAAAAAGAATATATATATTGCTATCTTCATCTCCTGGTGTTTCCCATGGTATATATATGTAAGCATTATTGGTTAAAAAAAAAAGAATATATATATTGCTATCTTCATCTCCTGGTGTTTCCCATGTTATATATATGTAAGCATTATTGGTTAAAAAAAAGAATATATATATTGCTATCTTCATCTCCTGGTGTTTCCCATGGTATATATATGTAAGCATTATTGGTTAAAAAAAAGAATATATATATTGCTATCTTCATCTCCTGGTGTTTCCCATGGTATATATATGTAAGCATTATTGGTTAAAAAAAAGAATATATATATTGCTATCTTCATCTCCTGGTGTTTCCCATGGTATATATATGTAAGCATTATTGGTTAAAAAAAAGAATATATATATTGCTATCTTCATCTCCTGGTGTTTCCCATGGTATATATATGTAAGCATTATTGGTTAAAAAAAAAGAATATATATATTGCTATCTTCATCTCCTGGTGTTTCCCATGTTATATATATGTAAGCATTATTGGTTAAAAAAAGAATATATATATTGCTATCTTCATCTCCTGGTGTTTCCCATGGTATATATATGTAAGCATTATTGGTTAAAAAAAAGAATATATATATTGCTATCTTCATCTCCTGGTGTTTCCCATGGTATATATATGTAAGCATTATTCGTTAAAAAAAGAATGTGCTTATTGGACATTTTTCTAGCCCTTCAGGCGAAGCATAAGAATGTGTCGGCGTTTAGCCGATTCAGCAATTTTATAAATCTTTTCTTGAATTAATTAAGTAGAGAAAGTGGAATTGGATCACGAAATAAGAGAATATTTTAGAATGAAGTTACTATGGGCTAAATTAAGATAAAACCTTGGAAATTAATTAAATTGAAATTAAAGTTTAAAATATCATTACATATAGGAAATCTGTTTTCATATGTAGACCATTCATTGATTTCAATTCCAGTTGTTTGAAACCGAGAAAAATTGAAAAAGTCACATTTAGTACATATTTAATTGACTACTGATTAAATACAGGCGAATATCACAAAATCTTTTCATTAATGAAAAAAACTATCACACTATTGAAAATTTAGATTTTAGGGAAATAATAAATATAATTTAAATATTTTTATGTACATGTTTTCTATTGTTTGAAGCGAATATTGACCAAGTTTAGAAGATAAAATCTAGTCTACTAAATTTGGATCAATTTTTGTTTATTTTGCTATGCTAATTGAGTTAGGACGACAATGTATTCCTAACCTTATGTGCTCATTAGACTGCTCCAATTAATTTTACAGTACAATAAATAATTTAGAATTGATAAATCATTCTCTGTGTTAGTATTTTAATGCTATTGATAGGATAGTAATTATATTTCTCTGATCTACTAACACAGATATTGTTATTTAAAACTGAAATATTCAATTTCGAAAGTGATTATAATCTGAACACCTTATCAGGAACTTGATAATCAATCATTTTTAAAACAGGAATCTATTGTCTAAATGCATGCACTTATTGTTTTTTCTAAACATTGTTCTCATTTTTAAAATTATCTTCATCATTATAGCCATTTGTGAAAGGAAAAAGTTCGTTCGTGAGTCAATATCTCACTTTGCATTAAAGTAAAAAAATGCATATATAATGTCGATTGTACTGCTAAATCTTAAGGGATCTTAGCTGTACAATATATAGCTGTTATAAATAAGCTCAATTCGTATGAGTATACTGATTTGAAATCAAAAAATATTATTGATTAAAAGTATTTTTGAAATAAATTATTTGTTATTATTTCGATAAAAAATGCCTCATTATTTATTACGACGATAAGTTTATTATCCTTTCACTGACAAAAAAATCGTTTGGTTTTATATTGCAAATGATTTTGTGAGAATAAACACTTAGGCAATTCCGTAATGTATCTTTGCGTTTGAGAAATGCAAATATAATTCTTTGTAAATATATTTTCTTTGTAAATATAATTTTCTTTTATCTTTTATTCTAATATTACTAAGCATAAATTCTATATTTCTTCATTGTTTATAAAATTCTTTTTTTTAATCCCTTTTGGATATATATATTTTTGATAAGCAATTTCCAAAGACAAAGAATGTGCTGAAATGTAAGAAGAAGAAAAAGAAGGGGGGAAAAAACGAGGAGGTCATTATTAAACGAATATTTATAATATATTTTTGTCTGACGCTTTCCCCATTTCTTTTTATTAAAATGATTACGGAACTCAGAAATAAAAACGCATTTCTCAAACCAATTTCACTATCTCCTTAAAAGTCGACCTAAACTCAAAAGTCGTTGGGGTCACAGTGGCCTAATGATAAGATCTCGGCTTCGGGGGCAGAGGGCAGTTCGAGACCCGATTCCACTAAATATCCGTCGTTCATGTGGGTTAAACGACGTCAGTTAAATCTGACGTCGTTTGTGAAATGTCCTCCTACTGGTGTGGTCCGAAAGTTTGAAGAAGAGTTGCCAGCTCAGGTGTTCTTTATCTCACCAGGGCACAAAATTGCGAGGTTCGTTCCAAAATTGCTCTCGTGTTGTTTTCAAACACAATGTTTTTGTAACTAAACTAAAGTTCGCTAAACGTAATTTTGCTTGTTGGTTGTAATGTAGCTCGAAATATATTTTATATTAATACCTTTTCATCCATTTAGCGAGTATTTTGGAATAATTCTTGACACATTGACCTTGAAGTGGTGTAGTTCTGTTGCCTCACAGGTTAATACATTTCAATCGGCGATATTTTGTGGATTAAAATTGCACGAACAACTTATTTGAAAACGTCCCTTTTGAACGTATTAATACCCTTCATACCTGCATCTAATATATTTAAATTAAAATGAAAATCAAAAATAATTTGCATCTAAACTACAAAATATATTTTCTTCAAATTTTGCTCTAAATGCTGTTCAGCAAGAGAAAGGTTTTAGCGAATGTTTCTTGATAATTAATGAAATTCTTCATTTTTTTTTTATTGTAAGAGAAATGGTAATATTTTCAATCCGAGTAACGACAAATATATAATTTAATGGTAATAAAAATGTAATTATAGATTATTTGTTTGATGTACTGCTTACAATAGTTGAAATGTGTCGAATTGAAATGATGAATGGAAATTGAGGTCAGAATATACAAAAAAAAAAAGTGCTTAATTCCTTTTTGTATACTTTGATTGCTTTCATATCTTTGATAGCTATTAATAATAGTGTCGTCCCAAATAAACCCGTTATAATGATAACTGTAATAGAACCTTAACGTGTTTGTGAATGAAAAAAAAGTAGATGAAACAATTATCTTACTGAAGAAGTAGTGTGATTTATTTCAAATATTGACATCGTAAGGAATTAAAAAGGATTGGAAAATGGGAGAAAATCTAGTAGGTTGTGTTTCTATAATAACAATTACATAGTCATAATTTGTTTGTAATTTAGATTACGAATGAAATGGGATTTCTACTGCCTCATATTTTAACCGAATTGAACTATCGAAATTCTCTGTTGAAGTTTTATCTCAACACTGACCTTCAGAAATTTTGAAAATTTTCTATTTTATGTATATTTTCTATCTATAAAATAAATAAAAAAACTGATATTTCATTAATAATATTTAAAATATAATGTCCTACTTAAGTTTTCTTCATTTTATTTCCATTTTTTTTTAAATTTAATTTGTTGAAATTTTATGTTAAATTATGTTAGTATCCGTCCTAATGTTAGTTTTATTCTTTTTAAAATAATCATCTTTAAAAAACTTATAATTAAATAAAAATAGTTACATTTTTTTTAGCTTCTCACGCATGATGCATCATGCAATGAGAAAATAATGTGAATGTCAACTAATTCGAATTCGATATTTTGTTGAATTCGAATTTGTCAATTTTTGAAATCACTCCTTGCTACGCCATCACCCTTGGCAATCACTCTTTGAATACCAGTGACAAGGTGACACTTCACATCATGGCATTTTTTAGATCCTCCATTTAGGGCAGCCATTTGAGAACCTACAAATCCAGCATAATTCGAACTTACTCTTTGAACGTCTTGCTTGAGTACATCCTGAGTTAGCCGTCTAAACACTCTCCAAGCCTGTTCCAATCCAACTGCATCCACTGACTTGCCAATCTAAATAACATAGAACAATAGATACAGGTGTTCAACCATCGGCTCTCCACCAAGCTAAAACTGGGCGGTTTTCATACTAACGATTCGTTTATCGTGAATGATCACATTTTGATCCTCCTGAATCCGAGAAAAACTGTTTTGAGGAGTATGTCTGTTTGTCTATTTAATATTCTAAGAATACAATATCTCAAAAAATTAAAGAGCTAATGGAATTCTATTAAATATGTGATCTTTACCGAAAATTATTGCTTGTGTACATTTGTTCCTTGCTTGAATACATTTTGATTTTCTCGTCTAAACACTCACCAAGTCTCTCCCACTCCAACTGCATTTACTGACTGACCAGTCTAAATGGCATATAGAAATAAGACATCCAATCTTCGGCTCTCCACCAAGCCAAAATTGACCGGTTTTCATACTGACGATTCGTTTGGCTGTCGTGAATAATCTCATTCTGACCTTCCGGAATCCGGAAAAAAAAAAAAAAAAAAAAACCCTGTTTGGGAGATTATGTCCATTTGCCTATTTATTTCTGCAAATACGAAATTCAAGAAGACAAAGAACTCGTAGAATGCAGTTAGTTATGTGATCTTTACCCAAAATTATAAACTTTTATTGAATATTGGACTGAATTCTTTGAATGGAAGTTTGCCTTCTGTCTTTTTGAATGCAAGTACGGCAACTCCAAAATGAAATGAGTTATGTGGAATGAGATTTAACTTGCATTTTCATCACAAGTTGGGTATTGCAATATCGGACCAAAAGTTGAATACCGGTATTCGGTATTTTTTAGATCTTAATACCAGGATACCGGCTTTAATACCGGTAGTAGAAATTTTAGAAAAAGAAAGAACGCAAGTGCTTCTTTTTTTATTTGCCAGTTTTATTAGAGAGTGTAAATATCACAAAAAATAATTAGTAATTTATAAATTATAACAGTATGTAAAGAATCACAAAAAGTAAAGGAACATCTTATTTATTTAAATCGCAAAAAAGTGTAAATATCACTATTCAATCTGTGGTATTATTACAAATTTTTGAAATGTGATCTTAAAAAACATAATGCATCAATTGTACTGTCATTAAGCCTGGAACGTAATTTTGTACAAAAATTACCAGCTGTCGAAAATGCTCTTTCGGCATCTACGCTAGTTGGTGGTACTCTTAGCAATGCGCGATATACTTTTTCCAAGTATTTACCTCTAAATCCCTCATTTTCAAATAAATCGATTTCTCGTCCACATGTGTATTGTATTTTGGTTTGTTGAAAGTTTTCTATTTATCGTTAATTCTAATTTTTGTTTAAGAGACAATTCCTTTTCACTTTCGACATTAGTGCCATCATAATCTTCGATAACTGTACCTACTTCTTCTGAATGTGGATAGATTTGTGGGTAAAACATTTTAAGAAAATTTACTATAAACTTGATAAGATTTGAATTGGTTAGTTTCTTTTCTTCTTTTTCATTTTCATTTTTAAAATTATTATAATTATGTAAATACCGTAAGACAATTTCATTTATTCTTCATAATTTAATGTTTATATCTTATATTAAATAAAAATTGCTCTGAAATATTTTACTGTGCATTAATACTTTTTCCTTCTGTATTACTAATTATCTGTAATGTTTACGTCTCAAAAAACCGAGAATCTTGATTGTTAAATGTAAACATCTCCTCTTTTCATCTTTCCTCTCACCCCTATTTTTTCAAATTAAACCCATCCTAACGCTTGCGCAAAAGCGCGGACGGTTTTACAATCCGTTGTCAAAGAGTACTTTATATCTTATCTTGACTGTATGATGCAACTTTGTATTCACAGTTCTAATTAATTTCGCCCGTTAGGGAGACATAAAAACAAAAACTTATACTATTTTGCTTTGTTGGCGATCTCTGAACATATAGGGGAGACAATTTAAAACATTTCTAGTAAATACCGAAAAACCGGTATTTAAACTTGTGAATACCGGTATTACAAAATTGTACAAATGGCTCAAAATACCGATATTCGGTATCCCGGTATTGCAATCCCCAATCACAAGTATTACATATCGTTATCAAAGTTTTGATCAAAATAAATTTATGGTTGACTGCCTGTATTAATGAGAACGTGATATTCAAAAATGCAATTTGAAAGATGAAACTTGACGATAAGTTTAAATATCAAGATTGTAAATTTATACCAAATTTTAGATCCACTTATTCAACAGGAGCAAATGGCAAACTACATTGTTTATTATATTCACTCTTCGCCGAAGCTTAACTCAAAACGTACTATATTATAGAAATATATAAAACTATCAAAAGAAAAACACTCTCATTGATTTTGCTTAATATATTGAAGAATGACGACTTGTCGCATCAAAATTCAACAATATTTCAAAATATCTTTACCTTGATTAGAAATAAATTTTTCTGTCTTTGATTTTTTAAAGACAATTTTCCTCTATTTATTTCAAACTGTTGTTTTTCCACATTCAACTTTATTAAATGAACAACATTTTATCTCTTGAATTAAGTTACATTAAAAAGTATGTTTAAACAAATGTTTATTTTTATATACAAACAAACAAGAGTACCTTCCTTGCAAGTGCATTTAAATCATTATTCACCTTATTCAGTTAAAGTTGGAAGACCGCTTAAATAAAGATTTCAATGTAGGTTTATTTTTCTTTACTATTACGGAGCAATTCATTATTATTTATCTGAATAATACATGGCAGAAGACATCATGAATATTTTAAACTGCGCCCACTGAGAAAGAAATATTTAATTCTCACTGATTTCAAAGCGGAATTATGAGTATGGGGGAAAAAAAGTTAAAATAAATGGAGGGAGAAATTGAATTTCAAAATTTTATTCAAAGACATCGTAGCGTGCTATTGTGTTAGGCTTGATTCATTTATTTTTATTTTTAACATTTACTTTTAATTTTATAGCAAACTATAATATGTACAAAAGATTATCTATTATCTTACCACAGATAAACTCCAGTAAATAAATATATTTTAAAAAGTACTGTTGTAAAATATAAATATTTTAAAATTTATTGATATTAGATAAGAAGCATTATATGGAAATAAAATTAATATCACTAAAAGGCTAATTTTTAAAAAAAAATTTAATGCGGTGTAAAAATAATTTTTGCAGGATGATATATTAATTTCGAAATTATCGAAGAAAAATATTAATTAAATTTTTTTTAGTGATTTTTTTAAAATTGATTTTTTTTTTTTTTTTTTTGTTAGCAGCTATTACCCAAGGAATAACTGTGTGTCAAATAAGATAGCTCTAAGTTCCAATAGTCTGGGCAGTAGAGAGTTTTGAACGATTTGTTTTAATATGCCACCTGATTAAAAACATAGTATGCTAATCTGTAAACAATACCAGACTTTAAATAAAATGATAGGAGATGAAATTTTCCGTGTTTATAAGAACATGGTTGGGCCCAATACAGCTCGATAGCATCATGGCAGCATTAGAGGTTTTCTACATAAAACTGTGTTTTATGTGGGAAACTTAAAACTCAAAAAGCAGAATTTGATCAGAAATTTTTAGTTTTTTATTCCTTTCAATATTTTTTTGGGATTTGAAAAATTAATTAATTAGAAGAACAATTAAATAAATATTAAAAATGGATTTATTACTTTGAACTTCACGAATGTGCAAGTAAATTTATAATTTTGTCCTTTGTTTTAAACATAACAAAAGAATATCTATACATTTGATATAAATGACAGAAGAAAAAACTAGGAAAAGGCTTGAAGTTTTATAATTCGTATATGTTGCATACAATGGAAAAGATGACCTTATAAAGTGTTTTCTAAATATTATTAGATGCTTTTCCGTAATTAATGCTTTGACCTTCATTCCTTAATAAAGCTTTGGGAATTAAAAAGCGTTTTGCATAATAACCGAAGATATTGCTTCTTTATTAATGTATTTCATTCATTGTTTTAATCTCCACTTAATGTTTCTGTTTCTTTCTTTACGTGCAGAGAGAACTAATTATTCTACCTTATGCTTGGCGATTTAATAAAATGATGCCAATCTTATTGCAATAATGATAAGAGAGACTTTTCTTTTAATTTAATTTCTTTTTAATGATTGGTTTATTGAATACGTTATGTGGCTGAATCATCTTACAGTTTTTATTTTATTTTATTTTTTGTTTCTACATTTTATTCTTTAACTGACCACATACGTTAAATACGATGTAAGTAAGCGTCTTTTTTTTATGACACGCTTATATTTTAGGAGGAAATGAAATTTGTAACTTGATAGGAATATTTTTTACGCATTCTACATATGTAGCATTCTTTTATTTTTAATTTACATAGCAAGAAATGGCACAATGACTTGTTAGATTTCACCCAGTTTGCTAATCTTTTAATTAGTTATTTTCGAATAGAACATGGATATAGACCACTTAACTGTTTTTTTTTCCAACCTGCTTAAAAATGAATAGGCGGATAGTTGTATTATCTATCTATAAATCTGTATGTCTGTTGTATCTATAAATCTATGCTATCCAAAATTAAGTTTAAAAAATAAAAAAATTCCAATTTTTTCTTAATATCTTTCTTTCCATTATTAGCCAGTTTCTTGATCCATTTTCTAAATGTAATTTTGCTTTTATCCAATAATAACTGTTTTAATATTTTCTTTTTTTTATATTAAATGTAAATGCACAGCAAAATAAACATAATAAAAGGAGCTTTGGAAAACAAACTTTTGTTAGTAAATTAAATAATAGAATTAAAAAAATTTTTTAAATTATTTTTCAACTTTTTTAGTATTTCAATTTATTATTAAAAATGTTGTACTATGTTCAAATCAATTTCATTTCCAAATTACTATGTATGTGCAATTAAAATATACTTAGAGAAATCGAATTCTGAGAAATTAAATTTTAAAAATATTAAAATAATATACAAATGTCCAAAATTTGAGAAGTGGAGCACCAAGAAGTGAGTGAAAAATCTATTAAAATTTTATATACGGAAAGATATTAAATTAAAATAAATTATATTAATAGGAAACGAATTTTATGTAAACCCTTGAAAAACTCTAGATTGAATTTGATAATTATATTCGGCAACCTTTTAATGTATTTTTTTTTTCGCTGAGAACAAAATACTGTAATTTGATACTGAAAATAAGATTTCTTTTTATCTTTAAATTTAATTTAAAAACAAATTTTTTTCTGATATATGAAAAGAAAATATCGTAGTTTCTTTTTTATCTTAATTATCCTTCCATCTTAGGAACTTCCCAAAATAATTCTTGACGTTTTAAACCCCTTTCTTTAATTATTTATTTTCATCATCATTAGTTAAGATATTAATAATAATCTAACGGAAAAGTTCATTTGACCAAACGTGTACACCTTTTCATTAAAATTTCAGAAGAGATTGGAATTGTAGTAATTTTGCCGGCACTGATTACTTTTTCTGTATAATTATTCTTCTCATTCTTGCACGCAATATTTTAACTAAATAAAGAGTAGGTGGTTTAAGATAATATATTGCTAGATATTTTTAACTCAGATTAATTTAATTCAGATGAAATGATTTTTATGTATAATTACATTTAATTTTATCTGTAAGATATGATTAATTTGTTTTTTAGGGGATTTATTATTATTTTTTTTCTTCGGAATTATTTGGAAATAATAGCAATACAATCTGCACTAAAAAAAGTAATAACAAACTGAAATTCTGGTAAGATGACTGAAAAAAGAACATGATTTTGAAAGATACAAATAAACTGAAAAATGATACCAATTATGCGATTATGCCTATATTTTAAGTGGTGAAAATCGTGAAGAATCAATTTACACAGCATCACAATGTCATATCTATGATTCAATTATTGCGTGGCATCAAAAAGTTATCCTCGTGTTATCCCATCCTGTGTCATGCATTTTTTCTTTTTATAGTTGCGTGGTAGATTCCAAAATTATATTGGAACTGTGTATTTGGTGTTACCCATAGTTGCCATATCAGCATACATAGATTCATTAAAAATAAAAAAAAAATAAAAAAAAAAAAATATGATAACACTCTTACTTATATTTACATTCCCGTTTTTGAGATTTTCTTGCCGTTTCTTACATTTTTTGTAAATATATTCGCATTCTTCAATTCGATGCAGTTGTTTTCTTAAGTTGTTGCTTAAGATTTAAATTTTCTCCGTTTTACACCACTATTCCATTCGTGTCCTGGAAAATTGGAAAAATGTGGTAATACAGTATTAAAAAAAAACAATGAAATAAAATAAAATCGAGCAAATAAAACGCAAGAGCGTTATCTTACAAAAATCGCATGATTAAAAAAAATGTTATCCTAAAATTACTTTTACGCTGGTATGCCATCTGTAAATTGCGGCAAGCGGGATTCGACATTCCAGCACACACGCGCGCACACACACACGCCCGCCCGCCCGCTCGCACGCACGCATTTTATTATAAGTAAAGATACGCTTTTAGAGTTATTTGTTAATAAAAATAGTGTATGTTTTTATTACTTATTTGTTCCTTATTTGTAAAGAAAATACAAACTTTTACAAATAATGAATTGTAATGTACGAATATATATATATATATATATATATATATATATATATATATATATATATATATATATATATATATTTGAATATAAAGTATTCATTTTATTTATTTATTTTTTTTATTTTTCAGTCAGTGGATTCATGGGTAACGATTCACAATCTGAAACTTCTGAGCGATGGAGGAATTCTGGATCCTGATGATAAATTAAGTGATGTTGCGGATGATAGAGAACAGGTGAGCATCGCGCTTACTGAATTTTGATGCAACAAAGTGATTGCCATTATTTTTTTTTAATTCTTCAAATCAAAATTGATGTTTAAAAATGAATGTATTGATTTATCTGTTGAGTCTGTGTTCTTCTTTACAAAAGTAGGTAAATAAATCTGAGCAAATGCACCTTATAAAATCTGATGTTTTTTAAGACTAATATTATTCCTTTAAAATTAAATTTTATTTATAGTAATCATCTACTTATGCTGATGAACAAATATATATTATTTTGAGAATGAGAGTAATAAGGTTAAATAAGCAAAGTTATATATAATTTGTGTTATTTTCAGATATCTGCTTTTACAATTTTCTCAGTATTTGATCTAGTCGGATATTTTGGTTTACATTTAGACTATATTAAAGGCCCTCAATAAAACCTGTTGTAGATTCTTTAAATGCTTAAACGGTTCTTTGTTTATCTCATTTAATGCATAATAACAATATATTAATGTCTTGGCTATTAAAGATTTCCTTTCAGGATTCTGCTTACACAATTGTGTTTATATAATTTTCGATTCTTTTTCCAAATCAGAAATTCCCTATAAGTGATGATCATAAAAATTCTCAATCATATATGTGCAAATTGACGAACAATTTCACACTATTGAAATAGATTCATGGAAGTCTGAACTTAGTTCCAATGAATTTTTTGATTAAAAAAAAAGTTCACTTATACTTACAATATTATTATTATTATTTTAGATCACGGCAGTTTTTGATGAAGAAATATCATCATATCTGATGCACAATGGAGGTGATGGAACTAGTGCCAGTTCAGTTGGAACTGAAAGTCCGGACATCTTCCAAAACGGAGACTTGATATCAATTCCGCTAAGCAAATCTTCCTACGATGGATCTGATGTAGAAATTAAAGACGAAAAATTAACTTCAGGTATTTTTCCAACTCTAATCTATTCTGACATATGCATTTAGGTATTGATTTGTATGGTAGACAATTGGAATTGTACTATGGTAAATTGAAAACTTAAAAGTACTATGTTAGATTGGCAACTGAAGATAGATTGGCAGATGAAGTAATATCATGTAGACTGAAATTGTGCTATTCAAATCCATATCTTACTCTGAAAATACGAGATTAAGTTAAGAATTATTCTTCATTTTTGGAACGGAAGGTAAATTAGTGATGGAACTAACTAAAAGTAGCATGGAGATGTTATTTCCAGATATTGTGCAACGAATTTCACCCAGCGGCTCGAAAGCTTATCTATCCCTGATTGGAATTTGGTTTGGTGTTCCACCTTTCATGCACCGTATCTGTTAGGTTTTTTTCTGTAAATGGACGATTTTCGCATTTTTAAAAGGGTGTGATTGAGCACTTTATAGGATCGGATTTACACATTTATGTGACCTTGTCCCAAACAGATAATTATACATTCTTCCACCACGAAAAAAATTGATTTCATATATTCAGTTTAATTTTTAATTGATGTAAATTAGAATTGGAACCCTATTAGCACATGATATTGTAAGATATCTGCACGATGTTCGATATTCTGAATGCCGGCCAGTATCTCGAAGATGTCGTAACAATGTCGTTGGGCATTTTGTGCTAATAGAGAATTTGGTGCTAACAGGGATATGGCGCAAAACCTAAACTTGACCGTACTCATCAATGTAAGTAGTATGTATATATTCCCCATAAAACTGATTAACAAGTAAAATTTTGTTTTCTCCCAGTTAAAATATGAAAAGCATTATAATAGCAATAGAATTCTAAATTAAGATATAAATATCATAATTATGATTGCACAGATAAAAGAATTTCAAGAATCTTAAAAATTTATAGCCTTTATATAAAATTAATATATCAAAATTCAAAAATATTCCGTTAATGTTGTTTCCCTGCCAATTCACGCATCTCTAATGATGAACATTTAATATACCGCATACGATGAAAATGAAATTTAGGACATTGAATTAAAATTTATAGAACTGTTATCTTTTGCAACCTGACCACATCGATGCCCGCTCCCCAAACAAACGATGCTTGTAAGGTGGGTGTGACCAGTGCATAGTTTGATTAATTTGACATCTGTCCCTTGAACCGAGATGACAGATCATAAGCTAATTAATCGTCGTTTTATAAAACATATATGAAAAACAGTGAATAAACTGGCAAAAGATGTAAATGAATTCTCATTTAATATTGCAGAATTTTATTGAAATTTTTGGCATTTTGTGTTAGATGTACATTATATCACTAAAAATGCTACATAAAAAAAACTTTAATTATGCAAGTTTCACTTTTTTATAGGAACCTAAACTCTCTCATTATTTGGACCCCCCCCCCTCCCAAAAAAAGTAACGCTAAAACATTTAAAATTCAGATAATAAATCGAACTCAGAGTAAAATGAGGTACCACAATTATGGGCATTGAATGAAAGTAATAAAATCTTGATCCAAAATAAAGAGAGCACATTAATTGAAAAATTCGCCACAGTCAAATACATTGGAAATATACTAGGCATCATTGTATGCTTTACACGAATAAAATAATAAAGGTGCGAAGAAAAATTTAAAATGGCACATAGAAAGACATTTTCACTAAGCGACTTACTAATTAAAGCAACTTGCTTCCAGAAATTAGGACTGAGTTACTTTTAACTTACTAAATTTATATTTATATCCTCCCCAAACCTCTAACTTTTCTATATTTTATCATGATCAGATTTCACATGTTTACAATCTTATTGGTATTAACTCTTTAAAATAATATTATGACATAAGCTGAAATTCCGAGCAGCCAAATTTTATTATTAAAAGTGAAATTCATCTGAATCTATTAAATTATCTGAATGATCTGAAAAATCATCAGTCAATGATTAAAAATCATTTGATTTTATTAAATTGTTAAATCATCTGAATGATCTGAATAATCATCAATCAATGATTAAAAATCATCTGAATGATTGTTGTCACGACAGTATAGGATGAAATTGAAGGAAAAAAGCTGATGAAGGTGACTTAAACACCAGTGCTATTCAACGGGTTGCCACAGATCAGGTTCGCCCATAAGAGGTGCATTCTGTCATTGAGGTAGAAGTAACACACCAATGCTGTACTTACCAGGTGAACTTTCACCTAGCAGAAATTTCTCACTCACGAACTTTTGGTATCCCCTTAGTGAACAAGAGTATCTCCATAAAGTAAAATGAGACTAAGAATTTAAAAGTTGTTAAGAATTTATTAAGGTTTATAACTTTCCAAAGCTGGTAAAGATATTATTTATATTCTGATTCGGAAAACCAGAAGATTTTAGTAATTTGTTTTTATTTAATTTATTTTGCATTATTATATCGATGTTTTGTGCTGTTACATTGATTAATGCTACTACTGGGCAAATGAAAATTATTTTTCTCAAGTCCAAACGTGTTAAACCTAAACTGTGTACAGCTTGAAAAACGAGTGAATTAAGTTCGGTGCAATTTTGAAACTAGACAAATTTACTATTTAATTAAATTATATATTACAATGCATTACAAATACTTTGTAATTAGATTCTATTATCTTTGATCGTCATTGATTATTATATTTAAATGTTCATGTCAAAAATCATATGAATAAGATAAAAATTTTCCATTATAGGTCTCCTTCCCCTTCATGTCCGAAGAGGCAGCGAACCTGCATTAAACCGCCTTTCTCCGTCTTTGTTGCCTACAATCGATAACTGCAAGAGATGGTCTGCCGCTGTGTTAGCAATTGATGAATCCTATAAACGTCTCAATAGCGAAGTAAGCGAAACTTGTAGTTTTACAAATTAAATATGTTTTATACACGGTTTATTAAACTTGTCATTTGGATATGTTATTATTTTAAATAATAGAGAAAATTTACAAAACAAAGAAAAGCATCAATACATACCAGTTATGAATGATTCGAATATCTTATTTTTATAAATGCATCGACCATTGTTACGAATTTGTAATATTGCTTCGCAATTCGTTTCCTGGAAGGATGATAGTTTTATAAATTGCTTCAACGGATTCGTGTCAATCATTTCGATCTTGACGTCCATTGACTAATTTGGTGACAAAAATTAATGTCATAGAATATTCGATAATCTTTTGATATTTCCATTAGAACTTGAGTTCCGACGTTTTGTTCTAGAAGCTTCTTTACCTAATTACGGATACCATAAAAAATTGAGAGAGTCAATTGAGTTAAGCTCAGGCGAGTAATTGAACGAAGTCTTTCCAGCGAGATCTCTTTGCGCATTTTCCGCTATTACAATCGTTCATTGCCCGTGTGCTGCTGTTTACTGCAAATGCTGTTTTGTGTGTGCTTTGTCTGTGTTTTTGCTATTGTGTATTCGTGCTTCCGTACAGAATAAAGTGTCTTGGAGTTTTTACTGTACACCTACCTAAAAAAATTCTGAATTTTTCTGTAACGATATTGTACTCGCGTTAGAGAATAACGGGAAGGATCAATCACAGCTATCATAATAGTTCTTTCATGGCTTAACACAGTTAAATGATTGGACTTTTAGCCCTCATTCTTTTGATTTCAATGTTTTGCATTATTTTGTGTTCTCAAACCATTTGAATACAAATTGCATGCATGACAATAATAATAGTAATAATAAATAAATAAATAAAGATAAATTTAAAAAAATTGCAAGGAATATATCTGGAACAAGACTGTTTTGAACCATGAGTTAGAAATTATACGAATTAACCTTGAATTTGAACTAAAAAAAAGCATCCTATAATGCAAAGATTTTTTTCTTCTTCTGTAATAGCCATTATATTGAAGCAAGTAAAATATGTGGGAGTGTCTTAAATATAGTTCGATCAATTATATTCTTGATAGCGACATTATAAACTACATGGCTGTTCTGAATAAGAAAATTTTCCTTTTGCATATTTATCAAAAAGAAAATGAAATAGGTAATTATTAATTTTTATTATACAAGATAAAATTTATTTATGTGGAAAATCTTCGATAAATCTTTCAAATTAATAAATCTTCCGAAAACAGTTTTTGTTGCAAATAGTTTACAGCAAAATCACATGGTGGCCAAGTTTTCGTGACCTCAAAATTCTTGCATGCAAGTATTCATGACCCGAAATTTCAGCAGTCATGATAGTGACATAATATCCGGAGAAAAAGTCTTATCCTAACTTTAAGGGACGCATTGAGCTTAGTTTGATTTATATATATTATCGACTCGTTTGGAAACAACGCGAAGGATATATTAGGTCGGATCTCTTAATTTTGAATAACAATCAGATGACGAAGACGACACTTGAGCTGACATCCCCTCTCCAAACTTCTACTCCACATCAATGAAAGGACGTTTAGCCCACGACTTCAGATTTAACTTACATAACGATGAAATTTTAGTGGAATCGGGTCTCAAACTTGGAATCTACCGGCCTCGAAACCGATCTTGCTACTAAGCAACCGTAGCCAAGGGATGTGAAGACAAAACTGTAGAGTATTTATTTCACTTTATAATGCTAAATAGGAGATGAAGGCACTCAAGAATATTTTAATTATGTTCTACTTTTTTCTGCATGGTACTGAGTTCTAAAATATTTAGAAACCATATTCAAAGAATTCATTTCTTTCTATGCTTAAATTTTTTGACTTAAGACAAAATAAGAAGTTAAACTTAAGAATAAATATTATTACTATTTTTTATATTGTCTAAAAAAACGACAATAATTTAAAAATAGTCGGAGCAATCTAAATTTATTTGAATGATGTGATTTTAATGAAATAAATCATTTCAGTGTTTAAATTATCTGAATTATTTCATTTTGTCCTGTAATTTTCTAATATTTTCTTTAAAGTATTAATAGCTGCTATTTCATATACGTGACCAGGACAAAATTCAATCTTGCATTAAAATCAATATTTAAGCTTTGCAAATGAACATAAAGTTAATCTTGCTTTCTCTGAGAGGGTTGTTATTCTATAACACATGACTTTTACGGCTCACTTGTTCATATGTTTTACATCATTTATAAATTACGTCATAATTATGACCAAGCCTTAATTTCTTTTCTTCTCTATTCATTCTTATAATTATTAAGGACTTTTTAAGCAATTTATTGAAGGATCTGATATTACTATAAAGAACCTAATCAGATAAACGAGAATAGTTAATATCTGCAAAATATTCAGAAAAATCTGTAGAATTTTGATTGAAACCATTTTCTAATTCTGATCTCTTAATATTAAAGATTTTCCACAACATAACTTGTTATTAATGCAAGATACTGATTAAAGTACTTCCGTAGTTAAAGATGATAATCTCTATATAACGAATTTTTTTCGATCAGTTAGTAAATTCCTCGAGTCAATTAATCATTCGATATCACTGAGTGTTTTTTCGAGAAATTTCCGATCAAAAGATTCGCAGATATTATTTTAATAACCTTTAAACAAGTCTTAAACATCTAATTGTTCTGCTGCTTCCATTTTTTTAAACATTTCTTTCTTTTTAATTGTGAACCTGTTTTACAGCAAAATTTTAAAACTGAAATTGAATAAATATTTTGATTTAATTTTTTTCCTTATGACTTTTTGTATATTATTTTTGACATAACTATTTTTGAAGAGTGTGGATTCTAAGATGAATTTCATTTAAATTTACTAAGTTCAAACTTTCTGAATTGTGTAATAGAATTTTTTAACAACGTCACATGCCATCTAACATATAAATGCACATTATTTTATTCTGTGTTATGACGCCAGAACCTTTTACATTCTATATGATGTTTAATGAACTCTAAAATCAAATTGGCGTGGTATGCTTAATATGATAGCATGAATTGAATGATTTGAATTGTCTTTTCCTATATTCTTCTTTATTTGCCTCAAAGAATCAGCAATGGTGAGCAAATGTTAGTGGCGCCCTGGGCAAAATATGTTTTCGTCGTTCTAGTTATCATTTGTTAATTGGCAGGGTATTATTTTTCATAAGAAAATCTGAAAGTTATCTTTAAAATAATTCTTTCTCCCCCCCCCCCCCAAAAAAAAAATATAGGGAGAAGAACAATCGGAAGATGAACTTCCTCCAGGAGAAAGAGAGGATGGAAGTGGAGAAGAAAAATCATTGTCGTACCAACAATATTTGGATTCTTGGAATCATGAGATTTTCTACAGAAGTGTAAGTTTATTTATTTTATTTTGTGTATTTATTTATTTTTAGTTCAGAAAAAGTTATGAGAAAAAATTACAGAATTGTATTCATTTTTTTTTTAAATATTTTTTTTAGAATTTTGTTTAAAATCTGTGTAGTTTACATGAGGAAATATGAAGTGAAGTTACAATACCGCCAAATTTAGATGATAGATTATTCGAACGGTAGCGTTTTTAATAGCATTATGATGCTATGAGTTTTAACTCTGTTTGAGTGATTAAGTACACAATGAATAAAACAGATATATGATTATTAAAATTAACACGACTTTGATGTCTGTAACAATTTGGAGCTGAATATTATTTTCCAGAGGGAAGCATGAACATTAAGTTGTGTATAACATATTTAACTGAAATTAAACACAGTTTTTTCCAGGTGAAACAGCTAGTCATGAAACGCCACTAATATTTTAATTAATAAAGAAGAAAAAATAAGTATTTATTAGAATAAAAAAAAAAAAAAGGAATCTTTTAAGTGATGTTATTTTTACATAACAAATAAAACTGGAAATTCTATGAAACACATCTTTTTTTTTATGCTGTCCTGGGACATCATGTCCCCCTCCCTACTAGAATATGTTATAAAGGCTTAAATATTAAACTGATGCAATTCATTCTAATTCAGTGATTTGAGGATGAATTTATGATGTGATTTATTACTTATTGTCTAGAATTTTAAGTTTAATTAAAAGTTGAAATTTTCTGGAGCATCATGCCAGGATGGATTTTTCCTGCTTGACGATTCAGTAGAGCTTTAAAAAAATTAAATTGCCATTCAGATTCACCATATGAGGATGAATTTTTAATGTCGTTGATAATTTATTGATAAAATTTTTTAATTATTTAAAAATTGAACTTCTGCTAATATTTAAAAATAAACACTTTATCTCGTTTATTTATTTAAGTGTATTCAAAGATAAAAATGTTAAAAACCAAAATCATCTTTACTTGTATTGCATTTACAGGATCAAAGGAAAGAGCCTCTTGGTGGACCTATAACTTCTCCAAAGCACAGCACAGACGAAGCAGAAGACAGCGATTGTTCGCACTCCTCCAACTCCAAGTAATTTTTATTTTATTTCAAAATCATTAGTTTATGTTATTTTGTATTGATGTAATTTTATTTCAAAATTTCTAGTTTACAATATTAGATTGTACAATGGAGTATAACGCTCGGAATTTCGCATGATTCCCGAGAACCCAGTAGACATCATCATCATAGTTATATTAAATTCAAATTTTATTTCTATTTTTACATTACATAAAAAAAATCAAGGAAATCTAATTAGCATTTAAAAGGACACATTTCCTCGTAAAAGATATCTCAGGAAATATAAATAACTATAAAGATAATTTAAAGAGAAAAATCAATTAATTAAAGGTTTGCGTAGTAAAGATCCATGCCACAATATTAAGAAGAAAATTTTTTCAGTAGAAATAAATAAATGAAAAGCTAAGTGATAATAATGAAAAGAATTCAAGAATCACGACGAAATAACGTCGTCATTTACTTGAATTAAGACACTTTTATAAATTTACTTCAACTATTGATTTATTCTAAAATACGAAACTTTCATTATCATATTGTTCAGCATTATTAATCCTAATGATAAAAATAATAATAATAATAATAAAAAAAATAGAGAAATTGCTATTATGAAGAATTAAAAAAAAAAGTTAATATAAGGCAGTTAACAGCGGTAAACGTTAAAAGTTGAAATAAAGGCAGACGAATCAAGTCTAAAACCTTCATACTGCAATGTTTCAGACTAGCGATTCGAGTGTCTTAAATTTTTCTTTATTTTTCAGAGTGGAAGTGATGAAATTAAAAAATGAGGATGGACCTTTAGGCATTCGCATAGTTCCTGCTGATGAGAGCCCTGAAAGGTAAATTTAACTTTTCATTTTAAAAAGATTTGCTTCTCATTATATGCAGGGAGTGTATTTGTATCTTTAAACAATGAAATTACATTTTAACGAAAAATGTTAAAATTGTAAAAGTAATGCCTATCTCCAGCTTGGTAGTTATGTCCTATTTGAGATCAATCGTAATGGTCATAGAGACAAATATTGGGAATGATGTGTAAGACAGAGGTATAAAGCTTCATTCACTGCTATAAAATAATTTCTTGTATCTTAGCTACCAATATATTAATCTGAGACTCAGAAATGTCAAGGATTGTGATTACCATAAAAAAAATAAATATTTTGATACCATAAAATTATTATATTCAATAATAAATAAATGCTGATTAATTAATAAAAACAAATATTAAATAAGAAATTTATGCAACACCCGGATACTAATCAGATGAGAAACACAGAATAATGAATAATTTCCTGGCAGCTTTATTATATGTAAGTTATGTGTAAATCCAGAAAATTATTTTATACAAATAGGTGACACTCTACTCCAAGGAGATCATTTGAAATGTGAATTAGCAAAAATTTCGAATTCAAATCAACAAGATTTAAATTTATGTGTATCACAGAAAAAAAAATGCCTTTCAATTTTAATAAATAATTTAACCTTGTTTCGGAAATTAAATATAAAAAATGAATGAAGATTATGCAGAATTGAGGTTTTCTTCCTCATATTACCAAATCTTTTACTTAGTGCAATATTTTGTTCTCAGAGATTACTATCAAAACTGGTCCAAAGTGTCTGCCAGCAATTTTGGACCTGTTTGGAGAATATCTTTTCATAATTGAAAATGATTGCTTATACCGATAAAGATTTCTAAATTTGAAAATAATTTCATATGCTAATTTTCGTATTATAATAATAATCAAATTTGTAAATAATCAAATTTTATAAATATTTTCAAGCTTAACTTGTAAATATTTGTAAAATTTGATTCCAACTTCAACAAATTTTTCCTTCACATCAGAACACCATTGGATCTTGATTACTTTAATTTGCAAATGGTTAAGTACTGATTCAATGTTTAATAATAAAATTGCAGAAAACAAAGAAAACTTTTTTCTCCAAGCATTTAAAATCTACAAAACTTATTTCAGGCTTTAAAATTCCATGCGTGTGCTTTTGATCTGTTGCAGTTTCTCCTAACTTTGATTTGTTTCGAAGTAAAATTAGGAATTTTAAAAATTCAAATATAAAATTATTTATTGCAGAGTTGTTGCAACAAGTATAAAATCAAGATATGGAACTTTTCATTAAATATTTTGTTATGGCAGGTACAGAATCAGCACGTAAAATTTTGATTAAAATCTTGTTGCCCTGGGTATAAAATATTATTATATTTGCTGAGCCATTAGGGATCATGATATCCTTTTTCAACACTTTAAAATTTGATTTTTTTCTCTCTTTTCCTGTCATGATATTCAAGATACAGGCCTTTGAATGTTTTTCATTAGGTTCATAGCAATGTATCTTATATATAACTTACATATAGATACAACATAGATAACTTACATAGAATACAGATAGACATAACTTCCAAAATTCTTGATTTTTCCTGTTCGATTATAATTTGCTATATAAAGATGTAAGTATATATTCTTTATAATATCTGTAACTTCTTATACATTTTCAAATTATTTTCTACAGGAACAATGGTGTGATAATTCAAGGTATTGAACCTGGTGGAAGAATAGATCGAGATGGGCGTTTTGCTGTAGGAGATCGAATAACTGAAATCAATGGCTTGAAACTCAGTAAAGATTCTTATAGAAATGCTCATGAGATATTGAAAGATGCAATGAAAGCTCCTGAATTGAGCATTCATTGTATAAAAAAGGACTCGCTGTCGCGGAAAAACGGCACAAATAAATTACCTCCAGCTGTACTGCCAAAACCTCTCATTCCATTACCTACAGACGATAATAAAAGTGATAAAAATACAGAAAAAAGTGAAAAAGGTATGAATGTCATTATAACTCAAAATAAGTAAAGAAACATCATTAACAAAATGATAATAATGCTGATCAGCTGATCATAATACTATGTGTTGTTAATTAGACAACCTTGCCATCCATGTTTTGAACAATATTATTGAAGCAGATAGGCGATTTTATAAATATTCTAATAACTAAGTGATTGAGAGAAAACATAAGGGAACTAGACCAATAATATTTTATAAAGTGTTAATATTGTCCTAATATTTTCTCATTCATTGAATTTGTATTTTTTGCAAATTTTATTCACCAAATAGGGAGATAATTTTTAATGAAATTGTTAATGGCCATCTCTTAACTTAATGAGCCTAAGTGGCTGTATAGCCTACCTATTGAAAATTCATCATTAATTGATAAAAATTCTTATTCACTGATACCTTATTAATCACCTTAAGCTTTTTGCATTAGTCGGTAGAAAAGGAGAATCAATAGCAGAAATAATATAAAGAATTAAAATTCTTGTAAATGATGACTAGTAATAAATTTTATGTATATTTTTTTTATCTAAATAAAATACAAACAAAACGTAACATCTCATTTTAAAACAATGTGAAGATAATTTTGGGAAGACATTTTTATATTGAATGAAAGTCAGATAATAAGTGCAACACTTGTTGTAGAGTGTTTTTAATTTTACATGTCTATTTAGTTATGAAAGAAAAGAAAAAAGGTTTCCAGAGTTTTCTGTATTCCTAGTATGCTGGAAAGATTGTATAACTCTGGAATTAAAAAAAAAATAATTTATTGCCTTTTTTACCTTTTAGGAACTTTCATATTTTTATCAGAAAGTCCAAGTGTTACCTTTCACTTAGACAATTAGAGCAGTTAATTGTTCCTATTTATTGATTGTAAGAGCACAAGTTTATGTGTAAAAGTTAACTGAGTTCATATTTAGCTTCTTGTTTTATGATATATCGTGAAACAAAAGGTAAAAGAATTTATTTGAATAAATGTTTAGAAAAGAAATTAATATTAGGCAAAAAAAATTCTATTGTTTTTAATAAAATCTCCATGGGAAATTGGGCCTTTATTTAATATCTTTTTTATGAAAGAAATTAATTGTTTATATTTTTATTTTTATTGTCTCTTTGTTCAAAGGTTTTTTTTTTTTTTTTTTTTTGTATGAAAATGTAAAAGTGCTTTTGTCTCATATTTTTCTTATAAACAAAATTACTTGTATATAGTTTTATTACAATAGTCTCCTAGTTTTTTTGTGTTATGGCTTTTGTAAAAATTTAGAATTTAGTAATTTTATTAGTAAAATATTACACTTTCGTGAAACTTAGATTTTGATAAAAAATGCTTATAGTAATTAAATTTAAACAAATAATATAATCAAACTCAGAATACATCTTTATTGGCATTCCACTTACCAAAATTTCAATTTTCTCTTTTGGAAGTAAATTTGATTCTTATATATTTATTACACACCAGGCTAACATACATAGCAAGTGTTATTTTAAACACACTATTCTATAGGTCCACACCCAAAACTGCTATCAGAAAATTACAATTTTTGTAAGCAAATATAATTTTGATTTAACGTTTTACTGTGAAGATATTTTTATATTAATAAAATTCTTTTTTTATAGCAAAAAATACATGTAATTCTTCAACTCTTCCCTTAACAACACCTATAAAGAGACTTCTTGCCAATGCCATGAATAAAGGTACTCCGGTTCATTCAAGTATTAGGAAAATTGGCAGGCGTATTTTAGTTCACTTAACTAAAGGTATTTATATTTTATTTAATATGTAATTAATAAGAAAGTTCTATAGCCTCTTTATGCTCTTTTTAATATTCGATTATTTCCAGTAATTTTAGATACAAATTAATTTTCTTTGCATTTGTTAATATTCTCTTTGCATCTGTTAATATTCATATAAATAATATAAAACAGTTAAGAATATATACACATACTTCTGTTTATAAATCAAGAATTGTTGCTAAAATAAATTATGTGGATTGGCTTAGATGTGGAACCGCTAATTCACGCACGCACACACACACACACACAAATGTGTAGGTGCATTTATGTTATGTATATAGGTACATATTTCAAAAATAAATTTCTAAAATAAAACTGATTTGTTATGGAGAAATGCTAAGGAGTTATGTTGTTAGAAATGCCTGAAAATGCAATTTGTAATTTGAAATTAGCTATCTAAAAATTACTCTCCCTGATTATCTTTCAAACAAAATATAAATAAATAAATAAAAAGTTTCATAAAATAAAATTAGCACAGATACAAGAGATTATATGCAAGACAGCAAATGAATGAACAAAACTGTGCTAGTTTTAGATAGAATTGCTTTGTAGCAACTTGATAAGAAAATATTCCACCATTTTACCTACCCTCTTAGCAATATTTTAGTTTTTTTAACAATTATATATTTCATGTTTGAAAGTAACATGATTTAAAAAAAATACTTCAACTTATATATGAGTTTTGAATTTTGCATAAATTTTTGAAATAGACAGGCACTCTTAACTTATGCAAAGATTGGCTTATATTCAAAAATATACAGTATTAATGTTCTTTACTTGAAAGTAATATAATTTTGGATTATTATACACAATTCTTTACAAACTGTACACAAAATTGTTTGCAAACTTTAAGGTTAGGTCAGGTACACATAAATAGGTATTGCTTTTGTCACTTTATATCCCAAACTAAACTCTGTTTTCCAATTTTAGATATATAGGTAATTTTTTTTCAACAGATGGATAAATGAGGGGCTCTTTGTTAGACTTAAGTAAAACAGGGATATAATCAGACAAAATATAAAACATACATTTAATAGTAAGCAAATTTATAAAAGCATAACGATCTAATTGAATAATAAAATTACAAGTCAGAAGCAGCATCTTAGATAAGATAATAGCAAGTAGAACTAAAATTGAACGTTTTGCTTTAACATTATAAGAAAGGACAAAGCTACTATTTAAAGAACTAATCACTAGCTTATTTGCCTTGAAGATGTATAGGGAAAAAAAATCTGTATAGGGGGAAAAATAATCTAGCACTGTTTAAAATTTTTATTATGTGATATATCTCATTCAATTTTAACTCTTGTATGATGAAGGCTTCAACTGGTGACTTGTCTGTACTCCTGGAGGATTTTAATTTCTATAAAAGTAATTTAATTAATAATTTAAGTAAACAATAAACTTGCTATTGAAGATCATAAGGGGCTTTGCTTTTTAAAAATTTTATATCCCTATATAAATGGACTTTTGATCCTTTTATAAAGACATGAATGTTATAGGAAGTATATTCAACAGTTAATATTGCTAGATGATTTAAACTGATTTCTGTAATAAAAGAAATTGGTATGCAGATTTTCTTTGACACAATATAATGCATAAGATTTTGAAATGCATTGCCTTATTTTTACTTTTTTTTATCACTGGAAGCCAATCTTGTAAACCTAATGTTATATTTGAACATAAATAATACGAGATATCATACACAGTTTATTAACAATATAAACTTTTCATACTACTATATCTTCATAATGATCTTTCTTATTTAATGAAATAACAGTAGTTAACTACATAAAGTTGCAGTATTTTTTTTAACATTATATGTTGTAATTTGGTATTAAAAAAATAAGAACCTTCCTGTTTCTTTCTCAATTTTTCAGTGTTAATATTTTAATTTGAACCATCCTCAATTTTATCATAATCTTATTATATGATTTATATACCAACAATCATAAATTGGTATTCTATGTTTTATTATATTTTGCAAGGTCCTGAGGGTCTGGGTTTCAGCATTACTTCTAAAGATCCTAATAATGGACCACCCTTTTTCATAAAGAATATTCTTCCTGCTGGTGCAGCAGTAGATGATGGAAGGCTGAAGACAGGAGATAAACTTCTTGAGGTAAATAGAACAGTATTGGAATAGAATTTTTTAGTAAATCTAGTAAAATTTTTTAGTAAATCAATCTTCCTTTCTCAATACCTTTTTTCTTCATTTAGTGTTTAGTATAACTAAAACTGCTGTTAGCTAAACACTATATGTTAATACAATGCTATTCACTGGGTCTTTTCCTCTTAAAAGTGACTGCTGTTTGATTGCATCATTTGTTTCCTTTTTTTCCTTCTCATTTATCTTTATAAATGTGGTTTTAATTTCAATCTTTCATTGAAAAAATGTTGGTCTTGTATCAGCAAAATAGTTGAGTTAGTGTAATTTCTTATTTCTTTAAAATTTAAATTTGTAATAAAGATATTATTTTTATTTTAGTTTTAGTGGATTATTTTGTTCATCCTCCCCCTTTTTTGTACTTTAATCTTAGAAACTAAATAATTAATACTATTTACAGGTTAATAAGGTTGATGTCTCTAACTTAACACAACCAGAAGTTCTGAGTATTCTTAGAAAAGTTCCCTTTGGTGAAATGGTAGAACTTGTCATTTCAAGACAGGAAACTGATCTGTCACCTAGTCCAAGTTTACCAAGGCAGCTGGTATTATTTTTAGTTTTTATATTTCTTAAGGTATTATAAGAAATAAATAAATTTATATTCTTTAATCCTTTCAATTTTTAAAGAAAATAGCGTATAATTGAACTGATTTTCACTAAAATTAAAAATAAATAAATAAAACCCATTTTCAAAAAAAAAAAAAAAAAATGCAACTGTCAAAAATAAATTTTTGAAATTTTTTATCATCCTCAAAATAGGAGAATGCAACTCTTTTATGTTTTTGAAATTTTCAAACTTCTGTTGAAACAGAAAATATATTCTTTAGCTTCAATGAATTTCTAGCTAGCATTCTTATTGTTTTAAAATTTTCAGAAAAAGGATTTTGATCTTTTTTTGCTTAAAAATAGTTATTAAATTAAATTAATTTTGAGGATAAAAGGAGATCTTTGATCTTCTATTTTAAGTTAATAATTATTATGAAGTAGAATAACATAAGTTAAGATTTTAAAATTTCATAAGAAAAATTAATATTATTGTTTTATGCTTATTTCTTTTTCATATTAATAACATTTTTGGTTTTAATTTAAAATTAGAATATTCAGAATGCAAAAGAATTTTTTGCTTTAATTTAAAATTAGAATATTCATAATGTAAAAGAATTTTTTTTGCTTTAATTCAAAATTAGAATATTCAGAAATTTAAAATTTTCTGACAGATTCAAAACTAGAATTATGCTTCATAATTAATTAATTTTTTTATAATACAAAATATTTCTTTAAAACATTGCTATTTGTGAAGAAATATGTAATTTATTTTAATTTTTCCTTAGCCTGCAGAAAAATGCGAAGATGAAGTAGGTGTTGTTCCCTGGAAGAGAAGGGATATTTTCACTTTTGAAGTAGCTTTGAATGACACTGGCTCTGCTGGTCTTGGAGTGAGTGTGAAAGGTAAAACTTCAAACACAGAAAAAGGTCCACTGGATATGGGAATATTCTTGAAAAATATTTTTCATGGTGGTGCAGCTCATAAAGTAATTATCTTATATATTTTTTAATTTTATAATTGTTTCCCTTGTTTTATCTTAAATTTTACAATTTATTTTATTTTTTTATGTGGTTGACTAATATACATAATTCAAGTGCAACTGTTTAATTATAGAGTTATTATTACTTCATTCTGTCTTTATATCAATTTTTAATTTATTCTTTATAATTCATTGTTTCTAGAAAAAAATTTAACAAAATTTGAATGGAAAGGAGAGTATTATTGGTGTGGATAGAGATCAAAAGCACATAAATGCCCCCCTTCCTCCTTGTTTTGGTTCTTGTTCATCTCCTCAAAAGATAATTTTGGAAAATTACTATGATTAAATTGAATTCTCATATTTGAATTTAAAAACATGCTTTTTTTAAAGATATAAAGAAATAGCAAACATTTGGTCAAAAAATGAGTAATAATGTTTTTCAAATAACTTTATATTTTTGTTGTGCAACTGTATTTAATTTACATCTTAGTAATAATAAGAATATTTTTCGAAATTACCATTTTTTTTTCACAAGAGAAAAAAGAAAATTTTAAATAAAATAAATACAAGTGACTTAATAAAGTGTTGGAACTTTTATTTAAAGGTTTCTTGAAATTCATTAAACATTTTAAAACTATTATTAAATAAAATATACATATAAATAAGTAAACTTTCTAATTTCTTTCTAAATCATTACATTTTATTATCAGTATATATATATATAATCTCTTACAAATGTCCATAATTTGTGCTTTTTTTAAGTGTATAAAAATAATGTATGTAGACATATCCAGATTTTATTAATATGCATATGGATGGCTCTGATTCATTCTTTTATTCTATTCAGAATTTTATTTAATATTTGAAGATGCATTTTTCTCTTATTAGATCATTTGTCTCAATTCGAATTTATTTTTAATTTAAATATTCCTGAACATTATATAGATATGAGTCACAGACTTCTCCTTTAATTAATTTTTTTTTTGTTGGACAATAGAAAAAGTTAATGAGCTGAGGTCTGTTAATAATATTTTTATTTTATAATTGGCATTGCATTTCCATGAATATTACTATTTTCAGAATTAAATTTTATCTTTTATAAAATTGTTTATTTCTTTTATATAGTAATTCTATAATATTTCTAACGCATTAAATCCTTTGGTATAAATTTATTTATTTTACTTTTCTGTGTTTAAGTTTGGCAGATTTCATTATTTAATGAAGCTGATTTCTTCTTCTTCTTCTCTCTCTCTCTCTTTTTTTCTTTTTCCGAATTTGTATCACGTTTGATTTCTTTCTGTTATTGGATCACTATTTCAAACCAGTCTAGTAATTATTTTTTATTTGTTTCTTTATATTTACATCTCATATGTAGTATACAAATAGTAATTTTTTAAATTTCTTAAGCATTCTGTTAATGTGCATGATTTTTTGTACAAAAATTTTCATTAATTAAACTGTGATTATTATTATCTGAATTATTGTTGACAAGATAACAACAGTCTCTCTAGACAGGTCTTTTAGTTATAAATTATTGATATTCTTACTAACATAAAAATTGCATCAATTGCTTCATTTAAAATCATGTTTTTATACTTTTTATGAATTAATCAAACACTTTTTTCTTGCTAAATAGGATGGACGATTGTGTGTAAATGATCAGTTACTTAGTGTGAATGGCATTTCACTATTAGGAATGACTAATGGACAGGCAATGGAAACATTGCGAAGGGCTATGATTCAAGGTGAAGGTCCCAATGTAGCATCAAATGCAATAATTTTAACTGTTGCTCGACGTATGTCTTCACCAAGTTTAGATCATCCATCTGATCAAGGAGAGGGATCTGGACATGATAGAAGTGATTCTCTACTAAGTGAAAGTGGTGACTCTTTTTATGTTTCAAATGAAAATTTGTCATTTTCTAATAAATGTAATGGTGTAACACCAGATACTTCAACTAGTGATAATTCTGCTAATACAGTTATATTCACTGCATCAGTTCATAAAGACAAAGACAGCATTATTGATGAAGAACAAGACAGTGATAAACCATCTGCGACACAAGTCTCGGAGGTTCCCGTAACAGAGCTTATTAATGTACACAACAGTGAAACTTGTGATTTAGATGTAAATAATAAACATATTCAGCACAGCACAGAGATAAATAGTGATACTACTCAACAAAGAAATACATCAGATTTAATAGATTTGAATGAAAATTCATTTGTGTCAAATTATGATCACATGGAACAGCACAAAGGAAGTGGATCACTTCGTAATCATAATAAAACTTTTTCAAATTTGACTGAAATGGATCTTTATCAGTCAGACACTACAGAACAGGACAAAATACCAGATGTCAGTAACTGTGATAAACCATCATCTTTCAGAGAACAGACAAAAAGAAAAAGGTAATGATTTTAAAATATATTGATTGCGTGTAAATTTTATTTTATTTCTACTTCTTGAAATTCTTTTATGAAGCATAAAATATTCTCTTAAAAAGTCATTTTAACTTTCAGTTTCCATATATTTTTTGATGAGAGATAAAATCAATGTGCAGTTAAAAATAATTTCATTTATAAATTTTTAATTTTACTAGGTTATAATAATGTCTTTCAGAAAAATCTTATGTTTCTGTGATATTTAATTTTCATTTCTTGCACTAACTGCAGCTTAATTGTTGTCATAGATACATCTTTGTCTACATATAAAGTAAATTTTAAGATTTCCTAAAAATTATTAATTAAGGGACTATAAATGCAGATAAAAATTAATAAAACTGTTATTTAATAAATACTTGCATATTTTTGGTATAAAGCTTAAGTGGTTAAATCAAAACACAAGGAAAAAAAAATGTTTTTGTCAGTATAAAAGTTGTAAAGGGGAAAAAAAATCATGTATTGTCAGTATACAATATATACTGCATGATAAGCATGGATTTTTCTGTTTGATAAGCATGATGTTTTCTATTAAAGAGATGGCATTTAAAAAATAATACAAATATTTAAATTGTTTGTCTTTTTATTTGATCACCTTTAGCATTATATTTACAGTATCTTCTCTAAATGTAATGTAAGATAATTGTTACTATGGTAGTAATATATAATAATTTAAAACCCCATCTTTTCCCTTTGCCTCAGTTTAATATCTTTATTTGCCATCAGCATAATTTTTTTCCTTGTGAAATTCACCTAAAATCTACACATTCAAATATTTGATGGGGTTTTTTTTTTTTTTTAATATTTTGCCACTTGTTATAAACATTGTAGAAAAATTCAATAATTATTTAAAGTCCATAAAATTTTATAAGAAAAATTTTAATTACTTCATTTTTTTAATTAAATTATTGCATTATAAAGTGAGAATATACTTTATTTATTATAGGTATCCACAGGATGGAAGTAATAATTTTAAGAGAAGTGGTTTGGGTAGGCAAAGTATGCCTGAGAAAAAATTTCTCTGGGCATACCACAGAAACCAGTGTTCACCAAGTGAAAACATGATGCAAACTAGAGCAGATATTCATGCTCCTCATGACTCACATCAGATATATCCTTGTCAACATTATTCAGAAAATTTAGGCGTAAGAGAAATGCCAGTGGATGTTGGTCCTATAGAAAGTATGTTTGAATTTTCTTATTGCTTTAAATAATTAAACTACATATTTTGATATTCATTTCCTTATTGTTTCAGATTTTCATTTAATTTTGAAAATATAAACACATCATCTAATAGTATGAAACAATTTTGAACTTAAAATCAGAAACAACAATGTATAAGTGTTGATAATTCAAAGTAAATCAGTGTGACTATCATACAGATGACTATTACTTAGAATTTTTAATCCTGTAATCTTATATAAATCATATAGGTAGTGTCATTATACTATACAATATTAATCACATCAAATTTTTAAGAGCTGTGAAAACTCCCCCTCCCTTCCCCCCCCAAAAAAAACCACAACAAAAAAACTGTGATTTCAGTTATGTAATAGAAGTGTAGTAATGAGGTAGAAGTGTCCCAGATGTTCGTCAGTGGATTTTGCTAACAAATATTAGTTTCTATCTCACTTTTTAAAGCAAATATAAAGATAAATAAAAAAAAAAAAGTATATCTTGAGGTTTGCTTTGTCTTTGCTACATTAATGTTTAGGAGATTTGTAATTAAAATTTTTAACATGCTTTATTTTTGACAATTGATTATTTAAATTCTATTGTAATATTATTTTAGAAATATTACATTTGCAAGTAAGATGAAATTATTTTGAAGAATTTAAAATGTTATTAACTGAATTATCTATGATCATCTGCTCAATTATATTCATAATCATCGATTTATTTAAGACTAATAATAAATTAGATATGAAATTTTTTATAGTCTCACTTTCTTAAATAATTACATTGGCTTGGTTTGATCAAATTATATTTTTTAGTGGCTTCTATGACAATGACAGAAAGGAAACATCACAGGATCAGAGGTGAGCTTTTATCAACTTTTCTGCATTTTTATGTAATTAAAGAAATTAAAATTTGAAAAATATATAGCTACAATAATATAAATATATTAGAAATTATTTAATTCTTTCTAGAAAGTTTCATAAGATTATTATTATTAACTTTTCCACTATATTGTAATATAGTAGAAATGTATGTAATATAGTGGAAATATATATAATATAATCTTTTGAAAGAATGATAATATACATACCATTGTTCTAAACAGCAATTTAAAAATAGGCAATAAGATATCTATAATTTCTCCAAAAATCTATTTTTTGTTAAATTTAAGAAATCAGTACAACTTATTAGATATATTTTGTTTCTATATATTTAAACAAGATATAAAATATGAAATTATACTTATCATTATAAAAGTTCTTTATTCCTTATTAATATTATTTATTCAACTTCATTAACAAATTCTGTAATTTTCTGAAATCTAAAATTAAATTTTATATAGTTGCCAACAATGATTTGCCAATGGAAAGAACTCAACGAACTCCTATCTTCTATCCAACATGTTGTTGTAGGTAGCTTCTTCTAACATCTAATGCACTTCTAATTTTTGCACAATACACTAAAAGATTTTTTATTATTTGCATCCATTAAAATATTCTCTAACTTGGTTGTTTATAATATAATCACTTTTAAAATAATATGATTAAGCTATAATAAGTATTATTATTTTTTTTTCTACAATATTAAAATTTTTTTGTGTGTGTAATTATAAGCACAAAAAATCTTAATTTGGAATATATCTTAAGCATTTTTTATTCTTCTAAAAAGGAAGAAGGTATGCAGTAATAATTCTATAATGACATAATTTTAAGGAATTTTAATAGTCAGCAAAACATACTCACACAATAATTATGAATTTAAACCAAAAAATATTGATGATAAAGCAATTGTAGACTATTTTTAATGAAAAAATTTCTCCTAGTTATTAATACTAAAATTTTTTTTTAGCATTTCAATGCAACATTAAAATATATTTATTCTATCTACAAATCAATTCATTTTGTTTATTGTTATTAAATTTTAAATTTGCTTTAGCTTTCAGCCCTTCAATTAGCCAATTATTTATATTTAATTATTTTCAGTACTGAAAATTGGCTTTTAAAACTAATGAACAATTGTACTCTTTGACTTGAAATCAGATATTGGAAACATTAGGAAAAGAAGAGAATTACTAAGAAATTTTTAAAAATTATATAAAATTAATGCAAATTATCTATATTATTATTGAATACAAAAAATAGTTTAAAAAAAGGTTGGCTCTTGAAGGGTTAAAAATGTGTCATTTTAATATAAGAAGTATTTTTTAAAATTTTAGGGTGTAGTAATTCACCTGATTGTCCCTATCATGCTGTACCAACTACAACTGGGAGGGAAAGTGGTAGCAGTGATGAAATATGTGAGCAAGTGGGTCCATCTTTGGGATTATTCAAATCGAGTAGTCTTGAAAGTCTTCAAACTATGTTGCAAGAAAAACAGAAACAGAGTTTACTGTTGCCTGGGTCAAATGTAAATACAAGTAGAGGCTGTAATGAAAGTTTTAGAGCTGCTGTTGACAAGTCATTTGAAGTTGCTGATCAAAATGAAAGTAAGCAATATTATAAATTTTTTGTTAACCTTGTATTTATACTTACATTAATTGTGTCAAATAATGTAAATATTATATTTAGCAAGGCTCGAGTGTGAGAATATGTGAAATTTCAGTAAATATTATTTATCATCCTTTTCTTGAAATATTAAATAATTAGGATTTTTAGTAATTCCATAAAATTGTTATGAATAATATCTGTCAATTAAAAAAAAGCTTTAAGCATATATTAGAGTTTCATCATTTTATATTTTTCCAGATTCAGTTGTAAATGGAAATGATCAACAGCAAATTTCAACTATAAAACGTCATACACGTGCCAAAACTGTTGACAACATTGATAAGAAAGATTCCAAGCAACATAAAAAAAAAGGATTGTTTAGAGGGCTAGGATCTGTTTTCAGGTATCTTTCTTAAAATATTATTCAAAATATAGCATAGTATATTCACTTATAATTCTGTTACTATCTTTTAAATATATGCATCTTTTATTCTATTCATTTGTTAATTCATTTTCTTCGCTCTTGTATCAGTAAGAAATTTTATAATTTTTCTTTTCATACTTATAAATGTTTAGAAAAATTAAATTTCTTTAAGAAAATTATCTTAAATATTAGGAACATTTTTTTTTTCATATATGAAATATAGAAACAGTATAGTATTTAAAATACTACATATACACAAATCATCAAAAAATTTAAACTCATAATTTTGATGAATTTCCCCATTTTTGACCTTTCTGAGTTTAAAAAATAGATTTTTTTTTTTTTTTACATTGCATCTGTTTATTTATCAGTGAATACATTATATCAAAAACGCTTTGAGCAAGATAATGAAATTAGGTATATGGACTTTAGACCAAATTTGTGGATTTCTATAAAATTTTGCACAAAATCCATTCTGAAGAAGTCTGTCTGTTTGTGTACAAGTGAACTCGGTAGCTACAAAATGCAAAGAGCCAGATAGATAAAATTTGATACACAGGTTTTCACATCTAAAATGTATATTATCAAATTTTGAGCTTATTCTGTCAAAGATTGACCTTCTGTCTATAGTTTCATATGCATGTAAACACAATAACTGAAATCAATAAAATTCTGTATTTGATTTTGTGATAACTGTGGGTCTATGTCAAAATTTGATTTCAATCAGTTGAGGAAAAAAGCTGCCCAAAATATCTAATGCCACAATAAATGTAGTGAAAATGCTAGATTCATGCCAAAGATCTATATTTCATTTCTAATTTTGGCAATGCTATGCAAAGCAACCTAACTTAAGGTTCACAATTTTTAGTGGGGTGAAATCTTTATGAGAGTATGAAAGGACATTTCGGGGAGACCATTTCCTCTAATTTGATAAAATAAGTGGATATCAAATTTATTACACTTTGTGTTCAATAGTAAATCTAATAATTAAATCAAGGATAACAAGTGCAGGGATGTAGGCATGAGGATAGCTTCTTATATGAGCTTCCTCTACATAAGAAGCTTTCATAGATTTGATTTAATAAATGTTATAACTTCTAATCTACAATACTATGTGTGTACAGATAGTAGACTAAAGCTGAAATTAATTCCAAGTATACACAAGATAAGCACACATTTCTCCAGATTTTATGTGCATTGTATAATATTAATTGATTGCTAGAATTTTTACTGTTATATAAAAAAAAAGTAAAATAATTGAAAATTACACATACAGTCTTTATATCATAACAATTTTGGTCATCTTTTAATTTGTTTGAACTATTTTATATTATAGGTTTGGGAAATCAAACAAAAAGACTAATAAAGATTCAAGTTCTAATAAGCAATCTGAACCTACAAATATGCCAAGCCACAATGCTGTTCAAGCTGAACAGGAAAGGTATAAATATTTTACAAAACTTTCCTATTAAGTTGTTTAAAATTTTTATAATGTATTCAATATAAAATCTCTACAAAAAAATTATATTTTGCAAATTAACTACAAATAAAAACTGTATGTCAAATTGTCAAAAAGTAATTTCTAATCCCCCCCCCCTTCAAACAAGTACATCAGATTTTCAAAAATAACAATATACATTTTTGATTTATGTAGATATTCAACAAAATTTTTCGCATTTTTTTCCCTTAAGAGAATTTTTTATCACTAAGTTTTTTACAATTTATAATTTGTTTTCCCTTAGTATAAAGGAAAATATATGTATATATTTCCTTTATATATAAGATATATATAAAGGAAAATATATATCTTATAAAAAGTATTTGTTGTCAATGCTTTTATTTTTTATTTTTATTTTGATTCGATTTTAGGAGGATATGGTTATTTTGATTCAGTTTAGATTCATACAATACTTCAGATGTTCATGCAAAAAACATTTTTTCTTGAATTATAATCACTAGTATGACAATATTTTAGTTTTTAAGTTTACAAATATGATAATTTGGTATGTCCATTATGCATATGCAAATGATGTTAAGTGATGAAAGCAAATTAATATATACTTTTCTTTAAAAAAAGTTATTTGCTTTTCTTGTTTACTAATATTTCTCATTCGCTCCTTTATTAGAGTTCAGCAACATTATCAAGAACAGGCAGAACAACAATTAAAAGACAATCAGCTTTACAATCATTCTGTAAATAGGCATGCACAAAGACTCTCATTTACATTTCCTAGGAATAGAAACGTTTCTCAAATTCCTAATCAAAATGGTGCTATAATTCCTTTCCAAAGTCGTGAAGAAAGAATGTATGCCTTAAGAAATGAGCATCAAAAGAAACATAAATTAAGGAATGGGTATTATCCTAAAGAAGATCAAGAAGAAATTTATGAGCAAAGGTTAAAAGAACTAGTAGATACATCAATGGTAGGATATATTTTTCTCTATTACTTTTTATTACCATTAAAGATTAGTATTTTTGCTGCTCATTGCATAACATTTTTCATTTTATTGATAAATGGTTTAAATATACATTTTTTTAGTTATGATATCGCATTCATCATAAGTAATATGATGAAGTAAGATAACTATTGTATAAATGGAGGGACAATTTTACCCATAAGTATAAAATGATAATTAAGTCCAGCATTTGTTTCATAATTAATGAAAATATCTTAACGTACAATTCAAAAGTGTAGCAATACATTTAATACCTCAAATTATATACATGCTACAATACTACAAACAGCTAGTTTAAAAATCTTGTCTTTATTCTAAGTGAAAAATATGGTTTAATAGGTACAACAAATAAAAAAAAATCCTTTATGCATTTATAATTCTTACTTAAGTATTTGAAAATGTTAATCACATTGCATAAATAAAAATAAATTGCAAATACCTAAGTATATAAGGGATTCATTTACAGTACTGGATATTTTAAACTCTTCATTTAAATAATGTTGCCATATTTAGCATTTTTCTATTTTTTTAAAATTGTACAAGGTTTTGTGTTTTTGTATAAAAACATATACTTATTTTTTAGAATAAGATTTTTTAAAGTCTCTAAAATTTTAGTAATTAATTTCCTTATAAAAACATCAATGGCTGAAATTCAATTATTGCTTATTGGTGCTGAATTACAATTATTAATTTTTTCATTCAATAGATAAATCGCCCATTACCTCCATTACCTGATCAACAAATAAACTCGGACAGAGCTTCACAGGTAAGATAAAAATAAACACAAATGTTTGAAAAGCAAAAAATATTAATTACACAAGAAAGTTTTATGAATTAGGTATTTTAAATGACTCGTGCAACTTTGTTATAATTATTAAATGAATTTAAAATGTTTATTTTAAACAGAATTACTAATTTTATATTTCTTTTTAGATTAACAGTATAGAATTGACACCCAAAACAAAAAATTTGGAAATATTTAAAGAAATGTCAAAGTAAGTAAAAAATTATCACTCTTCATTAAAATTAAGAAAATTATTTATAAATATGTGTATGAAACAATAAATTTTAATTTTATAAATAAAGTACCAATAAAATGTCCTTTTGTAATAAAATCATAAATAATATGCAGATGATATTTCACATGTATGATATTCAATATTGTTTGCAATTGCTTAGACATGTATGCTATTATGACACTAGTAACAAAAGGTCATACTTAATAGAAATCTTTTGGATGCCCTTTGAAAGTTGCACAAATTCTGATAATTTTAATTGTCCAATCAAAACTATTATGCTTACAGTATTTCTTGAACTCACTGATGAAATGGATGTTACATAAGGACAGATCTGAATTATTGTGAGGGATGGTTCAAGATTTCCCACTAGGGATTTCAGGAGACAATTCTTTTGCATATGTAATCAGAAAGATATCACAAAAAATTTCATCAGGCTACTTCCATTGGATTGCTTTTCTAAGCTTCATTAATCTTTTACAATACCACTTAGCATTGGCCATGACACCACCTATTCCAGGAATTCAACAAGTTGCTGCCGTATATAATCATAATGAAATACATACACCACTACTATAATGCATGACACAAATTTTTTTGTCATCAATAACAATTGTCGAGAGCAAAAGCAAAACTATGGCTGGGGAGAAAGTCTTCTCCAGCATTATTATAACATTGTAATATTCTCTGCATATTATTTGTTGACTGTACCTATTATTTATTTTATCATACTTGGTGAATCATAAAACCATTTGCTTATGTTTAAGGAAATTATCTGGTTTAGGGTGTATAATCAGAATAATTGTTTTACAGGCCCGGAAGCAGAAAAGGATTTGCAGACCCTAACCGATATAGTCATTATATGAACTTTCAAGAAATACAACAACACTTACAACAGTTCCGTCATCACCAGAACTTATTTTTACATGATGGTGCAAATGAAGCACAAGCAAATTATTCTGTGTTCCTTCAAGAATCCAAGTATGCAGTTAGTCCAAATAAAAGACATTACAGGCATACTGTTAGCTCTCCTAGGTCAAGGCCAATTTCAGAACTGTATGATTTTAGCAATAGTAATATGGCTAATAATTCTCTTAGAGGAATGTCAGAATCTGGTTCATTACCTAGGAAAATGTTTTATAATAGTCGACAACGGCCACCCATACCAGCTGCGTTCATGGCACAACATATAAATGAAGGCAACTATGTTATGAATGGACATTCATCTAATATTTACAGCCAGTCTTCAAGAAATTCTGGTTCTAAAGTGTGATATGTTTTATATTAATAATATTTAGTGAAATTTCCCACCAGATCTACAAAGTAAAATGAACTAAGAAAGTTTGTAAATTTCATTAATGCAATTTAAATACTTTTATATTGGTGCCATTCTGTGAATATTTATAAAATATTCACAGAATAATTAAAATGATGATTCAATCAACTTTTGTTCAATTATTAAAAAAAATGGCTCTTAATGTAGATGTTAACTACATGGTTCTTGTTTCTTCATTAGGTTAAATAATAAAACTAATTTTATTATTCATTTATTTGTATAAATGATATATAATATCAATTAGAATTTTTCATTAACTTAAAAAAAGTTTTTATTTTTTCAGTTACTAAGCAATTAGTCTTTGCTATGTAAAAATTGAGGATACTTATAAAATATAAAGTACATTGTGGTTTTTTTTCTCTCAAGAATTAATAGTAATTATACTACGGTTTCAAATACTCAATTTGCTTGTGTAGTTATTATATAATTACTCAATATGAATTCCTCGAGTACAGTAACAAAGTTCATCAAAATGAGTGCAATGCCAAGAAAATATTTGATAGGTGTAATTTATCATTCATTGCATTTTTCATTAGTATCTGTATGATTTGATAACTAAGCAGTGTATATTTTTCTATTTATGTAAATATTTATATGAATATGTCCAATAAATTTGATTTCAGAATAATACTGATGCTATATATTTGTTTCCAAAACAATTTTTTTAAATGCAATACTAATTTTAATTAGCTTAAAGCCAAATGATAAATAAACACTTCAGGAACTATTTGTCATAATTTGAGTTCTGTTTATGTATATGATCAACATAAATCAAGAAAATATCCCTCTTATATTATGAATAATAAATAATGACATAAAATTAAGTATCATATGGTTACTCCTTTTTAATAAGCAATAATATGGTATTTTAATGATATATCAATTCAAAAATTGAGGTTTTAATCTGTAATTAAAAACACAAAATATAAAAATGCTGTTTTTTCAGATAGAAAATCAAACATTATATTCACAAGTTTTAAAACTTATATAAATAATGAGGAAACAATAATTATATAAAGACTGTTTTTTAAAATATTCTTCAAAGAATTCTACTTATTTCTTAACGCACATAGCAAAGATATAAAATTTTCTACAGCATTCTGGTAGAGATTTTTATATATCATAGAACCCATTCAATAACAGAGTTAAGTTTTAAACCAGTTCGGTTTAAGTACATTGATTGAATGAAATAATCTGAAATATGATTAAACTCTTGAACACTATAAAGAAATTTTTCTAAGTAATATTAATTTTGAAGAAATTTTTTTTCTAAGAAAAAAAAAAAAATGTAATTATCGTTATCTGAAACAAAATTTTCAGAAACTAGAAAAGATTGCAACATTACACATGTTATCTAAATATTTTTTTGCTGAATATTATATTCATTTAACAGCACAGCATAATTTAGATTATATTTTAGAATAAATGCTACTGCAATAATTAAAAATTAATCACATTATCATTTTAGCCCTAATATGAATTTTACTTTTAAATAATTGTAAAAACAAAGTTTCTTGAAATAGAAAAGAACTGCATTTCAAAAATAAATGACATTCAATTATTTAAAAACATTCTAGAGGAACATATGATCTGTCAGAAAACAAGTATTTTTTTTAGAGTAATGAATATTTGATATATGTATTACCATGCAGCAATCCAATAAAATTAATTTGAAAACAAAATAATTACAGAATGCTTTTATTGAAAAATTAGAATAACAAGTAGCAAATATTTGACATTTTATCAAACAACAAGAATTATAATTACAAGAAAAAAAAATTGAGCAAATCTTAACAAATTAAATTAAAGGAACATCTAGAGCAATTGCCATTGATGGATAGCAATCAAAACAAAATTAATCTGGGTAGTGATTGGATACATTGTAGCTAATATAATTGATAAAATGTAATAAAAGCTCTCACCAAGGAATTGGTTTTCCATCATAATTAAACATAATACCACAGTGTTTTTCATTTGCTTGTTGAATAGTATTTAGCATGCCACTAACACTCGTAGTTGTTGTAATCAAAGCATTTTTACCTCCCATATCAGTTTGAACCCAACCAGGGTGGAGAACAAAAGCTAAAATTCCATGTGGCTTTAAGTCTACAGATAATGATTTTGTAACCATATTTAAAGCAGTCTGTAAAAAGAAATGAATTTAGATCACAATAATGAATTTCAATGTAACTTACTTAACATGGAATAGAAATTGGAATTAAATACCCTAATTTAAATTCAACAAGCATTTTATACATATATTTCTGACATATCTTAAGAATATTGCAATTTTCTATTGTAATGTCTTAACATTTCAAATTATAAATGGGCAATTGACAGTTTTTCATCTTTTTACTAAAATGCTGGAGGGATATTGAATAAATTACATTTCTAGATCTGTATTTTATTTTAAGCAATAATACTTTAGATATCTTAATAGATGAGTAACTAAAATTTTAAAAGAAATTAAACTGTTGAAGCTACAAATTTACTGTTTATTAATTAACAATGTATGAATAACATGATTTGATCAATAATTAATACCATAATTCAGATTAAAATTGCTTTTTTACCCCCAAAAATTGAAACTTTGGTTTATTTAAAATTTTTAGTTTGTTTACAGATGGAAATTAGTCTTAATTCATTTTACTAATTTTCACAATTTTGTAAAATCTTATTTTTATCATTGTATTTTCCTGACCCTATGCATTTTGTACTATTGGAAATTTAATTAATGATAATATAAATTTTGAAAAAGAGTTGTTTAAACTAGTTAGCTTGCAAAATTCAAGATTTGTATCCATATGAATTTATAAAGGATGCTTGAATTTTTTTATCCAATAAATAATTAAACAAACAAAGAAACAATTGAGCACACAGCTAAAATGATTTAATTATTATAGCTAAAATGGAATGAAATTTATGTGCAATGATAAAACAAGGAACCAAATCATCAAACTCTTTGCAATTTTTCTGAATATTAAATAAATATATATATATTTAAAAAATATTAAATATGTATTGACAGTACAGTTCATGGAAGTTTTGGAACAGCAATTTTCTGAAGTTTGGAGAGAATCTAACCCAAACTTTAAATCAGAATTCCTTAAATTGTGGCTTGCAATTCCAAATAAAGTCTCTATAATTATTTTAACCCATTCTTTATTTAACCATTAAGATATTTTTAAGTAAAAAAATGTAAACATAACAACAAAATTAATTTTTTAAAAACAAACATGAATTAATATCTTTTCTTCGTAACCCTTTTCTTGTTATAGAGTCAGTAAGAAATATTACAGGAAAAATTGGAACCATAAAAACTTTTTTTAATTCATTTGAAAAGGAAACTATAAATAGTTTCTTTTGAATTTCAAGAGGCTGTATTTTAGATCAAGGAAACAAAATATAATTTTAAAATTTCCAATTACAAAATAAATATTTTTAATACAAGTTTACCTTGCTAGTTCTGTAAGGATAAAAGCCACCACTAGTATTATCATCGATTGAGCCCATTTTAGAGGTAATGTTAATGACAGCTGCACGAGCACATGATAAACTATCACCACCAATTTTTGAAGCAGCTGTTTTCAACAAAGGCAGTAGCTCCTATAAATAGATTTTAATTACGGAATAAATGACATATAAATTTAATGGCATTTTTTATCATTATGGAATTCTTGTAATATATCACAGATATAATGCAATCAAAATATTTCTGCAAAATCTTTTTAAATAATAAAAATTAATATATGCAAGAAAATATACAAAAAAAAACACCCCCCAAAACACATTTGCATATCATGTAAATGTTACTTATAAATATATAATTTTAAATATTTATTTTCTCTAGATAATTAAGCTGGAATTAAAAACCATTGCTTTAAGTAATATTTTATGCAGTTATTAGAATGATCCAAAAATTTCTAGTACTAGCATGTGCAATACTATTCAAATAGTATTTATATTAAAATATTATTGGCAATTTCTATAAACGATTTAAAGAATAAAACTATTCAATTTGTGAAGTCTCATTAGTACTATTATTGAACTTCAAACCATGCATGTAATTCAAATGTTTTTGTAACAAATGTTAACTGTAAACAGTCTCAGCATATGTGTGACACAACGAAACAATTCTTTTTAACAGAAGTTTATTTTGAAAACACCGTATTGAAAAAAGCTAATATTATATTGAAAACTATCTCTGTTATTTTTCCTGCTCTGAAAATTTTTAAGAATTTGTTACTATTGGTGGAGGTAAGGAAATCGTGCATTAATGTAACATAACTAATCATTAGCAACTAATAAATGCAATGATTCATTATAAATAATTCTGTCTCAATAATTTAAAAAAAAATTAAGCTACAAAACTTCTAACAGATTTTTATATCAAACACTATTATATTTGCTAAGCATTTAAGAAATTTGCTATGGACCACTTCATCAAGTTGGTTTTCAATAATTCTGAAATGTCACAAGAATAAATATACTTTGCTACTTATATGGTTTTAATCAAAGAGGGAGTGGGAATCAGTCAGTTCAAGTTAAACAATTTCTATCAATTGAGATTTAAAAAAAATTCAAGATAAAAGCTATTATATAAATTGAAATAAGAATAGTAATAATATTATAGCAACAATAAAATGTCATTTTAAAAAACTGGTTAATGTATAAAAGAAACAAAATAATGAATTAATATTAATTGTTTAAAATTCATTAAAAAGGAGCAAAGTTATATATCATAGTAAAAATATGGTTCTTGAAATTAAAAAATAAAATAAAATGATACACAAAATTAACTGAATAATTTAAACAATCCTTCAATAAAGTGTAAAAATTTCAAATTGATCTTTAAAAGCAAAACTCAAAATATTAAAACCTTTATTTAATGACGGTACTTAATACTACCATTTAAATTAGGCTATTTAATATAACAATTGTTTCTGATGGCATTCAAAAGAACATTAGGAGTGTAGCTATGGCAGTATGCAATAGATATCAACTAAAGGCAGAAATTAAAAAAATTAATTATATTAATTAAAAAATTTTTTTAATCTTCACTGAGATTATTCAACAACAAACTTAATTAATCAAACTGAAATAAAGTTGAAAAATTGATGATAAAATAATTTAGTAAATAAAGGGTTCAGTAACAAGAAAGCAATATTTATAGGTCTATTATTATTGCTTTTAAGATATATAATATGAAAAAAAAAAGTTTAAAAGAATGTATTATCTTAGACAATGAGAAAATAAAAATTTAATAAAAATTAGTTTAGAAAATATCTAAATTAACATATAACAAAAACTAATATATCATTAAACAATTTTTAGCAACAAAATTGGAGGTGACAGTTTGAAAAATCTTACTTTAGTTAAAAGAAGTGGGCTAACTGTATTGACTTCAAAATTTTCCATCATATCTTCCTTTGTCACATTATCTAAATCCTTCCAAATGGCTATACCAGCATTATTTATTAACAAATTTAAACCCGTTTCTGAAATTTCTTGTTCAAGTTGCTGACGAAATTTAGGGAAGCTCTTCTCATCTTTAACGTCTGTCAATATAAAATAAGTGGAATGAATAAAACGTGTAGGTGTAAATAAAATTAGCATTATAAACGTTTAAATTTATTACAAAAATCTGCAAGGCAAAAAAAAAAAAAAGTTTAAAATAAACAAAATGATTTATTGTAACTTACCTAGTTGCAATATCTTGACATTATCATGAGATTTTGCTAAATTCTGAAGATCCTAAAATGTCAAATGAAAAAAATCTGCATTTCAAGAAAACAAACAAAAAATTACTTCATCAATGAGATAATTTAAATATCTCAGCTCTCACTAAACAACATCTACTATAGATATCTGGATACTCATCGGTTGCAACAACAACCAAAAAGCGGCAAGAATTTTTTTTTTGCTAATTTGGCGATGTCAATCGTCAAACTGCTGTTGCATGCGATTCACGACCTGAGTATAGTTTTATAATTTGCCGAAATTTTTTCTTGGCTCTTTTTTGGTCGCTGTTAGAAATGAATTGAACTGATAAAATAACCGAATAAAACTGAACCGATATTTGCAATATCTTTGTAGTTGGATTAAATAAATTAGAACTAAGCATTTTCTTTTTAATGATCAAAGAACAAACAAAATATCAAACACTTGAATACAATTTTGTTCCGAAGTTATTGTTATTTTTTAAGCCTGGATTTTTATTTTACACAAAATTAAAACAGAATATTATATTACCTCACAATATGGTATTTTGGAAATCTTGTCAAAAATATTTAGTTCATAACAAGACATGCAACTAGAATTGTCATCAAAGCTGGCCTTCTCTATAAGAAGAAGAAACAATTTGGGGCCTTATTTTTTGTTTTTGTTTTGTACAGCAAAAAAAAATTGCTACCATGAACATACATTATTGCGTGATCTTGTTTTGTTATTAATAATTTCAGAAAAATTAAATTTTTTTTGTAGTTTCTTTTTTTGTGCTTAGTATAGGGAGTGGATTTAAGTGTTTTGCACACATGACACAATTCTTTATTAACTTGTTGCTGAGCACTAGTTATAGTAACTGGCAACATAAAGAAAGATTTTAACACAATCAATACCTTTAGAAATTATAATTATTTAATATATATTGCAATATGCCTTGTACATTATTTCCATCCTTTACATTCAAAATCAAATCTCGTAGCAAATCCATTTCCTGGATTGGGTTTTCTTCTACATCTTTGATATAAAACTTTAAAAAAATTTGGAACACTTTTCTAATTCATGCTTTTCTAAAGTTTTTATAATAGTGCTTAATTTGAAATACTTATAAATTCATCTTCTATATATACAATACAAATATTGATTTTAATATTAAAATATAACATCTAAATTCCTCTGTCGAGTTTTCAATAATTTCAAATTCTACTATTTTGGTATATAATCTTTTTCTTTTTTAAATTAGTTTTTTATGAAAAATGTTCTGAAATATGTAAATTACGAGGTATTTCTTTTGCTCCATCTAAAAAAATGCTTTGAATTTCATTCTTCAATTTTGGATTTCAATTTTATTGATTAAATTAAAAGCCAAGAACAATTGTTTTTGCTTGAAATAGGTTGTTGATAGTGTTAATTTTGGGCAATATTGCAAACCATACTATTAAACATAAAATAAATAGCATTTTTTGTATCGAATTCATAGACTTTTAGCCTCGGATACCGCTATATTACAGCTATTTCAATCAATAAATTCTTCTGAGTATTACAAATTTGTTCAAACAATGTTACACTGTTTTAACCGAATCTAATTATGTTTCCCAAAGAGTATTGTATAATGATTTAAGACTAACATTTAAATGCTTTTGTAGAATTTTCTATCTTTTTGTAGATGCAGAAAGCAATATGTAAATTGCAAAATCCCCCTAAAATTTCTATATCTACTGCTGGAAGTGGCATCACAAATTAATAAATTAAAAATGTATGAAAGGCAAGGTGCATAAACTGCATAAAGGTATAGAAAAATTATTCTAAATTGTAACTTTTATATTTCCTTTTCATTTTGGTAATATTGTTGTATGCCTGTCCTCCACATGCGTAACATTTAAATCAAGGTCACTTACTCTTTTCGATAGTTTTTGGTAGTCTTTATCATATCAGTTGCTTCAATTGACTCTTTATAATTAATTTTTTTCTCTTCAAAATTTGCATAACAAATAATTACTGAAGTTTGTTTCTTATGGAAATATCAGGAATACAATCTATTTGGATACTGCACTCCTGATATTGTACTGTCTTTTATTTTGTTAAGGATGTCATTTGCTAAAGCAGGAATAATTAGTTCCTGTGATCTATGTGCTAAATGATGCATTATTCTATTTATTGAATTTTTCAGATGGAATATTCATTGTTCAGAACATAATTTTAGTTCTTGATCAGGTTGGAGGCCCCTGAATTGCGTGGTCCTGATGCACAGCATTCGCTGCATCCTCCACATAACCGGCCCTGATTGTCATATGTCCTATATCAATGGAATTTGTCAATGCATTTCAACACCCAGTAAAACATTATCATTCTTATTATTTTCTCTCTAAATTATGCTGGATAATTCCCAAATCATGTATGAGAAGCAACAGAAAGTATTATAGCAAATTAAGAAATCTTGAAATTGACAAAACAGAAATGTTAATCAACAGTTTGTGTATCCAGAAACATTATTTAGAGAAAAATATAATTTCAATCAAAACTGCAAAGCAAGTCTAAAGTTAATTATTGAAGATCTTTGAATATACAAAATATATTAATCAGAAGTAATTCTAATAAGAGTTTTTAAACCAAGAAAAGACACCATACAGCTGATAAGCTATCGGTCCATTGCCCTATTACACACACTAAATAAATTTATAGAAAATCTCATGCTTAACCCCTTAAGCTCTATGACTTACGTTGTGCAGGTCAACGTATGGCATTTTAGTCATATTTCACAATGATGTATGGCTCAAATGTCATGCAATCATGTGAAGTAGCCACTGGTGAGAGTTCATCTGATAAAGTATTTATATCTATGGAACTTCCCAAATTAATGTGTTCAGCAAAATTTCTTTCCAATCGAGATATTTTGAGATTTTAAAATATTAAAGTCTTTAGAATCAAGAAAATCTCTTCACTAATGGAATATTTCAGCTAACAACTCTAGAGCTCAAGGGATTAAAAGATATAACAAATAATAAAAGAAAACCTGAATTTAGACATCACAATAATTTGGCTTTACAGCTCAACTATTTAGAAAATGCCAATTTCTCAGAGTAATTGAACTTTCCTCAAAGGTAAAACATAATAAATATACAACCAGGTAATTTCTTTTGAAAAAAAATCTTGAAAAAAAAATCCTATTAAAACTAAACAAATATATCCCTAAACTCGAAAAACAGATAATCAGAAAAAAGATCAAACTTGATGAAAAGATTAAAACTATCTTGTTTAAAAATTTCAAGACTGTCTTAAAATAAAAATCTATAATCAAAGACCCATGTGAAAAAGAATTTAAATATCAAAGAGTCCTAAATAAATCATTCATTTTCAAATCACTGTAAATCACCTGAAAAAACTTAATTTAATGATGCCCTCAGAGCACAATAAATGCTAATATGTAGAAATTCACCTCTCCAGTGAAAACAAGCAATTCACCTACATGTCCTATTTTAGATCAGTTATAGCATATATTAATTCTGGGATGCAACAGTAAAACCAAATCTCAATCAAATACAAATCACAAAAAATAAAACTTAAAATTGGAATACTAATGCCAGAAGTTATAAAGAAATATTGAACTTAGAAAAGCCTTAAACATTCAATAGTTTAAAGAATTTACAATCACAAATTTCCAACATCGAGAATCCAACTATCTAAATGATCTCAAATTCTTCAGAAAAATCCAACTCAAAAGACCTTAAGTTCTCTTGCTAAGCTGAATCGACTTTTTCTTGTCATTATTCTCCTGATCTTTGAATAATGATTAATCATAAATGGAGAATTACGATAATAGCCATATTCTATAATGCTTCTAATTTCAACCCAATTGTTACTCCACAGTAAGCGAGTGACAAGGGATTCTGATCATCACCAAAACAAAAAAAGTGTTTATTTCCCATAACAAACAATGCTAACATCGAGGGTTATCACCATATTCTTTTCGTTAAGGATCAGCTGATTCTGGCACATTTAAATTCTAGCCTCTTAGTTTCTTTCATATGGTCATGATAACCTTAAAATAAAATTTCTCTTTTTATACCTTTGTTAAATTACTTTCCAATTATTCTAAAGTATGAAAAAAATTATTTTCTAATTTTAAAGGACAATCATTATTGCACAAACCCTGTTACTTTGTAAAATAAATAGATTTGAACTGCAGCATATTCTATAATGGTGAATATACTGAATGGTGAATATGCTAATCAGTGTTGAAGGACAAAGACATAGCCAATGAACTATGTCTTTGTCCTTTAACACTGATAAGCTACGCAAATACATATTTAATATTCTAACTCACAAAGCAAGTGTGAATATAATATGAACTCAATGGTCAGATGACAGAGAAAACAGATAAATAATTTTGATTTTTTATATAATTATAATTATTATAGTTATAAAATGAATGATGGGATTCATAATAGTAGAAAAGAAAGTGAAACACAAACACTAAAATATGACTAGCCTTGCATCTTTCCAATTACTGAATAAGTTCATTCTGTTAGAATGCTTAAACTTTATTGATTGTTTACAAAAGTAAAATAAACCCTTGCTTACTCATTTTTTTACATATGTACTAAGCATTTAAACGACTCTCATCAATGTTTGGCAATTATGACAATCCTTTATATAAACGAGGTGCATTAAAAATACGAAATTCATGTCGGGAATTTTAAAATTTGAATTAATAGGCAAAATTTAACTATAAAAATAATATATTGAAATGAAAGGAATTCAATGTTAATAAAGAATTAAACATCCACAAGAAAATTTCATAGTTAAGCTTTTAAAATGCCAAAAAGGTAAAATATTAAACTTACGTCAGCTTTGTCAGGATTTCGGCAAGTAGCAAATATAAGATTAGGAGGAGAAGGGAGATTGAGAAATTGTTTTACAAACTCAAGGCCGATTCCACGATTAGCACCAGTTATCAGAACATGTGGGATACGCATTTTTTAACGAATGTCTTTATTAAATAACAAATATAAGTATGCGTAAAGTATTGAATTCAAACTAAAATCAAAACAAGAACCAATTCCCTCAAGGTCGGCAAACACAGTTACGATATCCTTTAGAAAATTAACAATGTTAATAATCTTTGCTTCAAGCTGATAAAACATGTTGCATTTTATTTTTATTTTTAAAAAATGTAAAAAATATATATTTAATTTTATACCGCATAAAAATAAGAAAAATATTAAAATAAAACTCGCTCCCATTTTGCAATTGGTATCAAATTACTGTTGCTCTAGAGCTCCAATCCTGTTAATAGAAATGCATAATTCACGATTTTTTGAATAACAAATAATTTTGCTATTGTTATTTTTAAATATTTGCTCCAGATATCTGTTATTTGAATCATATTATTAATTAAAATTATTAATTAGTATTAGATATAAAATTTATTAATTGTAATTAATACTTAATTTATTAATTTAAGTAATGTATGATTGAATTAATTTATCTCTTTCAGCTTACTTCTTAAATTTGATTTTTTTTCAGAGCTATTTATTTAATTTCTTTATAAAATAAATCATTTTCTGAAAAATTTGAATCAAAAATATATGTTATTTCTTTAAAATGTTTACTTTAGCTCTATATTCTACCAATAGATGGCACCAGCAGTAAATTGAATATATGCAGTCATATCACAAGCAATTAAAAATGATCAAAAGATGACAAAAACAAGCAAAATAAATGGAATAGTGCATCGTCAAATGCTAATATCCGCGAGTCAAAGTCATTCCGATGAAGTGGAGCGGTGATTTCACAATTTCCAGTGAAGTCACCGCTCCGATAAATTTCAGTGATATGCAATTCAATGATACTATAATTCCAAGAATAACCAGTTCGTTCACTTTTCAACCCATTCACAGATCGTATCGATTGTTACTTAATATCGTGATCCCAGACCTGTAATCGAAGTATCAACAGTAAGATCGTATCAAGAATTTGAATCATACCCCTCTTTGAAAAGTGTTGATCACTGGTATTTTTGACTTTTTGATATTGGTTACGTAATAACCGATCGTAAAATATTTGTTATCCCTACCTATTAAATGAAAAAAAGAAAAATACCTTCATTAGGAAAGCATGTATGGATTAATTTTTAAAAATCAGTCAGAAAGTTTAAAAGTAAATCTCACATTGAAAAAACCAATTAAATACAATTTCTGGTATCGCACGCACGCCCACACACGCGCATACACACACACCTGACCCTTTTAATATAGAGGAACATGATGATTTGACGATTTTAATTCTAAAAGAATCAAATCAGCTAATTAGAAACAAAAATTTGTGAGGAGTCTCTTAAAGAAGTCTATGAAAACTCAGTGAATTTCTACACGCATCTGTTTATTGGCATTTGAAGTATTTAATAGAATTTTTATCAAGACTAACATTAATAATATCAGAAGAATATCAATTTTCGGCAATAGTGAAAATACCGAGTGCCTTATCATAAATATGCACAATATATAAGAATTTTTAAGACACTGACATGTTAAAAGTATTGTAATCATAATATTCTAGTACAAAACTATTAATTATATTCTAATAATTTATTCAGTTGAAGATTTTATTTATAAAAAATCAATGCCATATTTTATCATGAACAATCGAATATTGTACGCCATTGTTGAAATAATATTGAAAATTCTGCTTTGAAGTGAACAATAGTGCGATTATACTTTATATTCTTTCTTTAACAATCCCCTTAGCACAAAATACTTCAAATACGATATTCCCACGATGTTATTCGATGTTCTGAATGCCGGTCAATGGCGGGAAGATATCAATGTTGTTTGGCATTTTCAACTAAAAGGAAATGAAAAACAAAACTTTGTTGAAATTAAAAATGCAAACTCTACATCACACAACTTTATCAAGAAATAACGATACTATTGTGAATTCTGGGAAATAATAATTAACAGTTTATTATTCATTTTAGTATTTTTTACATGCCTAGATCTGACAATCTAAATACGTTTGAGATGTCGATACTTTGCTGAGATTTCAAAAACATCCGATTAATAAAACGTTAGACAGTCCTTTATTTATTTAAAATAAAACAAATTAATATTAGAAAATAAAATGAAATTAACTATAAAAACATTTAGACATAAAAAAAGTCTGGGAAATTCTCCTTCGTTCTTACTTTTAATATATAAAGATTTTAAAATTATTGTGTTTATATATTATTATTTAAAATCATTAAAACATGCTTGTAAGTAAATTTCTAAGAGCTCTGATTTGCAAACCTTGCTTCGCAGAAAGCATTAATTTATCTTTTCCTCAATACTGAAATTATAATTTTTATGAGCAGAATCAACGCCGAAATCTTTAAAAATCTTTCTTGAAAGTACTCGTTTATGTCCTTTATTTTAAAAAGCGATTTCTTTTGAACCAAATTTCTATAATTTATTCAAATAGAGCAATTAGTTACGAAAGGAAATCACTGACTCTTTGATTTCAAATTACATTCCTTTTACAAAAACTTGTAGGAAGTTTATTTAATTAAAAGGATAATTTAAAAGTGGATATGATACATGATAACACCATATCCATAATCTAGAACGGTATATTTTCTCGCTATTAGAATAGATAAGACGCATTGCAACCAAACCAGAATGTTCCGAGTTCTAGTCTCGAGTTAAGTGGAAGTCCAAATTGTTAAAAAGTAGCGAAAAGCTGAAGTAAAACTTTAACTGCATTTAAATTTGTAAATATTTTTAATCTTAAAAATAAATCTGTATTGCATTGCGAAACTGCATTTTTCAATATTGATTGTAAAATTCTGATATTTTGTTGGATTTGAAAACTGTAATTTTTCTAATTTTCAAAATAATACAAAATTCAAACTTATTTTACAATAATACGCTGATTGGGATTAAAAAAATTTCCAAATATTACTCCAGAAATTTTCTTACTAAAGTATTACCGAGGTTATTGTTATTTTATGCGTGAATGTGATTGGTAGTATTGACATCTTCCCTCTACTTCAAAAGAAAAGTTTTCACTTGGACGAGAATTTGTCGGCTTTTATGTTTCCTAAGGATGATAGAAAGTCATTAGATATACAATCATCCTCCATTATTACTAGTTTACTAATACTTTATTTGTTTCTAGGATACTTAATTATTCAGGTTTTAAAGAAGGGCTGCCGAAGAAAAATTTTCTTTTCTGGATAGATTGAATGGTTGTAAAATATCCGTTTTCTTGGAATCTGAAGCTCGCGCTGTTGGTCAACTATAAAATATTGGTTTCTCTGTTTGTTACTCTTGACATAAAAGCTGTTATACAGGATGTTACTCAGGAAACACAAATGTCGAATTATACAGCAGAGTGCATCTCCCATCAGAACTTTGTTGAATTAATGTAAAATTCGATAGTCATGAATGTACTCCCTATAATATATATATTATATAAATATAATTAGAATCTAAGGAAAAAAATTCACTGTCACCCTCACAATTTCATTTCGAGGATGTGGAATGTTATATATATATATATATATATATATATATATATATATATATATATATATATATATATATAAGTAACCAATCTAAAGTAAGAAAAAGTTTGAAAACGAAACAAAACAGTTTCGAAATCGCAACTAAAATTTATTACCTATTAAAACTAAAACCAAAAAAGAACTTCATAGTATTGAGAGAGCGCAATTGCAGCTACTTCTAAAACACAGATGAATTGATACAAAAGTATTAGAATCAAGTTAATAGGAAAAACAAAAAATCAAATAAAAATTAAACCAAAAAAATTATTAAAAAAATATAAAAAATATAAAAAAAGAATCCGGCCTGAAGACTTTTTCAAGGGTCACCCTCAGGCAGGGATTCAAAGAAAGGGATTTTTTCTGTGAGGACATACAGACATTGTCTAATAATGATTCCTCGTGACCCGAAAATCCCCTGAAATTATGCTCAAGAGATATACCATTTTAACAGAAAGGAAATACAAAATAACAAATTAGAAGAAAATAACCATAACAAAGTAAAAATACAATATCAAAAATAACAATAAAAACAAAAACTAGCACTAAAATTAAAATTAAAAACGAAAAGTCCAGAACATACCATCCAACAGTCAAGGAAACTTTAAACTATCGATTGTGATTCCCTGTTTTTTAAAAAAATTAACGGTAAATTATGTAAACAGAGGTAGGCTCCCAGCGCCATCTATTGAGTGATCCAATATGCAAGGAAAGTTCTATTTTTATTTAAGCCAAAGGATTAATCCCAAACCATACCTTGTTTAATTAAAAAATTGACATTACAGTAATTTCTAGGAAATTATATTTTAATTAAATTTTTAAGGAGGATGTTTGATGCTTCAATATAAGAATTTTTATTATTGCAAACCCTTTTGATCCTGTTAACTTGTGAGAAAATTAGATTTTTGAAAATTTTAGAGTTTAGATTGGAATGGTAGTTACATAGTTTTGTTATTTTAAAGTTGAAATCATCCCTTTTATCGTATATACCAACTATTGTTTTATCATTAGCAATTTCGATTTTTAAATCCAGAAAGGTAGCCTCAAGTTGATTTTTATTTGTATCTTTTAGAATTAAATCTTTTGGATAGCAATTAGTAATAATATTAGTATTGTCGAAATTAATCAAAAGTAGGTCATCAATATATCTCCACCCGTTTATTAAATTATATTTAATTATTTTTTTCTCATAGTAATGCAGGAAAATATTAGTTAAAGCACTTGTGAAAGCTGTTCCCATTGGAATGCCCTTGACTTGTTTATAAAAATTAATACCATTAAACACGTAATTTTCAGTAATATTAAAATTACATAACTCAAGCCAGTTATTTTTAGGAATGATATTTTCATTTAAATATTCGTCATATATAAAAGTGCAGACCTTTATTAATTTTTCGTGAGGTAGATTAGTGTATAAATTTTCGAAATCAAAAGTATTAAGTTTATTAATGTTATCTTTAAGAAAATCCAATACTTCTTTGTTACTAGAAATAATACAGTTGTCTTCATTTTTTATTTTGTCCCGGATAATTTTTAAGTATTTAAAGAAATGTTTACCCGTATAGTAATTATAACTGCCAGTGCTACAGGTTACGAATCTGAATTTTAATGGATTTTTATGAAATTTAACTGTTGGGAATAAATAAGGATAGTTAAGAGAGCAAGTCTTAGTTTTGGTTTTTTTTGTGAAAGCTAGCATTCTTTTATCTAATTCCTTTTTCCCGGTGTTCTTTAACATATAAGTTGCATTAGAGTTATATTCATTAATTAAAAGTTCTTTATAATAATATTTACAAATTAAACAGAAATTATTTGCTGATTTATCTATTACTGTAATAACAAATTTTTCTTTTAAATTTTTTATTTCGTTTTTTAATGTTTTACTAAAATAAATCCCACGTTCTTTAGATCTGTCAAAATCAGTATTCATTTTTATTTTAATTTCCTTTAAAATTCTCACTTTCCATTCCCCGAAACCTTCCGCAGGCCAATGGTATTTTCTAGATAATTTGGCAATAAAAACACCCAAATCATTACCAATAGAAATCAAAATTTTGTTATGGTTTATTTTTTCTCTTAATCTAAATTTTGTTCCTCTTCCCATCAAATCTCTTAAAGAGTTGGATTCAATAATTTTTAAATTACCTGTAATAATATGACCTTTATCAATATCTATAAAATCTTTATATTTTTCTTTGTTACAGTAACAATCTGTTTTATTTATTTTGTCTAAATTTTTGCTATAGTAATTATAATTACAAATTTTTTTCTTTAAAGTTGAAGTGGAACTAAACGCTATTGATACAATAGTTTTATCTGTAAGAGGAAAAAATATATTATTATTATGTATAATTTTGGGTAATTTTAGATATTCGAAGTAAATATCCAAGAATTTAATCACACAGTATTCTTTGTAAACATTATTTTTATTATTAAAAAGTAAATCGTTTTTTCCAATGTTAAGTTTACATTTAATAAGATCTAGAATAATACATTTAGTGTACGAATTTTAAAACTCTAATTCCCCGAATTTATTATTTAAAAACCATTTCATTTTATTATTTCTAAGACCAAAAATGTATTTCCTAATTCTGTGAATATTTTCACTATTGTGTTCCAGATTACAGTAATTTTGAAATTCCTCAAATATAATTTGAAAATTGCCTCCTTTGCCTTTACCTCTTTTAAATCTTTTAGAAAAGTTATCTTTATTTAGAAAATTTTTAAAAATGTTAAATTTGTTATAAATGCAATTATTGTTTAAATCTGCATAACCTTCCCCATTTAATTTACTATTGAGACCATAAGGAAATAACGTTTTCAGGTTGCAAATATAAATGTTTTAAATATCTAATCTTTTGTTTAATTCGTTAATATTGTCTTCTAGAATGTAGATATTAATATTGTTAAAGTTATGGTTTTGAAAATGCTCCAGTTCGAAGTCAGTGGTCCTATTTTTTATGAAGTTTTTTATATCGGATCTGTGATAGTTAATTCTTAAATTAAGCTCGGTGCTAGTTTGGCCAATATATTTTAAATTACATTCTGAGTCTTCAGGCCGGATTCTTTTTTTATATTTTTTTAATAATTTTGGTTTAATTTTTATTTGATTTTTTTGTTTTTCCTATTAACTTGATTCTAATACTTTTATATATATATATAATCCCTGGTTGAAAGAATTTTAGTATGAATTTAATTTTTCATCCGGTATCTTTGCATACAGAGATAAAATTGATTTTCCATTATATTCAATCAATTTCGGGATACCCATCTATGAGCATATTTATTTTACAACAAAACGGTTATTTTTTTACCACAGGGATTTCTGTGTAATAGATACGAGAAGAATATTGAAAGAAGCAAGATACGAGAAGAATATTGAAATATGATTTTAAATTTTGACAAAGATATTATAATCCTTTCATTAGTAGAAAATATTTTCAATTATCTTTTATTTTTAAAATGTTTGGGATGAGCTGGAAATGAAAATTGATTCTTTTCTTGACCAGCAGATCAATATCCACAATTCAGAAGGCTGTAACAAAATTGAAGAACAAATATATCCAGTTAACCAAAATTTAATTCACAGTACGATTGAAGAATGCCGCACATGGGCCTTGTCATCGAAAGAGAGCTCATGATATTTTCAAATATTCTGAAAGTGTCATGAGGGTATTGTGGCAATATTGTAAAGCATTTTTATACTAACAGAAGAAACATTTTCCCTCTTAGTCTTGGGAATCTCTCTTGAACACTGGTGAGTATTGCGCGCTTCTGGTGACAACGTTTTTTCAAATGAGGTTTATTTTAATTATTATATGTATTCATTTGAACAATTTCTCAGAAATATTTATTTTAAAGTATGGAAAAAATGTGTTTTTATACCAATTTTGACACTTTCTGTAAATTTGATTTCTAAATTTTACTGTAACAATTTTTTTCTTTTCAAAGCTCACGAAAGAAGTAAATAAAAAAGTGAAAACAAGAGAGGTAGAAAGAGAGAGAGAGAGAGAGAGAGAGGCGATGCAACAAATTGTAATTTTTCTTGAGAATCTACATAAAATGACAGACTGCACAAAAAACACTTTGTACAAGATATTCAGGCAAATAGAGCAATAAGACTTTTTTTTAAAAAAGCGATTAAAAGTTATGACGAAATTACTGCTCTAGAATACACATTCCTTTATTCCAATTCAATCACATAACGCAGCGTACGGAATTTTCTGGTGATGTTAATATTAAAACCATCGATTACTATTCGTAATCGATGGTTTTTTTTTTTTTTTTTTTTTTTTTTTGATTTTGCAATTTTAGTTTAGTTTTAACATTAATAATTCATACTTCAAATGAATCTTGAAGAAAAAGACAATATATTCTAAAAATGATCTAATGGCCTACAAATCATATCACAGCATAATGCTAAAAAATTAATGCTAAAATTATATTTCCGTTGATTGACTTTAGGCTAACAAATCGAAAGCCAGAATTTATAGTTTAAATATGTATAAGATATAGGCATGATATGTAAGCTTTGGGAATAAGCTCGAGTGTGCAAATTGAGAAAATAAGGTTTTACGGCAACTTTTGAACATATTAAACCATACTTTTGATCAAATATCTATAATATTTAAGAATGCTCATAATTTTTTCACCACTTTTCTTGATTATAAGCTTGACTTTTCTGTTTTTTTGGGATGGAGGTGGGGTTGCAGTTTTCTAATTTCCTTTTAAACCCTTTTTCTTCATAATGAGTACTGCGGTAGGGCGTTGTCCATATAGCATTTCGAATCAGATGAAACTTTTAATAATAAAAAGAAAATATAAGCTAATAATATTAATTTGCATGCATATTTAATATTTTCTTCGGATATGGTGAACTTGTATGCAAGTATTAATGGCGAATAATTATTTACATAAATTTTTACAACAATTAGTAATTTTTATACTAGTTTTTCAATGAAAAAGAGCATTTTGATACAAAATATGTTTAGTTCCGTTAAATAATGTTTTAAACATAATAATATGCCGTGTATGCAGTTTTGATTAAATGAAAAAAATATTTTGTAAAACTGTGATCAAATAAAAAGAAGTTTTGAGTAAATTCTTCTATAAATTACCATAAAAACATTGTTTTAGATATTAATATGAAGATTAATATACAAAGAATATAGAAAGACATTTAACATCGATTAAATGAAGTTATCAGTAGCTGGAATCATCTAAAACTGTCGTATTTCATTGAAAAAAGTATCAAAAGATACTATTTTAATCGAATGAAATTAAGGAAATTTAAATTATTCTTTATCATTTGAATACAGAAAATATTTTATAGAGATAACAAAGCTTAATACGTCATTTTTCAGTCATGGAATTTCTTTGTAAATGCTACTATAGTAGTGCAAATGACTTTTCGGTAACAGTTATAATGTCAAAACAAATTAATATAATAAAAGTATTAGTTTAGAAATAACTTTTCTCTGTAAACTATTAACAATATAGTTCACATTTTTGATATGAGATTAAAAATTTTATATTTTTATACCGGTACAATTTTTTTCTATTTATATACTCTACAAAGTTACTATTACTACAACAATACTTGAGAGTGACGCTAGAAAAATTCTGAAAATAAAACCAAAACAGCAGAGTAACAACAACAATAATAACAACCCTCCCTCCTTAAGATATAAGACAAGTAACAATATGCAGAGGATAAATTAGTTTAGTTTAGTTTAGTTACATTAACATAAAGTTTTGAAGCAACTCTTAGGCTCTTTTGGGCTGGGCAGAGTAATTATGGATCGCAATCAGAGGACGAAGTCGTTACCCGAGCTGTGAACTCCTTTCATAACTTCTGAATTGCACCAACAATTTCAAACACGGTGCCAAATTTAACTTTCGCCAAGTCCACATACCAAATGGATAATTAGCGGAATCGAGTTTTGAATTTAGAGAATACTTCTCCTCTAAAGTTGGATCATTAGGTCACTGTGACTTTTAGGGATCAAATGGGAAAGTGAAATACATCGATGACCATCAAAAACCTTTCAAATGTTGTCAGCATAATCGCGAGATTCTAATCAAATTTAACAGAATTTTTAAAAGAAGCATCAATGTTAATATGGTTGTAATCAAGGAAATGAGAGTTGCAATCAGTTGTAGGAAGAGAAGAATTTAAAATCATATATATATATATACAGGTGGTTATCAAAATAATGGAAACACCTGTGAATAAAAGCGACATTTTTGAATGCGCTTCGTAAGCCTTAAAATATACCACCAGTTTTTTTTATAAATAGCAATGTATATATTCTAGTATTATGTGTTAACTTCAATGAAGTTCGGTAATTTTTGGATTTTTTTTTTTTCAAAAGCGAAAAATGTCGGTCATCTCAGATTTTCAAAGAGGCCGAATTGTAGGAGCCCGTCTAGCTGGAGCAAGTGCGACCGAAACATCCCGACTTTTAGGCGTTTCTTGAAGTACGGTGTCTAGAGTCAAGACAACATACACACAACGTGGCAAGACAAGCTCGGCAAAGCAAAATAGTGGACAGAAAAAGAAGCTCAGTGAAAGAGACCGACGGGTATTGAAGCGGATTGTAATGTTTAGAAAGGGAGCAACTGCAGCAAAAGTGACCGCAGAGCTCAATACTCATCTAGATTCTCCAGTATCAGTGAACACAGTTAAAAGGCACCGTCATAAACAGAACATTAATGGCAAAACATCAATTCCCAAGTCACTTGTCACAGATGTTAATGGTAAACGTCATCTACAGTGGTGCCACGCTCACAAAACCTGGTCTATTGATAAGAGGAAGAAATGTTGTCTGACGAATCGCGTTTCACACTTTCCGCTACAACAGGACGGGTACACGTTTGGAGGACACCTGCACAAGCGTATGATCGTGATTGTCTCCTTCCACCAGTCAAGCATAGAGGTGATATGGGCAGCCATGTCGTGGTTTTCTGCTGGACCAATCGTGACCCTGAAAGAAATAATCACTTGGGAGAAGTATAGAGAAATGTTTGCTGATTAGGTCCATACTATGATGCAAACTTTGTTTCTTGCAAGAGATGGAATTTCCCAGGATGCTAATGCACCTATCCATGCAGCGAGACTTGTCCAATCATGATTTGATGAGCACGAGGATGAAGTTAAACATCTGCCTTGGTCAGCACAGTCACTAAACCTCAATACAATTGAACCCTTATGGTCTATTTGAGAGGATTCAATACGGAATCGACATCCTCCACCGGCATCTCTCTCAGAACTTTCAAAATATCTCCAGGAAGAATGGTACAGTAATCCTCTAACACTATTCAACACTTGTATGAATCGATTCCTATGCGAATCCAAGTTGTATTACATGTCAGTGGCGGTTCCTACAATATATTAATAAAGGATTCTTTATAAATCTAAAGTATTTCCATTATTTTAATAACCACCTGCATATATATATATTTAGAATGGAAAAAAATTCACTCATTATGCAATCCTTAATTAAAAAAACACATCTTAAATAGTTTTGTTTTATGATTCTGTTAATGACATTCATTCAATTTTGAATATGTGAAAAAAGTCAATTGTTTAATTATTTTAAATTCTGAATTACTAAAAATTTTTTTTAGAATAATGTTGGATTTTACATATCGAAGTCACATTTTACATGGAATTGATTTCCAGCATTTAAAAAAAATGAATACTATCTTTTTAATGTATATGTAAAATGAATAAATAATTCTTTTGATGAAAATGTATAAACCAAGATCATTCCACTACTTTTTGAGTTTTTTAAAAAAATCTGACGAATAATGCAAAGTCTGGTTTATTTAATTTAAATTTAGTTTTCGAAATAAAGAATCTTAATAACAGATTGGCATTTACAGAGAAAATTGAAATATGAAATAACTTATTTACTTCTGCTCTCAATTTTCGAGCCATGATTTTAAATCAAAAAGTTCTTCAAAAATAAATTTTTGCATATTATTTTTGGGCGAAGATGAAAGTTTAACAGAGTTATTGTATATATAATTGTTTTCAAGGTAACTATTTTCTAATTTAATTATTTGATCGTTTTACTTGAGACGAAAATTTTTATTGTAATTTCAAACATATCTTATAAAGTTAAGCCACTCACAGATGCTGTAATTCAAAACAAGAAAAACATGAAATCCATGAATGACTCACATGAAATTCATGAATGACTCACACCATTTATGAGTTTTTGTTGAATTAAAATTACAAACCAACTAATTCGCTGTTGACTCACGGGTGATTCTTTCCACGATTGTCTTCAGCTTAAACTGCCGGCCTTTTATTGTTCCCGGAGCCGGGAAGAAAAGGTTCTGGAACAATCAGGCATATCACGGTTCCTATTGGCTCTATCGCTAAAATTCTAGAAAATTACAGTATTATCCACTTCGTCGCCAAAGTTGCCAAACTTGTCACCAAATAGTCGCCACACTCTGAGATCACTGATTCGGCATCCGATCAGCATCCAACAGAACTGATCATAAAACGATCTTTCCAGAGATTGAACTAACCATGTAAGGAAACAACATTACATATTTGTAACAATATGTTAAAAATGCTTTGAAATATGAAATTTAATCAACCAGTTTATTAAAGGAGAGTCTTATGATGTATAGGACTACAAAATACCTAAACTCACATCTGACAAACAAGGAAAATCCCCCCTGCATAATATATAGTTATTTGCTCATCAGTATTTTCTCACTGATATACAATTTAACAAACCTTTTTTTTTTATTATTTTTACTTGACGCCTTAAAATAAGTCGCATAAAAATTTTCGATATCAGCCTTATGATTGTGACTGGAGAGCTTTTTCGCTGTTTTTCTCAATAGATAATATATGAAACAATGCTTTTTGATACTTCTCTCAATTTGAATTTTTTTATTGGAATGTGATATTTGACAAGCGACCATTGATGACCTATCTAAAGGTCATGAACATTTATATGTAACAAAAATTAAAGTGTTATGGATTAAAGTGTTATTTATTATTTTAAATACACAGAAAATTCATTATATATATTGTAAAAAGTCGATAGGTTTCTAAATTTCTGTCAATAAGCAAAGAAGTATTGAAAATAAACATGATTTTACAGTATTTTTCAATATCACTATTCAATAACTTGCAGTGAGATAAAATGCAAAAAGTGTGTGAGTGTGTGTGGAAGGGGTTAAGTTTTTAAAATAAAAAAAAAAAAATGGAAACAATTTTTTTAGTGAAAAAAGTATCAACACAAAGATCAAAGTAAACAAGCATTACTGATAAATTTGAAACCTGATAATTTTATTTATTCTTAAAAATAAGCTATTTCAGAAATAAATAAAAAGAAAAGCGGTAATAAAAGCAACATGAGATTTCATTCTTTAATTATATTTTTTATTTATAAGAAATAAGCCATTTTTACGATGGAAGAAAAAGAAATAATAATCACAAAGAAAAATTTTCTAATTTAACCCATAAAATTTATGGCTAATAACAAAGTTATTAAAATGAAACGTGTCTACATATGAAAAAATTAAATATTTAATATGCATGAAAAAATATACACAGAAGGTCGCAAAAAGGACGCTTTTTTTGTACTGCGTCACAACACTTAATGTTGTAACTTAATATTCTAAGAAAATATCGATTTTCGCTTCTTATATGTTCCGCTTGAGCCATCAACTCAGATCCGTGAATAACTTTCGACATTTTCTAGCTTTTCTTCTTTCTTTATTGTGTATTTCGTTTCTTGGGTTTCAAGTCATTACAAGCAAACTTTGGAAAAAAAAAAATCTTAAAACACTTAAAACAAGTACTTAACCTCTCTTAATTATTTTCAGCACATGCTTATTGTGAGATGCTTGAAATATTTTTACATCGAAATTAAATGAAGTTTTTACAGATGGTAATATTTCAAATTTGAGTTGATTTTGGGCAGTAATGTTCGAAATTGTTTGTACTTTTAAAATGTTTGCAGATTTGTGGATTTAAAGTATGGCGTTTAATGTTTTGAAGTGTGCTCAAGTATTTATAAATAATTTTAAGTCGATTATGGGGCATCATTTTCGAATGTCTGTGGTGATTTTGATGGGAGCATGATTAAACTTTCAAATTACTTAGAATATTTATTTTATAAGTTAGTATTAGTATTAGTTATTTTGTTTTAATATTCATATTGATATAAAAGATTTAAAGATAAATTAAGAATAACAGATTAAATATTTTTTTGTAATAAAAATACTGCTAATGCGAACTAGAATATTAAATACATAAATTACTAGTTGGTATATTCAGTGTTGATTGGAATTAAAATTCTTTCATGTATAATACTTTAAAATAAAAATTAGTTACCTATAAATTATTGTACAATACAAATTAATTTTATCGTCTAAAACATTTTTTTAGAATAAAATTAGATTTGCAATTGAACCAGACGATTTTTTTTCTCCAAAAATTATAAATATTTATTATATACTAAGTACTGTAAATTTTATTCATAAATGCAGAAGAAAAGTCTAAAGAATAAAGACAGATTTTGAGACAATTAATTAAATGCTTTTCCATTAACAACAACAACAACAACAAAACGCCCCATGAAACTAAATCAAATGTTATTATCATCGAACATTTACTTTATTTGTTCTGCTGTTATTGTTGTTATTGATTATTCATTTGTTTACTTTTCTGACTTTCATTTGACCTTGAGCGATTGATTTAAATTTGCTGTTAAGCATCATTAAATCATTACTTTAAAATCAATGCAAGCACTGTCAAAAAAACATGTATTGAAATAAAAGAAATTAAAAAAATATAATGACGGAATAGTTCATAGTGCGAAATTTGATTAATTTCTAATTAGTTGAAAATTTAATTATTTTTTGTACTTTGAAAATCTTACAGTATTCTTGCTCTTGTCTTATATAATAAGTGCTCAAAATTTGGCTGGATTCGATCAAATGTTCCGAGAAATGTAGATTCATAACCAAAATGACTTTATTAATTTTAAGATTTAAAAATTAAAATATCTTGCTATTAAAAATCTGAAATACTAATAGTAAATAATTTTCTTTATGGTGAGATTTTACGATAGCTCAGAATATGAATGTAACTAAAAGAAATAAAGTCGATTTGTTACAGTGATTTCCACATTAGGTTGCATTGCAGGTGATCGGACTTGCAAGAGGTTGGATGCTTTTTTCACAATAATAAAAGTTCAACTTTGGTCGTGATTTGGAACTAAAAATGAAAGCGACAAGATAAATTTGGTTATTGTATGATGCATCATATTTTAGCATTTCTTCTTGTTTTTTTCCTGTGTTTATAAATTGATTTATTTTATTTTTGTTTTCTTAAGTTGAAGATACCCAAGAATAAATCATAATTTATGTTTTACATTTACAAAGTAATAGGGCTCAAATCCTAATAAAGGCTTAGGTGCTTTTTTTTAAAAATCAAACGCACTAAATTTTTTTTAAATCATATTTCGAATTGCTCATGTTTGTAAAGATGAAATCCTATGATCGTCTTTTTTATGCATTTTCTTATGTATCAGATCCAAGAATTTTATGCAATTCTTGGATTTATCCCACATAAAATAATGGACCTTGAACTAGATGATGAAATAGGAGAGTGCGCAGATTTTTATTTTCAGAGTCTTGCACGTCAAAATTTGGGGCTTCACAATACATGAAAGAAATATAGATTTTGTATGTCTTTTTATACGATTAATTTAAACTAAAATTCGACACAGAATTACAATTTTAGGTAATAGATTCCATACTAAATTTTCTTTATATAAGTTGTTGCATTTTTAAGATTTTCACATTCATGCAAATGCACAAACCAACCAATGGTTAATTCGTTGACGGATTTCTTTTGAAATTTGATATTAATCTATATATCAAATGTCAATATTGTGTGTATTCAAGCTGTTGTGTTCTCGAGTTATCGCATTCATATGCATAACTTCTGAACGCAACAGCAGACGAACAGACTGACAGACGTCAGCACTTCAATGGTTTTGGTTTTAAATTGACGTAGATATGGGCTGTAGATGAAAAACAAGTTTTTTAAAATTTTAGCCATCTAGGTTTTTTACTTTTTGTAATTATCACATTCAAGCTATATTCGGTTATTCAAGAATCCGTCTATTTAGCCATAGACGGATTCTTTGAGGATGGATTTCGTTCAAAATTGTTTTATATCTACAAATTTTATGCAAAGATCGCAGATTGCATCCATATTGTTTAAAGCGTTTCTGAATAATCTTGCTGACAGGCAGTGATATTTTCAAAAATGTGTTTTTCAGATTCAGGAAGTTTGTCAAAATCTGGCATTTGAATTTTTTGACGATTATGATATCGTTTCTTTTTATACTTTGTATACAAGAAATTAAAAATTTATAATTACATTATTAGTAGATTACTGTGTCACGGATTGTAATTGTTTCAACATTGCACTTAAAATTGTAATAATTTTGCTATGGAAAATGGGAAAATTGATACTTATAATTACTAGGATCGAATACAATAAAGTATTATCTGTTTGTTAGATCTACTGATATTGCTTATTATAATAATAATAAAAGATATCTAGATACATTTTTTGTACGACTTTCAACAGATAAAATTCTTATATCTGAATGAGGGACACAGTTCTAGATGAGCCAAGATAATCAGTTGCCATCCCTATTTTTATTAATAATAAAGACGAATGTGTGTGTGTGTGTTGGCGTTGTACAGGCCAGACCATTTGATCTAAAGAAACCGAACTTGGCATATTTATACTTGAAAGAATGGAAATGTGCATCTCGGTGGGATTTTTCTTTAAAATTTTAACACAAAATTTTATTAATTAAAAATTAATCTAAACTTTGGTGTTTTTCTGCCATAAGTTCCGAAAATATAATAGCCCAAAGCTGATTTTTACGTCATTTTGGAGTTCAAAAATTTATTTTTTTAATAATACCAATTTAATAGTCGTGCAAAAATTTTTTTTTGAATTTTGAAAATTTAAAATTATAATTTTTTTGCTTGATTTCAAACAATAGATTACATTCATATGCTGAAATTCAAACTGTTAAACATTGCTTCATCAGTTATTTAATCATTTGATTTTCCACCACTGCCGAAAGCGAAAGAAAAAGGCTTCTGCTTAATATTTATAAAGCTTACAAAGTGAGAAATTGTAATACCTTGAAACAAAAAAAGATAGACGAACCGGCCATTTACACTTGTAATAACGTTATGATGCTATAGGACTGGACACCATTAGAAAATTTATATAACAATCAATAGAACTTAAGTAAGGCAATTATATAACACGGCATTGTTGTCTGACAATTTAACGGAATTATGGACATGAAACAAAATCTAAACGAGATAACTTTCGATATTAAATATAGCCAATATCAACGGCGAACCAGCTGGTCGCTAAAGGCAACTAGTTCTTAATAGTTGGCTTTGAATAATTAGAGTTTTCTTCACATTTATTGGAATAGCGAAATTCCAAAAGGCTTCAGTTGTAACAAGATTGCCTATTTCAGACAGTCTTTTTTCTGATATAGTTTCATTAGACAAGCAATTGCTTATGGCGACCAACTGCTCCACTGGGAATAATGGTAATGTTGAATTTTAAATAAATCGCTTATACATAATTTGCTCAAAAGTACCTCATCAATTTTTAAGCCTCGATTTGTGATGGACATAAAGTCTTGTTAATTTAATAACCTTACACCTGCTCTGTTTATTTTGTACATGGCCTTCATAATGGAGTTAAGTACCATGATATTAATGAGTCATTAAATCCATAACTATACGGTTTATCCAGTTCTTAATTTAATATTCCCTTTCGCTATACTCTAATTTCATGCAAACTGTGCATATAGTATCTTTTTTCTTATCTTTAAACAATAAAAAAATGAGAATAAATTTTGATGATTGAATAAAATGGTTTGAATTTTAGTGCAACAATGAAAGTTATTATTGAAAATTACACAAAAAATATTTTAAAGAATTACCAAAATCCAAGGCAATTAAATTGGAATTATTGAAAATATATTCTTTGAATATTGAAACGATATAAATATAACTTATAAGCAGTAATATTTTCTGATTTTACTAAAGAAAAAAATTGTATAAAATCGTTTAATTTTTATTTAATTAAATGTGGAAAAAAAGCCTTTTCGAGGTGCGCGGTGGTGTAAATAGTATGGGGAAAACAGATCCAGTAGTCTGTATATTATTGTATAATTTATTTGCGATTAAAAGAGTAGTGTGTATTTACTTTTAAACTTTTATTTTCAGATTCTACAAAATTGTTATGGTTTTTCTCCTTCTTTAATTTTAACATATCGATATCTTAAATTTCTCTCGAAATTTTTAGAACTGGAATGAGTTTCATCTTTTATATCAATATTAAACTGACTGTAAGGAATAAAAAAAATCGAATTTGATACAAGTAAACTAGATTAAAAGATATTTTTTGTTTATCAAATTTTCCTTTAGTCTACAAGAAAGTGGCTGGTATTTTGAAAAACTTAACTGATTGTTCAGAAATTCTATGAAATAAACTGAATCAGAAGAATTAGAAATGAATTATCATAAAAATATAAGTTCTAAAAGCAAAAATCATTATCAAATAGCTCATTATCTTTACTGTGATGAAAGATGGCCGTGATAGAATAATGAACTATAAATGAGATATTTTCAATACTTATTGAATTAATTTGAATTGCCAAATCTCGAAGACGGAAGTGTTGACACACACACACACACTTTTTTTGACAGACGGTTTTTTCATCATTCTCAAAAACACGCACGCACTACAGGAGTCCATGAACGCCTACCACATATCAGCATTCCACTTATAGAACTGTTTCAATTAATGGGATCTTCCTAATAGGGAATATAAAGAATCTGACGTTTAAGAGTTTTTTTAGCGTTTTAAAGTTCTAAAGAAAGACAAAGGATTCGTAAAAAAAGAATCTCGCGTCTGGCATTTCTTGACGAATATACACTTCATCTAATTATCAATATATTGATTAATCAAAGAAATGGTGTTAAGTGATTGTTCTTTACTATTAGAGATAATAATTAACACGTTTCTATTTTGAAAACGAGTTCTGGCGAACTACTTCATGTATTTCACATCACGACATCGCATCATTTTACAGTGCCATTATTATTCACGAATTTTTGATCCACATGAAAATGGCATTAAAGTATATTTTGAGGTTAAGAAAATAGATTAATAAAGGAGATTAATTTGAAGCTGATGTAATAAATATCTATTAGCATATTGATATCTTTTATTTTACACCAACATTTCCTATATTTATAATCACAAAACATTTTGTATTTCTCTTGTTTTTCTTTTGGTACCTGGATTGACGTTAAAAATAACATTGAGCTTTATCTATATGTATTGAATGCTTGAATTCTCTTGCTATAATTAAATGGTTTACAACATTTATCTCCTTTTTGAGCCTTCGGAAGCCATACATATCTACACGAACATTAACGTTTGTGGGGCTTCGGAATGGTGTATTTGATATTTCTGGATCAATCCGGTTATGAAAGTAGCGTCAAATTTTGTATTTAACCGATGGGCTGAAAAATCATAACTTGCTTATCTTCTTTTGGATCTTTTTCAGTAGTAAAATTTGTAATACATTTCATTTTTTTTATTTTCTCGTAAACGAAGAATACAAAGAGAAATATTGAAATCGCCAAAAAATTCAACGTTGAAATTTTGATACATCTCCTCGCTTCAGACCTCCTGGGACCGAAAAATACGTTTTTTGGAGTTACATGTATCTGTCACTCTGTCAATCTATGAATGCGATCATACATAAATGCTTTGAGCTAGATGGATGAAATGTGGTATGTCATTTTTAATGCCATATTTGCAGATTTCTATCAAGAACGGAATTTATTTAGAGGAAATTTGTCTATATGGTTACCCGAATACATGTGAATTGGGTAACCAGAAGACATAAAGAGTTAAATGGATAAAATTTAACAGACATATTTAGTATTTAAAGCATAGATCTATATCAAATTTTGAGCCGAATCTATACAGGGTTGTCTGTCTGTCGGTCTGTTCTTCGTGTGAATTTAAAAGCTTATTTCAAAATCGCAATGAACTTATGGAAATGAAATGCTGCCTTGTTACTACAATTATACTTTTTTTGTTAAATTTTAGTTTTGATCGTTTGAAAGAAATCTACGCCAAAATGTATATTTGCTTTTACTAAATTATGAAGCATATAAAGCTCATATACAGAGCTCTGTAAATACAAACTGAATATTAGTGGCATTAAAGCTTTACTTATAATCATCAATTTTCCACAGCAGAGGGCAAAAAAAAATAATATATTATAGAATATGCGAGAAAGTTTTAGAGTGATAATTCACACTCTTTTACTTCATCGTAAATGGGAGTAAATATAGATAAAGTATTGCATTCTTCAAAAAGTTAGGTTATGAGGTTTGATGAATATCCACGTTTTTAAATTTCTTTGAATGTGATGCAATAATTTTTTTTCGGGGGGGGGACTATATCTGTCTCTCTGTGAATGACATAATTAAAAAACGCAAAATCTAATAAAATGAAATTTAATAGTAGGTGATTTTTGAGACGAAAATTGTAAATCTGCAACAAAATTTGTTCCACTATTTAATGGAAGAGATCCATATTGTATAAAGTTTACGAGAAAATTGATGGGTTGTTTTTCTTTCACGGTTTAAGTGAATTTGGTATCTCGTTTTTAAAATAATACATAAACTAAGCATTCTGGAAAATTTAAAATAAAAGTTCCATAAGAAATCCAAAGAATTTTTCTTAGCTAAATGTCCTATTTTCGAAATACGAATAATGTAGGTATATGGGCAAATATTTCATAACCATCAAGTATATCTCTATTTGCAATAATTATTTTAAAAATCAGATGAAAAATAAATAAGAAATAAAAAAATATATAAATAAAATCTTTATGAAAAAAATATAGAAAGAAATAGAATAATTAGATTTGCGATTTAACACGTTTTCTTTCGTTCAGTTATCACATCAGTTGATATAATAAATTTTCTAATGCTATTTCCTATGTCTTTCTGTCAGGCTCGTTTCAACTAACATGTGAAAAAAATATCAGCTGTTTCCAAATTTAATTTTATCATCAATAATATTCAAATCAAATGATAAAAATTCAGGAGTGATCTAGAAGACCTCTCTTTATATATATTTACTTAATGAATTATCCTTTCCCATAAAGAACAAAACAAATAAGCAAAAACAAAAAGAATAAAAAGATAAAATATGCTATTTCCTATTAACATAATATATTTTTTTTATTCGATATTCTGAAGAAAACACCATAAGGTTATTTGATGTTCTGAATGCCTGACAATTTAGAAATAATATTCTGCAACCTCTTATGCTATTAGTTATACAGTTGCCAAATCATTATGTTGCGAATAATAAAATAATCTTTCTTACACTTATGATTTAATAAGCAGTTTCAACATATCAGCGAAGATTTTAAAACAGTAGCTTCTTATAGCATATTTTTCATTTCTAGATTTTTTTTATCCTTAATTATAATTTAAAATGAGATGATAAAAAATTAATAAAATAATTAATGAACGCATATTTTTATCTGAAAGGTTTTCTAAAAATATTTTATAAAAAAAAATATATTTTTATTTAAAAAAAAAATGCCTCAAGCTCAAAGGCAAAAGGCGTTTCTTTGTTCTATAAAAGAGAAAAACTAAAATAATTTTCATAAGTTTGGAAGGAAAAAAAATCAAGTACTCCAACAGCGTCCTTTTAATTTCTAAATTATTTTTATCTCAGATTATAATTTAAAATCAAAAGACAAAAAATTGTTAAAATAATCACTGAATGCAAATTTTCATCTACTTGATCTTTCCAAAAGTGTTTTATGAAAAAAATTATATTTTTATTTTCAAAAAATCTCAGGCTCAGATACAAAAGGTTTTCCTTTATTCTATAAAAAAAAAATGAAATGATTTTTCTAAATTTGGGTAGAAGGAAAAAACCAAGTTTGTCCAAAGATAGAAAAATTCTGGAATAGTGTTTCAAATAAAGCAATCAAAGTTATATGGAGATGTACACTTTTTTTTTTCTAACGGCCTTTACGAAAGACATGTTAAGAAACAGAAAGTTTAGAACTACGATCCAAGTCTCTTTCTTCCTCTAAATTATCACGTCGCTGCACAAATAACTGCTCCTGTCCTACCCTATATTCTACCTCAGCTCACGAATGGAAAGAATTACAAGAACGTGCAAGCATTCGCAACACGGTACTGGCAACCGACTCTCGTGAATCGTCTGCAAGTGTGATCAAGACGACAAGGAAGGAAGTGTTTTACGTGAATAAAACAAAATAACAAAAAAAAAAACAAAAAAAAAAACAGCAGATGCAACCTATGAAAGATTATTGAACGAGGAGCAATGTTTGTGTGAGGTTGCGATGGCAACACAACCACCGTGAAGGTAATTCACCTTTGAGAGATTGAACCCTCCCCCAAAACAATGTTACTACACTCACAATATGTTCCGAAAACTCAGAAAATGATTCGAAAGTTCGATACCTTACCCTATCGATTCGAATGGAAATGTGTTTCTTTTCCAAACTGCTAAGAAATCTGGGAAAAGTAAGAAAAAGATATGAAGAAAATTGAAACAGATATACCTGCAACAAAATATTTTCTACTCCTTCGGATAAGCTGGAGAAATGGAAAAGAAAAACATTTTTGTTTTTCAGAAACTGTTTCTGGCATTGCAATTATTGTCGTCAGCAGATGTCTTCTTCTTCTTTAAAAAAATGATCCGGATTACGCTAAAATTGAGATTGAAGAATTTCAATAACTAAAGCTTACTCTAGAAATAAATTCTAAGTTTTGTAAGCAATAAATAAATTAAAAATAAAAAAAAGCCTTCAATTTTAAATTGTTACAAAGTACTTAAACATCAGCTTATAATAAAAGAATTTTTCTTAAAACAATTTTTTTTTCCATTTAATAAAATATCATTTTCCAGTAAAATGCATTTTTAGAATTAATTTATAATTCTTAGAATCATATCAATGGCAAAAACATTGAGTACTAAATATTGAAAAACATTTATTATGGATCAGAAAGTATATTATATAACTTTAAAAAAAAACGTTTCAGCAATATCAACATTATTTTTGTACTTTGCTTCCATAATTTTTTAAAAACATTTTTTAAACAACTTGTTCTTGAAATAGTTCTAAGTTTCTAAGTAAAAGAAAAAAAAGGCCCTCAGGTGTAAATTGTTGTAAAGTATTTAAACAACAGCTTATAATGAAAGAGTTTTCTTTAAAAGCATTTTAATTTTTTCATCCCATATAATGAAATATCGTTGTCAGTAAAATGCACTTTTAGAATTATTTCACAATTCTTAGAATCATATTAATGGCAAAAACAATGAGTACTATATATTGAACAAATATATATTATTGATCAAACACTATATTATAACACTTTTACAATAAAATAAATTTTTCAGCGAGACTAATTTTATTTTTGTAATTTTTTAATTAAACTAAATTTTTAAACAATTTTTTTAAAAATATTTTTAAGTACATTTTATAACGTTCTTTATTAGTTACTGTTAACATATTTTGATACTAATTCAAATATATTGTTTTTATGGGCACATTGTGGCTGCTATATAACTGAAAATAAATTTTAAGATAAAATAAAAATAGATAATTGAGCTTAAAATAATATTATGATACAATGTTTGAATCTTCTTTATTTTTTTTATTTTCCACGGGAACTAAACAATTCTATTTTTTATATATCATTACTGAAGACTATTCTAACCATGTGAACGATGCCAAGAAAACATTTGAAATTTTGTTCATTTTATAGACAAATAACATTTGTAAATATACTTTTTAATAAATAATTTAATTAAATCTCTATGAATGATTCTATATGAATTTCAAATATTCCTGAAATTCCTGCACATATACAGAATGCAGTGAACTGTTTCAACCCCGAATATAAAAGCTTTTTAGCATAAATCAGTAAGTTTAAAGTTATTTAGAATTTAAGTCGTTATTTATTTTCTTTTAAATAAATTCTAGAACACCAGAATATCTTTTTCTTAACCCAACTGAGTTGGAAATTATCGTTTGATTGATTGGCATGATTTCAAGCGATAAATTTCTATTTATTTAGATAAATGCATTGTTTTTTTTATTTCAGGATTATAGAATTACAATGATTTTTTTTTATTTTGCCTTTGGCCTTTAATCTTTAAAACGAAATTAGATTTTTTTTTACATCTTAGACGATGCAATTTAGTTTTACCAATCTGAAATTTTTATCTCTAAACCATTTTCTTCCTTTAAAAAAAACCTCTTTATAACCGTCTTTATTATTTCAACTTTTGGTGATTTTTTTTTTTTTTTTTTTTGCTCTTTTCAAAAGCAGTCTTTTTTTAATCTTAAAATAAATGATACTTTAATCCCTTGACGTCGTGTCAATTCTTGATATAGATATCGAATTATCGCTTTTCAAACTTATAAGTTGCTATTAAATTATTTAAAAATGCTATAATTCGATGCGAAAATTGCACATAATTCCCAAATATTTCAAGTTTTTTATGGATTCTTAATGGAATCAATAATACAACAAATTTCTGAAATAAAAAGTATCATCAAATTAGATAATAACAAACACAAAGCATTTAAGAGTTAAAAGAAAAATGCGGAATTTTGTCACATTTAATAATCATTACATTACTGACATAGCTCGTATTTGGAAATAATCTTAGATTTAAATGATACATTTGTTTCTTAAAATTGCATAAGTAATTGAATTTACCATGAAGTTCGAATCTATATCTTAGTTTAAAATTAGATATGTAACAATTCTGACAAATTCATTAAAACATTATTATGTATTTTTTTACAATTAGACTTTAAATTTTAAAACAATATCCAGAATTCATCAGGAATTCCAAAATAAACCAACAAAAATGATTTTTCATGTGAGATGATAGATAAATAATGCATAGTGAAAAATGTAAATTCATTGGTTTTAATATCTATGATGTCTAGAAAGATCACATACCAGGTAGAGTTGTAAAATTATGATAATCAATGCTGTAAACATTTTCAAAAATGTGTACCAAAATTGACGTTGTTTTAATTACAAAAGTTTTATTTCTTTCTCTTCTTCACAATTATCAATTTTTTTTTAATTTGACAGATGTTAAAATACAAATTAAACATATTTAAAGATTCTTCGGTCTATATTTGCTCAGGTTTATCCAAAACTCTAGTATTTCTTAGAATATTCGGTTTGCATACTTTTTTAAGAAATTAGATTTTTATTTGCATTACTAATAGACACCACATTATTGATTGCAAAAAGCTATTTATGAGAAAAAACTATTCTTTGATTGATGATTATTTCTTTGTTACAATTTTTTAAAACGTAAATATCTGATTAATTTTTCGTTTAAGTATGCTTATCCATTTAGTTTCATTTCTTAACTAAGAATATGCTCGATACTATTTAATAATACGGTCTCTTTCTTGTGTTTATCATCCAAATAAATTAATAATCATTCTTTTTCTAAGCACGTCGAAGTCGCAAGTAGTCTTAATTAATTACTGCCAAAATCCAAAGCTCATTTAATTTTACCTCGAGCGCATCCAGCCGCTCCGTTGCATTGATTGGATAACTTTTTCCCCCTCTGCACTGGAGCAGAAGTACATCTGCCGCTGTGCTTTTCTAAAAATACCGTTTCATCTTCTGTAACTGTAACTGTGTATGTGTCACTAAGCAACGAAAAGTCATTTAAAAGTGATGAATGCTCGTACAGTAAGACGAGTGAAAGACAGGTGATATTCTAATAAATGTCTCGTACTTTGCCCAGTAGGAAGTTCGGATTTGTTCTGCTTTTCAAAGTTTTATTGATGGATATGTATTCGCGATTTCTTTAAAACTTATTACTCGATTTATCTGGTGAATTTCTGATATAAAAGGCCGACACAGATTTTTCTTATATTTGTATTTTGTCAGTTATTGAGCATTGGTAAATAGCGTGCTAATAATGATTAATTCACAAAATGGGTATCTTCTTTGAGATAACATAATTAAATTGCAGCAATTATTGTGTTAAAAGAAAACATTTTCCTTTGAGAATTTGTACAGCATATAATTTAAATTTTATACGATGAATCAAAATATTGCAAACAGATATGGCTCAATTTTGCAATTGCACTTGAGCAATTGTAATAATTTGCTGTTAATAATTATCACTCCAAGAGGTTGTTCTTGGCGAAGTGGAATATTTTCGAATTTTAGCAGTTGCTGTGTATAACGAAACATCAAAAAGAAATAAATGGTAAAAAATAAAGTTTTTTTATAATAGAAAATATAATTATATATTTAATAGTATAGTAGAATATTTGAAATAGTAATCTACAATGATAATATTTTAAAATAGCCCTATTTTTTAACTGCTTAAGAGTAAAGACTGTAATATATAATTTTATAAACAGTGATTAACCCTCCAACTGGACATCCTCGACAATTTGTAAGTTAGCCATTTTACTGCCGCATTCCAAGATTTTTGTTGGTATTGTATGTTTACCTTTTATTACTAAAGTAATGAACATTATATTATTATAACAATTATAGTACAATATCATAAATTTAAATAATATACATTTCGTGTAAAAAGTATTTGTGCTAATTTGAAAAGGTTGCGTCTAAATAAATATTTATAAGTCCTTAGTTGGTGAGTTACGTAAAACTCTGTTTGAAAATCTTATATTTTTTGAAAATATTATGGTTGTATTAATGATTTTTTCTTCGTTTTGTTTTCGTAAATTCCCAAAGCACTGAGCATATAAATAAATGCAATACTTTTGATATATAATATGTTTAGTAGATGAAACAGATGGTTAAAAGTATTATACAGACGAGAAAAAAATTTGTAATATTTGAATGGCGTCATTTTCGGCATACTAATATTTGATCATTTTAAAAAAGCAACCAGGTAAATTAAAATTGTTTTTCTCTTTTTAGTGCTCTAATGGCGCCTCTACGGGGGCTTTGAACTGCATTGATACATCATTCTTAAAATACATTTAATGTAGTTTTTTTTTAAAAACAATATAGAGATTCTATTAGCACAAAATGACCAACAAAATGGTAACAACATTTTAGCACATTGCTTGGCAGTCAAAATATCAATAAATATAGTGGAGATGTCGCAACTACTTACTTTGTTGCTAATTAAAGTAATTGCTTTACGAAGAATACAAGTGGAGAATACAATATGGGAAAATTATTATAAGCATTTAATTAGTTTATTGTTTATGAAAGGTAAGTTAACGTTAAATTTATGCAGCTTCAGATAGATTCAAGATAAAAATTTTGTAGGTAAAGATTAAATCCAATTAGTTTCACATGCTTTTATTGTTCTAAAAATGGAAAAACGCGATTTTTAAGTAAAAAAAAAAGTCACTGATTAATATTATCTGCTTTAAATTTGATATCAGTGGTAGGTGATAATCTTGTAAATAAATAGAAATTCATAAAATTTGTTTGCAAATGATTTATTAAATAACTGGTATAAATAATATTTAATTATGTCACCAAGAATCAAGAGTCTACACACTTCGATGAATCAATGAATCACTGAACCAAGATGTGCTCTCCAAAGATAAAACTTACCATAAAACTGCGGAGATTTCATTACAATTATTTTTACATACTGAGAGAGAAATTTTTCATAAAACACATATAATTATTTCTAATAAGCCTTCTATGACTGATTGAAACTGGTTGTTGAGAATAATACCTTATGAGTATATTTTCTAAATTTTCGTTAGAGAACTATGCATTTCTCTGAGAACTGTAATTTATTAAAAAGTTCCACTTCTTTCCCTCTCATTTTCATTGCAAAATTATAAAAATCCCTAATTTTTTTCCCTAATTTTGGCACTTGCTTACGTAAATAATCACTCAGAATTTCATGCAATTCAATAAACACTTTCCCCAATTTTGTATGATAGCAATCATTTCATCAAACAGCTGTCATTACACTTTTCAAATGCAGCTGTTTGACACGACTTTCAAGAACTGTAACTGTAACGGTGGGATGATCCTCTAAACTTCCTCTGGAAAGTATTTCAGAGAAGTTAGAAACGAAATTGGCAACACTTTTGAAGGTGATGAACACTTAGAAGGTGCTTTCCTGTTTTGACGAAGCAGGAAACGCATTTCAAGTGCTGAGCGAAGAAACCAGTGTGCGTTCGAAACTCAGTGCCGATAATTGTCTATTAAACCACACTGTCTATGCTTCCGTAGCTGGATATCAGAGAGGGAGTCAGTGTTTCAGCACTAGCTAACGGAGGAAGGTTTTTTGCTCTTCTGAGTGACCTGAAAAAAAACATGGAGGAAATTTAGAATAGCTAAAAAATGTAGTAAAAATGATTTAGGTTGCTGAATATAAATGAAATAGAATTTATTTAATAATGCAATAAATTGAGCTTCAAAAATTTATTCATACGAATATACTCACGTCCGAATGACTGCTTTTAACGAAAATTATCTTCACAAGTTGATAATGTCTTTTCTTTTCAGTTCCATATGATATTTATTGATATTTAATACTTACGGTCAGCAGATCTTAATGAGTAAAATAATATTGACAACCAAGACGTTAATTTAAATTAAAAAATATTAATAGATTTAAATAATTGCCCCATAAGTACCTTTATACAGGGTCCGACAAAAAAACCCGGGCAAACCATTTTTAATGTAACTTGATTAAAAATAAATAAATTAACAAAATGTAACAAATAATAATAAGAGTAGACTTTTACTAATAAATAAATTTAATTTGTTTCATATTGTCATCCTTTTACAATGATGCAGAGGCGCAAACGTTTATCGAAATTTTCAGCAATGGACCGCAAGTCACCTACCTTTAATCTATCCCATTCCCGCCGAAGCGATTGCTTTAGAGAGTTCAAACTTTTATGTCGTTTAGTGCAAGCTCTAGACTCCAAAATGGACCATACACTGTAGTCATGGGATTGAGATTCGGCGAGTATTGTGCCCATTCTCCAGATGATATCACGTCCGGAAAATAAGCCATGCACCACTCTTCTGTCTTTTTAGCCTTGTGAGCTGGTGTGAAGTCTTATTGAAACTCCCATTTTACATTGCAGAAGTGAGTTTTGGCCCACGGAAATACAATAGCTTCTAAAATGTCTCGCAGATACACTTTTTGATTTATTTTAACGCCCTCATCCACAAAAACAACAGAGATGTTTTGCAGCTTGCGCAAATTCCGTCCTAGACCAAGACCGAATTTGGATATTTGCGATGTTCAACAATTGCTGAAGTGCCTGGAGTGTCTACAGACTAAATCCTATAGTTCTAGGAGTTATGAGCTTCTGTCGTGAGAGAGCTTCTCATTAATTAAAATAAATCTAATCTGACTTGCGGCCCGTTTCAAAAGTTATCATCGTCTTTGGTACTGCACGAGTTTGTTTTCTTCAGTGAGAAACTGAATTTTTTGGATCTTTTAAGGCTTTAGTCCAAGCTCTGATTTTGCCATTCGTTGCACTGATCGGTCCCTTATTCCAAGTTCACGAGCGATCCTTCTCATGGAAATCAACGAATTTCATTGAACTCGCTTTTTGATAACCTTACGGCGTGTAATGAAAGTGTTCACCATACGTTTTTATTCACTTCCTGGACTTTGACCATCATTGCCAAGCTCTTTGAAACTGATGATACATCAGACACTGTTTGCCGTGGCACATTCAGCAAATGAACGATTCATACTGTTCGCTTTCCTTGCTTAAATAGCATATCGTTTGCTTGGCATTGTGAAAAATGTCAAGAAACAATACGTAAACTAAAAAAATACATTATAAAATATGTTATAATTGAAGTGGCAGATAAAAAGAAATGAAGAAAAATAAAAACAAAATTAATTAACTTCTATTCAATGATGTAATAACTTTGTCCGAGTTTTTGTGCCGCACCTTACAATCGTTCTATTAAATACAATCGTTCTATAGATTGAATATGAGAAATATTGAAAAAAAAATTCCATTAAGTTATACAAATATTTATTCTCTTTTAAAAATATTTGAGTTTAGTCAATCCTTTTAGTGTTAAAAAGACTTTAAAAAATTATGTTGCCAAATAATATTTAAAAAGCATACACATATGTATGCCATATATTTATTTATTTACAATGCACTGAAAAATTTATTTTCACAAAAAGCAAAACTAAATATTTATTTATTTTTGAAAAATTAGTTCCTAATATCTTTTAGAGTACAATCTCCTGCTGATGCTAATTTAAAACATTGTTCCCTTTTATTCAGGGAGGAAACTTTTTTTAAGAACAATAGGAATAAAACTCAAGCCAAGTTGGATAATTTGATATCCTTTCATGGCTTGCGTTCTAGATGAATACCTCTTCATCATCAATATCTTTGAGTTTGATCAAAGTAATCGTCCATTATAACTTTATTTCTGGAGCAATCAGCAACAATAAAGTTCTCATTCACGTGTAAAAATGAGTTTATAATTTAGGGAAAGAATTTCTGAAACACAAACTAAGAATAACAGGTAACTCAACAGAAAATGTTAATTGCTCTTTTATGAATAAACTTTTAATCATCGGTGAATTTCTGTTCCTGTAAAAGTGGCCTTTTTTATGAAATCTTTAGACTTTTTTTTAACTACAATGGACCGGCCTAACTTTTCGCGCGTGAAAATTTTTCCTCGATATATAGAAGTTTCATAATATATACACAAATTAGTTTTTATCAATAAAAATTCCAAAATTACTGAAAAAAATTTCGATATGTGGGAAATATCATATACATATTCATCAGATTATATATTTTATTTGCTAAAAATATAATATGCCGCATTATTCCATCTTTATATACTTACAGGGGCAATAGAAAGAGGGATGTATATTGGAGTAAAATTGCTCTTTTACGAATTGGAAACCACTTACCCCAATTCGCACTTAAATTGAACTACCAATGAAAATTAGGGAGGAAATGTATAAGATGGGAACTTAAAGAGGAGTAATACAAGTAATATTATATTGATAATATGAATTCATTAACACTATTGTTTTGCATCGTTATGTTTCCAGCATACTTCAAAAATCGACGGTCAGAAGAGGAAGAAAAAGAAGAAGGGGATACCTCCTGAATTCATACATTTTTGATGCTTTAAAATATCATTTCTGCCACAAAAAATTATGTTTATTTATCACTTATGTTGTTGTTGTTTCCAATGGCACTTGTCCCACTGACTTTAGAAATCAGTGATTTTAAGTCAAGGGTGCGTCTCCTGTTTTTTCAGTAGTGCAATCTAGGACCAAGAGTACGACTTAGCAACATACACTTCATAACCCTTTTTACCCAACCCTTTTCATTCACTCATGCACAGATAGTAATTTAGACATGAATCAGAGAACGATCACTCCTGATCCAGTACCCCCAATGGTATTACACTCAGCATGGAGGACTTTGTGACCACGACAGATTTATACGTGCGCCAGGCACCACATGGACAGTCTTCGGCCGGCGGGGTTCGAAATCGTAACCTAAGGGACGCGAATACAACGCCCTACCAACCAGGCTATTCCGGTACATTTATCACTTATAAACAATATATATATTTCACATATATTGATATTAATAATTTTTCGTAGAAAGATGATATTTTAAAGCAAAAAGAATTCCTTAATTAGTCTTTCTTTTCTTCCGATTTTGTCATTCCACGTACCATACCGACGATATATTCGTTGACTCTCCAGCCATTGGTTTTAAAGCCAAGCTAGTATCCTACAGTGACCAGCTACTCATGCACTGTATTAATAACATTAATTTAGCAGCATCAACCAACATTGGTGGAATACATCTTATCACACCTAATGAAATGACCTTGGGTAATAAATATGGCGATTCTCATTTGTTAACTATGCTCACAAAATGGCGAAATAAATTGGCGATATCGGACCAGTTGTTAAGTCTGGAAGCTGTGGTATAAAGTTTTATTTTTCAATATTTCTTTTTAAAATGGAAGATGACACATTAAAGGCAATCTTTGATAACGTATGGGTCGAGAGATTTTAGCTGTTGGACTCTATCATGGCTTACCTCCCCACCCCCTCAAACAGAAGGTACAATGAATTTGTTTATTTGTCCTATATCTCCCGAAAAAAGGAGGAAGGAGGGAAGCAATTTTTGAAGTACATAGATTCTAAAAACAAGTGAAATCCGGCCATTGGTTAGTTGCGGAGGTTGATTCTATGTTTATTTTTTGTCAAAAATTTTAAATATATAGATTAACAATGTTTATTTTAACTTTAGTAAAGATGAATTTTTTTAGATTGATATTTAAACAAAATTTCAATTTAGAAATAATCGTATCTTTCATGAACTAAAATTTTATTTCGTATACGAATTGTATTTAAAACATCAGAATAATGTAAAATACTCTTTGTGATTATATATATATATATATATATATATATATATATATATATATATATATATATATATATATATATATATATATATATATATATATATATATATATATATATATATATATATATATATATATATATATATATATATATATATATATATGACAAGTTCAACTATTATTTTATTGTAAAAATAACATTACGATTTGCGATTCCATGATGTTTAAATTTACCACATTACCACATCTCAATGCATGAAAATCTATTTGTTTTTTTTAGCACCAGTAAGAGCAGAAAAGGCCAAGATTGTATTTATGAATTCCGCCAAATTGGCACATAATATCCATGGGCGTGTTCCTTTGAGAAAATGGGTGTGGTGTCGGGAAACAAATCATCAGACATTTTATTTATTTCCTTTTAGTCGCTAAATGATTCTCGAAATATGCTTAACACAACTGAAAAGATCTGGTAAATATCTCAAATCTATCCCTGAAATTATTCATAGAATATTGTAGAAATTTTTTTTCTTCTTAGAAATAAATATGGAATAAGGATTATTTGAAATGGCATACAATCGATACAAAGGTGATTTTATTCCAAGATGTCTTTAAGGGGATTTGAGATAATAAATCTTTTTCTTTGAAATACTGATATATGGGATAAATTAACAGTTTTAACGGGTTTTTAAAATTAATCTCTTTTTATCATTTAAATGCCAACCTAAATACATAGTTACTTTGTATTCTGAAGGGCTTTAGTTTCTGTGATTCCTCTCAAAATCTAGTACCTGCAACTATTTGTCAATGATCTGGCATTATGAGCTCCACTGTATACCAAATTTAACAATTTTCTATAGTTTGGATTTCCTAATTAGGGAAAATTCCATCTTGAATATGTAAAAACCTGAATATATAAATGTTTCAAAGAGTTCCTTTTGTTTTTGACTGCTTCATAGAGAATGCATCGATTTTATACTTAATCTTGCATAAAAGAATTAAAAACTGTTCTTAATATGAAAATTTGAACTTAAAGCACGAAGTGAATTATAATTGTGATTAATGGAAAATTCTCCGCTTTATGAAAATAATTTTATGAATGCATTCGTGGGCATACAGGGAAAATTAGATTTTTCAGTGTTTTTAAAATAAATTATTTTTTCAGAACATACACACATACATGATAAAACAGAAATATTTTTAATGTTACATATCACGCTTATTATAAGATAAAAATAAAATTATGTGTTAATTTTCTAATAGCTGTTCGTTGGCTATGACTGAATGAACAATTTTAATTTAATTATTAATTTTAACAATATTGTTTCAGTATAAAAACGTGATAATAAAAATAATACATCTGAGTTATCAAGTATTTCAATTTAAATAAATATCTTCAGAAATATTTCTCTTTAATTTAATTGTTTAATTCTTCCGAATTTTTTTCTGGTTGTTTATATATTTAAAAAACAACCACCGGCCTATAAAAATGCAACAATTTATTCTCTTTTTTATTTCACATAAAGCATACCTTTAGATACATCAACAATGGAGACTTACGCATCCTTTTCAAAGGATACAGCAAAATAACATATTAGGTAAAGTTTCTCAAGTTTTAATAAGCAGACCGATTTTGCTAATTTTATTTACCTGTTTATTTCTTCCTTTTTTAAATGTAGCTAACCATCGAAAGGCTCTATGGTTTTATGCAAATTGATAAATTTACAACAACACACACACACACACACACACACACACACACACACACACACACACACACACACACACACACACACACACACACACACACACACACACACGCGCGCGCGCGCGCGCGCGCGCGTGCGCACACACATTAAACACAGATCTTTATATTAGTATGAACAGCAAGTGTTATTCAATCTATCTCTATTCTTACTCAAGTTAAAGTGTTCAAAGAGAGAAAGATATAATTACAAACATTTTAAACTAATAACAACCTGACGGATTTAATTCTAAATTGACAGATATTTATATTTTAGATGCCTTAGTAAAAAATTTCATTCTCTGGAATTTCACGATTTTTAGCAATCGTGTTCACAGACAGATAAACAGAGCGAACCATAGACATAATTCCAAAAACTTGTTTTTCAGATTTACAGAGATTCCTAAAAATTGGTGTGATCGGATTTTTCGACGGGCGATTATATTTTTTTCTCTCTGTATAATTCGATTATGCGAAAATGATAAAAGTTGGACATTAAAACTTACACAATTTTTAATTTTTTTATAATCTTTTATATTTTTTATTTTAAATATTTTATTTTTCATTAATCTTTCATTTTAAATGCTTTCTTGAATTTTTAACTGTTGAATTTTAAAAAAAATTGGGAATACTTTAATTTTTAAATTATGGCTAATTATGGCGTTCATCTCATATTCTTAAACTATTTCACACTATAAAGAATCTAGGAAAAGTAAACATCACCCGATACCACTCCAAGAAACTTACATCGATTCTTAGATAGAATATCACTCATTTTTTCTTTGTTCAAGTACACGTACCGCGAAAGGGAAGACGAAAACGCTCGTCTATCGGTTCGGGCTATTAGCTTCCCAACATACATTTGCTTAATGGAAGTTCCCCCTCTGATTGGTGGCAAACATTCGCGGCCTTCCTCTAACTCAGATCAGTCACGGAAAACGCAAGATTGCAGGAAACAACCCAAGATAAATCTTGGAAGCTGCATTACTGCAGGCAAAGCTGAGCCGTTTCATGTTACCCAGAGCTGAAGCGTGAGACATTAAATTTCGAAAATAATTTTATTTTAAAACTGATACATTTGTCATGTTAAAAGATTAAAGTATAGAAAATAATATTTCAAAATTTTAATATTTCATTTTTCTTCTTGATATCTTAACATACTCTCCAGGTATTAACTTTTCTATGATAAGTGATTCGTTGGTGGATTACTTTATGTCAGTATTAAACCGTTATGAGAGCATCCTTAAGATCGCTTTTATAATCATAATGACTTAAAAGTATAGTGAAACCTCCCATATATCGGAATTCCATAAATAGAAAATCTCTATACATAGAACTTTTACAAAAATTTTGGGGTTTCAAAAGATAAATGGTTTAAATATGTTGAATAAATTTGTGTATACCTAATGATATTTTATATAAAAAAATTTATGCATACTATTGCCGTCAACAGGCGAAGATTTTTCTTTCTTGAGGAGGAATATAAATTAAAAAAAATGTTTCACCGATTCTTAATACAGTAGATGTTGGAAAAACCGGAATCAGGACGGGAAAAAAGGAAAAAAACAAACAAACAAAAAAAACTTCACACTTTTCGGTAAATCAAATGTTATTCTTATGTTTTATTTTACAAATATACATTTTTATAACTTTTATTAACTTTATTTTAAATACTTTTTTCTTTACATTTTTAAAATGAGTCAATTAACGGAAATCATTAATTATAAAGAAAGCTTGACGAATGCAATGTAAATATTTTATAATATATATCATAAAAACTTGTTTATATCTCATTAGTGTTAAAATTTGTGCTCTCACTTCAAAAGAAATAAATGGGAGGAGGTAAATTCTTTAGTGCCCTTAATTGTATTCAATTTCTCTTTCTTTTACAGATAGATATTTACCAGACATCTTTAATACCAACTTAAATCAATAAAATTTTAAATTGTAATATTTCGATGTATTATTCTGTTTTGTGCTGTTTTTACTATTTTCTGAAGGCTTCGGAACCGGAGGGTTTCAAGTTTGAGACCCAATTACACCAAAGAACCGTCGTTAAGCGGGTCTGGTGCACACCAAACGTCCCCCCCCCACTGGTATGGTGTTGTATGGAGAAGGAGGTGCCAGCTCAGGTGTCGTCCTCGTTATCTGACCGCGGTTCAAAATTATGACGTACGTCCCAAAATAGCCTTAGTATTGCTTTAAAACGGGGCGTTAATGTAACTAAACTAACTACTATTTTCTGAAAGTGTATATATACTTTGTTCTATTCATTGGCAACAATATTCATAGTTTTGCATTATTGCGGAAATTTCAATTTGATCATACACAGCATAAATTTTTTTAAAGAAATCGTAAGTAGTGAAAAATAGTAAGCAGTAATGTAAGCAGTTTCAGGAATATGCATCTCAGAGTATAATGAATGACGGAAAACAACAGAAAAATCAATATTAAATACATTCATTGAATTCTTCAACACTGAAATTTTCCTCTTCTATTAAAAGATTATGCAAATATGCTTTTTAAACAATTTAAATCTGAAAAAAAATTAATAAATATCAGCGGTGCAAATATGCATTGTTGAATTGTGTAATGTTAAAAGTAAGCCCGCCTCTATTGTCTCACTAGAATGAATTATTACATTACATTTCCAAACATTTCAACTACTTTTCTTATCAAATAATATATCATAGTTTTGAGAAATAAACTTTTTGAAAATTTTTTTTGGTCTTTTCAAAATAATGTTACCAGTGAAATATCCCACTAAATAATATAAAAAGTATTTTGAAAATTATTGTTTTGAATTTAGAAATTCTAACTAGAAAGGAGTTTTGATTAGAACTGATAATATTCGGGTACTAACACTAAGAGGCACTAACATTGAGAGGTACTGATATATATTCTATTTTTCTTTATGAAATAACAAATAATCAAACTTGAATTCTTATTTTTTTATCATAAAATAAGGAAACACGTCCAAACTTTAATGTATTTGATGTATGAAAATATATATATTGAGAGTGCAAAACTCTAGCTGTTAAGTAAATTCAATAATACACAATATACCGATATTCTTATATGAAAAGTGTTTTGTAAATTATTATATTGAGTTTATTAATTTTCATTGGAAAGGACTGTAAAACTGGTAATGTTGGAGTACTAATTAAAACTTTGAGAATTGCTAATATATATTTATTTCTTATCAAAGAAAAACAATAAATGCCTAGTTACAAAAATGTTTAATAAAATACTGCATTTCACATAAAAAAATAATTAAAAAGAAAAGAAACTAAAGCCTAATATTTGACAGCTGCAATCTTCGTTTTAAGGAATTGGTTTTTAAGAAGAAGAATAGATGAAAAGGTATTATTTTATATAAATAAAGAGTTCGGAGAAGCATAAAAGTAATTAATTTATTCCTCAAAAATTAGAAAATTCTTTTATAATGAACTTAGAAACTTGTAAGGATCAAACAATGCCGAATGAATGTAATAAAATAAATTTTATCATTGTGACTTTTATTAGAATAAAATAACTCCCATTGCAGTCACTAAAACCTTTTAGGTTTCATTAAAGGCCATAGAATGGGAAGCCATTGAAGATTTCGCACTTTTAATTGAGCCATCAGACTTCTGAAAATCACTTGGATTCCAATTTAAGAAATTTGAACATATTTGTGACCAATAAATTAAGTTTAAGCCTACATTTTTACATTTTCCCATTTGAATTAACATTAAGAGCAAACATATATTGCCACTTAATTTTACTTTGCAAGAAAAATTATTTTTCGAAATAAAGTGGATTTAATTTGAGATTTTAAATTTAAATTTTGATTTTAAATTAAGATTTAAATTTTAATTGATTTAAAAAATTTTAGTGCTTTTCAGAGGTAACACCAAAAATTACTATAGTATTAAAATGTTTTTTAAATAATCTCAAAATTTTTTTTAAAAAAAATTTCTTTTTTTCAATTGTATCTATTATTTTGCGCTATAATTTATTTTAAACTTTTAATTAAATTTTTAAAAATATTTTAAGCTTAATTTCTAACAATATGTATCATAGGAAATAAAAATGAAATTTAGCCTGCACGAGCACATTATACTTGCATAAAAAAATTATCTTTTCTTATCAACGCGTTGCCATTACTCTGACCTCAAGATGAGTCCAGAAAATTAATCTGGACTGTAAATTAAACCTAGAAAAGTTTAATTTTTAACGCGGGGCTGTAATAAATAAATAAATATGAAGGGTTATTTTCTAGAAAAAATAAATGCAAGAAAAAGGCATTTGTCATTATTAAAATATCTACACCAAATATAATGATTCTGTGGTATTTAAAGCAAACATTATTTAATGCATGTAGGATGTAGACGTTAATCTGGGCTCAGAAACTAATTTCTGCACCATTAATAATAGAGATATATATTTAAATAAAAATAGTCTAAATGAAGAAAAATTAATAATATTTTATGTAATATGTGTAATTTAGCTTAAATTAATACCTGTTCTAAGGAATTACAGAATTTAAATTTTTAAAACAAATTCTCGGTCCTATGAATTGTATTTCATAAAATATTCTTGAAATTCTAGTAAAAATTGTTTCACTCTTTTGCGACAAAAAAAAAAGCGTTATGAAAATCTGAAATATTAATATTTTATAAATCCGCCATGTCATTTTAGACATTTTCACTGACCACTTTGATAAAGTAACCCAATCAGAGTCCGGAGTTTCTTTAAACCTGATTGGCGTAAAACCGTTTCCTGATTGCCCTAAAATAATGACAATCTTCATAATTCTGCCAGATTTGGTTGCAGAAAATTGAAGCATATTTATTAAATTTGAAATTTGAGTGTCAAGAATATTTTACTGAGTTTGGTTAATATTATTATATGGTTATATTACAATCGTATATATTATATAAAAGAATGCATAAAATTTAATTTTCGGAATATTTTCAGAAATATATTTGCTGATTGAAATAAAAATAAATAATTATTATTTATGTTCATTTAAATACATTTGGGATTAAAACGGATTATCGGATTGAGTCATGATTCACATAAATGTATGATTCTTCGTACAAAAATAGTATTCCTTTAAGAAATACCATAAAATAAAATAAAATAAATAAATAAAAAAAAACGTAGATCACATAATACTTCAGTGTTGAACGATTTTATTTTTTCTGCATTCATAATAAAAAAAAAACATGTTTGGTTTCAGCAAAAAGAAAGTTAGTTGATGTTCAATAATTTCTTTTTATAATTAAATCTGAAATTTTAGGATAGATGACAAAAAGGTAGGGAAATACAGATTACAATGAACAAAAAAGTGCAGGGTTTCTAGAATAGTATGATTATCGAAATTGGAAGCTTAAAAATATTTTGCTGAATAAACTATTAAGAAAGCAAGTTACATAAAATATTTAATTGAAAATTTAGCTATCATTAATTCAAAAAACTAGCTGGTCGCCAATATAATGTGATGAATATAAATGTGCGATTGTATTGATGTGCTGATGTTGGAGCTCTGCAGGCTGGACCGTTTTTTTTCTAATACTACCAGACTTTGTACATATACAGTGAGAGTATACATCTTAGAGCGATTTTTCAAAAACTTTAGTTAGAATTTTGACTAATTAAAAGTTAAGAGAAATATTGATGTTTTTCCGCGATAATATCCGAAAACATTAATGCAAAAATAAATTTTACATAATCTTAAAATTCAAAGAAGTATCTTTTCAATTACACAGTCCAGTCTGATTAATGTGACCACTGCCTACTTTTGATGTCAACGTTAAATAACCAATCGTAGAAGGCACGTGCTATCAGAAATTTGGTGGATATATAAAGTGTGTCGTAGGCATTTGGAAAATATTTCAGTTCTTGCAGTCATGAAGAAATGGGACGATTTATCCGACGTCTAAATGGCCATGATCATTGACTTTTGGGCCAAGGGTGGAAGCATTTCCGGCTAATTTTGTAAACTGTTCGTGGACCACCGTGCTAAAAACTATCAAAACTACTTTGGCACTATTCAAAATCAGCGACGTGGCAAATGTGGTGCACCACTGGCCATAGATGGCAGGGGAGGATGACTGCTGCGGATATGCGTTCGGGCGAATAGATGTGCAATTGTTGAGCAACTGACCGCCCAGATGGACCAAAGGGCTACCAACAGTATCGGTAACAACGGTTCATCGAACATTGCTGCATATGGGCCTCCGCAGCAGACGCCTGGTTAATTTTAATTCACATATGCTGACTGCTGTTCATCGGTGACGAAGGCTGGAATTTGCACACCGGTACCGCAACTGAACTTCCACTGAGTTGATACAGGTGGCTTTTTCCGATGAATCACGTTTTATGCTCCATCAGACAGATGGACATTCGCGTATACTGCATGAAATGTCTGAAGGCAAACAGCCTGTAACAATTGCCGTAAGTGTACAAATTGGAGGAGGGAGCGTTATGGTCTGGGGAAGGTTTTTGTGGTATTCTCTGGATGCACTTATCATTGAGGAAGGCACGGTGGATCGACACAAGTATGCATCTATAATTGCAGGACCATGTTCACCCCTGAATTGTTTTTCTTCAAGATAATAGCATCTACCAGTAGGACAATTCGGTGTGTGATAACGCTGGTAGTGCATGTGCGTGGCTCGAAGAGCACCAGAATGAGTTTACAGTACTACCTTGGCGAGAAAATTCTCCGGGCTTAATCCAATCGAGAATCTATGGAACCACCTCGATCGGATTGCTCGCACCATGGATCCTCACTCACTTAACCTATCGCAGCTGACCACGGCACTGGAGTTGGCATGGCTCAACATCCCAGTGAACACCTTCAGGAACCTAACTGACTATCACACTGCACATCTGAAGCTGTCCGCTATGCAAAGGGTGGTTATTCTGGATTTTGATAGTTTGTCACATTAATGTGACTGGACCCTGTATATCAGTGTAAAATATTGATGACCTGAAGGAAGTAATTCACTGATACCAAATAAACTAAGAAGAATAAACAAGATCTATGAAGGTGTGGAAATAAAAGCTATCTATGAATTTTCCGGAAAAAATGAAAAATTAATTAAGCAGTTAATTTTCATGATTGCTTCATTGCATTGGTTGTCTTAGTAGCCATCTTATTTTTGTAGTTTTTTTTTTTTGCCATCAGCAAATTGGTATTTTTTGTCGATATGAATGGGTACCTACTTGTTGATTACAACCGAATGGAATTTTAATATATTACCCTTTGCATTTTTAACAATGGAACGTATTATATAATATTCCAGTTGCCCAAAATGATCAAGATTAAATAAATTTAATCAACAGATATTTCAGTATATTTTCCATACAATTTCCCTGATCCATATTTTCATCTGAATTCGATTTAAAATTACTAAAAATTACTTACTATTTAAAATTACTTACTATTACCTTGGAAAATCAAGCATAAAATTAGAGTTGGTTGTTTGACTAACAAAACGGCAATCTCAAACTTCCCAAGTTTATACATTGAAATTATAATATATATCATCTTTCTGTACTATAAATGTAGCATTTAAATTCTAAAATGATCCTAAATTTCTTTTAAATTCTTTACCGAATTTCACCAAAATAAATAATTTTAAATGTTTGGAGTGAGGAAACATCTTTCTATACAAAATCTATTTAATACAAAGTTTCGAAAACATATTAAAAAGTTAAATTTATTCGATAAAAATTCATGTGTTTTGAGAAAATTAAACGAAAGAAATCGAATCTCTGGTACTAATCAACAAAAGGAAATCCTTCGTTTAGTCATATTTCTGTGTTACATTTATATAAATTTGATTTTGAGATAGAAGCAAAATAATTCTAGAAAACTCAAAGTGACTGGGGAAGAGAAAATAAAGCATATTGTATTATTTATTCGACTTCGTATAAAGATTCTCTCGCCCGATTCCGATTTGAAAAATCTAATATCCAAAAAAGTAATTTTCTACCCGAAACAGGGAACACTGAGAATAGACAGACACCTTTAATGTCAGATGATGTTAAACAGATCTCTATTCATATGTGAGCAAATAGAAAGAACATTACCGATAATGTTTAATATTATTAAAAGAAACAGAATTTGAGTATAAGGTTTCTGGTTTTAATTTAAATATTTGATAAATAATTGTGACAGGAGGATGGTTTTTGGAGTTATTGATTTTCTTTCCTTTGCTATTCCTTTTCAATAAAAACTGTATGAATGAAATTCGAACAGTTTTGTTTAGATTTTGTTTCAGCTGACTTATTTACATATCAAAGGATAGAAAAGTAAAATTATGTCAAAAAGGGAAGAGTTAGGGGAATGTTGGATTTGATTTCATGAATAATTTATAATTTTATTCATGACTGTTATGCAAATACTTTCGCTTAAAATTTAACATGCGTTTAGAACATGTGGCAATAGTTAATATTATTTTGCTTTAAAATTTATTACTTTATATTTTATTAAAAATTTTTAATGCTTGTAAATTACAGGGTGTCACCAAAGAGTGGAACAACGCTTTTTTTGTAAACTTTCAATTACAAAGCTTCATGAAAAGAAAAATATTTTTTTCTATTTTAATAATTTTTTGATTATTATTCTTTTATCAAATGACATTGCAATGAACTTTGATTGCAATGAAAATAATATTTAAATTATTAATAGAATTTAATCATTTATATATTTATATAATTTCTTGGCACAATTACTCTTTGCTGATATCTACTAGTACCATGTTAACTCACTTTTGTTGGTATTAAAATTTAGATTTCTTTAATGATGCAATCATTTTTCTTTATTGAATTTACACACACACACACACACACACACACACACACACACACACACACACACACACACACACACACACACACACACACACACACACACACACACACACACACACACACACACACACACACACACACACACACACACACACACACACACACACACACACACACACACACACACACACACACACACACACGCGATAAAACAGAAATATTTTTAATGTTTCATATCACGTTTATTATAAGATAATATTAAAATTATGTGTTAATTTTCTAATAGCTTTTCGTTTACTATGGCTGATGAACAATTTTAATTAAATTTATAATTTAAACAATATTATTTCAGTAGAAAAACGTGATCGTAAAGAGTAACATCTGAATTATCAAGTATTTGGATTTAAATAAATATCTTCAGAAACATTTCTGTTGAATTTAAACTGTTTTATTCTTCTGTATTTTTTTCAGGTTATTTATATATTTAAAAAAACAACTGAAGTACTTGTCCTCCGGCCTATGCCAATACAACAATTTATTCACTTTTTTATTTCACATAAGGCATACCTTTAGATACATCAACAATGGAGACTTACTCATCCTTTCCTGAGTATACCGCAATATTACATTTTAGGTAAAGTTTCTCAACTTTTAATAAACAGATCAATTTTGCCAATTTCATTTGCCTGTTTATTTTTTTTCATTAATGTAGCTTATTGTCGAAAGGCTCTATGGTTTTATGCAAATTGATAAATTTACAACAATAGTTTTTTGTTATGATAAACGCAGCTTAACAATATGACTTTGCTAAATAAATCCTATAAATTTGACGAGCGAGCTGCTCATCATTGAGGGCGGTTGTTACTTTTGATTTATAAAATAAGAATAAAGGACTAATTTTTATGAAAAACATTTCTCAAATAAATAAATAAGAAAATAAAACTACATTCCATGTAGGTATTAGTGAGTATGATTATTTAAAATGTTTGAACATCTGTTATTATGATATAACAAATTATACATAATTATCTTTGAATATGAAATGGAAGTATCTTATCGCAACAAATGAATGGAAATGAAATCTTATATATAGAACAAACGAATTAAACAGAATGAAAAGAATGTAAAATCAAAAATTTAATTGACAGCAGCATATCACTCTTCAACGTTTGCTTGATATATAACATAGAATAACATTGAGTTAAAGCATTTTTATTAATAAAAATTATCATGTATTCAGCCCTGCTCGGTATAAGGTCATTCTTGTTGTTATAATCATTAAATATTTATCTGTACATCAAGTGTGTTATAAATCATTTCACATAAAAGACATTTTCATGAATCAGGATAATGCCGAGGTAGTTTTCGCATCGCTGTCAGTAGAAAAGCTTTGTTTCCTCGTATCCAGATACGAACACACTCAGCTGTTTGTGAAAAGGCAGAATATGTTATGTTACGCTATTCTTTCATGATCTCATAAATAACAGGTGTTTCAACATAATTAACATAGAATGCTTATTTCTCTACCAGAGAGTCTAGACGGAAGGCCCATACAATTGCACAAATAAATAAATAAATTCACCCATTTTTCCTGTACATACACTTTGAATTGGAAAATAATTACATTTTCACCGAGAAAAAAAATAATGTTATATCCTTATATGCTTAAAGGATGAAAAGTTGCAAGAATTTAGAATAAAACTAATTTATAATTCAGTTATAACTATAAATTTTTTTTTAACAACACGATAGTAACTATTAAGTGTCATTTAAATAGAAATATATACAAAGTACTTACATTTTTTTTCAGAATTTTTTCTCCAAAACGTAATAGCATTAGGTTGATTGATTTGTAAGTTACTACCATTAGCACAAAATATCCAACAATATTATTATGATATTTACATCATGTTGGCCGGCATTAAGAATGTTACATAGTGGAAATATCGTAAAATCTCTTGTGCTAATAGGGACGAAATATATGTAACGCTTTTTATAAAGCACTTTAGACGTATTTTTTAAAATTAAAATCTGGCGAAATTAAATAACTTAAAATCTTGAATACCTTTTTTCCTTTAAGAATTTTAAAGAATTTCAGTGTGCACTATTTAGTGATTTGATTTATGATGATTTGAACTTCTCTAAAGAGGGTGATTACGTATTTTTAAAATGATTTAGGGGCCGTGTAAATAATGTTCGTTCTTATAGAGTTTTATCTGGGTAATGTTTGTCTCGTGATTCTTATGGTAAAAGGACTTTTTGTAGTTTCCAGACGTATTGATTTCCATTCCTCTACTACTATTTTTCAGAGCTCCTCTATTGTGTAGTGTTTGCTCGAAGAAAGAGCTCTTTTTATCAAAGACACAATAGTTCCATAAATGAAGAGCCAAGGGACTTTACAGAAATATGATGAAAAGATATACAGGATGATTATAAAAAAACTATCCCGATGTAAGAAACCATAACTATCACATCATTGCTAAGAACGGAATAAAATTTTGGTTGAAGGTATTTTGAGGTATGCGTTTAAGAATCATATGAAAAACAACAGTTAATCTTAAAAAGTTACGATTACAGTGATTAATTTTCACAATTTTCAAAGGACAACACCAACTTTTTTTTGGAATGTATTCTCCATAGCAAAAAATAAAACAAAACAATAGATAATGTTGGAAAGGTAACTATAGCATGAAAACCATCAGCACTTGACAGACTAAGAAAAGAAAGAAAATAACCAATAACAGCATAGAAACAACAGAAAATAATATTGTATTATGCATGAGAAATTTTTTACTTGACCTATTTCAACCACAATGACACTTGCAACTTGCAATGCGGCAGATGGAGCCTAGAACAAAAGTATGTGCCCTGCTGAAAGGCATCTGTTGAACTTCACATCTCTTTTAAGCACACCACAGTTGTTTTGTTTTTTCTTCTTAGTCTGTCTATCGCTGGTGGTTTTCGTGCTATAAATACCGTTTCAATGCGATTTTTTGCTTTATTATTTTGCTTTGGAGAACACATTACAATAAAAGAAGTTGGTACTCCATTTGAAAATTTTGAAATTTTGTCACTGTAACTGTAACTGTTAGAGCTTAACTATTGTTTTTTATATGATTCTTGAGCGCATACCATAAAATATCTTGAATCAAAATTATATTCCTTTCCTGTGAACGATATGGAAGTTATGGTTTCATATATCGGGATAGTTTTTTTTTTATAATCACCTTTTTCAAAGAATGAAATGCCATTTTTTTGAAATATGGCTTGTAGCTTTCTTCGCCTTGGAGAAATCTTACTCTCTGAAAGTCAATTGGATAATGAAGTGATGTTTCTTCTATAATTAGTGATCTTAAAACTTTCTCTTGATAGTACGCTAACATATTTTCCTATTCTTCTTACATTTAATTTCAATAGATGGAGAACCCAGCGACAATCATAAATCATTTACTGTAACTTCTAACCATTTCACTTTAAAAGTATTTGAAACAGTATGTATCTTTATCGGGTATTCGTTTGGATTCTTCTTTTGCTGCAGAAGCAAAAATTCAGTTTTTCAACTTGCCAATTAATAATGTTGCTTATTTTACACATAGAAATTTTATTAGCATGCATTTTACAACGCTTTTGAATTATGAAATATGAGTATTTCCTTTCAAAAAACGCAAACATAAAATATCCTTAATCCACAGCTTGTTTACATTCGAGCCTTTTGAAGAATGAATGAATTTAAAAGAATCAGACAGTATTTCTATATATCAAATAATAAGCAGAATACTAGAAACTTTAATTCTAAAACATTTGCTTTAAAAAAATTCTTTATCAAAATCGCGTGAAAAATGCTTAAATACTTTTTGTATTTATAACAAAAGCAATTACATGACTTTGTGTGAACTATTCTGTAATACTACTCCTGGCTCTATAGAGAAGAGACATCTAAAATTACCAATTGTATCATAAATATGCTTTACAAGTAAAGAAAGTGCATATTTGATAATTTTGAGCTATTTATATATTTTGTAGAAAGAATTTTAGTACTGTCATTGTCTTATATGTTGCTTTTAAATTCATTCTGTAAACCTTAATTTTCATCCTGGTAAAAACCAAAACAGAAAAAAAGATGATAGTTTTATCAGCATTAATAATGTCATTAATTCTGAATTATTTTAAATGTCGATAGAACTGTCAGCTAGATCACGTTTAGGTAGCAGGCATCCTCTTTTGAAAATAATGTCAAAGTTTATAAATAGTTATTTATTTTTTACCTTCGGATAAATAACAGCCTTTTGAAAATACTTATCCTTGAAGATATTTATCCTTTATTGTTTTTAATTTATGCTTCCTGTGTTCATAAATCATCGTTCAAAAGACATGAATGCCAGTTGACATCGCTTTTGAACGACTGTAGTAAGGTTTCTTCCTGTCTGAACTATGCAATTTTTTCTTTCCTGTGGGTTCATAATTTGAATACAAAATCAAATAGGATTAGCATTCTTTATAGGATAAAAAACATTTTTTTTCTTGGTTTCTTTCAAAATTAAATACGTTGAAGTTTTTAGTTATTATTGTCGAGATTAAGTCAATGCGTGATTTGGACGCGTAAAAATATATTTACATGCTTTCAAAAAATAAATAAATATAAATCTGCTATCGCAAATTTCAAGTTAAGATGTGAGAACATTATTATTTTGTAAGTCATTATTTTATTTTTCCAGCTGGTAAACAAAGTTTTGGAGCTCGGACGATTTTGAAATGAAATAACAGCTATGATGTCATAGTTCTACGTCAACCTTTTAAAAACGCATTTGCTGTCAAAGAAACATACGTAATAATAAAGCAATACTGGTAAAAGCAGGTCAATCTTTTAAAAACGTATCTGCTGTCAAAGAAGCATACGTAATAATAATGCAATACTGGTAAAAACAGGTAAAAAAATACATGCGATTAAATGATGATGATGAAAATTGCCATTTATGCTTTATTCATTGCCTACGTGATTTCGAGCTTCAATATTCATTGCCTATGCTATTTCGAGCTTCAAAACCCCCTAATCAAAACATCATGCTCTCACATGATAAAAAAAATCTAAATTACAAGGAAGAGTTGATGCCACTAAAATTTCTTTTAAAACATATTTTTAATGGTCAATCATAAAAGAATATTTCTCTAAAAATGCAAGTTTGATTTTAAAGATAATTTTTGAATAATGTTTGAACATATCTCGTATTCCAATAGACGTAAAAAAATAAGTAAGTACTGAGGAGTTTCATTTTTAACATCACAATTAATGCATTAAATGTAATCGAAATGTTTGTTTTATCGAATTTAAATGCTCTTTATTTAACTACTACAGGTCTACATGAGCCAAGAGGGGACAGAAAATTATTTGTTTTGTAACACGTTGAGTCTGTTTATTAATTCATTTTGGCAAAGCAAAACAATTTATTAAAATTTTACTTTCTAAAATTAAAACTAATTAGAATTGTATAGTATAAGGTTTTTCACAATTTTGTTCATATAAACTGAAAGTTTAGTGATTTTTTTTTCAAATTTTTTTATTTCAAAATTTTACAATGCTTCGTATAAAATTATTTTAATTTATCTAACATAAAGAGAAAATAGTAAAAACAATTAATGTTTTATAAAAAATCATTTGTCAACAAAATTACTATTATTGAAACGCAACGAATGTAGAAGAATTAAAGATCTTTAAAATTTATTTATTTCCTAATTTCTAGTTTTTGATTTACGATATATTATCCAAATTTTTTGGAATTTATGAAATCGATTTTTCTTAAAATTCATCAGATGGAGTCACTAATACAAAATTAAGTTATTTAGATTGATTAATAAATTATTCATTCTAAAATTTTAAAATATTGTATTATCATCGAGAGTATTAAAATTTACGAAGTTTCCCAATTTTTAGCACATCAGGAAGTGAATGAGAATAGATTAGAAAATTGTATCTTTGCATAAAAGAAGCAAAGAAAATGAAATAAAATTGTTTAAAAGCGGAAAGAAAATACTGTAAACTTTTTAGTTAATAAAACGAAAATTAAATATATTTTTAATTTATAAATATATATCAATCAATACTATCAACATTGCATGACTTTATCATCAATATATCAACACTACATGTCAATCAATACTGTATACTTTATTGAATATCCTTCAATACTACATTATTTTATTGAAGTTATTTTCTAGAATTTAAATAATAACCTTAAAGTGTTTAATGGGATCATTTAGGCAAATCATATTTATGTCATAAATTTATCATGACTATTTGCCCATTATTAAAGATTCGTTTGCTAATTGAATGATATTGTTACGATTAGCTTTTTTATTTCTTCCTTTCATGTCTCTGACAGTATTTAAATACGCCGGTAGGTATTTTATCATAAACACATATTATAATTACAGTGTAATCAACTAAACAATGTTTCATAATCAAAACTAAAATTTTCTTGTTGTTGTTTATAATGGCACTTGCCATGGACAAGCTCGCTGACGAAGTCAGCGATTTTAAGCCGAGGGTGCGTCTCTTGTTTTTTAGTTGCGCCAACTAGGGCCAAGAGTACGTCTTTGTTACTCATGCATCACATTCGCTTGCACATCCCCTTTTTACAGGGAGGCACATTCACACATCTCACAGATAGAACAGATGAAGAAAAACCTTGCAATAACCAGGACTCGAACCCAGGACGCTCAAATCACGAGGAAGACTTGCTACTCCTATGCCAGGATGCCGGAAAAATTTCCTTTCAAATTTTAATGGAATAAATAAGATGAATTTAGACGGAAATCAAGTGCATATAACTTGAAAAGAAGATCTTTTGCTTAAACTTTGAAAATAAAATTTTAGATTAAATATATTTCTATAAAATTACAATTATAGGGGAAAAATAATTTAGTGAAGATATTTGTAGATATTCCATATATATCTGAGAAAGGATATTTAGTGAGGACCTTTTTATACATTTCATGACACATTTAGTAGTTCCACCTTTATCTTTATGAAAAGATATATGTCTTGAAATGATGATATAAATGAGATAAAAGAGATGAATTGTTTTTTTAGAATTTTATTTTAAATACTATATATTTATCTTTCAAATGTTTCTTCATTAAAAGAATCCGTAAAAGTTGTTAGAAATTAAAAATTCAATTTTTTTTATCTCTTTAGATGAAATTTAAAAATTTAACTCATCTTGTCCTATTATATAAATGGATCTTTTTTAATATTACTTTAGTTATTCAAAACCTAAACCTAAATGCCAAGTCTTTCTTGAAAGCACTTTGCATTATGTTCCACCAATGAATTTTGCTTTATCATTACCACATATCTTCTAAAATTGGCAATACACTTTTAATTTGAGGTATTGCGAAAACCCACATGGGATAAAATCCGATGGAGGTGGGCCCATTCAATCTCACCTAGCTGTGAATTAGAATAATTTGGAAACATTTCCCAAAGAATTCAGAATGAATATTGGGAGATATTGCTCAATGATTTCGTCTTGCTGGAATCATTGAACTTCCAAATTATGATTGTTGACTGGCTCAAGGATTTGTGGACGAAGAAAATCAATCTTCAAGGAATTCACAATAATGACCTGGTGTAGAAGTTACATTTTGTGTTTGGAAAAATGGCGTCTTAACTCGTTAAAGCCGTGTTACCCATATTCTCGTTAATGCCGTGTTACCCATATTCTCGTTAATGCCGTGTTACCCATATTTGATGAGAATAGAATACCCATTTCTTTAGTTTTTATTTCCTTGTTTTAACACATTGATCATTGCGTGAATCACACGTGATTCACAGTGATTAGCATTGTGAATCACTTTTACGTTAGTCGGGAGCAAGCAAACTGTAGCCAAATAATGTAGAATTTCGCCAAATTTCTTACGCCAAATTCGCGTTTGGTTCACAATTGGCGACATTTGCGTCCGGCTAATGGAAAAGTACCCACGTTTACTATGTAATTAGATATTCTCTTCTCTACTACAGTTAAAAATAGTAAAGAATTAAGAATCTTATTAGATAGTGGTCCGAATCACAGGTTACATCATGGCAACAAGCATGTTAAAGAAAAGACTTGACGAAAGCACTCATCTGATGTCCATAGGGTAAATCACTGCTGATCATAGACAATATCTGCACCCCTCCCCCCCCAAGTGGGGTGATCGAAATCAGAGGAAATATAATGAATAAAAGGGGGGTTTGAAAATGTCATGATCTCACGCATCTAAAGTGACCACGCCCTCTACCCTATTATCGGATCATGGCATAGATCGAGAAACACCCTCTATCCTGGATTTATACGCATAAATAATTAATGATCTATTTATCAATTTTATTTTCCTATTTGTATTTATATTTAAAAAGATATATTTTTCATTCTAAAGAAAGGAAATGAGTGAGAAAAAATCTGCTGCATATAACTAGAACGCTTCTCTGTCTTTGGAAATGGATTTGCCATTCTCGTTGGTGCGCATGCGCATAGCGAAGGGTGAGGAGATAAAAACAAGTTTGCTGAATTTTTTTAATTAGTAATATTGGGTAAGCGAATGAAAAGTTTTTGTTATTAATGCCTTGTAAAATTTTTAATAAATAGTTTATTTGAGAAACTTGAACAACCTATTTATTTCTGCATCCTGGGAATTCTAATGTGGTTAAGTAGATATAAGTATTCACCACAAACCTTATATCTAAAAGGCTTTTCAATGGGCCACTGAAAATTTACCTATTTCAATAACGAAATTTCATACAATTTTTTTTTTTCATATTTGATTTAAATTTTGTTGATAAACGAAGCAAAACGAACATAGTCAAAATTTAATTCTCAATTCAAACTTTCGCTTTCAAAATGACCTTCATTGAACTTGATTTGTTTCAAGATTGTGTGGATGAAATTTTATAATCGACTTTTGACTCATTTCCTAATGTATAAGAGGATTAAAATTTGACACACTTGCGTATTCTCGATGAAATATTCTATTTTCATATTTTGTCACTGACTGGGGCACTACATGCTAAGGAATTTGAGAAACAGTAAGTAGATCAAAAGATTAAATACACACAATGCTTTAAGAATGATAAAAAGATTGATCTTTCCTTTTTTGCAATTTTAAGATGACATATATAATCAGGAAATTTATATCTATATTTTATGGCTGATATCCAAGTAATTTTAAAGATATTTGAAATTTTCTATATTCTTTCAATCTCAACATTTGATTAGTTGACGAGTTGAGTATGATTTGTTTCGTTTTCATTTTGAATCCTTTTTGTATTCTTAAAATCAATTACATTAAATTTAATTTATCAAAATAAATTCTTAAAATTAAACTAGTTTTGAAAATTAAATGGGATATTCATGAATAAATCAAATTCTTAGATGATACGATCACTGATTTCACTTTTCACTAATCAAATCTGTTTCTTATTAATCTTCTACTTTCTTTTTGAAATATTTGCTTTACTACTTAACTAATATTCGTAAAATTGTCTTTTTAAAATTAATATTAGTTTTTAAACAAAGTTTTTTTAGAATACTTTCATTAAACTATATCATTGTGAATACTGAAAACTTTGTTTATAAATGTATATTATTCAGATCTAGTTGTACAATACATTTATTAACAAATATCAATTTTTTGAGTATAATATTTAGTATATATATCACAGTAGTATATATATTTATCTCTTTAATATATATTTTTATATATTTCAGAGTATAATGTTGGAACCTTAAAAAAAGTACTCGAAACAATTCAGGATGTAAATCTCCTTCCTGTTAATTCTTCAAATCACTGATTATAGGATAGCTTATTTTCAGAATGAAATCAAGCCAATGCAGTACAATGTCACACACATGCACGCACGCACGCACACACACACAAACACACACGCACTAAATGCAGTACAATGTCACACACACTACTTAAATTGCGCCGATTTAAAATTGAGAAGAAATTACGATGTGTTTAATTTTAATTTGCGCTTATATTATCATTCATTTGTGTAAGCTCTTTATGTTCAAAACTTTTATGAAAATATTGTTTTTATTAAGCTGATAATCTGTCGTCGTTAACTTAGTCAAATTATGCAAAAACATGGTGTTTTTGATTAAAAAATGTATAGTTAATCATATGGAATTAAAGTAGTATCCTAGTCCATTGTGTAACTTAAAAAAAAGCATACTAAAGATTACAGAACAACAAGCATTATTACTTTTTGTTTCATGCCTGTACAAATTTTAAACGTATTTTTCTCAGACTTAATTTTTGTTTTATATAAGTGGTTTCCTTACCCAATGATTTTATTTCTGATCAGGGTAGAGTCTTGAAATTTTTATTGGGAACTTTAAATATCTATACTGTAAAAATCAAATTGGATTTAACTTTAAAAGTTCAGATTTATTTTTTAAAAAAATGCTAAATTTAATGTTGCAGAATTTTTCATAATTTTTTTTGTAGATTTAGTTACAAAAATGATCATAAAAATTTATTAAAGAGTCATTCTTTTTTATATTCAATATTACATATTGTATGAAACCTTCTAAAATGAATCACTTGGGATAACTAAGAATATTAGAGAAATATATATTTTATATAAATTAAAAAACTTCAGAAATTGAAATTTTTGCAAATTTTAAAATAATAGCTCTTGCTAAATGGACTTTTATATGAGAATAGTTTAGTGATATAACATGAAAAAAGTTATTTTTAATATTACTCTATCCAAAAAAAAAAAAAAAAAAAAAAAATGAAAAAGGTTACCGTGTTTTTTTAAAAAGATTTAAATAAGAGAATTTTTGCTCTTTTGTCCAGTAATAATGGTATTTTAAGAATATTTTAAATCTAATTTATTATTAGAATTGTCTTAATATAAAATATTTTATATGAGTTATGTAACTTACTTTCTTTTCATGTACCGAGGTGTGTTTGGGGCACTGCAGTCTTCGCTGTCTATAGTACCAGTTCGGTCTCTGTGGTTGTGGGTTTTGGGCAAAGTCATGACGAGATAAGGCCCCATAGGAAAATCTGACTTCACACCATTTGGAACTTGAGAGTAGTAGTTAAACCCATTTACTGTTGAAATTTCCATTTTCCCAGATGGCATCTGAAAAGAAGTTTTTTACACATAACATAAATGTAACATATAAATGAAAAATGAATCGTATATCAATAAGAAATTAAAATTCCACAATCTTTTTATTTGTAACAGATATTAAACGTTTAAACGTTGAGGTGCTATTTTGAAGAATGCACCTGAAACTTGCGCATAAAAAGATTGAAATCAACTTTGAAATTCAGTAATTTATTTTTTCACCTAAGGTATTTACTTTTGAAATCAAAGTCATTTGCTAATGTAATTTTTTATTTTAATAGATGGTAGCTGAAAAAAGGAATTTTGCACAAAATATAAAATACAGATGAAAAAAAATGTACCATAGGGTACGATTCTGTTTTAATAAATAATAGCAAATTAAAAGTCCAAATTTTCTTTCAGATACTGAAAATTTAAGATTTGGTAACTCATCATAGAAAATTCATTTGAAACAAACATATAAAAATTGTTAAAATAGACTTGGAAATTCAATAGTTTAGTAGTTTCAGTAGTAAATAAAAAATATTTGTCGTTGAAATTTCCTTTTTTTTTATTAAGTTGCTTCAAATAAGTAACTTTAAGCAAATTATAAAAGAAGCATCGATTTTAAGAATGACCCCTAGATCGCTATGCTGTTTGATTAGGCAATAACAAACTTATTTATAATTCTAGGGAAACTGATATTTCATAAAACATATATTTTAGGCAGATAATATGCCAATACTAGTAGGAATAATCTTCCCAAAACTTTCTTGTATATTCTGTAACAAAAGAGTTATCACTAATCCACTGCAAAGAATTATGGACCATGGGTAAAGCAAAAAATGCCTTGCATGGACTTGGCGTAGAATATTAAAAAAATTATGAACCTTAGGCGTGAATTCAGCATTTCTGCTGAATCTATCATGTGATCCTTGGAGAGTTTTTTGATGTTTAATCTCTGTCATGCGATTAATATATTCGAAAATCGAATTTGTGTTTTAGATGCCTTTTCCTCATCCGACTGAAATCAAGATTCGGCACATAACTACAATTGCAGTCAAAAATCAGAAACCAAATTTGATATATATAATTGCGTTTACATTCTTCTGAAAATACAGATAGACAGACTATTCATCCTTTATTGGATTTGGCTCAAAATGAAATCTGATAGGTGTCTACATGGATTTTATTCAGTTAGCTCTTCACGTTTTTGTAATTATCAAATTATCTTATATTCGGACAGCTGGGAAAATATACTTTCTCAGAGTGGATTTTGCTCAAAATTGGTACAAGGACCCTATACCAAATTCCATCCATCTAGTTCAAAAGGATTTTGGGCTATCATTGTCACTGATAAACAGATGACAGATTTCCAAAAATATAATTTTTGAACCCAGAGTGGTCTAAAACGTGGTGATGCATCAAAATCTCGTGTTCGAATTTTTTGACGGCTATAATACTTTCTATATACATCACATACAAAAAAGTGAAAAAGCCATGAAGCTAAATCATCGAACTAATCCTATTGAAGATATTTTATTTTCCAGATTCTGGCTGTGAATAGATGGATATAAGATGAAAAATGAAATCATGAAAATGATTGGTATTGGAAGTATGAAAAATGATCAAATAAAACTTCATTTTTGCATCACTACAAATGAAGCATAACTTTTCTATCAATATTGTTGAGCAATTTATCACACTTACCTTGGCGGGGTAATCCATTTTCCAAAACGGACATCTTCTACTGAGCCAGATATAAAAAAGAATCAACATGGCTGCAGCGGAAAAGAGAACAGATGCAGCCACATAAAAGAAGACAGAATTCCTCGTAGCATAGAGTGCCCCGCACAAGATGAGTGCCACGAAGATGGAACACAATATCACGATGGTTATCAGAAGCACCCTGCGTATGAGAGCGCTGCTCCGTACCTCCTTGCTACAGAAGTAAGGAGAGCGGCGCGATATTTCTGTTGACAGTTTCTTATCCATTATAATGGTGACTTAAGTGTCTTTTTGTCTTCTAGCAGCATCCTGGAGACAGTTTGAATACTTAGCAACTTCTAGATGAAATCGTTTTGTCCCCATTTTGCTGCTGCCAATTTAGTTAACCTATAAATAGAAAAATATAGAGTTAATATGATACCTTAGTTTTGAAATTATATGGAAACTTTAAATATTTATATTTAAGACACTGAGAGAAAATTCTAATTTCCAATGAATGAAATGAGTTGCTTTTTTGCTTACTGAACTCTGAAAGTATTACTCATCTCCATTTTTTTAAGAATTTGACATTGAGATTCACTACTGATATTTTAATTTCTATAAAATGAAAGGTCTTCTGTCTATTGAAATATCATTATATCACCGATTTCTATGTCTTAAAAATCTGACAGAGGAATTCACTGGATGTAAATTTTAACTTCTAATGAATAAAAATAATTACTTTTTGCTTAAAGAAGTATCAGTCTGAAGAAAATATTCCCCGACAAGATTTTCTGTCTCATTTTTAACTTCAATATAAAATTCTAATAAATCATTTTAAAGTCAAAATTTTTTTAGTAGAGAAAAATAACCACTTTTAGAATATTAAAATTCAAAGCATAAATATATATATTACAGAATGTGATATAAAAAAATCTTGATAAATAGATTAAAAGAATTAACTAAAGATCTGGATTCGGTTAGAATTTCCATTTATTAAAAAAAGAGAAACATGGGGGAAAAAAAGTAACCGAAAGAAAACTGAATCTCTAATATACGTGGAACACTGCCTTTAACGAACAATTGATTCTTCAATACACTTAGTTGCTTTTTTACTACATTTAAACCTCTTTTTTTAATTTTTTACTTACTATCAACAAATTACTTTTAAACTTCAAATTGTGAGAGAATGTTTAAATTTCAAATTGTGAAATCATTAAGTGATGCTGTTTTAGTAGCCTAACACTTATTTTATTTATTGAGTACATTTATGCAACTTTAAGGGTGAAAAATAACTTTGCATTAAAAATATAGTTATTTTAACGAACATTGTGCGTTGCCTTATGTGTTGTTGTGACTTCTCTTTCTCATGCAATGCTAGATAATTAGTGATCCCACTCAGACCTACATAAAATTGCTCTGATTGGAACTTGTTTTATGCGTCATGTAAGTGATGAGAAAAAAGCAAACTGCAAAAAATAATAGTTTAAATTTTGACCACTAGATGAAATTTTTCCTTCAACGTAAAAGTTGTTATGAAAATTAGGAACACTAAAAAATGCCATTAATTAGTGCCTTAAAATCATTCTTTATAGAAGAAAAATCGTGCTTTACTGACATTTTTTAAAAATCAGAACTGCAGTAAAGGTTTAGGTATACTGACACAATATCAACATTTGAAAAGTTTGAAGAAAGGGTCTATCTAAAAGAAGGGACTGAAAAAGATAATTACTAAACATGAAGAGACTGGTGAGTTGAATGTGCTGTCAAGAAGAAGAAGGAAATTAATTTCCAATAAAACTGTAACAAGAAGAAGTTGAAAGAATGTCTGGCACCCAATATTATTCTATAAGTGCTCTAGCCGTATCACGTGATTTGTCTCATCCTTAGTTTACGGTAAGAAAAGTATTGTGATCTGTTTTGAAGTGGTATTCATATTAGAACAACATAGTGCAAATACTACACCTTCAAGACACGGGACAACGCATTAATTTTGTTTACAAGTTTCTGGCCAGAATAGAGTTGGCAAAGTCACAAACATCGATAGTCTATAAGTGTTTGCAAAGTACAGGCTTTGGATCATTTTGTGGTTAGATGAAGCAGATTTTATAGTAAACGAAGCAGTGAATACTCAAAACTTTTATATAAGAGATACTTCGCATTCTAGCTTGTGCATGATCAGCTTTTGGATGTTGCTTACAATATTGTATGGCATGGTTTTACTTCTGATTTTATTCTTGGCCCCTTTTTTCATTGTGAAGTACACTTTTCAAAGACCTAATTGGTGTTATATTGCAAGCTGGCAATATTGCGAACTTCTGTGGCAGCAAGTCATTCCTGTCTTACAAAAGCGTGAATGCTTAAGGTCTACTTTTTCCATGGTAGATAGTGTAGAATCAATGTTGCCCAACAAGTGAAGAACTTGCTTCGGGAAGATCAGATAATTTCGAGACATAGTCTGACAATCTTGTCTCCTCATTCTTCAAACTTGAAACCCTGTGATTTCTGGTTGTGGAAAGTCCAGAAATATCGTGTCCATGGAGAAAGCATACAGATTTTGCATGAACTAAAAACAAAATTAACACATCAAATTGCTGCAATTCTTCAAGAAACACATTGCTCTGTTGTTGAACAAGCTATGACTCTACACTTTGAACGCATGACTGAAATTGTAAAAAATGCATGTGAAACAAGTAATGTGTTTAATAATGTTTTGTGTTCCAAATTTGTATTTTTTACTCTTTATGCGTCATCGTTTCACTTAGTGGTCAAAATTTTAATTACGAACTTTTATAGCGAATTTATTTTTCCTATGGCCAAAAACTGTATGCTAAATTTCACCATGGTCCAAATAACATATATATTAATTTTAAAAAAATGCATCAAACAGAACAGTTTCTGCATAATTTTGAATAGGGTCAAATTGTTATAACCACTCTGCAGATGTGGTTGATTGAAATATTAAAATGATGAAGTGCATTTTATATGTCTTATGTAAGCATGGCCAACAGTAAGTCAACACATTTAAAAAGTAATGAAAAAAGATTATATAGTATACAACAAAACAGATTATTTTCGAATACGTCTTCATCTTGAGGCGATGTTTTATAGGTTAGGTAAAATAAAATGATATAATATAATAAATGCTTATTTGATTTCGTTAAAGAATATCGAATTTCGCTGGAATATAGAAGGTATTTTTGAAAATAATGCACAGAAGTTTAAAAAGAAATTCAAAATTAAGGGTAGATTTGAATGGCAAATAAACTGATATCAACGATTTTTTTTTTAATTTTAAGATGGCAGTTTTTTTAAAAAATATTTTTTGGAAACTTGATTTTCGGTGAGTTTAATTAAGAATTAATTCTCCTAAAAATTAAGCGAGAATTTATCGCTTAATTTTTAAGGGAATTAATTCTTAATTAAAATGAAAACAATTTTGTTCCGAATAACCCATTTTTACTTTCTAAAGTGTATTGTGCCAAATTTAGTAATTTATGCTCCAAATTTGGTAACTCTAGATTTAGGACAGATCCAAATTTGGCGGTTCTAGAATCTTTCTCTCTCTCTCTCACACACACATCGGATGCGCATTCATTTTAATAAGTAGCAACATTAGGATCCCAAATCATGGATGCATTGAATTTTCTTTGTTTAGTAATCATTAATTTAAATTATGTATAGGTAAAATATTTCATTGCTTTTTTGAATTATTTTTAAGTATTTTACCGAATTAAGAAAATAATACATTTTTTTGTTGGTTTAAATACAAGTAAAAACCATACACTGACAAAATGTTTTTATCATCTGATAACTGATATTAGACAAAAATGCTGCATCTCGGACTCACAGGAAATGAGCTTTATAAACAACATTTATTTCCCTTATTTCACGTCTAGCGTTCTTTTATGCATTAATTTTACTTTGAATGGAAGGATTTAGTTTGGTTTATGGTCTACCATTAACTGTATTTTATCCATCTTCGTAGCTAAGCCAAATCTTGAAGTTTTATGATTGGTTTTTATGGTATTCCTTTTTTGTAAACAAAAGGACACTTCATGCTTGTTGTTCAAATTTAATCGGTGTTAGTTTTCGATAAAATATGCATGTTAGAGCACTTTAAGTACTCATTAAATTTCTTCGGCGTCAATCCATTCTCTTATTCCGCCTTTATAGCCCATTATTTCTATCGATTCGTCTTTAAATGATATTTTATGTGGCAATATGCATTATGCTAATAGGGTTTTCAAATTTATTTTCTGATGTTTTGAATTTTTATACGGATGATACTTTGATGATGAAAGAAAAACTGAAAAATTTCAAGAAGTGAGAATACGAAATTTCTGCTATCAAGGTAAGGCTATTTTTAGACATTAGACGTATTAAGACGTATTTAGACGTATTAACATTATGCAATGGAGTTTTCGCAATGACTTTAAGACACTCTTGCTGAAGATGTCATAAATGTTAATAGAGTTTTAGTGGCAAGACTTCAGATTCGAGACTCAATTTAAGCTCTATAGATGGCGGGACATGCTAAATTTAATTACTGCAGATGCAGTTTCAAAGATATTGATTCACCATCGTCCTTTTTATCTAATCACTATTCAAAATTGCGAAGTTCGTTTACTAAATAGTAGTAGCGTGTAATTAAAATAAACCACTGATGCTTAATCTTAAGTAGGCGTTCTGATAATTGCAGATATAATAATTCTAATTTTATGCAAATTTTTGATTGCTTTAGTAAGAAGAAATATAAAAAAAATATTCAAATCAATCTGAGTTGGAAGTTTATTTTCAAAATTAGATAATCATACGAATGTGTAAAAATAATATGGATAGTTGTCCACATACTCAATTCAACAACGGCGTAAAAAAATAATATTTTTATTTAAAAAGCATTGACAAAAAGGTCTTTAGCTAGTTAATTGAATATATAATACTATATATAAATCTCGTGAACACAAAAAGAAATACAGTCCGCACGTGCATTGCATGATTAATCCGCTGTCACGAGCAAGCAGTTTCAACCGCGACATCCGCTTAATGAAAGCAGGATCACCACAGTTCTATATATCAGCCGTTAAGTATTTTAGAGATTGAACTTATGGATATCCAATTTTCATGCTTGTTTCATAAGACCTGAAAATTACCTATGAAATATTTTTTGTTAAAAAATAGAAAGCTGAAATGCAAATCATTTGTAATATTTATCACAATGTATCTGGATATAAGCATAATATTTTAGTCCCATTAAAAATTTGTTTAACTAGTTGGAACCTGATGAACTTCTTGCTGCAACAGTGTATTTTTTCAGAAGCAAAAATTTCTACTTGATCTTTTATAAATAAAAGTCGCATTGCATTGAGTTCAATGAAAGATTATTAAATACACTTTTAATAAAGGTAATATAATTATATTTTTGAGAATTTCTTAATATTGCTACAACAATATGCTTTTTAGTATTTTAATTGCATAATCTGAACAGCAACATATAACTTAGTAAATTAACAGAATTGCTCGTAGCTGCATTGACCTTTGATCAATGCTTTCATTTACTAATCGACGAACATGCTATGCTAATTATCATCTAATGAGACATTATGTCAGTACTTATTGCAATAAATAATTGCTCTTTGATCAATGCTTTCAATATCTTACCGTCAGATATGCTATGCTAATTATCTATTGGAAAATTATATCAGTATTCATTTCAATAAATAATTAAGGAATATTATTGGTAAAGAGAGGTTTACCATTGATCCAATATCAGCTTGTCAAATTTCTCTTATTAATCATAATGAATTGAGTTTGAAGTAATTAATAAGACGACAGTTTAACAGTTTCTTCTAATGAGACAAAATTCACAAATCGAATTACGCTCCTTTATTGATCCGAGCTTCTTAATTTAATTTTGATGAGTATCATTAAGCAATTTTCACTATCGATAACATTTAAAAGGCGATTAGTTTCCACAATGATTACATTTGGACCATTTACTTCATTCTTAATTTATCGTCTCTTTATTTATTTTTCATATCTTTGTCCAGAAAATCTATCTTACCATGAAAAAATAAATCTTACCAAGGAAAAAAAAATCATAAAAATAAAGATGGCCAAGAAAATGGAAAACAAATGAATTTCGCCAAGAAAATGGGTCCCATCTGGGCTTCTAAGTGTTTTTATTTAAGGGAAACAGAAACAATTTGCTAACGCAGACTGTGATTATCGATCGCCAAATAGTTTTGAAGCCACGCCCGTCTGCAATCAGAACCAGGTGCAATTTACTTTAACATCAGTTTTCTCCCCCCATATTGTCTGTCACATTAAAGAGCTGCTTTTAACCATTGATCGATCCTCTGGCAAAACAGTTATTATCTTTACCCGATAACAGACTCAATTTCTGTCGTGCTCAGTGAACTGTAAATGGAATTTATGGCGCTTTTAATTTTTCTAAAACGATAAAAAAGTAAATAAATTATCCATTAGATTTAGTTTTCATACAGCATATTAAGCAATTTATTTTCTTAACATTTTTTTATACTATTTAATTAAAAGTTTTATGTCAGAGGCTATTTGTTAAATAATGTGAGAGAAGCAGTTGACAGCTGCCGTATTGTCAAATATGTATTAAAAGCACGTACAATTGATATACATCTTTTAATAGGACATTGATTTATATGAAGTTATATTACAGTACACTCCTGAGTATACGACTTAATGTGACGGAAGGAATGGCCGGATAATAAAAAAAGCCGGATAGGTTAGAATTCTGTGAATTCCTTTCTTTGCCCACCAATACCAGAAGACAAAGTTTATATCCAAAACTCACTATTATAATCCCTATTTTCTTACTTCTTATTGAGTACTAAGTACTTATCTCAATGTGAATGCAGTCGCTGCCCAAGGAATCATAGAAGCAGTTGCCCGGGAACGTGGCGAGTTTAAATAGAAAGCTTTGTACTGGTATTTTATATAATTTTATATACTTCACTGAAGGTTTCAAGAATTTATTACAGAAAAAATAAGTTAAAGGATATAAACTGTTCACACTTTAACATAAATTCTGTAATGCCCAACTTAAATGCAGGAAACATAAACAAAGCAATAACGTAAATTCGAGGTCTGATTCTTAAGAAAATTGGCTCAAACTGATTTTATTGTTTCCTGATAAATGATTACACAGATATGAAAAAGTAACCCTGAATCAAAACTTTTTTTCGAAAACTAAAAGTCAAAACAAAACAGTTTTTAACATTTAAAGAGTCAAAATTAAACCATTTATAGGTTTTGAAGAAATTTTTAATAGATGACTTAACTGACGCCTTGCCTTCCTCATTTAATTACGATAAAAGAAAACTTGACCGGATAGTACTGAAGCCGGATAGTTGCGAGCCGGATACTCGAGAGTGTACTTATATAAAATCTCCATAAACAAAAATTACATTTTTTTTTAACTTAAAAAAATAGGCAAAAGATATACAAAAGAGAAATAATTTTCACAACTGTTATTCATTCAATAGAAAAAATATTGAGAAAAAATGTCTGGTATCAGTGCTTATATTTTATTTAAGTATCTTTTAAGAAATTATATTTTTATTCTGGATATTGAACATAGAACAATTATTTAATTTTGAAGAGGAAATTAATTCATTGTGAATTCTATTTCATTTCAAATGAGATAAACCAATGAAGGATCCAGGAATTCCCCGTATTTAGGTATATCATGACCTTTCATCAAGTGACGAAGATGTACTGGCCGTATGTAAAATTTGCCATCTATAGTTCAGTAGGTCATTGTTCAAGATTTAGGAATTTATTTTATTATAGGAAATAGCTTAAAAACTTAAAGGCCTTTGCCAGAATGTTTAGTTAAAAAGTTAGATGAAACAATAATGAAGTCACACAAAAAATTCACGCCTGACAACTGGCCTAGAAATATTTCCATAATTTAGCACCTTACAAATAACGGATTAACTATAATCGAAATCTACATTTCAATGCAAAAAATGGTATGAGCTACGTTTGTTTGCCTTTTAATTGATAAAAATTGTTCTAATTTAGCTTATTTTTTTCACCAAATATTTTAAGAACAAAATGAATTTATCATAAAATAGATGCCCATTTAATTCCATAAAATATCAAGTCAGAGATATTTTTATTCTGAAGTTAAATATTTTGATAATATTTTCAGAATTTATGGTTCAAATGAACTATAAGGATATGATCTGCTTTCTAAGTTTCGTTTGATTAATTTGTTAAAAAAATTGTTGTATGCCAAAGAGGAGTTAAAAAAAAAGAATATTGCGTATGGAAATTGGTTTTATCGTTTTAGCATTTTTATCATCCAGTAATTAAGTTAAAACTCAAATCTGTAAACACATATGGGTTATGAACACATTTGTGTTTTAAAAATAAAAAAAAGTTTAACTTTGATCTATTCTTTACTTGAATTTGTAATTATGAGTTTCAAAAATACACTGTCACAAATTTTCAAGACAATTTTATAGGAATATAAATCTATATGGTCGAAGAGAAATTAATTCATACTTTTTAGGTCATTTTCTAAAAACTTGATACATTAAAATAATTTTTATTGAAATAATTATTTTATGCGGTTTAGTATTGTGCGTGTGAAATTTTGCAATAGATTTTATATTAACATCTCTCTGAGCTACAGACGACTACAAAATTTGTACCGAATAGATAAGACAGCGATTTAATACCTCATTGTCTTCCTGTTTTGTTTTTTTTGACATTTCACGTTTTAAATCTTCTTTGCATCAGGAAGTACCATATTGTGCATTTCTTTAAAAGCGATTGCAACATTTTTACTGAACAAGTAAACAAATAGACATACAGACAGAGAGACAAGAAAACAAATTAATATTGCAATGCCATCCATTTCAGATCTATTTTTAAAGTTCATCGGAAAGTTAGTTTAAAATCGGTTAGAAAATTTGCATCGACCAAACAATAGACATATAAGAAAACGAGTTAATATAAACATATTAAAAAGATGGCCAAAAATTGCTTGAATGATTTTAGGATATCACAAATAAAATTTGTTCAAGGAAAAAACAAACAAACAAAAAAAACATTAGTTCCAAATTAATATTTTGCAGCAAATAATAATAATAATAATAAAAAAAAAACGGTACTTTTTGATTTTTTTTAAAGATTTAGGAAAGAAGATTTAAAATATTCCTTTTGAATGACGGAATTCAATGAAAATGCAAATAATCACTACAAGTATTTCAAAGATGTGTAAGATTTTACTGCATATTTTCATGTTTACGTTAAGCAACTTAAAAGTAGGAATGACACTGAAATACAATTTGTTAATCAATATACAAGAAAAATTCCAAAATTAAATTATAATATTCAATTTTCCAGAAAGGGAGGCATTCGTTGATAAAAAAATCTTTTCTAACAATTACCTAATCATTTTGGGACGGTGTCTCTTTCAATTTTAAAACATGTATCTCAAGATAATTTCCTTGATATTAGAAACATAGAACAGCATCAAGTAACTATATTTTAATAATATATAAAATTTAAATATTTTTTAATCATAGATATAGATTATTTTATCCTTTCCATAGAGTAGTTTAATAATGACAATTTCCTAAAGCAGATAGAAGCTATTTTTGGGGCAGATTCTGGAAGTTTCCAATCAGCGTCACAAAATTACTTACGCCATATTCACCAAATTTGCCCAATACACAAACATTATTTTACTTGATTCAGAAAGGCAATTAAACGTGCATTAAATCCATGTTGAAGTAAATGTCCAGAAAAAACAAGACTCAGACTTTTCAATTTTTGATTGCTTTCCATAGATTTTCCACTATTTCCTTCCCCCTGCTATATTTTCTTTACTTTTTTTGAAATAAACTTATAACTCAAGTGCATATTTTAGATTTTCATTCATTTGGAAATATTAAACAACAAAATATATCTGTAGAAAAAAAACTTAATATAAAACATTAGAAAAACAGTAGAGTAAGGAAATAATTTTTGGCAATGTATGGTTGACATAAATTCTAATATTGAATTTACTGTACGGATGAATACAAAGCTCTACGATTAAATATAAAAAAAACGTATGAAACCATTTTAATCCATTTAAAAATATAATACTTTTCAATTTATCGGTTGAAATTTTTCTGATGAACTTGCAATTCCTAATCATTAATTAATGAGAACCATTTCTGAAGAAATAACAAAATACGAGCAATCGAAATGTTGAATAATGGTGTGAAGAATCATTGCTCTTATTCTGATTGTTCATGAATAGAGAACGATATACTCAGAACATCCACGAACTGTTATTCCACTTATTGTTTTATCATATTTAGAACTATTTGCACTAGCTGTTGAATCTGAGATACTTTAAAACTGAAAAATATATTATGAGTAAATATTGGTTTCTTAAAAGAAAACACCGGAAGCATTTTTTCCAAATCTTTCTTGCATACTCTTCAATAAAGCTCTTTCCCTTTCCCTTTTTCCAAATCTTTCCCGCATGATTTCCTTGCATGATATTGGCGAATAATACCAACAAAATATAGATTTTTGGTATGAATCTAGCATTTTTATGAATTTATTGTGTGAATATGTACTCTGAAAGTTTTTTACCTGCGATAAATTGCAATTAAAATTTACCACGGAATTACAATTCTAGTCATAAGATCACATGCCAAATTCCATTTATTTAATTTCTTTCGTTTCTGACCCATTGCGCTTATATGCATTGGAAAATGCAGAGAAATAAGCAATCAACTCTTTGGTAGATTTAATTCAAAATTTAATAAAAATTTACATTTTAGATGCTAAACTTGTGCACCAAATTTTAACCATTTAGTTCCTTATGTTTTGTAGTTACGGAGTTCACTTGCATTCGAACAGCAAGACAGGCAGAGTTCCTCTGAATAGATTTTGTTCAAACTTTTATAAAAAATCTACAAATATGGTGTTAAGTCCATATGAAAATCTTCCTTTAAAAATATACAAATACATACAAAATTTTACAAATATATTCAAATTTTACATATACCTTTATACAAATTTTTATATCTTTTATGCAAATTTTAAAATGTTTTTTCATTTCCTGATCATAAAGATAGAATTAAAAAAAATGGAAAAATGAGGCTTTTGTTGCTAATGAAAACATCAAACATATTCCAACAAAATAGATATCGATAACGCAGACGATACGTATTTTTGAATTAAAAAAATACGACTATTTAATTCTAATAATCAATGCGATAATACAGGGTGTTTATAAAGTCCCGGACCCATTTTGATGTTTAATAACTCGTAAAATAATAAAGATATAAACAAACTTATGGCATTTATTGATGGAATATCTCATATATTTTCCTTTTCAGGTTTGAATATTTTTACTTTTGTAAATATCGTCTGCATGTGTGGTTATTTTCAGATAATTTCATTTTCCAGTCTAAATATCTGTACTTTTCTAAATATTGTCTGCTTATTAATTGCATTTTTCTCTCTTTTGTTTTTGGCAACTATTGCAATGTTATGTTTACTTTTGATGTGTTTGTTCTATGTAGTACTTTTGTATGTGATGTTTTATTCGAGTGGATATTAAGGAGAATGCGTACACCACAAGAGAAAGGACAGATTTTATGGGGGTTCATAGAAATGAAATCGATAGTGCAAGCACAGAGAAATTTCAGAAGAATTTACCAAAAATATCCTCCATCCAAAAACAGCATCTTGCGGTGGAAAAAGAATTTTCTAGAAATTGGAAGTATCGAAGATAAGAAACGTTCCAGACGTCCTTGCACAAGTGATTTTGATGTTGAGCGTGTCAGAGAGACAATTTTACACAATCCTAGAATATCTGTGAGATCAGCGGCAACATAATTGGATATGCCAATTTCGACGGTGTACAAGGTTATTAAGAAAAAATTAAGACTGCATGCATACAAAGTTCAAGTTTTGGAACCGAACGATAGGCCTAGGAGGATGGCCTTTGCAACAGATATGCTAAGGAGGATAGAAGATGCTGCTGATTTTCTGAAGAGCATAATGTTCTCCGATGAAGCATCCTTTCATGTTTCTGGCATTGTTAATCGCCATAATGTGCGCAAATGGCTCTGTGGATGCCGACATGCTTGTCGCTACCTGGCGTGAAATTGACTATCGACTTGATATTCTCCGTGCGACGAAGGGGGCACACGTGGAAGTTCATTGACAAGGGTCATGAAACTTTTTGAGTCTATTTAACCATTTATGTTATTAATTTTAATCTATCTTTATTATTTTATGAGTTATTAAACATCAAAATGGGTCCGGGACTTTATAAACACCCTGTATTGTTTTCCAAAATAAGTGTTAGAAATTCAAATACTTTAGTCATTAAATTAATTTTGTCCTTCTAAGATGAAAAGCAAAGAATTTACACCTAAATATTTCATATTATCAGTATATATTTTACATATGATTTTGCAATTAGTTATTATTTGGCAATTTTTCTTAGGATTGGCAATATGTTGAGTTTGGAATTTAAAAGAATAAAATCAGTATCATTTTGGTAGTGTTTCGATTTTGGCTGTCTTTGAAATTGTTATCTTATTATTAAATTATTTGGTAACATATATTAATTAGTATTAATTGTAAAAATTAAGAATAAAAATAAATAATGCATGATAATGATTTTCTACTAAGAATAATGACAGCCTGTGGAATGTTATTTCTTGCGAAAATTACTGCTATCGATCGTGTTAGTTTTAATGCTCTTTTCCTCTTGCTGAAGATTGGGATCACAGTTTAAAATGAAACATTATAACACTTACACTTTAAAGAAATTTATGAAAAGGAAATGTTTGCGAAGAATTTGATGAAGTAAGTATAAAATAATGATTTCCATTAAAAATTCCTTGAAGGTATCTGATCCATTCAATTATATTAAGTAAATAATTCATACTTGAATGTTACTGTTATCAATAGATTCATGCATATTCAATTAAAGGCGTAGTTGAATTCGAATTGGGTGTGGTTTCGATGGTCATACGTCTTTCAAATAATGAACATTTTAAATACTTCATTTCAGTGAAAATCTCTTATATTAAAAATTAATTCTACATTAACGAGTTAAAGTAATTGATTAAAAAATACATGAATTTTTTCTTGTTTTTCAGCGTTTTTTTTTACATAATATAATGTTAAAAACAGGTACGTATTCTTTTTATATTAAAATTTAATGCAAATATGATTTTGGAAACTTCTAAAAATTTATTAGCAGGCTTACAATATTTTTTATTTTTATAAAATGCACGGATGACTTTTAATTATCAGCTTATGAGTTTAGATTGTTGATATCTTAGATATTCACGGATCAATATTGGAAGCTCTTTTTATTAATGCTTACTTACAATAAACATTTCAAAAATTTCAATTGCTACTAACTATAATATGATTTTATTTTTTCCAACAAATAAGAATCATAGCAAATATAGAATGAAAAAGATGATTAATGCAGATTGGAATTTCAAAATAGAAAGCAATAACTTTATTATAATAATAATATGTTAACATATTGTAGCAGTTGCCTGGCTGAAAAGAAGAAACTTTTGAAATTTTAAAACTTCGGTTTATTTCACTACAGTAGACGTAATTTAAGTACAAAGAATAAATGGTAAGAAATACATCAATCTTCATTGCAACACAAAAGAAGAGCAAAAGAGACAAAAATTTTTCCTTCAGTAGTTTTACTATGAGATTCTGATAGGGATTTCTTTGACCCTTTAGATTTATGAAAGGAAAATTTAAGTATCTTTAAAGGAATGTTGTAAACATTAAGAAATTTTATCCCCTCACTTGGAGCGTGAGAAAATGCTGAGATCCTTAATTTTATAGAACGCGTGTTGGATTAATTAAATAAAAAATGAAAATTGGATCAGGAAAAGAAAGAAAATTTTAGAATAAAAAATATGGGCTAAATTAAGATAAAAATAAGAAATTAATTAGGATTTAAATAAGATTTTAAAATATCATTATATGTATATTAAACTTTTTCATATTAGTATAATTATAAACACAACAATATGAAAAACAAATTAGGGTTAATTTATTAGAAAAAATGATGAATTTGTTTAGAAAACAGAAAATAGGGTAAATATTTGTTTTATGGATTATATTTAAGGTTCAGGAACACAGTTAGAAATTTGTTTACCTTTAATGTTAGATAAATTTATGTTAGAAACGTTAGTCCTTTAACGTTAGAAAAATATTACAGAAACGATAGAAATGCTGTTATTTTACCTTTAATTACTTCAAATACATGGTCTTTCAACAAAAGTACTAAATTTTGAATTCCCTTTGGAGATAGTTCATACCATACTTATTTTATCACTGTTTTAAGGTACTAGATAGAAGAGCATTTGCCTTTCATTTTCAGATATTTCTTGTGTTAGATGTCCCCTCATGCTCTTCATTGCGTTTAAATTCAGATTAAGTGATCGACAATCCATAATATTGACATTTTTGATGTTAAATCACACGTTTGTCATGTTAGACACATGAAATGGTGCCCTTTCCAGTTGAAATGCACAGTTTGATACTACCAGAATATCTTGTAGTGGAATAAAATGGTCTCTAATATTTGCTGATAGTCCTGGATGTGCATTTTCTTGGTCTAAATCGGCAAAATATTTGTCCATTAAATCCAAAACCATCCCAGTCATCCACCTTATTGTCTACTAAAAAAATGTCTCCGTTCGTTTCTTAAATCTTGCCAGTAAAACTTATATTCATGGTTTTCATTATTATATTCATTAATTTTTGTCAACTTTGTCTTTTCTTATAGATGACTTGTCTCCATTATGCAAACTTTAAAAAATATATAAACACTTTAAAAAAATCTATTTAAAATCTTAGAATATATTTCGGATGATTATTTTTTAAGTTTTCAATCCAAAACTTTGATGATCTCCTCTTTTAAATTCTCTTTACTTCTAGGCAATTTGTCGAATTTATAAAAAATATCGGTTTGTTAGTTAAAAACAGACCAAACAATTATTCTAAATGAATAGAAATCAGAAAAGCAGATGCCAAGTATTTTGAAGAAATAAAAGTAAATGATCGTCTGCCGAAAAAAAAGTATTTAACCAATAATATTTCTAAGTAAACTCGAACAATATCTACATTCATGAAAAAGGCGATTTTTAATTTTAAAAAAATTACAAAGTCTTCACTTATTTTCTAATATTTTTTTACTGTAAAACCGAATAAATCAATTAAAAATATATTTGAATCATTTTTTTTAAATATATGTAAAATATTTCGGTTTTGGATGCCATTTTTGATCTGTTTATATATTTTTGGAAAAGTGGTAGTATGTGTATATAATTGCTAGAAATATTAAAAAGAATTTTGGTTGTCTAGACTATCTTATTTACTTCCCAGGAATTCAAAATGAATTTTCATCTTTCTGACGATTTAAAAAATATTTTATTGACTCGTGAACAGGAACTTGAGACACGTGCTTTCAATATATATATATGTATATGTATATTATATATATATATAAAATTAGATTCTTCGGCGTCTATATCTATATTTATTTCCCTCTGTCACTATGCATTAAGGATATAATTTTTCATAATTATTTCCTACATGTTTTGGTAAATGATATGGATATTATTTCCACATTTTTTGTGATTGAATAAAAATTCTATCAAAGTAGGATTAATTTTAAAGAAATGATAAAAAAGACGTGAAGTTAGTTTTTAAGAGGGATGAAAAAAATTGAATTTATGTATATAAAAATTGTATTATTTACTTAAAAAAATTAGAGTGATTTTTATGACAAAACCGGAAATCATCCGTAATTCAATAGAAAAAATATTTACATAAGATTAAAAGGAGACGATATCCCGAGACAGAAAAATGCACTGCCCCATGATAATAACAATGGGGAGGATTTATTTTATTTTGTAACAAGAACTTATGTTAATGCATGTAACAAGTAAGTTAACTGCGGCATGAAGTTTCTTCTCTCAGGAATATCTTTTCATCTTTCTGGCATTTCCCCAAATCAAACTTCATTAATGAGAACTTCATGTTAATGAAACGGACCCTTAACTACTCTACATCTACAGTCTTCTATTTTTGGTGACTGAATATCAAAAACTGGAATACCAATTGAGAAGTAATATTAAGATAAATAATTGAAATTGAATCAACATAATTAATAATTTTTTAAATGGATAATTCTTGTAGAATGGCAGTCAATCTGTAAATTCTGATTTGCTCGATACAGCAAGCATGTTAAAAGATCGTTCAAAATATCCACAGAACGGCAAACCGCTGGGAATTAAAGTTATAGAATTTGGTTGGTAGTTTACCAATTCGAATTATAGGTACTCACTAAGAAGATGTTATTTAATATTTTAATTAGATTTTTAACAAAAATTTACAGTATTTTAAAGCTTTCTCTTCATTGCATAAAGTCTATACATCACTTTAAAACTTAAAATATAAACTTTCCGGCGTTCCATTTGAGTACAATCTTTTCTTTAGCTTTGCTATATATTTTAAATTATATTCTGCAGCAATACTTTGTATTGTCAAAGTTACAGCATTTATATATAAGGCCATTATGACAAAAAAAATACATTTCTTTGTACAATTCATCACTATTTTGATGACATAAATTTTTTAAAAATTAATTTTTAAAAGTTATATATATTTCGTTAGTATTTCCTGAAATTCGTTACTGCTTTTTTTTAAATTAAAAGTTTTTTTATATTAAAATAAATTTTGATTCTCATCTATAGTTATCTCTCTTATGTTCCATTATAAGTCTTATTTTAAAATAGGAGCTTAGTACCCTACGATTAATTTTTGTTCTACGACCTTTGCCATGATTCTCCCAGCAGTAATAACGATGCATATTATATATAAAACAGTCATACGTTAAAAAATTTTATGAATTGTAGCCAGTCACAAGAATGAGAAATTATTTAAAAATAAATACTGAAAAGTCTAATTTTTATTAATTCTTTGTTTCAATCAGAAAAGAGCTCTTAAAATATTCAAATTCACTAAATTAAAAAATTGTTATGTAATATTCTACATGTGCAGAATGTCTTTCAGTGATTTGTTGTATCAATAGAATTCACTTATAAGTTGCAAATAATGGTACTTTTAGATCAAAAAGTTTTTTGCAAAGTTACAGAATAATGCATTGACTTGTAACATCGAAAGAGGCATTTTTGGAATTTTTTTTAATCTTGTTTGTACAACTAAGGCAGACAAATTAAAGGAAAGGAAAGATTAAAAGTTAAAAAACAAAGAATACATGTATACACATTCACAAACTCAAACAGAAAGAGAGGGAAGCAAAACGAGAAAGTCTTTATATGAAAATACCATTCACAAATCATTTACACAAAAAAAAATGTTTAATTAAATTGTAATATCATTTTAAATATCGGACCTAGTGGATTACAAACGCAAAACTGTAGTATAGTACGGTATAGATAGCAACGTACCTTGATGAGAATTGCTCGAAACATCTGAATTTTATAATACTGTATCAAAGTATCCGCGATAACGGCTGCTTTGAAAAGTGTTCCAATTGCAGTACGGCTGTACCAATTTGAAGCAGACTTCCGATTTAAAGAGGATCCGTTTTGTCCTACATAAAATATTTCAAATTGGCGTGTCATGTTCAGTATTCCCCAGTTACTCTTGTAGAATAATATTTACTAGATAATATTTAATGTCTGTAATTGTTGGATTATGTAATCTGCCAATGCATTTTCTAAAGAAAATTTCACTAAAATTTTTGGATGATTTGATATGTGATAATAAGATGGTTATTACCTATCCATTTCAACTAAAGACATTTTTCTTATATTCAACTGTTATACATTATGTGTGGTGATCTTACACAATGATCGAGGAAATACCTCTCCACTTTGCCTTGAGGACTTTCTCTGATGCAACTTAAAAGCTTTGTTAAACTATAGTTTCACAGATAGTTCCCAGGATAAATAGAATCTATGTGATCAAAGCTTAAGTGATAGTTTCCACATGAAGAAAGATATAATGTGCTGAGTATAACAGGAAGTAGAATTTTCCAAAGGTATCCTATTGTAATAAGGTAGGAGTGACTTGGATTAATGAAACAGGGAAAGTCAGTTTTGAATTCTCCCTTCTTGCTGTGCTTTAATCAACATTACTTAAATACTATTTGATAGATGTGTGTTTAAACAATGAATCGTAGTCTCAGTCTTCCTGGGTTCTATAGATTCACTAAGCGAAATGCAAGGCAAACCAACTTTCCTTGAAATTCTTCTAGAAACATAAGTTATTTCCACATATTAGAGTTAAGTCATATTTTCTTCTCAAGTATCTGACCATAAAAAGATACCAACCTAAGAATTTGAATGACCAATTATCATTCAGTAAAAAGCTATCTTCAACTCAAAAAGCATTAAAGTTCTACTCAACTTTAAATATTAGAAAAAAAAAATTAATAATCCTTAAATTAATTGTAACTTTATTTTGTCTTTCCGTAATTACAAAGAGTTTAGATTTCCATGAAGAAGCGCAAATCTACAAACTTGCGAGATTCTAAGCATAAATAAATTCTACGAACTTACGCAGAATTACTTAACTTACATGTCGTATAACATAAATAAAAACAGCTACATCAAGGAAAACTGATTCATTCATTACTTACTTGATAGGTAAACTCGACAAGAAAATACTAATGTATTTTCTCTTCAAAATTGTCAATCCAGGAAATGTTTTAATTGGCTTTTGTTTTGCTTTGCCATTTGTTGAAAAATCATAACTGTCGGACTGTTATTATGGTAACTCAGTACTTGTTGGAACTTTTACCCCTTTTCTCTTTTAAATTAAAATGTTCTGATTATAAAAATAAGTTCCACCTTTTTAAAAATTTGGACATGAAAGGTGAAAGAAATCATTTGCAAAACTTTTATATTTCTACATCATGAAAATCTACATTTCTTCATCAACAAAAATCATGGTTATGAAGATTTTATAACATTACTTTGGATGTGAGTCTTTATACTTTATATATTAATATGTATTTGATATCTAAAAATATCTTCCAAGTCGAAAAGAGATTTTAATGGAATCACGTATTTATATGAATCTTGAATAAGAATTACATAATTATTTAACTTTCATTAATAATCTTTCATTTTAATAATTATTTTTATCTGTTTTATATGAATAGATTATATTTAGTATTGAACTCGCCTAATTCATTCATTCTTGATGCACTTCTATCTTGACACATTATTGGTCGAAAACATCATATGACGTTTTTTCAAAAATAATGCGTTTTTGAACCGAGTAAGCATGTTTCTTCCGATAATGAGGACTGACTGGGTATAATAAAACTTAATTGTGATTAAGCAGTAATATATTGTTTAATTATGCTTAGCTAATATTTGAATGTGATTAGAGGAATTGTCATTTTGAGGAAAGCGGCTATTTGAATTCAAATTCCTTGAATTTTGTAACCAACGTTATTCGCTTTACGCATTTTATTAATCATTATTGTGCATTTTTAAAAAGGTGCACTGTGAATTTCTTAGAGGATAAACATCCCCCTGAATTTTTTGATAGCAATTTATCTCAATGCCAAAACGACATCTATTATAATGAAACAATTCTGATTAATGCCCTAAAATTCTTCATAACTACATTCTTTCTACAGAATGTTATTTATTCATTAATTCTATCAGAATGTTATTTTGTTTCAGGATGATATGAATATCAGCCCAATAAAATAACTGAAAACCTTTATGAATGATACTGACTCAAAAAAGATTAAAAAAAAAAAAATCACAAAAATGGAGACAAAATTCATGATGCTGAAAAATTCTTCTGTTTCCTCATAAGACTAGATTGAATGCAAAATTTAGAAGAACTCTTTTCGAAGAAATTTAGAAATCTGTACAAAAGTGATTGGTATAATTATTAAATGCAATAATGCCTAAAGTATTGTGAAGAAACCACTGGGAGTAATCGTCCCAAAACTTTCTGCATACTCTGTAATAAGCTTGTTATTCCAAAGAATGCCTTGAATGGCACTGGCTACAATAGTTACGAAATATTAATTTTTGGCGTGATTTTAGCATTTGTAATGAATCTGTCGTGTCATCCATCCCGAATTTTTTGGCAATTAATCCCTGGTATGCGATAAATAGTATTCGAAAATCGAATTTGTGTTTTAGACACTTTTTTTCTCAACCTATTGAAACAAAAATATGACACAAAACTGCACTTGGAGGTAATAAAAATCCTATACCAAATTTCATATATTTAAGTCATTGCGTTTTTTAATTATTTCTAAAAGTACACACGGACAGACGGTCAACTCTTTGTTGGATTTGGCTTAAAATTTGATAGATGTCTATACTAAGAATGTTGAATCTGTGTACCAAATTTTATCTATCTAGATTTCTTCGTTTTGTAGTTATCGTGTTAACTTACATTCAAACATTGCTCGATATATATCCTTAAATTCCTATTCTTTTGAAATAAAATTTAAAGTTAAAATTTGTAAGAAAAATCGCTAAATTTTCGACTAATCCAGCAAAATTCTTGATGAATCGGAGCAACTTCGTAATAAATATAAGGCCAGAAAGAAGTATAATTCAACGTTGAAGCTTTAAATGCATTATGAAATACATTTCTTGATTTAAGTATTATATCAGAAGATTATTCAATAACAATTTTCCTGACTCATTTAAAAAAAGATCAGCGAACTTTAATACAATAAAAACACTAAGCTAAAAGAATTAAAATATAAAAAGTGTTGCTTACTTCTGAAGTTAAATGCTAACGCAATTACAAGATTATTCCAAAGTTTTATTAAAAGCATCATTTAAACACCAAGATCTATTCAGTTTGGGAAAATAAAACAATGGGAGGAAAAAAAAATACCGGAATGAAAAATTAGTAGCAATAAAAAAATACCGAGTTTCATTCATACACGCACACACAGCAATTGGAATGATCACAAATCCTCTAATAAAAATGTTATTTACCCCTTCTCTCCCCCCCCCTTAATTACAGACCTTGGGCAAGGCCGTGAGCGTAGTTTATGCATATTGCTTTGTAGCAAAGTAAAGAAAACAAAATTTGCATCTTCGATGGATATTCTGGATATTCCTTACAGCATAACATACCGAATTTCACTTATTAAATCGCTTCATTTTTGAATTATAGTGTTTACATTGCATGCGAAACCACCAATTACCTATTTGATAAAATTCAAGATTTTCATTTCATTTAAAGATCACCTACCGAATTTTCCTCGTATAGCTCTATGTATTTTGAAGTTATCACATTCGTAACGCGACGGGTACAACTCCAAAAATGTGTTTTTCGGGTACTTTTCCGTTAGGCGGGCACAAATGTCGCCAATTGTGAACCAAACTCGAGTTTGGCGGAAATCCACTTTATTTGACGATTTTTCGCTTGCGCTCGACTAACGGATTGTGAACCAAACGCGAATTTGGCGTAAGAAATTTGGCAGAATTCTACATTATTTGGAAATTTTTTTACTTGTGCCTTGGCTAACGGAAAAGTACTGTTTTTCGGATTGAGATAGGTTTGAAGATTCAAGATTCATCAAAAGTTTGAGTTCGAATTTTACGATATTTCGAATATTTTCTCTTTATCTGTATTTCATATACAAGAAATTAAAAACGCTGAAATAATATTGAAATGTCCAATGTTCCTTTGGATGTTAGCGGATTCATTTTATTAAGTGAGAATATAGCATCCATTGGTTATAAAAAAAGACTATATCTGAATTGGCGCAACAGATGTTTTAGATGAGCAGACATACGGAACTTCTAAAGAACAATCCAATGCATCTTTCTCAGTTTTTGCTAGTGGCTGAAGTTTTATTTTGTTGAAGTTAACGTTTATGTATTTTAGATGTTGAGTTATATATATATGAAAAAGGTATATAAATGAGATCTGTAATGAGGCAAATGCAACGTGCGCATTAATCCAAAGCAGATTTTGTGGTATTACGTATGCGTCTAAAGCATACACCAAAAGGTCAGTTTTTTATAAGCCATTTAGCCACCTATAGCGCAAATGACATTCAATTGTAATTTGTGAATACTAATAAAAAGTAAATGGCACTTAACTGTAATTTCGTGGATACTGATAAAAGCATATGACAATTGTATTTTTTTGGATACTGATAAAAATGGATGGTACTTAAATGTAATTTTGGGTTTACTATAAAAATAACTTTATTAAAAAAATTGCATGCAAATGTTTTCTAATGACATAGCAAAAAGACAGATTTCTATAAGGTATTCGAAAAGCAAGTTTAAACTCCGAGTTTAAATTTAAGTACAAGAATCGGAATTTCGGCAATAGATAACACAGCTGATTCTTAATTAAATTTTTGGAAATATTAATAAAAATAGATGAATTTAAAAGTAATTTTATGAATATTGAGAAATGAAGAGCCTAATGAAAATAGGCTCTGAATAATTTGCATTCGAAAAAAAAAAAATGACCGTATCTTCCATGGTAAGAGTTTTTTTTTTTTTTTGTTCTTGCAAAATACTGTTTTCTTTTTCTTTTCAATATGTTGTTCCTTTCTTTTTGCTGTTATTTTTCGTTTAAGAAATTATTAGTTGTTTTTTATTGACTCCATTGAGTCAAAATTATCCAACAGATAATACTGATTTTTCTTATAATCCGATAAAACGATATGGTATTATGTAGCAGGTGTCGTTTTGAAAAATGCATGGGTAATAAAGAACAATAATAGTTTCGATACATCGGAGTACTTACTAAATGGATACTTCCTGGAGATAGTGTTGAAATTTATTTTAAATGCTTTCAAAAATAAGGCCACGGCACAATATTAAAAAAAAATATATTTGAGATAGTAATAGAAATAGTTAGCAGAAAATGATGTACTAGAAAATGGTCATTATAATAATGAAGTTTTCATTATATGTGTTATTAGATACAATATTGAAAAAAAATTACAAATAATTATTCTTTATTATTTTTGATAGTTGCATATACAGGTGGTTATCAAAATAATGGAAATACCTGCGAATAAAAGTCACATTTTTGAATGCGCTTTGTATGTATTAAAATATAATAATAGTCATAATTTTTTTTTTATAAATAGCAATGTATATATTATGTTAGTATGTATTAGCTTTATTAAAGTTCTGTAATTCTTGGATTTTTTTCAAAAATGTAAAATGTCGGTCATCTCAGATTTTCAAAGAGGCCAAATTGTAGGAGCCCGTCTAGCTGGAGCAAGTGCGACCGAAACATTCAGACTTTTAGGCGTTTCTCGAAGTATGGTGTCTAGAGTCAAGACAACATACACACAACGTGGCAAGACAAGCTCGGCAAAGGAAAATAGTGGGCAGAAAGAGAAGCTCAGTGAAAGAGACCGACGGGTATTGAAGCGGATTGTAATGTCTAGAAAGTGAGCAACTGCATCAAAAGTGGCCGCAGAGCTCAATACTCATCTGGATTCTCCAGTGTCAGTGAGTACAGTTAGAAGGCACCGTCATAAACAGAACATTAATGGCAGGGCATCAATTCCCAAGCCACTTCTCACAGATGTTAATGGTAAAAGTTGTCACCAGTGGTATCACACTCACAAAACCTGGTCTATGGATAAGTGGGAGAAATTAATATGGTCTTACGAATCGTGTTTCACACTTTTCCCTACAGCAAGACGGGTGCACGTTTGGAGGACACCTGCACAAGCGAATGATTGTGATGGTCTCCCTCCAACTGTAAAGCATGGAGGCGGATCTGGCATGATATGGGCAGCAGTGTTGAGATTTTCTACAGGACCAATCGTAATCCTGAAAGGAAGGATCACTGGGGAGAAGTATAGAGAAATTGACCAGGTCCATCCTATGATGAAACTTTGTTTCCGGCAAGAGAAGGCATTTTCCAGGATGATAATGCACCTATCCACGCAGAGAGACTTGTCCAATTATGGTCTGATGAACACGAGGATGAAGTTAAGCATCTTCCTTGGCCCGCACAGTCGCCCGACCTCAATATAATTGAACCATTATGGTTTATTTTATAGCGTTCAATACGGAATCGATATCCTCCAGCTGAATCTGTAGAACATCTGTACAACATCTGTGAACAAAACTGTAGAACATCTTCGGTTTGAAACGAAAACACACCTTCAGCGCAATAATGCCAAGAACAAAACGCGTAAAGTGCATGATAGATTGTTCGGGACTCCTGAATCTCTTTATTTCAGAAAAAGCGTTAGAAATAAAGCAAAGTAATTAGTTTTACTTTTTGTGTTTGAAATGCTGTCCGTTAGCTTCACCATCGAGTCGAGTCGACGTTTATTGTTCAAAAGAAGATCTTTCCTCCTTTTCTTGTAAGTTGTTACATCACTAGTTTGGCAAATCGCACCCAATCTAATGTGCCTTTAACACATTTTGTTCTTAGCATTTTTGTGCTTAAGGTATCTTTCCATACTAAATCGAAACCACCCTACAATTTTGCAATTGCTGTTTTCACCGTATCTTGTACTTTTTTCGAGATAGGAAAGCTAACTCCATAGTTTGCCATGAGATGAAGCTGTAACTGATATCGTGTGGCACACGATCACTTCACTGTTGCTAAACGCCAAGCTTACGGCAATGATTGTCGCCATTCGCACAAGTAATACAAGGAAGAAGGATTTAGTTGACATACTATAGATGACTTGTGAAAGCAGATTTCATTTCGATAATCAAACCTCAGAGATGGAATCCACTTTAATGGAAGACCTGAATTTATTGAATCTGACCTGAAGGTCAAAGTAATCCGGTGGTAAAGCGTGAAGATTCCAAACAGAGAAACTATCTCGTCATCGTGACCAAGGCTCAAATTCATGAGGCCCATAACAAAATAGCCTCTGGATGTTTCTAAAAGTCACCAAATGGATATATCAAATCTGCGATTGAACTTCAAACTCGAATTGTGCACCTTATAAACTGAAATTTGTGTTCTGCTGTTTTTATTTTTATTGTAATTATTAATTACTTATTCAACTTTAAAAATTCTTTTCCATCTTTTCATTTGTCTTATTTGTGCAATAATTTGTTCATTATATCATTTTTAATCTAGGAATTAGAAAAATTTCATCAGCTCACATTGCAATTTTATCTGCAAATGAAAAAAAATTCGAAAATTTTGCCCTTTTAAATAATATCACGAGTATACATGCTTAATTTACAATTTACTTAAAGCAGAATTCAATTAGGAAGAAAAAAAAATTAATCACTCAAGAATTTAATTTTGTAAGTGATAAAATTCAGTTTTTTATTGATAAAAAAACTTTTTGCGGTATACAATTTTAAAAAAAAGTTAAGAACTCTAATTAAAGATAGGCCCGAATCAAATATGTATTCTAATGAAACACTTCTATTCTAAATAATTCTTCGTGCAAAAAACATGACGACTATTTGAATTTTAATTTTATAAAATTAGTAAGAGGACACATTTATAAAGATTTCAAATCTAAAATGTAATTACAAGGAAAATTTAAAAATAAACAGATTAAAAATGCTATTACTTTTCTCTCTAAACAAGAAAATTTATTTTGCGTTACTTTTTATTTAGTATCATATATCCATTATGTCATGTTTTTTTAAAGTGCTTTTACCAAATCTAAAGGAGCCTTTATGTGATTGAAATAAATAAAACATCCTGTGCTTTACTTTAAAAAATAACCTTTTTCCTAAATTACTTTTTTGACGAAGATAGCAGTGAGAGAGTTTGAAGATAAAAACTAAATGTTTAAATGCAGCCACTGAGTTTTTCATTTAAGAATATTTATTAAAAAAAATATTTTATATTCTTCTTGGGGTATCAAATGATACGGCATATTTATAGCACACAGCGTATAAAATTTTTAAGTCGTTATTATATTAGTTTGTATTAACTAACATAATTTGACTTTAGAATAATTTTAAATTGCTATTGTTTTTTACTTGGTAGGATAAATTTAGGGTAAGTAAACTTACTAGGGTAAACAAGTGAAATGAACGGAAACTTTTTACTAATGGAATACAATTTGAATAAATGTTTTTATATCACTCATGTAAAATGGTTTAGGTTTAAATAATCGTTCGGTGTCGTTATGTTTTTCATATTTCCATTTATTTATTTTATCGAGCAATGAGTGAACATTAAAAAAGGGTATAGGGTAACAATAAAGGGTATAGTGTGCATGCTATAGGGTTCATGAGAAATTGTTCAAAATTTAAACAATTGTTTGGTTGTTTATTCATTAGCACAATGAATGATATGAAGCACCTAGTGCACTGCACAGAGAGTACTATTTACATTTTAAAATAATGGAAGATTCAAATCTGTCGAAATTCGGTACAGATGGTACCAATTCACTGATAATACGCTGTTCAGGTCTTAAATACGCATATGACAAACGTTGTCGTAAAGATGATGAACTTTTCACTCATAATCAGCATCTGAAAATAAGCACAACTATAGTGAAATGAATTTTTTTTTGCTTGACGATAAACATTTTACTACTGTGAGCTTTAGAAGAAGTTTAAAGCCGCAAACTGATTTAAATAACTTTCCATTCTAATTAGCAATATTCTCCTTTTCAAAGAAAATATAAGATCCCACTAAATTACTTTAATAAAAAAATTACAGAATCTTCACCGAACTTAGTTTACCATCCTACATCCAGACTTGACACTTTTGGGCTAATATATGTTAGAATCATTAAGTTAAAAAGCTTTAAAAATGAAAAAAAAATAGAAAGATTTGAGCGAAACTGAAGTTTTATGAAAAGAACTAACATTTTTAGAAGAACTAATATTTCTGAAGTAATAATACAGAAAAGATCTAAAACTGTTACTTATATTTGATCTACTTTCATATTTGTTTGTCAAAACCTCAAAGACCAGTAGCACAAAATGCCATTTATCAAACAAATTGCTAATATTGAAACCACAAATATTGTTGCAGTCAAGTATTTTGAAGGTCAAGTTGAAGAGGAAGCGTGCAGAAAGAAACATATTTTCTCACGCAATCGCATCGATTTTGGTAGATTTTGAAGTAAACAGATAGTAAATAGGAAATTATTGGAAAATAATTTACGGGGACATTTTATGGAGAAAATTGTGTCAAAGTTGTACATTTTTCTGTTGTTCGAGATATTTTAATCGTGTTTAATGTGTTCGAAAACATGACAATTCTTTTCAATTTCCTGAATTTTGTGTGTTAAAAGAAAATTTAACATTTCCATTAGGATAATGATCGACATTTCGTGCAGAGAACATAATAATTCATCCGCCTTTCCGTCTTTTGCGACATGGAATTTTAATCCATAATATTTTTTGCCTATCATATCACAGAATTATTTTTTAAGAGAGGCGAAAAGTAATTCGCTTTGGGTATTTATTATTATATAAGAAGGGAATATAGATTTTTGAGCATATTTTTAAATTTTGAAAGGTTCTGTGTAGTGAAAAAATTTTTGTAAGAAAATAATACTAGATTTTTAACTTGAGAAACTTGAGTCATACGATTCATACTAAAAAGCCAAATATATTCACCAGCTAATAATGGTCTCTTTTCACATCTATTCAAATGTATTAAAATACATCAACATATTCGGGCAGGGGACATAAAATTAAAATCTCAATCTTTACTTCGATTATGTAACTTTTTGCTTAATACATAGTATTTAAATATCTTCTTTATATTTCTGATGTAAATCAATTATTCCGATAGAAATAATGTTTCACCTGAATAAAGAAATATACTGTAGTGTACATTTCAAACAAGAAAAAAAATTGTAAACATAACTTGGAATTCCAGCAATACATCGTTATGCTTTAAATGATGATAGATTTATATAAGATATAAACTTTATAAATTAATGGTTTTAAAATACAGGAAGCTTTAAAGTTTTGGTAACTGTTGATTTAATTTAATGTTAAAATGCTATTTTAAGAGATAATATATCAATATTTTTTTTGCTGTACTTCTCTTTTCAATTTTATGTAGAAATTCAATTTATGATGTGCCTTTATGTAGAAAATATTTAAGTAGTATTCACTCCGTTATATTTAAGCATGACAAATTTTAAGATATAAAATTATCAACCAAACCAATTACTTAGCCATCCAGTCTGTTTGAATGATCAACTATTCGTAATTATGTCCTTAATTTTATAGATAATTCAGCTTTTTACAAGAAAATATAATTGGAATTGAATGTCCAACAGGAGATATGAGTTGCCATTGCCAAAAAATTTACCACGATTTCTGTTCAATACAGGAAATGGAGAACTCGTTTATTTGTTGCGATTATATTAAGTTATTTGATCAAGATATTATTCCTTTATTTTTTCAAATTCCTTTAGTTGCAATATTTAATGAAATATAATATTGTAAAACTACAAAATAAGTTCGTTAACTTATCGCAAATGAAGTTATATAAAACAAATTTCAAAAATTTACATTGCAAAACAAATTTGCTTTAATTTAGAAGAACTTTGCGTTCTAGTTTTCCTTAACAAATGCAATGTATAAATTTCTTGATACTCTTATTTCATTTAGGCAATTTTCGCAACTGAAATTTTTTAAATATATTTTTATAATTAAGTTCTTTGAATAGAATTTTTTTTTATAAAAGCAATTTTAATATAAATGTTTATACACATTGAAATAAATAAAAAAGATTCTATATTTAATAAAACAGCTAATTTGTGTTAAGTTCTAAATTTATATTTATATAAAAGCAACCCAGGAAAATCAAAAAGCAAATATTTCAATAAAACGTTAAAACTCTAAAGAATAAAAATAGCCCTTTGCATATTCCCAAATAGAGAATGAATGACCGAAAAATCCGGCATTTGTATTGGGAAGAAAAAATACTTTTTAGAGAAAGAAATTAATGCCGAATTCTCAATTACTGAACTATATTATCAGTAATTTTGATATAAAAATATAATCAAAAGCAAAACAATATAAATTTTTTCAATATTTTCTAAATCTTCGATAAAACCTACAGCGAACCTTTTTAGTTATTTAGTTTTGTCTATCAGTGAAAGATGGGAGAAAACTTGATGCGATATGTTATTAGAGAACCTTATATATCAAACTAGAACTTTTCTCCAAAACTTCCAAAGTTTTATGTATCGGTAAGAAATCGCCTAATCCTCCCTAGGGAGGGATTAACTCCCTGGCAAAGGACGAGTTTCTACTGAATAATTCATCACGAGGTTATGGATGGTATATAAGCCTTATTGCATTTTGTGCTTGAAATTCTAACTCATCAATCGGCTGGCAGATGTCTGGATGCCGGCTACAGCACAAAGATATATTCTTCCATGAACTCAGGCTGAATTCTACGTTGCATAATATTACATATTTTTTCCAGGCGAGGTATTTGAGACTATCTATATGGAAAATGGCTTCTTCGATCGCAATTTTCGAAGATATTTTACTTGATTTATAGATAGAACTGTGTGGAAATTCTCAGTTAAAAAAATATTTTGTTTATCATTTATTTTTGGCTTTTAATTTACAAGAAAAAATTTAAGCAAATCGTGAAATTTGTACACCAATGAATGAATATATTGTTAAATTCTTTATAAATGTTCAATTAATTTATATTATGTTTCCGAGACAAATAAAGAAATAATTAGCTTCCAATGGTTAAAAAATCCTCCAAATATATATTTGATGAAAACAGTTTGAACTTCCTTATAACTTTACTCTTGTCTTTTTATTAACAAGAAAAAATGTAAGAAATTCGTGGAATCTGGAACATCAGTGGGTGAATATATAGTAAATAAATAAATTTATAAATGCCAATTTATATTAAGTTTCTGAGACAAAGAAATAATTAGCTGTCAATGGTTAAAAAATCCTCCAAGTATATATTTATGAAAGTTGTTTGAATTTCATTATAATAATTTGAAAAGTCAGAAAGAAAAGTTACACAACAAATAAATTGCTATCACCCAAAAGATTACGTATTTTTAATTCTAAAAATACTTGACATTTTTTTTTGTGTGCATTTATGTTTTCGAGACATTGTGTGGAGGCACCAACTTAATTTTTCAATTAATTAAAATCTAAAATGTACACCGTGATGCACTCTCGCATCCTTCATAATAAAGCTTACAGAATTGTAGTAGGTTTTAGGTCAAATTATCTGCCCCGTAGAACGCCTAAACATAAAGGCATTCTCTTTTTTTGTTAGTAAAATTTAATTATTTTGATTCTTTAAATGTTCAATTCTATCTCTACTACTAATAAAGATGAATGTGCGTATTTGTTTGTGCGTTTGTTTCACTTTCAACCGGACCAAATTTGTCACATATATAAATTGGAGAATGGGAAATGTGCATCCTGTTGCTGTTTTTTGATTTTTAATTAGAATTTTAATTGGTAAAAATTTAAATAATTGCAGAAAAATTACTGCATGAAAATAGTTTTTATATCATTTTCAAAATTCAAAAAGTTATCTTTTGGATGATATCTAATACTCTTGCAAATATTTTTGAACTTCGGCAATTTTTTTTCTCGTATATATAGTACAGAAGAGTTATCGTCAAAAAATTCGAAATCAATGATGAATCTCCACTTTTAGACCTTCCTGAGTTCGAGAAACACAGTTTTAGAAAATGTTTTTCTGTCTATCCTTAAGAAAGGTAACTCAAAAAACGGTTTGAGCTAGATGGATGAAATTTGGTATATGGTCTTTATACTCAATTTGTAGGTGTCTGTCTCAATTTGTAGTTCGAGCAAAATCTATTCAGAGCAGGTCTGTCTATCCAGCTGCTCGAATATAAGTTATCAAGATAACCACAAAACGAAAAGAGCTGGATAGATAAAATTTGGTACATAGATTTAACATCTATAGTGTAGACACCAATCAAATTTTGAGCTATACCCAAGAAGGGACTGACCATCCGTCTGTCTGTTCCCTCAGATACATGCAAATGCGGTAATTCAAAAATGCAATTACTTAAAGATATCAAATTTGGTATGATATTTTGCGACTACAAGTGTAGTTTAGTGTCAAATTTTTGTTTCAATCAGTTGTGAAAAACACATTTAAAATCTAAATTTGTTTTTGGGATACTATTAACCGCATGCCAGGGAATAATCACCAAAACACTCGCCAATTATCCCACGATACATTAAATAAAAATGCTAAATTCGCATCAAAGGTTGATATTTTGTAACTATTGAACGCCAATGCCATGCCGGACGTTTTCTGGGATAGCACTTTTATTAGAAAGTATGCGACAAAGCTTTTATTTTTTCGCCTAATTTCCAATCATAAATTATATTAATGTCCTTTTTAATTGTTTCCTCAAATGCTTAATTGTAGGATACTCTTCCATTGCTTAAAGATGAAGAAGTATGCTGATTAATATCTGTGTAGCTTATAAGATGAATGAAAAGTAATTTCCAAAAGAAAGTTGCAAGAGGGAATTGCGTATTTAATAACTCACCATATCGTCATTGACTGATCCCCATTAAGAAAGCTTATATACGCATTGAACAGAAAGTATGTAAAACTAATAAAACGGAGCTTTATTTTGGATAATTTGGCGGAATTGAAATTAATACAACCATATTCCCACGGATCACCAAAGGCGGCTAGTTATTTATATATTAAGATAAATTCTCACTTTGAATAATCAGTAATCACTTTTAAAATACTCATATTACTATTAAGTTCAAAATAAGTTTATAATCAAAAGCAAAGAAAATAACAAGAATAACAAAAAATAAATAAATAAACAAGTAAATAAAAGATTAATTTTTTTACTGCCTTCTAAATAAGTGATTAAAGCTACAGCCTTACTTTGAATTTAGAGTCTAGCACACAATTTTTTGAAAAATGAAACAAACTTGACATGTGTTGAAAACCTTAGATAAAACTAGACAGGAACTAGAATTTCTTCAAATCTTCCGAAGTTTTAAGCACTAGTGAAAAATCTCGCAATCTTACATTTTTTCATCAAAGTTTTAAAATGCACGATTGTAATTTGAAAATCTCACATGAGTAAATACATATCTAAATTCTTCATAAATATAAGGCTCTTATAGAAAGAAAATGGCAGAGATGACAGTGCTGTTATATGAAGGAAATATATATAAAAGTTTTATATTGCAATTACATTTTATCAACACATTTTGCAATTATAATTATTATGGCATAATAATAAGTTTAAAGAACTATTAAAATTTATATTAATTAACTACTTTAGGTTTGACAACATTATTTCTAAATAGAATTTTTAATTAAATATTTTAAATAAGTTGGCTTTAATGATTTTCTCAGCAAAGTCATTTTTTAAGCTCTATATCTATCAAATTTTGATAGATTTAGAACTCGTATTACTCAAGAAGCATTACACAGTTCTATTCATTGTGCTAAATAAGGGATAATGTACTATCTAAAATTTAACGTCATCTCAAGTAAAATTTGAACTTTAATTTATAGCTGAACTTCAGTTATTTCATAAGTTAAATTTTATTAACAAATACTATAAAATTCCAAAAAAATTATTAAAAGCATGCCTTAAACAGAAACTTAACCAATGTAGGTATAATTTTCACATCTTCATCCAGGTAGAAAAATCCAGCACGGTGCAAATGATTTCAATTTCATGTCAGAAATTCAGTATATTTTTGTGAAATAATGATCAAATAACAAGATTTTGGATAGCACAAGAGTATTCAGAGGTAATAAAAACTCAAACAAATTATCCCTTGCGTCTTTTGTAAAGGCTGTAAAACGATTTCTCTTATTAAAAATAATAATAAACGGAAGATAAAAATAATCTTTGTAAAATTCCCTTATTAAATGATTTTTTTTACCATTTTTTGATTCCACGTGATATCATATTTACTGATTTACCTTTTCGAATCCATTTTTTATTATTTTTTGATGGTGAAGCTTCAATTTTTTACAACACAACATCGTTCAAAAATTGTTAAAAGCATAATCAGTAATTAAAAAAAATTATTATTAATTTTTTTAATTAAATAAATGAAATTTATTTAATTAATAATTATGAATATACTTATACAAAAATGTTTTAATTTCGTCATTTCACATTTTAGATTACATAAAATTCAACAAAAATATTTATCAAAATAACGGCATGGCAAAATAATGGCGTATATAATGTAATCTTATGGTATATCATTTGCGATTTTTTTTTATTATTAATGGAAATAAAACTGATTAATTGATCTTTATAAAATAATTTTTCAAAACAATTATCTTGAATTGGTAATTTGTGCTGAAAAAGTACTTTTTTCATGCGTATAAATACCGATAAAAAATATTTAAGGAAAATTTATTATTTTCACTTTCCCTTTGCTTCCAGAAAATATTCATAGCATTTTCAAATAAATTCAGTAAACGCAAAAAACAATGAGAAAGGATTAGAGATTTGCAATGATTTTTCATTTATTTAATATTCATTTCCTAATATTAATTAAATTAATTAATTAATTCAAATAGAAATAACAACACTTACATTCTTTAAAAGAAATTGGAATGCTACCACTTCTATTTTTAATTTGTTTCGTGTTCATTTAATCTTGAAACAATTTAATATATATATGGATAAGAAATATGAACTCAGTTAAAATTTAAGATCAACTATAAAATATATTATAATATTACCTAAGCACAAAAATATTTTTCAGTATTATTTAAATGTATATATATTATTTCGCATCAGAAATATTTAAAATGCTTTGAAATCTCATTTGTTTGAGTAGAAAATTTAAAAATTTTTCCTGAAAGTAAAATTTATTTTAAAGAAAAGAATTAACATATGTACATTAATATACAAAATAACAAATTTTTTATAAATGTAATGCGTAAGATAATACGTGAATTACAAATTTGATTTATCTGTATTTTTTTAGTATTTCTGACATGCAAAGTTTTTGACAAAATAAAAATAAAATTAAAATAGCAATTGTTATTTGAAAAATAATTTTTTTCCTAAAATGCATCATAATATATCTTTTAATTCTGTATAAACATGCGGTTTTCATTTCTTTTATATTTAATAAAATCAAAGTATGCATAAAATTTTACGTGCATGCAGAAATATTCATTTAGAAATTAACTCACGGACTAACTTTGTTTAGTGTTATCCTTCTTTCCCAGATAATCGGTTGAATCACTTCAAAGACACCTGCGAACTAAATCAACTCTTCATATTTACAAACTGATTGGCCATTCACCAGCGTTTTATAAATGCAGTTTTTCTGTAACCTTACGTGGCGCCATCTGTTAAAATATGGAACAAAAACTTATGATACTTTAAAAAGAAATCTTAATGAAAAGACCGTTACGTATTTTGTAAAAATATGCCTAATCAGATATAACAGAGAATATTTTTCATTCGAATTAAAAATAAGAAAAACGACTTCAAATAGAACGCTAAATATAATATTTATGATAATTTTATTATAAAATTGAACTGCTTATTTTTTTGTGCCTGTTTCTTCTATTATCTCAATAAAACGGTTGAAAGTAGAAGGATTATCATTAAATTATAAAAATAATATGTTTTTAGCCAATATGCAACAATAATGGCACAATGTAATAGTACACATAATTTAAATCGGGTAGAAATTCTTACTAAGTTTAATTTAAGTATGCCTAATATGTGTATAATATGCTTGATATAAGTAGGCTTAATAAGATATAAATAGATATAATAAGATAGGAGAGATATAAATATTTTTCTGATAAAAACAAAGCAATGTTCTATATAATTTTTCAATAATTCATGTTTTAATAAACTAATATTTCGAAAACTAAGGTGGACAATATTGAGGAAAAATTGAGAATACAAAAACGTTAAATAAAATCACAAAATGGTAGTTTTATTTTTGTTAAAAATATATCACAAATGTTACATTTTTATCATAAAAATCGAGTATTGTATCGCTATTATATGAATAATATCATCATTTCTTTCTAATTTTCTTTAAACTATGCTATAAAATGAAATAATATTATCTGCTAAGCATTTCAAAATATCTAGAAATCATTTAGTAAGTATAAGTATATTTAAAATAGCTGTTTGAATTGGACTAAGTGTAATAATGGCATTCCATAAAAGTGTTTTGTAAAAGTTGATTTGAAACTATAAATATATATCAATAAAATTTCGCAGTTTCTTGCTAAAAATATTGCAGACTGCAGAGATGATTTTTTTTTTTGAGTTTGGAATTTTTCCCTAATGTAATTACATATTTGTGGATTATAATAATAATACATAAATGGTTTTTTATTGGCTTCTGAAAATCCTTAACAACAAGCTACAAAGCAACATTTCAACATCATCTCTTGTACTGATATTAAAGTAGATAAATTTTTTGATTCGACAAAAGTAATTATTGGATATTCTTGCGAATATAGGTCCGAAATTATGATTTAGTCTTTACGCGGTACCATGGTTCTTTTTGCATTTATTAACGTATGCAATCGCATTTCCAACTTTAAAATGACTATTTATGAATGAATTTTCCTTACATATTTCGTATATTATTGTCTATCCTTATATAATATTCCACAGAAATAATATTGATATGTACATCTTTATTGGCTGAATTCCAATTTATAATTTTAAAAATAAATATATCGTTCAAAATTTTAAACTATTTTTTTTTGTTGCTGTTACAAAATATAAAATCAGTAACAATGTTCAAACCTCGGTTCATTTAATGCTCCAAACCTAAACTTCGACCGCCAGAATATGAATTTTTTGGGAAATGTCATTTGAGTAGAGTAATCAATTAGTAACTTTTGATTAATTTGTGAAGCTTCAAACATTCTATATATTATAAGAAGAAGCAGTTAGGTTATCTAACCTTCTTCGAACACTAGTGCTCCTAAATATAGTTTATATTTTTTCTTCTTCCACCATCATTGTAACATATTTAATTATAGGATATATCTTTCATCTGACTCTGTAAATGTTTTTTCTTCCGAAATGTAGAATTAGAGATAATATCTTCTTAAATTTTTTTGAATATTTTCCAAAATACGAGATTGAGAGATTTTTGTCACGCATTTGCAAATCTAAAAACTCTTGTAAGGATTCATGTGAGGTATAACTGATTTCAAAGAAAAATCTCACGGGGAAAACAAAATCTATCAAATTTATTGTCATTTTGTCTTGAAGAAGGCATGACGACGAAAACAGCTTTATAATTCTCACCACCACCAATGTCATACGATTCTATAGCGTGAACCATGTTTTCTCTGGTGCCATCTGGTGGCAAGTTTCGCAACTTTTTTATTTTGACTCTTTCTCCTTTATAAGATGTATTACGGCTTTCATAATTTTCTGATGAACAGTTATAGTTACAGCTATAAATATCTCTGAATCAATGAAGTTTAATTATAGATTTAGGATTAAGACTACACCGATGGATTATTTATATGCAACATTTAGTTTTAAGACATTGCCACCTAATGGATTATTTATACGCAAAAAGTTGCCAGCATTTACACTGTAAGACGAAGCGGCACATTGGATATTCTTTATAACATACTGATGAAATTGAACTTCTGCTGAGATATCAGTAAATGTTATCTCAGCAAACATTAATGTTCATGCTTTCTGATGAATCTTCTATTGAGATAACATTAAGTTTCTCGTGTAAAATCAGAGTCGAGAGAGTTCGTCTCATCTGCACTGCTTTGTAAGCTGTAGATGAAAATTCGTCAGTAACAACTGCTTTTATTTGTGCCAATTATTTAAATTGTTGATAATTCTGGATATTGTTTTGTAATGCCATTTATGTTGAAAAATTAATTTTCTTTTTAATCTTAAAATATAGGAAATCATTTTTATCCAATATCTGCAATAACACGTTTTCATACGATATTGCAAAATTACTCTTTATACATGTTTACATTTGTTCAGTAGCATGCAATAAAGTTTAAAATTATATTATGCTTAATGATTCGATTATTTATGGCAATGTTGAAGGAAATGCATGATTTCTGTGAAATTTTAGCAATTAAATACTGAATTGTTTTGCTTATTTTATTTTAAATATATAATATAAATTAAAATGCCTTTAAATATTCACATTAATTAAAATAAAAAAAAGCAATTTCTGTTAATTTGTGCCTTTTAGTCTTTAGTTTGCTAAATAATTCATTTCTACTAATATTCGCAACCTGATTATCAATTATCTTAAATTTAGCTCCAAGAGGCACCACACGATTTCAACTTAATTAAATATGATTTACTAGAAGACACAATTTTGTGTAAATAACATTGGCTCATATTATAATAAAAAACTATTTCAAAACGAAATTTTTCAAATTGAGCATACATTTTTCAAAATTTTCAAAATGCGCATAATATGCTTTGTGCTACATATATATTGCCATATATTGATATTTTAGTTAGTTCGTCTAGTAAATTCCAGAAAATATCTAGGGAATTTTAAATTTATAAATAATCAGTCACATTATTAAACTTTTAACGGCTAATCTTATATTATCATTAAATATATTTTGGAAGTCTTTAAATCTCAACTTTTTTTTGTAAACTAAAATGTGTTAGATAAGCTCTATTAAAATTAGATATACTTGATAACAAGCATATTACGGAGGAAGGGAGGAATTCAGAGAGGTGGACCATACGTGTCCCACTGTCCTTTTAGATAAGGGAGAGAAAAAATAGATCTCTTACAAATTTTTATTTTTTTAAGATTATTTACGCAGAATGTCTATGAACAAATATCATGTGGGATAAGAGGCAAAGCATAGTTTTCAGAGGGAAAAGCTGGCATATACTACTCCTATATAACTCCTACTAAGCTCTGAATCAATGGAAGAATATTCAAAATATTTTAGAATTACAAAAATTCCATTAGAATTCTATAATTTCGCGAGATTATGTTACAAGATTATCATATCAGAGATTATATTGTGTGATTATCATTCTTGTAATGCCAGAAAATAATAGTATCATAATTTTTATCACATGCGGCGTTGGGAAGATAAAAATTTAGAAAACAATCGCAATCATCACCTTCTTAACCCTTCCTTTTTTATCCAAAATGTTCATATTAGTAAGTTTTTCATATTTCCAATGAATTTGATTCTATTTTAATAGTTAATTTGCTGAAATAAATTTGATTTGATTTAATTTTTGAAAGGAATCCCCTCTCGCCTTACAGAAATGAGTTCAACTGCAACTTAATAAGGAAAAATCTTAACGAATCCGTTGAATTGCCAAAATGTTGCCAATATGATTAATAATGTTGTAGTAATTTTGATTATAGGTATTTATTCTTTTTTATGATTATTTTAAATAACATGCCTCTATTAAGCAATTTCTAATGTTTTGTTTCAATTTGTCACAAAATGAATTGAACTTCACTCATTTATACGAATTTAAATAATTTTCCATTTTGTATCAATGTAAAAACGTACCTATTTGCATTTTGCTATCAGAGCTTCACATGTATCTGATTATTTTGTAGGATCAAAATGGTGGCTCAATTTCAGCTTAAAGTTTTCATCACCAGATGGCGCCCGTAAAACTGCTCTTTTCATGCTTTTCCTAAATAAAGATATTAAAAAGATACATGTAGCACTTGATTTGAAAAATTCAATTCACATATTTAATTGGAAATCTCTTACAGTGTTATATCTTGAATGCAGTCTAAAGAATTAATGTTATCTTTGGCATGATATGAGTTAATTTTTTGCTAGTTAGGAGTTTGATTTTTTTTAAAAAAAAAGATTGGATTTATTTAAATTTGCATTAAATAAAAAATGACTTATTATATGATTTTTTTACTAAGCGATAAACACAATAATTCATAGCCTTTTTTTATTATGAATATTATAACGAAATATCAGATATTTATCAGAACTTTTGAGTAACAACTGTGATAACTTAAAAAAAAATACAGAAAAATGTAAGAAATTTTAACTTAAGATACAAATAATTTCAGAAAGATTTTTTGTCCTTAATCATTCGTAATCCTTTGTTTGTTCTCTCTTACTGCAAACTCGATTTTAATAATTCACAAATTTTCGAAATGCAAGAGAAATATTTGTTTGGATGGTATTAAGTAATATAATAAAAATATTGTGGTATAAAGAAAACCCAATTTGTTAACTATTCATCGAGTATGACAAATTCAAATCTGATGATAAATCAGATTTGATTACTGCAGAATAATCAATCTACCGAGATATGATTATTCTGCAGTAATTCGCATTCCCTTGAATGTGTATTGCCTTTCTCATCGAATTCTAATACCAGATGGCGCCAGTAAATTTCAGAGTACACTATAAAAATATAGTCTAGTTTCTATGCAGTGAAGTAAGATCCATTCAGCCGCCTCTCATTTTTATTGTTATGTATATAAAGTGCTAATGGCTTTAGATTACTACTTATTCCTGGGAATATTATTTATTATTAATACATATAATAAGAAATTTATTATTAAATTTTTTTATGCATAACTTGGTTTTCATGAGGCCCTTAAAAGTATTTTTAATGAACAAATTGTAGTAATCATTAAAGCATATTATTTTACAAACTTTCGCCTGTTTTGTTAAAATCTCATATCGTATAGTGTCATTAAAATTACATTGTGTCCACGTGATTTATCTGCTACTGTTCTTCCACGGTAGTGCAATTATACTTTTTTTCCCCTTTTGTAAACTGAATAGGAAATAAGCAGAAACCTTTCTCCTTATCTTTAAACGATGGAATAAAACACGCTATTAATTATTTAAGGAAACAAACCATAAATAAAAGTTTGTATTTCATTGCAAAAGCATTGTTGAAAATTGAAAATACCTAAGAAATAATGTATTTATATGCAATATTTCTTAAGATATTGCAGGGAAAATCAAAGCCTTACTTAGTTTTCATTAACATTTCAGAAAAAAAACATTTATTATCAAAAAGTATGTTTGTACCAAATTTGGTAGCTTTAATATCTTATGTCTCATACACTCGCACATACCTGCAACTTAACTAAGGTTATTTAAGCAGTATCTTGTACTTGAAGTAACAATTAAATCGCATCTCTTGACGGTAGTGATCCCTCTTTGTCCCCAACAGCCCCCCCCCCTCTTGTCGAAATTAAATTTTTAGTATTAAAATTCTAAAGAAGATTGATGAGTAACAAGTTCATTAGGCTGGACTACTCTTGCGTGCTCAAAATTGTGTTTGCCAGAAATTTGTATCGAGAACTCTGAGGACACAAAATTATACAATTGCATATGGCATAAACAATCACAAAATTAAAAACAAAAAAATGGACAAACGATAAAATGAAAATAAATATTGTTACAAAAGGCAATATCATGAAAAATGACAAAAAAAGAAAATATTTACAAAACTACATAGTTACATTTTTAAATGGAAGGAGCATTTAATTTTAACAAAACTATCATAGTAAATTGCAATTTAGCTCATGATTTAATTTTTCTGTTGATTAATTATTTATTCGCCATTAAGTGAAGAGAAAAATATATTCTAAAGAATTAGAATGAAATAAATATAATTGATTTAAAATAAGACTATTACAAATCCCCCAAAATAATTTAATTTTTTTTTCTCCTTTGACTTTCATAAGAAATACAAGAAATGAAAAATGGGTGACACATAATTAATAGAGGAAAACATTTGAACGCATATATATACATAAAAAATAAATAAAGAAAAATGTCAATAAAATTACAACACTTCGATGGAAAAACGAGTGACAAATGAAGTGTAGAATGAATATGTATGTCTAATTCAGGAATTCAAAATCAAGGAACGAGTTTAATTCAGGAGTTTAAAACCACGTAAAAAAGATATGGTTTGCAGATAGTTTGAAGATGAGTTCTATGGAAGGAAGAAGTGATTTGAAAAAAGATGAATTGCAGTCCATTATGAAGTAAAGCGCGATAAGTGAAATAAGGTACTTTAAATCACTGATGGATGAATGAAGGGATGAACATGCAAGAGGAGATTTTTATGCTAGGTTGATTTTAATTTCTCCACTAATCGAAGGAGAATGCTTATGATATGATAAGAAAATGATAAATATTTTTTAGAAGATGATGTAGTTGAAAAAGCTAGCTAAAATTTCAGGACTGTGTCACAAACACTCCACTCCACACCACACCGAAAGAAACAAGGAAAAAAAAAAAGGCTAGAAACTATATAATATTAAAGAGTTGGATGGAAAAGACAAGTTTCGTTTCGGAAAGATTAAGCACGTCGTAGATTTTTCTTCTTGATATTATAATAATGGCTATTCTGGGGAAGCAGACTGGTTTATTTTGTTCGCTATATGGTGGCAAGTGATTTGAAGCTGTAAGGAGATTCTCCGTGGCATAATAATGGGTGGGGGTGCCAATTCCTTTACAAGGAAAATATGGGAATTCGATAAGATTCATCTATTGATATATTACGGAAAATATTTATGCCCTACGGAAAATAACATTTCGTTACGGCCAATCGATTGGTTCTGCGCAGACTTTAGACTAAATTCCCATCCACATCTAACATTTACGGCAAGTATTTCGAAAGCAAATTAATTTTTTTAAAATATATGCTTACGGATACTTCAGAGTAAATAATCCATGTTATATTTATGAATAAATAATCCATGTTATATTTATGAATAAATAATCCATGTTATATTTATGAATAAATAATCCATTAAGTAATCCGTATGTTAATTGATTCTATAACGCAGTTTGGCAAGAATCTATCGTCATCCATAGGATCTCAATTCTTTAAAAGATCGTTTTAAAACTGTTTATAGTTGGAACTCACAATAAGTAGAATTTGAGCTCGAAATGGCTTAATGCAAATTTTGGAGGTCCGTTACGATTTATGAAATAGCTCATAGTACATTACATATGGACACGTTTTTACCCTGTTCCATATATTTGAAACTAGAGAAGCTCAGTAGCAGCGTATAGGTTTTGGTTCATTCTAAATTTTTTCAGCTCTAATTAATAGTCTGAAATAATTATAGTTAATATCGAATGAGCTGTAATAAGCTCGACTCTGACTCCAGTTTTGCTTTTTGAATTAATTACTTGTCGTCGTTTCAGCAGTACATAAATATGGAGACATAGAAATGTGACTTGTTTTCTTGACAGGCATGTACAGATTTACAACAAGTCAAGATCCTCAATATCGAAAGAATAAGATATTAGCAATTTTCCAATTTTTTTTTCTTGCATGCTCTGTCTTTTAATCTCCTTTGAAATAATTTTCTAAAACTTTAATATAATTTCATTTAAAGATTCCCAAGAAACTATTCCCTATTTATAAAGTGTTATTCAAATTTTTTTCTTGCTATAACTCAGTTAAATAAACACGTAATTTTACAGTGCAGAAGATAAGTACATATTAGAGAACTCCTCTAAAGCTATTTTCATGTGTCAGCTGGAAACATAACTTTAAAAAAGTAAGTATATTCTATTAACTTATATGCAACTTAGAAATGAGACTAAAAAACTAATAATTAAGGATTGGCAGAAGAGATGGAACAATTCCATAAAGGGTGAACACAACATATTAAAAATGTTTCGGTTAACCGAATTGATGATTATTTTCATCTTAACCAAGTATGTAAGCACTAGCCATGTATTTTCTGTGCATTAAAGTCAATTCTTTGACCAAAGTTCGACTTGACAGCGAAGAAGAATCTAAGTGATCAAAACCTATGCACTAAGGGGAGAACACAGACTCAGATAACCAAGAAATTGAATGTCTCTTGAAGTCGAAGAACTGATTAAAATTTCAGTCAGTAAATCTTCTATTAGGGATATTTCGTCAAAGCTTTTGTATTTAGCTCTCTCTTATGATGTAAACAGATAAAGCTCATTTAATTATTTATGCATATTTAATGCTTCACAACTTAATATGCAATGTAAAATCTAATGTTTTTTTTCTATTTTTTTCTGTACCAATATTCGTTCTCTCTAAGAGGGTTCTTTATTGTTTGCAATTGCCCAATGTCATTTGTTCCTTCGTGCTTGGTGAGGCTGCTCTTCGGCTGCCCCATCAAATTTCCAGCATGGTTTCTGGCTAGGTCGGGGTATCACACAGTATCTTATGTGCACTATAAATTCTACTAACTTATTAAATGCTTGTAAACGCAAAAAAATAAAAAACAAATTATCTGACACAAGTGAAAACATTGGTTAAACAGAAATAAAAACTGACTTAAAAAAAAATATTTTTCAGTACTCTTCTTTTCTACGTATGTATGCTGTATTAATTTCAAATGCTGGTACTGCGATAATGATGCTAATGTGCAGTTCATGCTAAATTATTACTTCATATTTGAAAAATCAGAGCTACAACTAATAGAAAAAAAGAACGAAATTAGGCTTTTTAAGGAAGTTACTGACTGAAGAATAAAATTTATTATTTATATAGATTAGCTGTATTAAATATCTTTATTATATATTTAATAATGTTTTTAGAAAATAAAATTAAATTTTAGAGTGCTTGAAGTATTTAATCTAAGTTGTTCCAGTTTGTATTATCATTTCAAAGGGAATTTCAATTAAAGCTGTGCGAGTTATTCTTCGCTTCAGAATTATTTTCAGAAAGTATTTTTTGCATGAGTATTCATTTTACGATGTTCACGATTCAATGCATTTGTGAAATTAAAAATGAAAGTATGTCATTTTGCCATATTTACGAATTACCAGTGAAACATTAATTAAATTTTGATTGCAAATCTATGTTTGGTTTAATCTGACAAAATGTGATAAAAAAGCGATCGAGATTTAAAAGGGTAGAATAGTTAAAAGATAAAAAAGATTATGCTTAGCTCATTAATAAAAGTTTGTCTTCAAAGTTTTAAACTGAACCTAAAATTGCCACTGTAACCATCTGACTGAAGTAGAGATCTAAAATTTCAAATTTAATGGAAAGGAAACTAAAAAACGAAAAGATTTAAAAAGAAAGATATTTATAGGTGAACCTTAACTTTATTTTTTTATATAAAATTTGCATTGACATTAGATTTATTTCACGAATTCTTATTTCATTTCCAAATTAGCATCTAATTTTTAAGAAAAGTAATTGATAAAAAAGTTAATGACATTTCAAAACTTAAAGGCTTAATTTTTGACCACTTTTTGTTCGTTTCAAAGTTCCTAATCCTTTTATATTCTTACCTTGCAATATAAAATTCTTTATTTCCTTTATATTTTAAGAATTTTTATTAATAAATAAGTTTTTTTTCAAAGAAACACACACAAAATCAGTTACGGATAAAGCGAACTATTCATAAAAAAGTTGCATTTCTATCCAGTAATTTTTTCATGTTAAACTTACGTGACACTTAAAGTAAGTTCGCATCCTCCGTGTAACTTTATTCATATTTAATTCATACTTAAACGATAAAATGTTGCATTACTTACCCGCTTCTAGAGCACGATTTGTTAGGTTGAAGTTCTAAATACAAAATATGTATTCCACAAGGGATTGTTTTTGAAAGAATTATGAATACTAAAATCGATAGCTATAAAAGTATTATAAACTTACTAATTGTAGAAATATAAAGAGAATATCTACTCGAAAAAATTGAAATTAATAATTAAATAATTTATGAGTTTCCTTTCATTACAGCTGCTGAATGCTAATGTTAAAAAAAGGATTTTAAACTGATTTCTGTTAATAATTTTATGCAGATTTATTCTATTTAGAAATAGAAATGATCAAAAAATAATATAAACGATTTATTTCAAGTATACGATTTATTATATAAAAGTTAAGTTTCATATTATTTTAGATATAATTAATCTGACTTGCGATTATGAATTTTCTAAGTGAAAATTATCCATATTAAAATTTAAAAGAAACTTTTGTCAAGTTTCATATCATAGAAATCTTCACAAATTTTAATGTAGCGAGTATTTCAAGAAAAATAATGTTTATTTTCTTTGTAATATGAATCTAAGAGTTAAAATTAAAAATTAGAAAATTCATAACTTGACAATTTCTTGGTTATTGAAGAGAACACCTGCTTTTTTTGTTTAAAATAAAATTGCGTCAAATTTTGGTCATTTTCATACAAATTTTTCTTACGATTCTTCGTCCTTCGTATTTTTAACAATTTCTTTGAATTCTATACCGTTCGACAAATATACTTCTAGTGGATATATTTAGCTAAAATTTGAATTCGCAATTTTGTACTTCATTAAAAATTCGTCTTGGGAAAATATTATTTACTGCAGATTGTCAAAAGCAATCCGATTCATTTATCATAAGTTTATAAACAATGTTATAAATACTTTAGTGATAGAGACAGCAAATCATGGAATTTAAAATGAGTGAAATTATGGAATTTAAAATGTAGAGAAAGTTTTTTTTTTTTAATTCAACTAATAGAGCTAATAATAGAGAAACTAACAGGAAAGAACTAATAGAGCAGACGATATAAATAATACATGATTTACCGGCAAGTGTTTAATTCTTTTTCGAAATTGATTTCCGATTTTTTCAGAATTTCTGTTGCAGTAAAAATTGATAAAACAGTTTCTATATTTTTAAATTTATATATTTTTTTTATTTAAAATTTTATATTCATTATTTTATATCTGTCGATACAAGGATTTCCCTGCAGCCATCCTACGACACTCTTTGACACGCATCAAGCAACAGACGAAAGATTTTCAAACATCATTTGGAACTCTAAGACAGTTTTAGACAGCATCGGTAGACGAAGACAGCTGGGATGTTAAGCTGCATCATGCTGCTGCAAGAATTCAGCCGGTAAGTCCAAGGTCGTGCGAAGTTGGTAAATTGAATAAGACTCCACAACTGGGACTCCAATAGGAGCCAGTCGTGCTGGCAAGTTTAGAGCACAGCATATTTTATAGATCATTAACTCTCTACAATCGGATCCTCAACTTTTTGGACTTTAATGGAAGCCAGTTGTGCTGGAAGCTCCAGTGTCTGGCAGATCTTAAACACTGCATAAGAGTGAACCACTAGTACGGATTCTACTCTTGGCATATGTCGATTGGATGACATTCCGACATCGTCATCACTATCCAAACCAAGATGTATAACCAAATCTCTAAGTGATAGTAAATTAGGGAACATGAAATATATTATCATTTCTCATATCGTACATAAAACGATAAATGCAATGATGACCGCAACCTCATTGGAAAGCCCAAAAGTCGTAGTAAACATCGCTAAGCAAATGAAACACACAAAAGTCAGTTGCAAAACGATAAATGAATTTTAACGGAAAGCAACAAAATAGGAATTCATTGTTTTTTCTATTATATAGCTTGCATTTTTTAGTTTTGTTAAATATTTAAGCAGTTATATTACTGTTGACAACAATTAAAAATGTGACCGAGATGTTTTATGTGCGATAACATTTGAAATAGAATAAATCTTTATTACCAGGTTATCAATTGACTTATTGTCAACAATTAAGCATCAAGAAATTTAGTGTGGAGGCACTCAAATAGTTATATTAAAATAGAAATTTATTCATTTAAATAATAACTATTTATAGCAAGCCAAATTAATTCTCAGAATTTCTATGGCTATTAAAATTAGATTGAAAATGCACATAAAATATGAAAATAACAATTGTATTTTATTTTAAATGAGAATAATGCATTCTTTCCTACGTCATGCATGAACAGTGGACGTAGAGAACTTAAACATTGCTGCGGTGTAGAAATTAAAAGAACCGAGAAGTTAGCATTAAATTGAAAAATAGCATAAGCAATTTCTACCATTTAATGTAACAATTTTTATTATATTTATAGTTAGTCTCTTCATGGAACAAAAGCTTAATGCAACTGAATGAAAGAATGTTATAACTGAAAATAATACAGTCTTACCTCTGTTTAACGAATTCTCGACATCGAAAATTGTATTCGTTAAATAGAAGTTTTTCGTAATATCGGAATTTAACCAAAAAAGTTAAAAAAATTTCAGCATTTACTTTATGGGAGAGCCCTAATAAGCAATTACGTAAAAATATTCGTAGTTACAAATTCTACATGTTTCATTTAGCAGCTATAAATGCAGCAAATGATTACACATTAGTTAATTTGAAATCTTAAAGTATTTACTGTGTAATTTTTGACAATGTTTTGATTCGAAAATTTTTGCTCGGATTTTATGGAGGAAAGAAAATATTACGTCATTTACATCAAGCTGCAAGCGTTTTCAGTTTCCTAATTATGTAAAGCATCAGAAAAAGTAATAGTTTCATAATTGACGTTTAATGCTTTTACTATTTGCTAAAAAGCAATTAATGCAATTGAAGGAATTTTACCAATAGTTGAGACGGATATTTACGTTTTTTTTTGTTTGCGACTAGATGAAACGAGTATTTAAGTTAATAGGGTTATGATGCTATGGATCTGTCACCTGAGAAAGGTTCATGTATATTATAAGCAGAACTTCAAAACAGAAGAAAAAACAACAACCCTGATTAATGTCAAACAGTTCAATGGAATCATGAACATTATAAGGAACTATCTTTCTGAAATAAATCTAATAACCAATATTTCGATATTGCTACGAGATATATAAACCGATATTTCGATATTGATGCCAGATATATTAACCGATATTTCGATGTTGATGCCAGATATATTAACCAATATTTCGATGTTGATGCCAGATATATTAACCAATATTTCGATGTTGATGCCAGATATATTAACCAATATTTCGATGTTGATGCCAGATATATTAACCAATATTTCGATGTTGATGCCAGATATATTAACCAATATTTCGATGTTGATGCCAGATATATTAACCAATATTTCGATGTTGATGCCAGATATATTAACCAATATTTCGATGTTGATGCCAGATATATTAACCAATATTTCGATGTTGATACCAGATATATTAACCAATATTTCGATGTTGATACCAGATATATTAACCAATATTTCGATGTTGATACCAGATATATTAACCAATATTTCGATATTGATACCAGATATATTAACCAATATTTCGATATTGATACCAGATATATTAACCAATATTTTAATATTAAAATCAGATATATTAACTAATATTTCAATACTGAGACAATGAGGCGATTCATGTTTAATAAAATTAGAAGGAAACATACGGACAAAAATGGGTAACACTGAAAAATTTGTATTTTTAATCTTAAAATGATATCTAAATGATTTATACACAATATTATTCTTTGAAAGGAAAGCTCAAAAATATTGATTGCTTTTTATAAAAGAAAATCTACGCCTTGAAAAATCCCTTTTAGTAAGAACTTATGATTAATAAATGACTACCTTTTTCATTTGGTAGATCTGAGACCAACGGTTTGCCCTGTAGACGTTTTGAATGGTTTTTCCATCATGCATGTTGTATCCTACTTGTCACAATTCATAGATAGCCTGACTGCCTAATTTTCATGTTAAAAATTATTATTTATGTTAAATTCAATTTCCGTTATGTATTTTTATATTTTTTATTGGTTAAGATATCAGTTTGAGATATCAAATCCTTAAAAATAGAAGACTGTAGATGCAGAGTAGTTAAGGATTTATTTCTTCAGTATCCAGTTCTCATTACCGAAGTAAAATTTGGGAAATGCAAGAAAGATAAAAAGATATTTTCGGAGATACTTCATGATACTCCAGAAGGGAACTTTTTACATACCTTAAGATAAATTCTTGGTACAAATGTATCTCATTTTTGTAACATCATTATAGTCCAGCAATTCAATACTTTTACTTTCTTGTATATATAGTACAGAAAGTACTGTAAGCGTTAAAAAATCCGAAATCGAGGCTTTGACGAACCTCCACGTTTTAGACCTCTCCGAGTTGGAAAAACTTATTTTTGGAAAGTATGACTGCGACAAAAAATTGAAAAACGCTTTCAGATAGATGAAATCTGGATTGGGTTTTACACAAAGATTGTAGATTTCTATCAAAATTTGAGCAAACTCCAATCAGAGGAAGCCTGCCAGTCTATCTGTTTGAATATAAGTCAAGATGATTACTACAAAACGAAGAGTGCTGGATAAATAAAATACTGTACAGTGATATATCTCTGGTGGTTACGTCAAACAAATTTTGAGCCAAACGAAAGAAGGGTTGACTGTCTGTCGGTCTGCACAGTCAGAAACATGTCAATGCGCTAGCTCCAAAACGCAAAAGACTTAAACTTATCAAATCTTGTATAGGATTTTAAGATTATAAATATAACCTTGTATCAAATTTTTTGTTTCAACCGGTTAGGGGAAATCTCATCTAAAGTGCACATTTTTCGGATGCTATTAACTGCATGTTAAGGATTAATCGCCAAAAATCAAAGGCTCGCCAAGGATCAAAGATAAATTCAGTAAAAATGCTAAATTCTCCTCAAAGTTTTATGGTTCGTAATTGTTTGCCATTGTCACGGAAGGCGTTCTCTGGGATAACATTTATTAGAATATTCTTGAAAGTGTTCTGGAGACCACTCCTTCTGGTTCAATTTCGTGATAACATATCGTTACCTTTAGATATTATGTACATATTTTTTTATTATTGAATTATGTATGGTTTTCAAATTTATTATAAAAAAAATCTCTAATTTTAAAAAATATGACTCCTGCAATTTTTCTATAAATGAATTCTTTTCTTGCATTGCTTTTGAGCATTCATTTCTCAAGAAAAATTCTTGAAGCTTTTTTTTTTATCCTTTGCTTGAAATAAACCATAGTTTACAGGAAATGTCATTTTATCACACACACACACACACACACACACACACACACACACACACACACACACACACACACTAAAACGAACATCTACACCAATCGTCATAATAAACATAAAAAACCCCCACCATTTTATATAATATATAAAGAAAAATAGATTTTTATATAGATTCGGGAAATCCCTTTATCATCAAGTACTTTGTATTCTTTCTCTGCAGCCTTTTTCTGTATCCTTTCTTTTCACAAAAAATTGCAAAAAAAGAACACCCTAAAAATTATTGAACTTAAGAAATATTATATACAGAGAATGATAGATGTAAATATAGGTGTAGAAAAATCTTATAAATATGAAATTAGAGTTTTGCGCTAAATTGAAATGCAAGAACTTTTCAACTTCTGATTTGTGTGGGAATTCTATTTTATCCTTAAATCTTAAGGTATAATAAGTTTAATTGCCTTAGTTTGGTATGTCATATTATGTCAAAATTATTAGAGATGTAGAGTTCTCTTAAAAAAATTCAAGTCAATTATGTTGTAGAGTTCTTTTTATCAAAAATTAAAGTCAATTCACCATGGGAAACAAGAACGTGTTTCTAACCTCTTTCCTGTCTTTCCCAGCAATGCTACATGTATCTCAGTATCGTAGTCGCGATTCAATATAATATCATGAAAATCATCAGTAAAATAAAAATTTAATAGAATTTCTAGGAGAAAGAAAGTGCGATGCAAGAGTACAATAAATAAGAGTGTAAAAAAATCCGACATTCTGTCTGCTATTTTTGATACACACACTTAATTTAAAAAGAATTATAATAGCAAAAATACGAAGAAAAAACCTTAACTGTTGAAGATTTGCATTCCGATTGCATCATATTAACTTATCTTCGACTTATATATCTGAAAGTTTGGACTTAATTTACCAGATTAATTAAAATAAAAAAAGTCCAAAATTACATTAATAATTTACATAAGGATTTGAAAAAACAAGCGTTTCCATTATAAAGAATTAATACTTCAGTAAGATTAAAACATGTCAAATTGAAATGTGTATGAAATTTTCCTAAATCAGTAATATTTTACATTTGGTAGAAGATCAGAGAATTGGATAGACATTATAAAAAATTCCCTAAGAACGAACAATCCTAAGAACTATGACCAACGAATATTTTTTTAATCAAAAGAAGCCCGGAACAAATCTAATTAAAAGATTGTACATAGTAATTGCAAAATACAATTAAAATACTAATATTGCTAATTGTCTAATTTATTGTTCCACGTCGATTGAGTATGTTAATATTCACATTATTTGAAAAATAAAATATATATTAAAAATAAATTATGTATTAAAAATTTTATTAATAAACATGAAATCTTAATATATATTAAATACATAGTAAAGATATTAAAAAATTTTTAGCTGGGTATCATGCCATAAGTTTACTCTCTAAGTAATGATTACATTTTACGTAAGAAATCGATGGATAATGAACGATATAAGAGATTAATGGATTTCTTACACTAGAAGATAATTAATATAATGACCATTCGTCTATGCTATCAGCAAGACGATTAATTTCCAGACTGACTTAAATGGAAGGTCACTTTGTGATTTTTCCGTAATATGTAAGGATTGCTCTTGAAAGTAACTATTTGCGTAGGATTCTAATCATCCTGATTTTATTTTATACTTTATAGTAGTATACTCTATTTTTTTATTTACTTTTATTTTATACTCGATAGTTTTTATGTTAGTATTAAACTGAATCTGAGCAAATGATTTGGAATTCAATAAGTAAATTTTAAAGTACCAATAAAAATTATTGACATTTTTCTTTATTAAAAAATGCTATAATCTCCCTATGCCATTTGTATTTACCGTTCAGTAATGCACTAGACAATCTTTGTATGAAAACGTAAAAAGTAAACTGGTTTTTTTCAATCAAACTGAGAGAAATTATTTTCTTATTCATATGAAAGATGTGTGCGCAGTAGCTGTTTTTTATCCTCATCGTAAAACTGCAGCACTTACTGCAAATATTTTAAAGGTATAATTTTTTTAAATTTTCGTAATTATTTTAAATGTCATGGTCTTTTACTTACGAATTAGTTAATGCCCCAAAATATGAATTAATCCTATAATCGCAATTTTGTAAGTAAAAATCTGTTGTTACCGACGAAAACACAATTCACTGAAATAGCATTTTAAACTATTTCTAGAATTCCCAGTAAGTGGAATTCAAGTTCGACATTACTTAAAGGGTATTGGGAAAATCTTTTACATATTATTAAATAATCAAGTTAATGTAACATTTATTGGGGTTACACTATATTCGAACGAATTTGTAACAGTTATTCTATATTTTTGAAATTAAAGATGCTTTGTAGCAACTGCTCACATAACTCGTATTAAATTTCTGTATCTCCAGAGTGATAATTAAATAGCAAGAGAAAGTTATATCTAATATCAAAAGAGCTACAACAGATTCTCTCTCCAACTCGAGTCTGGCTCTTTGAATTATATATGGATTAATGCACCGCAACAACGTGTGAATGCGGTGACAGAAATACCATTTGTTTGCAAGGAATGCACAGCTCAACCTACTGATAACAAGGAAATAATTTCCTCTAACGGGTTATGCAAATTTTTCTCTACTAAAATTATATACGTTTTCATACATTATATCAAGACATATTCAATAAGTAAACACATTCCACTAATTTAATAAATATTGTTCAAATGGAAAAGATTTATCTAACACAAAAGAGAAAAACATTACTTCAAACGAAGTAAAAACATATTTTTAAAAGTATTTTGCAATATACTTCGTTTTTGAAACGCGTATTAATTTTATTAATAAATGTTGATGATTCAGAAATAATCCTAATTTAAAATTGATTCTCAGTTAGTATTTGCAAAACAATTCAATAATAACAGAGAATAAAGTTACAAAAAGACAAAAGATCAGATTCTTACAAATAGAGTAATGGAGGATTCGATAAATATTTTTTTTATGCAAGATATTGACCGAGCGTTATGAAATTTGATATTCATATAAATTTAGACAGACTTATTAAAAACTTCAAATTTTAATTTTTAAAGCATTATTTTGATATTAAATACATTATGCATGATAACATTTAATTTTTAAAAACTTAAGCTATCATTTAAGGTGCATTTTAATTAAAACTAATTTTATCTGTGTTATTTCATTTCAAAGTTAACTTCAGAAAATATTTATATGCATGCCATATTTATAGTCCTGTACATTGGCATAATCTCAATAATATTACGTCATTAATATACTTATAAATTTAATTGCGTTAATTAAAGTTTACATTCCAATATATTTTGTTATTAAGAACTGAGAAGCAATCGATCAAGGTTTTTAAATAAAATAATTAAAATATAAAAGTTCTGTTTAACACATTAATAAAAGTAATCTTTTATAAGCTTTCAGTTTAAATTTAATATAAAATTATCACTTTATTTGACTGAAGTAAAGTTTTAAAATTTCAATACATATATTTAATGATATTAGTTAGATATACAGGGTGTCACAAAAACCTTGAACGCGGCTTTTACTCTTTAAATATTGATCATAGACATATACTGTAAATTAAAAAGTTGCGTAAAAAAAGATTAAAAATGTTATGAATTCGATTAAAATTTTCAGGGGATTAAACTTCAAAAAATACAAAATTAAAACTTTTTACGGACCCCAACAAAAAAATTCCCAATGAGTAAAATGTGCTCCAACCTCTAACAAGGTCATGTACAAAATTTCAGCAATTTATCACAAAAAATCTCAAAGATATGAAACTACATAAATAACTTAAACCACTTTTCGATGCCTGAATATGAGTTCGCAAAGAGGAAAAATAATGGCGGATGTTCCTGTTTTAGGTGTCTTACAAAAATTAATAAAGAAAGTAATGATTGAATAAATAAATAATAATTTTGCTATTTATTGGTTCGAAAGTATTAAAAATTTGTAGAAATAATAACTTAAAGGAAAGATTACATAAATTTTTTTATAAGTTCATTGACTGTGGTATTTTTAAGTTATATTCTGTAATTCATAATATAAAATTTTAAAGTATTTTTCAGGAAGAATAGATTTTAAAATTAGTATTTAAAATTAAAGATATAAAGCATATTTTATTTCCTTAAGATGCATTCCTGCGTCGCCTCTGTTATCGTCGATTAAAAATGGATGTATTAGAAGAAAATACGGATGACGTTATGTAGTTATTCAGGCTTTATTTTGTGCAACCGCTTTCAACGGGTTACAGCATTCGAATGACCAAGATCACATTTGTTGTAGGTGGCGCTCTTGCATGCCATGACGTAACATTCCGCCCGGCGTTGAAATATGCAAGATTTCAAAACACTTTTAATTATACAATTAGCTTACATTTTCTAAAACCAAATAAACTATTCAGATGAAATATTTACAAGTGAACAACAAAATTGCAAAATATATACAAATTGAATATTAAACATGATATAAATACAATTATTATGTACATACAATATATACAACTATCTTAACTATTTTAATTTTCAAAGTTATCCCTTATTGGTAAGAGACAAATTTTTGAAATAGGGCGTGTAAAAATACCTGTGTTAGTTTTTAATTTAACAACTCTTACTCTGCCTTCATTTCCATAAATTATCTCTAAAATTCTAGCCATTGCCCATTTGCAAGGAGGCAAATCATTATCCTTTAACAATACTAAACATCCGACCTTAACATTATTTTTTTTGAATTGCCACTTATTTCTTTGCTGTAAGTGGTTCAAATAGTCAATTTTCCAGCGTTTCCAAACTGTTTGAACACATTTGGTAGTATACTGCCAGCGCGACAACCTATTGTCAGAAATGTCTACAATTTCCGGTTCAGGTATTGAAGTTATTGGGCGTCCAATGATAAAGTGTCCAGGAGTTAAAACTTCATATTCATTAATATTATCTGATAATGGAATTAAGGGACGTGAGTTAAGTATACCTTCAATCTGAATTACTATTGTTTCAAATTCTTCAATAGTTATTTTACTGTTAGCTAAAGTTCTATAAAGATGGTGTTTAAATGATTTTACTCCTGCTTCCCATAAGCCTCCGAAATTGGGAGAAGGGGGTATAAATTTCCATTGGATTGATTCTGCGGATAGGTAATTGGCTAAAGTCTCATTAGTCTGACAAACTAGTTTTTTTAAGCGATTTAATTCTGAAGCTGCACCCTTGAAATTAGATGCATTATCCGACATCAATGTTGCAATGCGGCCTCTACGGGCGCAGAGTCTCTTTAAAGATGCAATGAAAGCTTCAGTCGTCAAATCTGTTACCGTTTCTAGGTGAATAGCTTTAGTTGACAAACATACAAAAATCGCTACATAAACCTTTGAATATATTCCCTTTCTTTGGTTTTTAAACTTTATTTGAAAAGGACCACAAAAATCTACACCAGAATTTAAAAATGGAGAACTAGGAGTTACTCTTTCTGAAGGTAAATTTCCCATTAACTGGTCTAACACCCTAGGCCTTTGCCTAAAACATCTAATACAATCATGGACAATTTTTCTTGCAATACCTTTACCATTTAAGGGCCAGTATTGTAGTCTAATTTGATGTAACAAACCTTGTGCACCAATATGTAGACATCTTTTATGTACATGCTCAAAAAGTAACTTAGTGAATGTATGCTTACTGGGTAAAATTATTTGATGTTTAGATTCAAATGGCAAGTCAGAATTTTTAAGTCTACCGCCAACTCTAAGTAATCCTTTTTCATCTAGGAACGGATCTAAAGATCTTAACTTACTTGTTTTAGAAATATTTTTACCTTTATTTAGTGCATGTATTTCTGATTTAAATTCACTCAACTGAGCTACACTAGCTAAATATTCAGTACTTTTTTGCAGCTCCTCAGTAGTTAAATATTTACTTATCTTATTACGAGACTCCTTAGCTTTAGTGTTGTTAATAAACCTGAAAATAAAGCTAACTATTCTAATTAATTTTATGAAATTATTTGTATGATTAAAGAGTTCATCGTAAAAATTTGAATTAGAGTCATTAATGTTTAGAGTCACAACACATTTTAGTTCATCAGCAAAGGCAAAATCCTGCATGGATTGATTGTCTACTGGTACATCAGTAAGTTCATCTGGACCAGCAAACCACATTTTATTTCTTATGAGTTCATCTGCACTGCATCCTTTAGAAATAATGTCAGCAGGATTGTTTCTGCTACTTACATGTTTCCAATGACAATCTGATGTGAGGGTTTGGATCTCCGCAACCCTATTGCTGACGAATGTTTTTAGCTTATAGGGCTCAGTCTCGATCCACGCCAAAACAATAGTAGAGTCTGTCCACAATGAGATAACATCAATGGGCAATTGCAGAATTGGAACTATCTTTTTCACTAATCTAGATAACAGCAACGCTGCACACAGTTCAAGTCGGGGAATGGTAAGTGACTTTAATGGAGCCACTCTGGATTTGCTGCATACTAGACTAGTTTTAAACTGTCCAGATTGGGTGAAGCACTTTAAATAGACAACAGCAGCATAGGCACGTTCTGATGCATCAGAAAATCCATGAATCTCAAGGCGAACTGCATCAGGAAGTAGAATAAACCTTTGAATTCTGAAGTTGTTTACTTCCGAGAGTTTTATGTAGAACCTTTTCCATTCTGTCATTGCATCAGATGGTAATTTTTCATTCCATTCCAATTTTATCTTCCAAAGTCCTTGGATAAATATTTTTGCCTTTGTAATGAGAGGGCCTAAAAGTCCAAGTGGATCATAAAGACTCGCTATTTCTGACAGCACCTCCCTTTTTGAAAAAGAGTCCTTAGGCTTGATCTTTACCTTATATGTAAAGCAATCTTCTTTTGGATCCCAAAACATACCTAATGTTTTTACAGAACTAACACCTTGTTCTTTCGAAAATGAATAGGATGTGGTAGACAGGTTTTGTAGTAAATTAGAGTTATTAGCGACCCATTTGTGAAGCTCAAATCCAGCTCTTCCGAGGAGTTCAGAAATCTGGGTTTGAAGATTTTTAGTATCTTCTAGCGTTGCATCACCTGACAGAATGTCATCCATGTAGAAATCAGAACAAATCACATCTGCAGCCTTAGGAAAGTCCTTTTTTTCCTCATCTGCTAAAGCTCTTAAGGTCCTGGTAGCCAAAAATGGCGCAGAAACTGTTCCATAGGTTACTGTAGACAGTTTGTAAATCTTCACTGGACCATCAGCACTTGATTTCCAGACAATACGCTGTAAGTCTCTTTGAGTGGGATCGATCAGTATTTGTCTGTACATTTTTTTAATATCTGCACTAAATGCATATCTGTGCTTTCTGAATCTACTTACTATGGAAAAAAGATCTTGCTGAATAATACCTCCATTTAGTAAAATGGAATTCAGAGAATATCCACTTGTTGTTTTTGCACTTGCATCAAAAACCACTCTTAAGGGAGTTGACGTTTTCTCAGGTTTATATATCGCATGGTGTGGAATGTAATAGTTCACATTGCTATCATCTTCAATTTTTATCTCCTCCATGTGTTCTAAACTCTCATATTCTCGCATAAATTCCTTATATAAGATTTCCATAGTATTATTTTTGTTTAATTTATTCCAGATACCATTTAGGCGCTTGATTGCATTTTCTTTGGAATTTCCTAGTAATGATTCGGCATTTTCTTTTATGGGTAACTGAACTATAAATCTTCCCGTTTTATCTCTTTTATAGGTTTTAACAAAATGCTCCTCACAGTAAATTTCTTCTTCACTCTTTGTTATTTCTTTAACATTATCCGGCAATGATTCCAATTCAAAAAATTGTTTAACTGCCTCATCTAAATTTGGTTCACTTACGAGATAACAATTGGCTTTTTGAGGTAACTGGGGAAGAATGCCTGTAACTAAATAACCAAACTTTGTATTTTGTAATATTACATCTCCATTTTGCAGACGAAGTTGCTCAGGTTTTAAAATCTCAAAAAATAGCTCACTTCCTAATAGTATATCAATTTGACCTGGTGTGTGGAAATTGAAATCAGCTAGTTCAATTGAACAGGGAATATTTAATGCAGATATATTTAATTTCGATACAGGAATCTCATCGGTTATTTTAGGAAGAATAGAACATTTCACCATGTGTGAAAATGAATAATCTCGATTTGATACTTCAATGTTAGCAGCGTGTTTAATAAACTGCGTAATTCCATTTATACCAGTTATACCTTGTTTTATTGATTTTAGTTTGATTCCCAATTTTCTAGCTACATCTTCTCGAAGAATACATAAAGTCGAAGCATTGTCTAAGAGCCCTCTTAATTGAACTCTCCGACCATCTGCAGTTTTCACATAAATAAGAAGAGTGTTTAATATAACTGATTTATTCCCTTCTATCGCCTGTTTAGTCTCTCTCGGATTCAACGTCAAAGCAGATACTTCGGTTAGTACGTTTAGTTTCGGTTTCGTTTCTGCATCTGTTTGGCTTTCGCTCGCCCGTGCCCTTGAATCTGAAGTGGTAGCGCGATTTTCAGCTGACTCATCATGTATGAGCGAGTTATGCCTTTTACCGCAACTTGGAATGTTGCAAGAATATTTTGATTTGCAGATCCCCGGGTGAGGTTTAAGACAGTTAATGCATAATTTGTTATTCCTAACAAAGTTCTTTCTAGCATCGATAGACATATTTTGAAAAGTTACGCATCTAAATAGTGCGTGATAGTTTTTGCATAAAATACAAGCTTTAGCATTGGAATTTTTATTATTAACTATAAGTGTTTTCGCTCTTTTAAATATGCTCGTATTTTGTGGACTTTCGTATTTACTAGGAATACGGTTAATATTTTCTAACAAAGAACTTCGCTTTTCTAGAAATTTCATCAAATTTTCAAATGCAGGAATTTCTGCCGTATTTAGAGAAAGCTCGAATTGCTTCCTTGTCTCTTTATCTACTTTCTGTAGAATGATGTTTACAAGCATTAAATCAGATAGCTTATTTTGTTCGAATGTAAGAACCTTTAACGCTCTGATGTTTTTATTAACGCAGTCTATTAAGGCACACAGTTCTTTAGCAGATTCGCTACGAATTTTCTCAAAATTTATTATTTCTAATATATGAGAGTCTATCAATTGACGTTGATTTTCATAACGATCTGATAATGCTTTAAAGAGTGATTGAAAGTTATCACTAGACGATTCTAATAATTTAGCTTCTCCTCTTAAGCATGCACGGAGATAATACAGCTTTTGAGAATCATTTAATTGCTCATTGTTGCTAATTAAATTAACAAATAAATTTTTAAAATTTGCAAAATCAGCCATTTTTCCAGAAAATTCTGGTAATGGAATTTCCGGTAGTCGGATTTTAGTTACTGCATTATCCTTTGAAACAGGGTTAATTTTAAATTCATCTTTAATTGAATTTAATAGCAATTTCAGACCTACCTCTGTTTCTTCAATCCTTATATTTATTTGATCAATATCTTCTAGGATGGTTTCTATATCTTCCGACGTTTCAATACCGCAATATTGTTCGGATATCTTGTCCAACTGTGCTTGCAATTGTCCAAGTTTCCTTAATTTCACTTCTAATTCCATTGCGTTAATGTCTTTCGAAGCTGACTTTTCGGCACTAAAACTTTCGATTCTTTTCAAAGTAGTTTTTATCGAGCCTTTCAGTTTATTTAGTTTCTTTTCTGAAACCGCTTCTCGGTCATCGCTTTTTTCAACTTTTTTATCCATGGTATTTGCTCCGGCTCGACGGACCAATGTTATCGTCGATTAAAAATGGATGTATTAGAAGAAAATACGGATGACGTTATGTAGTTATTCAGGCTTTATTTTGTGCAACCGCTTTCAACGGGTTACAGCATTCGAATGACCAAGATCACATTTGTTGTAGGTGGCGCTCTTGCATGCCATGACGTAACAGCCTCATCTGCACTGAAGCTGTAAACATTTGCATTTTAATTTCCCTACAAAAAATTGACCCTTCATCAATTTTGTTTTAAAATATTTTGGAGAGTTTTCATGATAAAATTCTGAAATTTTGTACATGAGCTTATTAGAAGATGGGGCACATGGTATTAATTTTTTTTGTACGGGGTCCGTATAAAAATTTAAATTTTGTATTTTTTATAGTTTAATCTCCTGAAAATTTAATCGATTTCATAATATTTTGCACCTTATTTTACGCAACTTTGTAATTTACAGTATATGTCTGTTATCAATATTTAAGGTATAAAAGCTGCGGTCAAGGTTTTTGAGACACTCTGTATATCGAATAATATATATCTAATTAAAAGAAAGTAAAATTTAATTAATATCCTATAGAAACTTGAAAAAATGTTTTGAAAGAAAAATATATTTCTGACATTTTTAAACCGATAAATTTAGTTTAATTTATATTGCTGTTAGATTTATTTAAAATAACGAAATGCAGTTTTCTCGAATAAACATCTATTTATTGATGAAATACTATCTGAAATAAAGTTGATAGTATCACAAAACTAGGATTCTTAGTTTTTATGTTTTTTTTTACTTATTTCAATGTCCCCAATCCACTTTAATATTCTTGTATTTCAAATATAAAATTCTTTGTTTTCCGTTTTATGTAAAAAAATTTGTAAAGCATGGCTTTTTTCCAAAGGACTACGCGCAACAACTGTTACAGATAAAGCGAACATTTTACCGAAAAGGAAAGTTGCATTTTTTTCCCCGCGGTTCTTTATGTTGAAGTTACGTGACGCTTAACATGTTTCGTAGCCTCACTAACTTTATTCATATTTAATTTAAAGTTAAACGGAAAAATGATTTATTACTTGCTTACTTTTAGAGCACGATCTTTTCATTTAAATTTTTCCTAAGTACCAAATATCTATTCCACGGAACGTTGTTCTTGTCAGGTTTATAAATAGTACTGTTTGTTGCTATAAAAATCTTATAACTATATTATAATTGAAGAAAATGTGTAAGTTAGCTTCTTGTAAAAGTTAAAATTAATATCTATACCACAATATCTATTGAATTTAAATTCTAAAATAAACTAAATTATTAATTTGATATTGATTACTCATATTTAAGAACATATGTTATATGTATGCTTTTAAAAGCTATAAAGTATAATATTTAATTCTAATAAACTTTAAATAATAAGAATCAAATATATAAAAATGAATTTTCGTTCTTATTTTATTATTGAAACAATCTGAAATTAATATTATTTCGGAAACGAAACAAAATTTCGGAATCGAGACAAAAATTGTTTCGAATCAAACTAAAAACTAAAAAAAGTAAACAGAAAAAGCACCATTATATTTAGAGAGAAAAATGCAGATACTACTAAAACGCAGATGAATCTAGATAATTAGTAATAAAAACCAAGTTAATAGGAAAAAAAGTATCAAAATTAAACTAAATAAAATAAGAATCTGACCTGAAGACTTTATCAAGGGTCACCCTCAGGCAAGGATTCAAAATAAAGTTTTTTTTCTGTGAGGAATCCAGACTTTTGTCAAACAGTATTGACCCCTCGTGACCCGAAAATCCCTTGAAATTAAGCCTAAGAGATACACCATCTTTACAGAAAAGAAACAAAACAAAAAAATGAAAAGAATACGACCAATAATAAGCCAAACTACAAAAACATTTTCTGTAAAGCAGACAAAAAAATTTTTTTGCATAAGATGTCCCATTCTTGTTTCCCGCGCCCTAAACGCCATTCAAGGTAAAAATAATTGGAGGGTCTCAGCGCCATCTATTGAGTTAGTTAATATGCAACAGAAGGTCTATTTTTATTTTAGGCAAAGGATTAATCCCAAATCATCTATTTTTTTTAATTAAAAAATCAATATTGCAGTAGTTTTTGGGAAAATTTATTATTAGAAAAAAATTAAATTTTTAATGATATTATTTGTTGCTTCAATATAGGAAATTTTGTTATTACAAACTCTTTTAATCCTGTGAAATTGTGAGAAAATTAAATTTTTGAAAATTTTAGAGTTCAGATTAGAATGATAATTACAAAGTTTAGTTATTTTAAAGTTGAAATCCTCCCTTTTATCGTAGATACCAACTATTGTTTTATCATTAGATATTTTGATTTTTAAATCCAAAAAAATAGCCTCAAGTTGATTTTGGTTTCTGTTAGAGTTAAATCTTTTGGATTGCAATTAGTCACATTGGTATTATCCAAGTTTATCAAAAGTAAGTCATCAATATACCTCCAACTGTTTATTAAATTATATTTAATTATTTTTTTCTCATAGTAATGTAGGAAAATATCAGCTAAAGCACTTGAGAAAGCTGTTCCCCTTGGAATGCTCTTTACTTGTTTATAAAAATTCCATTAAAAATGTAATTTTCGGTAATATTAAAATTTCATAATTCTAGACAGTTATTTTTAGGAATAACACCTTCATTTAAATATTCGTCATATATAAAAGTACAGACATTTATAAATTTTTCATGAGGTAGATTGGTGAATAAATTTTCGAAATCAAAAGTATTAAGTTTATTTATGTTGTTATTTATAAGAAAATCTAAAACTTCTTTGTTACTATTAATTTTAAAGTTATCTTCATCTTTAATATTGTCCAGGATAATTTGTAAGTATTTAAAGAAATATTTTCCCGTATAATAATTATAACTGCCAGTGCTACAAGTCACTAATCTGAATTTTAATGGTTTTTTTTAATGAAATTGAACTGTTGGGAACAAATAAGGACAGTTTAGAGAGCAAGTATTATTATTATTATTTTGCGAGAGCTAGTATTTTTTTTTTTATCTAATTCCTTTTTCCCTGATTCTTTAAAATATAAGTTGCGTTAGAGTTATATTCATTGATTAATAGTTCTTTATAATAATATTTACAAATTATGCAGAAATTATTTGCTGATTCATCTATTACTGTAATAACAAATTTTTCTTTTAAATTTCTTGTTTTTTTTAATACTTTGTTAAAATAAATCCCGCTTCATTTAGATCTGTCAATATCTGTATTCATTTTTGTTTAAATTTCCTCTAAAATTCTCACTTTCCATTTTCCGAAACCTTCCGTAGGCTAATAGTATTTTCTAGATAATTTGACAATAAAAATATCCAAATATTTTCCAATAGATATTAAGATTTTACTATGGTTATTTTTTTCTCTTTATCTACATTTAGTTCCTCTTTCCATTAATTCTCTTAAAGAGCTGGATTCAATAATTTTTAAATTACCTGTAATAATGACCTTTATCCACATCTATAAACTCGTTATAGCTTTCTTTGTTACAGTTACAATCCATTTTATTTATTTCATCTAAATTTTTTCTACAGTATTATTATTACTAATTTTTGTTTCTTTAAAGTTGATGTATAACTAGAGGCTATTGAAACAGTTGCTTTATTTATTAACGGAAAAATACATTATTATTATTATGAAAACAGTTTTAGTTTTTCGAAGTTAATATCCAAGAATTTTATCACACATAATTCTTTGTTTACATTATTTTAATTATAAAATAGTAAATCGTTTTTTTCCAATATTAAGCTTACATTTAATTAGATCAAAAATTATACATTTAGAGTACGAATTTTTAAATTTTAAATCCCAGAATTTATTAACCATTTAATTTTATTATTTCTAAGACCAAAAATATATTTCCTAATTTTGTGAATGTTTTCACTATTGTGTTCCAGATTGCAATAATTCTGAAATTCCTCAAATATAATTTGAAAATTGCCACATCTTTTACGATAGTCTTCTTTATTTAGAAAATCTTTAAATATATTAAATTTGTAATAAATGTAATTATTGTTTAAATCTCTAACCTTCCCCATTTAATTTGCTATTTAGGTTACAAATATAAATATATTCTAGGTCTAATCTTTTGTTTAAGTCATTAACATTGTCTTCTAGAATGTAGATATTAATATTATTAAAGTTAGGGTTTTGAAAGGGTTCTAGTTCAAAGTCAGTCTTATTTTTTAAAAGTTTTTAACATCAGATCTATGGTTATTAATTCTCAAATTGAGTTCGTCGCTAGTTTGGCCAATATATTTTAAATCACATCCTGAACCTCTTAAAAGAAAAATCAGGTTTTTGTTTTTACAGAATATTTGTAAGTTTGAAATTTAACTATTGATTGAATCCCTTTCTTGTGGTTAGGCTTCCGGTCTTCGGTTGACAATCCTGACTGCTGAATCCTGTGGATCACTATGTATCGTTTTAATGACGTAACTTCAACACTATTTAGGCTCCTAAACCGCTTCATGTTCAAACAATCTAGAGGTCTATCTCGGGAGTATTCTCAGGTCTTACGGTTTACGCAAGAGGTATCATCTGATTTGCTCGCTGTGCCTGAAACCGCAGACGGCGAAATGTTTTTCTCTTGTTTAGGATTCGGGTCTTTGTCTTCCCCGGGAATTCTGCCATTATGGTATGTTGGATTTGCCTGTTGAAACGCTTCAATTTTTTAGTCACCTTTATAAAGTTATTCACCTCATCAGAAGACCAGAGTATTTTTCGCACCCTTTTTGAAATTTCAAGCTCTTCCAAACATTCTGGACTGCTGGATTGGCTTGTCTTGTGTCATTGTGAGTTTCAAAACAACTTTCTATCACACACCGATCAGACGAAACGCAGTAACGCTTCGGATACCGCTTTGCTTGGCCCATTGCATTTGCCATAGTGAATCCAAATAGATCTAAAGTTTCTACAATTTTTCCTGCACTTAAAGCAGATATATGCCTCAGGTGTCGAGTGACGCTCACGAGCGTGACAGCTAAGGATATCTTCCGATCAGACTGTTCAGTGTACACATAGCACATCCATGCGATCCACTTGCCATTATGGGCAACACTATATCTACATTCCCGCAACCCGATGAAGTCGCTTCGGAAGTCGCATGCCCATCTTTCTCTTTTCTTCTGGCAAACCGCGATGCAGCTATCTGGAAGAGAGAAAAGTAGTTTCAATTTGCTCACGCAATACATGCAACAAGAAATGAGAACGTACACCAAAGCAAGACAAAAGGATAGATAAATTTTGGGAGGAGCACGTTCAGTTTCCTGAGGGCAACCATCTTGCGTTCTTCCTTCAATTCAAATGACCGTAATGCATTCGAGAGCATTCAACTGGTCTTAGTTACATGTAATCCTCCGAGAAATACGAGTTGCGTCGTGCAACTGCCGGTACCACACCTTCTAATAAACTGATGCTCCGAGATCGGGATTTTCCGCTGACAGATAACCGTCATCCAGTTCCTGGGTATCCAGAACCTCTAAGAAATGCCTACAGAGGATATATTGCGTTCGATAGTTTCGCTTCCGCCTGTCTTCTGCTTACTCGTATTGCGTTCGAAACCTTCTCTTCCATTTCGTCATCCATTTATATTGCAATCTATCTCAAAGTCTGACTCGGTTGAGGTCATAAAACCTCAACCATTGCCGCACTTTCTTGAGACTTATTTCTCAAAGATATATCCAGCAGCCGAAGCTACATGAACTTACGAGGGTTTCGTTCGGTTTCCACTTTAAATGGGTATGAATCAGGTTTGCGTTGCGCAAGCGCCCATCGCTCACATTTGATATTTTCTTGGGCATAAAAACAGTACTCACCGCCTGAGGTCTGGAAGCGCCTTCTCTTAATATGTCATCAGCAGAACGCTGATGTCCAACCGCAGGGACATGGACCCTTAGGATAAAGACTTCCTGCGTACTGGATATTCAGTAAACGCCACGCAATGTGTTGTGATGTTGGACTCTCTCTTAGCCCTTTACACTTGAACTGTTAGGAGTTGGTCTCAACGCATTGACCCCACCAAGAGATTCATTGACATTATTCAGAGCTCTAAGCAAAAATAACATTGCTTCAATACCGGTCATAGTGAGTCATAGTAACCCCAATTCTGACACCAAATGCTACAGAACTTCTGGTCTTCGAATGTCTATGAGAAGAAATTCATCCAAGCTCGGGGAAACGGCAGAAGTAACTATGACTCTTGCCAAATGCCTTGTCATCTAATTAGTGGTGTAAATTCCTTAAAAATATTCTAGGTATCATAAAATGAGTTTCCAGGATGGCTCAAACAATAGCAATAAGCAAATTAAGAGATCATATTTAAAAAAAAATTAAACATGTTGTAATATATAACAGGGCAAAAAAGAATATCTAAAATAGAAGTTTAATAGGAATATATGAGCTTTTGAACGCTAAAAGACTTGCTTGGAATTTATCAATGTAATTTATAAAGGCTCTGATTAACAATAGAATGTATACATTTCCTTTCTAGCATTTAAAAACCCCCCTTTAAAAAACTTCGAAGTCTGCAAAAATTCTTAAGAGGAACATGATTATTTTGTATGAAAAGATGTACAAATTTCATTCATTTCAAGCGCAAATTTAAAATTTTGCATCATCACCAAGCTTTATTATGCCCGATTCTAGCATTTTCAATAAATGCTTATGTATAAATCGGAAACAAAAAAATTGCATTGTACTAAAAGCAAATTCCGATATAAATATAGAAACATGCTTTTTCGATATATTTAATGTTTCAGATTAATACATATGTCTCGCGTATTATCAGTTTAGTATTAATATCAAAAAAGCCTTATCCATATTCATTTCATTGACTCAAAATGATCTAGGAAAATCAGTCGTGTATCAAATACAGTAACAGAAAATAATTTGTATTCTCTCACAAAATTACAGCACAGTGTATTAGGATAGTTCCCTTACTTTCAATATAGCAGATTTTCTTTTCTAGAGTTCGTGAAATTTAGATTTTACTTTAATAATGAAAGTGTAAGTACTAGTTTCATATTTTCAAGCCATTCAAGTAAGCAGAAGAAACCTGCTTATTTTTTTTAAAAAAATGAGTTTCTATTATGATAAGATTTAAAGAACAGAATAAACATAATATTTTTCCTTTCACGATAAGAAATTACACTTTATTCCACGTACATCTTATATTATACTTAGTTTCCTTTGTATGAATACTTAATATTTTAATAGGAAATAATTGTGCAAAAAAATTAAATTTTCCAGCTTTAGGTTGTACATTGCTTTAAAATTAAAACAATGTTCCAGCTTTAGGTTGTACATTGTTTTAATTTTAAAGCTAAAAGGATGTCATTAATTACTACCAAATAATTTAGCTTACGAATTGAACATTAAGTATAAATGTTTAGTAATTTTCCTTTAGTTTTCAAAATTAGCCTTTCATTCCTTTCAGTTAAGAAATTGATTTTTATTTGGATTTTCAACAAGTGATAAATTTGTGTTCGCATTGTTAACCTAATATCTGGGCAAATTTGGGCGGCACATAGATAGGTATTGAAAGTTATTTTAATATCTCGATTCACTTTGTTTTTCATTAGGCTACTTTAAGGAATCTTTATACAATACATAATAGCATCAATTACATTGCATTGAATTTTAAATTAATTCATATTTAATTAAGTTAAAATTAGTTAATAAACTTGGTATGTAATTAAAACTGGCTTAGAAATCAGCCAGATGTTTCTTGTAATTTGGTACAACAGCTGTGAATAAGCAAAAGCAATTTGGCTACGCAATACCAACTAGCTATTTGGCTCTTAAGCCTGAATATTTAGAAAAAAGGCGGATGGAACATTTGCTAGGTATTCTACAAAATGCCTAATTTACAAAATGTTTAGTATTTGATCTTTTTGCAAGTCGCTATTCTGGGAAGAGTTCCATGCTTTGCTTTACTAATTAAACTGAAATTCTTTATTTTGTTAGAGACGAAGTGCTAAAACAAATTAATATTTTATCTTCTATAGATAATATGATATACATATTAAGTTAATTTTCAATACTGGATGTTATACAAAAGGTTATGAATTTGTCCATATTCTACTTTATAAAATGGATTATTTTCTATGTAACTGAAGCAGAAATTTAAGCTTCTTTACAAAACTGAGCAGGGGATAATTGAAATTATCAAGCAGATACGATTCCAACCTCTTACTAATCGGTTGGCGCATCCTACCCTCCTTTTCTCTAAGCAAGAAAAGGCAGTCAGACGAACCTCCCCCTCTTCTGTTTTAGTTTACTCTTTCAATACCTATATAAGTATAAAATTTTTCTTCGAGTGCAAAGGTTGTCCATGAAACATTTATATGAACATAAAATTCGACTCACTCGAGTATTCATGGAAGAAGCATAGGGAAACGATACAATGATATACGGAAGTAAAATGGTTAAATGTTAGTTTTGCGAGATCAATGAATTAATCTCGATTGTATAAACCAAGAAATTTGACAAATGTTATTCCTTCTCTTGCATGAAACTCATAGTTTACGAAACCTCTTTAAACTACCAGAGAAAGTGCGCTTTAATTCATAAAGAAGCTTAGTTTTATCCTTTCAACTTTAGAGAAAATTAAATATCGTTTCAACAATGGAGTTTCAAACACGGATTTAGTCTATAATTCAATACTGCATTTCACTAGTATTGAAATGGTACTGTTAGCTTTTGCATTCAATCGAATTTTATTTAATTATTTCTAGGAATTCGATATGCTAGTTACTTGTGTGGGTTTAATTCTAATATAATATTGTCAAACGCTGCCTCAGGCATTGTTTGTCTATTAACCTGGGTCAACTGAGGTAAACAGCCAACAATTTATATGCCGAACCGAGAACAGCGAGCTGCATGAAGTTCCTATTGTGAAACAGATTTCCACTGTCCTTGGTTGGAGTACAATAGCTAGCCAGTACTGCTTGTTAAGATGTTTGAACAACATTGAATTTGTAGTTATGGTATAAGAAAAGGTGAATTTATATCTCTATCAAATGATTTCAACTTTCTGACATTAGATAGGAAAACTAGACCAGTTAAAATTTATATCATTAAAACAATCGATTACGCATGGACGTATATTTGTGAAACGGCAATGCAAAATAAAATGTTTATTTTTTTAATAAAAAGTATTTAGCATGCATTTTAATGTATTCGGTAATGATGTGGTTGCCTGTTTAAGAATCATGCTTTATCTAGTGAATAGTAAAGATGTATGCCGAAACATTATATATCTCCGTATTATAAAACCTAGGGGATATACGTTGTAATAGGCGTTGAAGTTTTTAAATAAATTTGGCATATTTTATAAATACTAGTAGAGTTCTCACAATTTTTTTTATATTCATACATTTTAATATTCTAAATAAGATTAATTTTTTTTTTTATATTCAAATCTCCGATTTGTTTTCGGATTTTCTGTATGTTTTGATTTTCGAGAACTCGAAAGAAAGGTTTTGAGTCGGAAAATATCAAAATTCGCTAAGATACTTTAAACAAGCTCTCTTCAATGCATAAATAGTTATCGTCAGATTTTCAATCTTGTATTTTACATACAAATACCTGAAAAATTTCATATCTAGACTTTGCAAATCAAATCATTGCAATCATTACTCCGAATAATGAGCAGTCTAGGATTGGAGAAGCTCCGAATGCTAAAAGAATTTTATACATCGGTCATTAAATTCAAAAATTTATCACCAAATATGAGCAAATATATCTTTTTTAATCAATCTTATTAATAAGGTTAAAATGTTTCAAACTTTACAGAACGAACCTTTAGACGATTAGAAACATATTGTAAGAAAACAGGGAGTGCACGAGAATCAGGTGATATCTGTTATATAATTAGACTATCAACAGAGAGAAATCAGTATCGCAACTGAACAGTAATCTTTTCGCCCTTAATAACTTGAAAAGAATTTTTTTATGCTAAGCATAATTGCTCCGATATTTACAGTAATTGCAAAACTAATGTAATTAGTATCCGTCTTGATTTGCTTAAATATAAGATTTATCCTAATTCTGTCCAATCAATATCTAAATGTAGATTGCCAATTGAAAGCTTTCTTCTCGGTTGTAGAAACTGAGAAAATAAAATCAAAACAACCTACAAAAACACTTCCACATTTATTAAAAAATGAACATTAGGTACAATAAAACCGAAACCATTAAAAAATAAGTTAACTACTATGAAATGCAATACTATTCTAATTTATGAATTTAGAAATTTTTATTATGAAATGAAAAACAATTAAAATCTGATTATAGCGTTAAAAGAAAAAAAAGTGCCGTTACTGTTCATTCATAGAAAGTTTAATATAATAGACTAAGTAATTTTCAATAATCGATTGCAGTTTTCCATATGCACCATTTCAAATGCTTTATATAAGCATACAATATTTGCCAATAAAGTTTTATAGAATAGGGGTTAGATTAAATCATACTGAGCCAAACGTCCTTTGATTGCGAATCTCATATCATACCTACTACCAATGAAATTTAAAAATTGAACTGTCTAAAATGAAACCATTTCAAAAGAATTGTCACCTAAAATATGAAGAGAAAAGAATATTTTGCATTTAAAAATAAGCTTTTCTTTTAATACAAAAATATTGCATTTATATGAGATTCTATAAGAGCAACTAGAATTGCTTTATTGACAGATTAAACGATTTTATAATTGCTAAATTTGAGAAAGTTGTCAGTTGAATCAGAAAGTTTCATGGAATTTAGAAAATTCAATAAAGATTTTTTATATTAAAATAAAATCTAAATAAGATATTAGTAGGGAAAAAAATAGAATGTATGGATCTTTTACAATTCATGGGGTAAAGAGAAGATCCTGTATAACAAAAGTCATTTTTGCAGTGGAAAATAAAGTGAAAAACCCAAGAGTGATCATCACCGTATGCAATAAATAAAAAGCAAATATAAGGGGAAAATTATAGATCATGGATTAAAAGGAATACAGATTTGCCATTCTGAAATACAATTGTATGATTGTATAGCCTCAGACATTCTTCTAAATATTTACTTCAAATTGCTACAATATGTTATCGATGAGATGTTTTATTTGCTATTATACTGATTATCTATTTACCATTTGTTATTATACGGCCTATATTTTTATAATTCTGCTGTAAATTTGTAATTAATTGCATTTTTAAAATAATAGATTAGAAACTGCACATAATATATCATTAATATATCAGGTATTTGCTTCAAGTTTGATTTAAAAGAAATGAACTGCATATAAACAAAAATTTAATTTTTGGAATGAATTTTGAAACGAATGCTAATTTTTTAAAGCGTAAAATTGTCGCTGGACATGAAATCTTTTCATATTAGGAATGTAAAAAGAAAGTTTCAACAAACCAACGCCAGAAATGAATGTGTTATTACCTAAAACGACCAAAATTTCACATTCATTCAGGGATATTTCTGAGCATTTATGCAAATCATACTTAAATATGCATAATGTACATGTATGGGTATTTAGAAACTTAAAGTTGCGAATAAGTAAAATTCTATAAAAACAAAGTGGTAATAATATACTATTGTATAATACTTACATTAGACATATTGAATGTAATTCAGTTTATTAGTTGATATTGGAAAAAAAATATTTTCCTCTCTACGGGATTTGAACAATCTTCATTACGTAATTTCATTTGGCGTCAATTCTTCAAGTCTACACTCAATTTCTGGTGCTACTCAACCTTTAATGTTCCAATATAGTAATCAATCTTTTTCTTTTCTAATGAAGGATTGGACAAATACATGAAAGGCAAAGCATTTCATTGTAACAGTGAAAACATTTTAAACAATTTTCATGTAATGGGGTAAAAAAAACCCTGATTACTACAATATGGAACAATAAATTCGAGCGAAAGCATTTTTGGAACAAAATATCTCTGTATTTTGTACGATAGTAAGTTGAATTGTCAAATTTTATTAGCCTAAGAGACTTGCTATCAAATTATAAAAGCTAGGACATTTCATCGGAATAAATGAAAAATCCAGCATAAAAACATTTTGAACAATGTCACTTAATCTTTATTAAATCGAGATAAATTTAATTTGTTTATGATGTTCGGTGCATACGATTTGAAAGCCGACTGCTTAAGTGATATCTTCTGATTAAACTTCAATGCAAATTTTAATTACCCAGCAGCAGCTAATTTTTGAAGCAAATAATCTTTAGAAAAGTTTAACTATATATATTAAATTATAAAACTATTTAAAATATTTAATTAAAACTAATGATTTTAAAAATTTGAAATACTAGTTTCAAGATTAATTTCGAGGGGAAGAAATATTCGAGATTTTTTAGGAAAATTTTCTTCAGATTACATGGCGAATGTATCGTTCCTCAATGACTCGATGCTCTGCGAGACTAAATATCAGATTACTGCACTTAGATTAGGATACTTATACAAAGGTAAAAATATGGTCTAGTAACCTAACACTACTCTAGTATTCTGGTAAAGCATCGAATAGAAATTCTTAAACATGGTTTCATTAACATTGCTAGAGAAGCAAATCAATGAGCTTCGATTAATTTATGATCACAAATTCCCAAGAACCGGAAAAACAATTTGAAATGGCGAAAAACATCTGAATTTGGTAAATATGAAAAAATTTATTTAGTAAGTACATAGAATATATCAGCATAATTAAGAAAGGAGTTCATGAGAAGAGGAAATTATGACTTTGTAAAACAAGAAAACCCAAAACTTTCGAAAATGTAAACATAAAATTCTTTAAACAACCCTTCCTAGGAGGGCAATAAGAAATAAAACATAAGTGAATAAAATAACAATCGGGAAAAACAATGATGTTTATAAGGATCTCGAAAAAAGGAAATATTCTTGTGCAAATAATATTTGCACAAGAAGCACTAAAATCACATCAAGATAATAAAGAAAATTGAAATTAAAGACGCACTCTCAAAAACCTTCGAATGTATCTCTTTTCTGCATTAAGTGTCAAATTTTCAATAAAAATCATTTCTATAAACGTATATATAAAAGTATTTTATTGAAAGTTCTGTTTTTGTGTTAATTCTTTTTTTTTCTATAAGACTGTATAATATTGACATGATTCTGTAGAATTAAAGAACTATGCTATATCGCGATTTGCATTATGTACAAATACGCAATTTTAAAAATACACCCTTTCTTGCTCCAGTTTCCATTATCAATTTGTTGGAATTTGATTTTTGTTAAATTAATTTCCAATTTGAATGTAGACAGTAATTTAAACAATTTAAGAAACAAATATGGGACAAGAAATTGTATACGTGTCCCCAATACTATAAAAGTTTTATTAAATATAAATTGCTACAAAAAGATAATAGAAAATTGAATTAACGAAATATTTACCAGCATATGCTGCTAAAATTTTTCTCTGAAATAGATGCGAATGATTTTCATATTTTCCCTTCATATTTATAATATCATTATTCCCGGCTGACGCTTCATTCAATCGTTTACTTTCATACCTAGGCGTCTTTAGAGGCCAAAGAAAAATTTCCAGTAACAATGAGTAGGGAAACCTTATTCCAAAATGGGTTTCAAATGATAAATTTAAATTGATAAAAAGTCCAATATAAGATCTACAGCAAAGCTCCTACAACATGGTTATGGCATGCATCTAAAAACAGATTTAAAAATATTCTTACTCAGCTACTAATGAGAAAAACCTATTATCAGATCAAAACTGACTTCTTTAATATGTTAAGGAAAAATTATAATCTCGAAATTTAACCATCTTTTATTTCAGATTATTATACCTACAGTAAACAATGCAATTTTAAAATATAGGAAATATTTTATTTTTTAATATGTTTTTAAATAATTTAATAGAATAAAAAAATATAAAAATTCTTTCCCCTTACTGCTTTATAGTGACTCGTATTATTGCGAATCAGTTCTGTTTTGGCGACCAGCTCTATCGTTTGTTTTTAATTTCAATTCAATATTTTGATCTTTAGGAATTATTAAAAGTATTTTAAATATTGAATTGGGGCAGATATTAAAGCTAAGATATTTTGTTTGTTGATTTTAATAGTTTTACAATTTATTTCACTGTGAATGAAGACTATGCCATTCAAGTATCATTGAGCTTTCAGAATTCTCCATTTCCCCGTTCCGCACTGCCTTGCGCGAAATGCAGTTTCCCATTCTGATCCTTTATGTAAAGAGCACAAATACTTATCGAAATCTTTGCTAGAAAGCTAAGGGATTAAATGTTCCAAGAGTCATCCGATTAAATATATGATAATTCACATAAATGGAAAGTACCCTTATGTGACACTTTTGGGACGAATAAAAATTAAAAAGCAACCTTTTATTAGTTGATAATCTTCGGAAGATCAAAAAGAAGTCAAATGTTGATTGAAGCAAATATCTCAAGTAAATTTTCAGTTTCCCTTTAATTACAGAATTTAGAATGAAATTGGGTCTGACACAATTTCAAAAATAAATAATTTTGGTGCGTTTAAATATCTCAGTTGTGCTTTAATTCTTATATGGATTAAAATAAAGTCCTAACTGTTGTTGAAAATGTTGTAAACAACTCATTAGATTTTTAAAATATGCTTAAAGAAATATATTGAAAGGTGCAGAAATTTCAAATTTTGCATTCAAAATACTTCACATTTCTTTGCAATGTTTTGCAATTTATATTTCATTTTATTAGAAATATTTTCTTTCTTCCAAAAAGATTAAAAGATTTTTAAAAGAAGATAACTTTCTAATGGGATCTTTAAAATAAATTATAATATTTTTAATTTTAATATAGGGATCTTACAATTCATTTGCCTTTAATATGAAATGAAAGTATTTAAAACTAATTCCCTTCATCATAATTCTTAATATCGATTAAAATATTACACGCTATTGCTATTGGGAACAAGCAATTCAATTAAATTTTAAAATCGAACGCTTCAGGAAATGAAAAAAAAATATTGTAACATTCAATTGGCATTGATCCCATGAATAAATGGTTTCAAGAGCAAAAAGAAACAAAATAAAATCCTACAAATATAAGTTACGCTATTAATTCATTTGAAAGAAACAATATCTTGACCAAATATAGAAAATTAAACCCATACCACATTTATGTTCGCAGAAATCACACTTCGGAGTTGAAACTGGCACCATTTGTCCGTGATTCCCTCCGATGATCATGAATATATGAATCATTATTCAGGGAAATGAAAATTTAAACAAGCACATATTTCATTCATATGCTTTTTCTTTATTGTAATTTCTGTAATACTTTTTGCAAACACGCTCTTTCTTTTAAAACTTTGGAATTTACACATCATATATAACAACAAACAGAATATCAGATGAAAAACTCATAAACACATCAAGTATCTTTCGTTTATTGCAGTTTAGAGAAAGTATAGCCTATAACATTTTCTATTGTTCCCCCGAGCGGCATTTTTCAAAGAGCCAAATGATGACTTTTTTAGATTTTTTGTTTTTGTTTTTTTCTTTCCTTGATTCCAAATATGATCATTTTCATGATTTTGGGATAACGAAAAACATTTCGATCTGTAGTTTTTAATTCAAATGTTAAAATATTTAGTTTAAACTAAATTTTTTGATTTTTAAATAAAATAAGGAGGGTTGCATGGATTGATAATCGATCATAGGATTGTTGGTTCGAAATCCGATCCTTTATGGGAGTTTTAGTGTCTTTTTATTGTTTGAGTTTAATTTAGTTATATTAACTTCCCGTTTAAAGCAACACTAGGGCTATTTTGGGACGGACCTCATAATTTTGAACCGCGGGCAGATGACGAGGACAATACCTGAGCTGGCACCCCCATCTCTACATCACACCACACCACACCACACCAATGGGAGGACGTTTGCCCCTGACGGATTTATCGTGTAACAGACTCACTTATACGGCGTTTCTTCAGTGGAATGGAGTTTCGAACCTGAAACCCTACGGCTCACAAGCCGAGACCTTACCACCAGGCCACCATGCCCTCTATTTATTGTTTGAAAAAGAGATACAAGATCAAGTGACTGTGATTCTCCTTATCTGGCCGTGATTCGAAATTATGAGTTTTGTTCCAAAATATGCCTCAATTTGCTTTATACACAGAAATAAATATAATTAAATTTAAATTGGAGTGGATATGATCTTGATAGAGGTGAAATCGATCCTCTTGTGTAAAACGTCCTTATGTACTACCACTCAGAAATTTCGAGATTCAATTTAGAAATTATTACAGACATCACAAAAAAGTATTCACATGGTTTAAAAAATAATTAGTAATGCATTAATGAACATGATTATGCTTTTTTCTGTCATGTTTAATTATTTATGTTTGCAATCGGAGATTTCACTTTTTCTGGAAACGGTCGCTTCAATGACGTTAATGCAGTTTAGTCTCCTCCAAGATTATGAAGCATTATCTCACACAACAAATGAACGATTCTTCCTAAGGAATTGAGAAATTTCAGCAGATAATATTTAAATTATTTTTTTACACCTTAATGTAAACAGAAAAAAAAAATTAAAGTTCCAGAACCTACAGTTCGGTAAAACATAAAAAGATTAAAAATATTACATTTCAGAATACTTAATATTCTGACGACATTCTATGTGAAACGAAAACGAAGAATAAACTCCTACTTTCAAAGTGCTTTTACCTAACTGAGTATACTTGATATACGTGATGAATTTTTTACAAACTTGTATCAAGATCTCTGTGTCATCTTATCTGAAAGCTGGTTGAAGTTTGCATCTCTTATCTGATTCCATGAATTTTGCTTAATCATGCTGAGCTTCATGAAATGTTCATGATCCAAATGATCATGATTCTATTTGAAATAATAAGTTATATTTACTAGCTTTCATTCATATGCTCTATCAGTTTGAAGGAGGCAAACAGAGCAGTGTATGTAATTAGTCAATGACTAAAATTGCGGAAGTGAAGATTTCTCACTTAAGTTGGACTGATAAGGACGTTTTTCCTTATCAGTCCAGGGAAGAGAAGATGATATATACAAAAAAGAGCTAGAAACAAATAAAAATAAGTAAAATTTTTATGCTCAGAGCTCTGCTAAGTAGTTGCTTGGAGAGAAGCTAATTTCTCCTACTATTTATTCCTTCCAACATTTTATTTGACTTTTTGGAAGGGATAATGTTATTTGCAAATGCTGTACCTGCGAATGAAACTTTATGTTGAGGCATTTTTATACATAATGCCTACTCTTGCTTGATTCTCAAATTGGAAAGACTGGCCATATATTCCTAGAGCGTATGGTATTCTTGAGAAAAGCTACTTCCTTAACTTTTAATTGAAATAAGCGCAAGATATTACTGAAAAGGCAGATTTTAGGAAGACTAGTGCGAACAGTGTATCCTGAAGAAAGCAACTTTCTTAATTTCTAATTGAAATATGGCAGATTTTGTTGGAGGGAAGTACTTCACTTGTTTTCATGTTCTTGAAAGATAAGAACTTCAATTCTTTCCAATGAAATTTCCTTGTTAAAAATTTATTAGTGATCAGAGGCGCGATGTCATAGTACTAGAGTAAAGATAAGGAAGTAAAGCATTCTGGTGACTTATTAGAGCTCCTATAGATTATTTTATTTCTGTATGGGATAAAAGAAACCTCATGAATTAGAGCTATGATTTTAGTACATTCTGTAGAAAACGAAATAAGAATGATGTCTCAGCATCTGTACATCTTATTACAAAATTGTAAAAAGTTAATTTCTGTCTTCTTTATCTGAAATATATATTCATATGTGTCTAACTTTGCTTATATCAACGGTAAAACAAAGCATTCAAAACAGCATTGCTTAATTTAACCATTTAAAAAGTGGCTATATATAACGAACTCAAATAGGTAAAATTGTGTTCAGAAAAATGATTTGAACTCAAATCTGAAAATTCTAATTACCTAGTCTTTTGGAACAGATAATTTGTTCCAAAAAATTTTGGACTGGGTTCTTTATTTTTAATTTTATTGCGAGAATGAAGCATGTTCATTTAATCTGCGTGTGTAATTAGAAAACAAAATTGGATGCATAAATTTCTCCATTTTTATTCTGAGAGCTTCTTGTAATTGAGTTCGGGAAAATATTGTGAAGGCAAACTTGTTAAACTAAACAAAAGTGATTTATATCATCAAAAGAGAATTGCTAACTTAGAAATTAAAGGCAAAAATAATCTTAAAGAATATTTTTAGTTGTCTGCGTTTGTTTTCAGTAATATTTATAACTACGAATGATACCAATCAATCACTTAAGAGTGGAAAGCAAAATTGAAATATTTTTAAATATGTATTCCTTAAAATTTCGTTTTCGACTGTTATTTACAAAAATTGTCACAAAAAATAATTAAACCATAAATTTTTACTTTAAACTAGCTGGATATTTTAATATAGATAGCTGGCGGCAGACCATTGACTTCATACAGACCAGTGAATTTGCTGAGAGGGAAATAAGTTTGAAACGAAGAGAGGATCATATAAAAATAATAGGAAAATAATGCATTTATTACAGTTTTTTTCCCCTGCTTCTATAATTATTATATCTTCAATAGCGTATTATGATAGAGTGAAACGCAGAGAGACATGGGATATATTGATTTAAGTATTGAAAATTGGCAGATAATACATAATTCTAACATCACAACAGCCAACTTGTCAAATTCAGGATATAACTTCTATGTGACACCACAAAAGAAAAGATTAGAGTATTTATTTTACTTTTTGTTGTCTTTTTCAACGAAAACTAGTTGTTTCGGTCGTCTGTGATTATGGTGTGTATATTTCTTGATTTCTTTTCATTTTGGCTTGTCAAAATAATTTCTCATATGAATATCTCATAGAATACATAGAAAATCAATGAAATAAGATATGGAATGAAACTAAGATATGAGAATTGAAAGATTCTGCACGACATTGCCAAAAAAGACTTTTAATGTGTAAACACAATATTCATTTCTTATCCATAAACATTGCAACAATAATACGCGAAATATTTATCAATTAAAAGGGAAGCGAGTTCAATATTATTATCACAATAAAATCATTTGTTGTAAATTATGCTTAAAATATTTTTTCATGATTATATATATTCCGAAATCTCAATAGTTTCTTACAAAAGGTTTATTTCTTTAAATCTATCTGAAACTGGGTCATATTAATAGAATTTTCATAAGTTTTATTTTTCTCTACAAACTTATGTACGGAATATAATTATAGGAGACGAGGTGTTTTTTTAGAGCATTGATTCTTGAATTACATGGAACAGAAGAGAAAATATGTCAATTTGTGGGGAAAAAGAATATCATATCAAAATAAGATTTATTTGTTAAAATGTTTATCATTCAAATTATGAAATATAATCAAGTTGCGATATTCTCTGTGAAATCATATAGAAACTAGTTATTTTTCTGTATTCTTGGAGACAAAAAATATTAGCTTTCAATACAGAACATAGAGTTGTAGTTGCAAACAGTAACCGCTATTGAGTTAAACACACTAAAAAAAGGAACATATTGCTCAACATGACCGTCTTTTGTAATCACTGGGAATTACCTCATATTTAGTTCTACATTGAACTAATTGCGAATATAAATGCAATTATTTCTCTTAAGTATCTTCCCCCTAGGGGGCACACCTCGAAAATAGGATGAGATGCTTCCATGCTTCCTGCATGGTGGTTGGATCTCAATACCCTGGAGGGTACACGAAAGGATCAATGTGTGGCTCCTCCCATCGATGACGGAACGTATTTCTTTAGGGAAGGTTTGTACCATGGCTGGTGATGGCCCTTATGACTCAACCACAGTTCCCGTCAGTGTTGTTGTTGCGGCGGTCCGATCATTCAGTATTTATTATCCGTGTTCCTTCGAGTGGGTCGGAGAATCAGTGTTATGACTTATGTATCTTTAGAGAATCACCAAAAATTCAATGAAATCAGATTAGGAAATAACATTATAAATGTTCCTGAATGATATTGCCAAAAAGACTTTTAATGTGCTAACAAAATATTCATTTCTTATCCATAAATATTGCAATACTAATACATGGTTAAATATTTATCGAATTAATGGAAGGGAGTGTAATATTAATACCATTTTAAAAGATTTTATTGCAAATTATGCACAACAAAAATATAGCCCAGTTTTTAACTGCATGAAATTATAATTAAAATTTTCAGTACGTTCTTTTAGGAATACTTCCCCACATTTCTAGGCGTGTTCATTGCTCATGTCAAATTTAGCAATTCTTAAAGGTTTAACGAAAGGTCTGTTTCTATGGAGAGTAAATCAACAACACCCGCACCCGCACGCGCACGCGCGCGCGCGCACACACACACACGCACACACACACACACGCACACACGCACACACAGACACACGATTTTACTATTAGTAAGCATATATAAGAAAGTCAAGAGAAGAAGACTCCTAATGGTTTGTTTTGATTTTCTTTAATTCTTCAAGCTATGAAATAAAAAAAAAATCTGCTAAGAAAGCGAAAAGCATTGCTAATTTATTTTTATATTTTATTGAAGATTGCTTAATTAAAATATTACAATAGAAAAAAGGATTTAAGATTAAGTATTTTACTTTGAGTTTATTTTAACAAACTAGTCTTAAAGATTTTTAATTAATTTCCTCCTGAAGATAACATTAAAAGTAGAAAATAAAACAGAATCCGAAAATGTTGTTAAAGGATTTAATCATGTTTTTGAATCCCTTTCAAATAAATAGATGAAGATTCATCTAAGATGTAGGATTTAAGTTTTACGCTTCAATTAATTTCATTAATTGAATTGAATAGGGAATGCAAGATTTTACTGAAGGAATGTAATTAACGTGTCAAAATGAATTTTTTTTGATAATTTCATGGTTTACTATTCTTCTTTGTTCTGAGTCAGAGCATTTAAATTTTAAAGAGAATTCTATTACTACTTCGATGATGTTCGAAAAATTTCTATTTGAAAAATATAAAATACTTTTGCAATGAATAGCTATTTATTTTCGCTTTAATTAAAAATGTTTGAACTAGTAGAAAAAAAAAAAACACAGAAAAAGTTTTTCAAAATATGCTTTTTATAAATGCCTCAAAACACAGAAAATTTTTAAATAAAAAATATTAAGCTTCTTTTCAATACAAAATATTAAAAGCACTGACAAGTTATAAAAAAAGTTAAGTTGGTAAATAACCATTAATTCCCCAGGATCGCATCACAAACAGACCTCACCATTTTCAGTAGAGCAGTTGAATCATTTCACTAGAATTCTCGGTTACTTACAAACTCTATCTATTCTTGCCATTAAAAAAAACCCTCTTATCTTTAGTGAGCTTGAATTAATTGCATTGTCCTAAAAATATAAGAATCGTTAAAGTGGAGTGGAAATTTGAATAGGTAGCCGCCTACTTAGATGCCATTCTTATCACATGAACACGATTTAAAATTAAGAGGCTCTTATTAAAAGAACAGCGCTCGGATTGCCTTTATTAGATCATAAATATAACTGAACTAAATCAATCCAAACCAAACCAAGAACATCTAAAATGCACCAGAATTTATAAAGTTAATTTTGGTTTATAATTTATAAAGTCAAAGTTAAGTTTTGAATTTATTGTTAAATATTTTTTTGCATAACTGAATTCCAGTAATATTTTTGCCATATTTTTATATGCTCTTTTGTGCTTCTCAGGTGTCGGAAAATGGAATTTCGAAAGATAATTTAGTACAGTTTTCTATACCCGACGATAATATTAATATGTTCAGTACTTAATTATAAATGAATAGATTCAATTTTAAATAAATTTGTTTGTTTTCGAAATGTGAGGAACTGTTGGATAGGGATTTGAGAAAAGAATTATTATATGTTTCCTCAATATTTATAATAAGCAATCATAAAAAAATATATTAAAAACTAAAAGTATAAAGTAATAAAAATAAACAGTTTTTAAACAGGCTTTGGTGTATGAATTAGAAGAAATATTTAAATGAAAAGATAGAAAATTAAATAAAATAATCAAATGACCCCCAATATATTTAAAATATGTAATTTCTTATTTTTCTTATGATAAATATTTTAACTTTTTAATTCTAATTTATTTAAATTTTTAAATGCCTTATATTCTTTATTTTTCTTTTCTCGTGCAGACAAAACAGTCAGGGTGACATTGGAGTACTTCAAAAATATTCTAAAATCGATTACGTCAGCAAATTCCTGTACCTTTCAAACTCCATTACAAAGATAAAGTAACAACTTTGCTTTTGAATTTTTGCGAACACGTACTCGAAAATAATGGAAAATCTTTAATGATGTTTTGGCAAAGAGAACTCCTGATTTCTGATTTTCAGTATAGATAGGAGACGCATTATAGTTTAAGCATTGAGATTTCAGACAGCTTTAAGATTTCTATTAAATAGAAGAGAAATTATTCTTTTCAGAGTCGTCAAATGGGAATAAACAATAATAGAATATAATTATCAAGTGACATTACTCCCACTTCTTATTTATAGTCACAATTGTTTCTATAAATTCTTTTATAGCCACTTGGAAATATAATGTTAAAACAAAGAAAAATCCCTTAATATTATTTATTTATTTATATTTTTATTGTTTATTTTACTTTTCTAACTTTATTATTTACATTATTTTACAAAGGACTGCATTAGAACTAAATGCAGTCCTTTGGTAAAATTAAAAAATCTGCCTTTAGTTAATTTAAATGTGGTATTTTCCTACTAGGTGAGATAAGGAATGAGTATGCCGGCGTCCTGCATAGGGGTAGCGCGTCTTCCCCGTGATCTGGCCGTCCTGGGTTCGAGTCCAGGTTCGGGCATGGTTGTTCTTCCTCTCTTTTATCTGTGAGATGTGTGAATGTGCCCCCTTGTGAAGTGCAAGTGAATATGATGCGTGAGTAGCTAAGACGTACTCTTGGCCATTGGCGATGCTAAAACAAGAGACGCTCCCTTGGCTTATAATCGCTGAGTTCGTCAGCGAGCTTGTCTATGGCAAGTGCCATTAGAAACAAAAACAGGAATGAGTATTTGAAAAAATAACTTTTCTGGAACTTAAACACTTGTAAAATGCCAACTGAGACACCTCACATTAGCAATGCAAATATATACAAGTTCAATAGATTTAAATTTAAATCCTGAGTTTTTCTCCATTACAGATTTAAGACCGTTAATGAACTCTTTATTTTCGTAGCTGTAGTCTTAGGATCTATTTTAGTTGGTCAGTGCATCTCAACTTCACAAGGAAAAAAAATACATATCTACAATTTTGGAATCATCCAAATTATGTTGGGTATCCATCGAAAACTGAACCAGAGATTTCAACTGTCTATTTTGATAAAGTAAAAATTTGTCTTTTTTTTTTTTTTTTTTTTTTTTTTTTTGCAAAAAGCAAATTCAAGTGGTTTGTATCATGATAAATAATTACTCTCTGCTTTTCAAAAAATATGAAAATGGTGAACAGTACATTGCAAGTAAATCTTAATCATAGATATTATCATTTTTCCCTGTAAGAGTTGACATTTAACGAGAAATAATGAACGTGGTTGTAACTTGTTATCAACATTGGTGGAGAAAGTCTGCTCTAGAAGCAAAAGCAGAAAAAATCAAGTGGTAGTCCGTTTTCAACACAGCCATCTGCATAGTTAGTAGTCACCACAAATTATAGTGTATCGAAAAAAGTATTTACTTTTTACAAATCCTAAGTACTAATGTTATTTTAGATCAATACTTAATCATTTATTCTATCTTTTAAAGGAACATTTCAAATTGAATAGTTGTACTAGAATATAGACACAATTGTTTGCTCTTTTATGCGAAAAAGTTATTATTGTAAAAAAAATTATATGCTGTAAAATTAAATGAGTAAATTGTTATATTCCGGCTTAGATGGATTCGTCTTCCCAATGACAAAAATCAGAAAATAAGTTATTCTTGCTTTTATATATGGCAGTTATCCAAACAGAATTTTAGAACAGAAACAGAATTTTAGAATTTAAGAAGTACGTATTCTGAATTATATATATAACCCCACCCCCTCTGAATTTATTTAACTTAAATAAGAATTAAAAAGAAAATTGAAAAATTTTATTAAGCAGAAATTGCTTTCTTCTGAAACGGAATTATTTTCACGTTCATGATTAGTGATTTAGTAGCACAACGGAGAATTTCATATTCCACTTGTTTACCATCTCATAACAAAATTGTGCTTTCACTATCTATGATAATATCAATTTAGAGTTTCTAGACACATATTAGCGATTTCCTTGATTAACATAATAAGCGTACGAAAATTTAACGGACAATTCCTTGGTACTAAATGACCCAAAGTGCACGACAGCGAATTAGGTAGTACTAGTTGAATAGAATTCGTGGAATAGAGCAGTATTAATTAGTTTCAGCAAGTAACAAGCTCATGTTCCTCTGATGTATTAACAATTGTTTCAGTATAATTAAAGTAATTCTTAGAAACATCTTTAGGCATTCTCTCAAATTTAGTTGAGAAATGTTGAATGAATATTTCGTTTATCATAGTTCATATATCACTCCTAGGGAAAGGAAATGTTCTTCAAATATAAGAATTATTTCATAGTCTTTCTTCTCAATTTCAGTTTAAAGTTTAAATTTGAAGGTGTAATTGATATTATTTTCTTAACTATTTTTTTTGTTATGAAATAAGATAATTTCTTCCGTTTCCACACTATCTATCCATAAAATATGTGAGGGATTTGTCTATTATAGTTTTTAAAGGATTTAATTTTACTTTATAAGTGTGTGAATCAATATGTCGATGCCCATATAATGAATGCACATGGTGTTAAAGTGGTAAATAAATCTAAATCTTTACAATCAACACAATCTACAGCTTAAATATTCAGTTATAATAATAATAATAATTATTATTATTATTATTTCGTAATGTTTTTTCTCAATTTGTGTTAAAACTTCAAATCAGCTATAGTAATTGATATTATTTTCATTTTTTTGTTATGTAATAAGATAATTTCCTTCGTTTCGATAATAGGCATACCAATTATCATTTTCGGCATACTAATTATCTAAAAAAATATCTGTGGTTTTTGTGGACTGTAGTTTTTAAAGATTTAATACTAATTTATAAGTCTGTGAAACAATATTTCGATGCTCATGCGATGAATGGATATGATTTTTTTTTGACGTGTGACTATTTTAAGCCAAATATTGCGCAGTAGCTTCTGAGGATAAAGACCCCTGAGCACCCGAGGGCATTATCATATCAAGCAGTTATTCGGAATGGTCTATGTGTTTACAGAAATATTTTGCAAACAATGGGATAAGCAGCTAGGCATTTCCTTACAGAAATCTCATGCACCGGATCTCATTTCCTGCGATTATTCGTGTCCACAAATATGTGATTTACGCAGACACCATTGATAAAGCAATGATTTTGAAGAAATGCCTATAGTTAAAAATTCGAGAAATTAATATTAAAATGATGCTGCAATTTATTTGTGTACAATAAATGTATTTTTTTGCAACACTTGCGAGTTCAGTTCATAGAACCATATGTATTTACGATTACAAAATAAATTTGTAGTGGAAATAATGATTTTTGCAGTTCTTTCAATTACTTGACTAAGCAATCGAATAAATAGCTATATATCGAATGGGGAAAAAAATAAGAAATATTTTTGTTGTTTGTTTCTTATGGCACTTGCCACTGACAAGCCCGCTGTTACGAAGACAGCGATTTAAGCCTGAGGGGGAACGTCTCTTATTTTTTATAGCAGCGCCAACTAGGGCCAAGAGTACGACTTTGCCACTCACGCATCATTCATTCGCTTGCACAACCCCTTTTTACAGGAGGGCACATTCACACATCTCACAGATAGAACAACAGAAGAACAACCATGCCCAAACCGGGACTCGAACCCGGGACGCCCAGATCACGGAGAAGACGCGCTACCCCTATGCCAGGACGCCGGCAGAAATGTTTTTATTATAATTCAGTTGAAATCACTTTATATTATTTTATGATAGCCATATATAGGATGTATCTTATCTTAAATTTATTACGTTTGCTTGAAAGAATGTTTATAAATAAGTTTTTGTAGATTTTCGTATAACAATTATTAATTAGTAAACAGAAAGTTAATTTAGAATTAAGAAAAAACTATATTTTACGAAACGCCACTTTTGAAAGTTTTTTCTTAAACAAACTTTCAAGTATTTTTAAACAGAGTCCTTTAAGCAAACCCCTTTGTTCCAAATTTGTAGAAACAATAACTATGGATGATAAGAAACATCCTTGATCAAATCAGGTTATCAAGAACTTTTCAAATTAGTTACAGCGAATTGAATTCTTTGGTGTTTTTTAAAAAATCCAATTTTGAGACTTTATTCTTTTTTTTATGGTTTTTATTATTCCTTTTTTATGGTTTTTACTATAGGTTTCTATTTTTAAAAAAAACATGAATTCAACGAAAATCAATTCTTTCTGTAAGAAGTGATATAGGCGCGGAAAGTAACTGTGTTAAATAATAAATATGGATTCGAAATGAATGAATTGGCAGCAGAAACATGATAAAAATGATGGATTACTGCAATCTATCTTAGTTGGATGTAATATTAAAATTAATAATTATTCACTAAAAAGAATGAATTGTAATGGAATAGTGAAAAACCTTTCTATTAATATTTTCGTAGGAAATTATTATAGAATAGTAAGGGAAAATGTAATTAAGAAAAGGATTTCTAAATAATTCTAAAAGAAAATGGGTGTATAATTATTGCAACATTGTATTGTAATTTAAGGTAATTTTGGCTAACCACTGAACAAAAGTTTGCAGTAAACTTTTAATATTCGTGTTGATTATATATATATATATATATATATATATATATATATATATATATATATATATATATATATATATATATATATATATATATATATATATATATATATATATATATATATATATATATATATATATATATATATCATAAAAAGCATCTTTGCTATTATACAAACTGTTGTTATGCAAATAATATTCATTATGTAATTACATCTATGGATTAACCAATATTCCTGATCAGTATGACATTAACAATTGATTTTATTATAAGACTTCGTTCAAATATTTAAAAAGAAGTTCTATATAAATATTATATTATTTTTCTTTGCATTTCAGAAAATTTATTCAGTTAAAAACTAAAAATTAGATACAATGACAAAGAGAGACATCTTGAATTAAGGAATCTTTTAGTTCATAAGGAAACTGAAAATATTTTCGATAAATAATAGAATTAGTTAGGAGAATGAAATAATCAAACTTATTTTAAAGTATAAAATGTGTTACTATGAAATAAATAGAACAATTTTAAATACTAATTAAGACTTAGACATGGAATAATCATTCAAAAATGTAAATACCTTTATTCATTGGAGAAAAAAGATAAGATAAGATAAATCAATTATATATGAGTTTGACTCAAAATATTTTGACATAAGTTATAGTCATAAGTCACCATCCTAATTTAAATTACTTTTAATTTTCATTAGCTTCAGCTCAATTAAAATGTTTTAGAGATTGTTTGGCAGCTAAATAACGCAATAAGAATTCATTGCTAAGAACGATTAATAAATACTTCGTCCATATCATTTTATCTATATATATCTATGTTAAATACAACTCTAAAATAGTTTTAAGAAATTTTATTTGTTTCAAATTTCAGCAACATTCTTGGTGTAAATAATAATTTAAATTTCTAAACTGTAACAGTAATAGTAGTAATCTTAATACGGTGTCTTTTGTAAATATGTTCATGAAGTTAGACTAGAAATGGGTGAATAAATTATTCCTTTATAATATATTTATAAAACTTGATACTTTATTTATAAATTAAATTAAATGCAATAAAACAGAATATATTTGCAGAATACATTTTCCAGTATAAAGTACATTTCAAATAGAAATGTTGAGAAAATTTGAATAAAGTTTAATATTACAATGAGTTGGTAAACTTTATCAAAATATGATTTTCTACAAAACTCGTATTTGCAGTTTGCTCATTTTAATCCTTTTTTAAAGTAAAATATGGAAATGAAATTGAAATTCCTGAGTGAATATTAATTTCTTGCAGTACAATTAAAAGCGAATTATCATTCCTTTAACTTTGTATCATTATGTTAAATCAGAACTCAACGCAAATTTTATTCCAACACCAGTATTTTAAATTCTAATTTTTTTTTTTTATATAGCAGTAGAAAACTGCTTTCAAATATCAAATACAAAATATCAGAAAATGTAACTACATCTAGCATTTTCTTACAAAGAATATTTCAAAATAATTTGTGAAAGACGCATATATTTTAATTTGGTCCGAAGATTTTGTGTGTACATATCAGAAATGAAATCCGTGCGACTTGAATTTCTTAAATGCAATTTTAAAATGAACATTTCTATATAATTTAGTGAAATTATATAAATTTTAATTCGTAAAATCTATGAGGATGTTATTAATAAGAAAAAAAATGCTGTATTTATTTAAATGAAAGTTCTGTTAATTAATGGATTCCAGACAATGTTTTAAACAACTTTAAACTATTGTTAAAGTTGTGAAACACAACATCTATGGTTTCATCACTGTTACACTGATAGTTTGTCAAATCCTCTTTTTAGTTGGAAATTAATTATGTGAGTGAATTGTTTTGGAAATATTAAAAGAATGAAGCCATTTATTAGTCGCAATCTAATCTATTTGTTTTTGATAGATAAATGCCTTAAAAAGTCCAGAGAAATATTTATTATAATTTTATTTTAGTAACAGTATTGAAAAAAATAACGAACAATTTTAATATTAGTTTAGAATTAAAAAAATATATTTTTATATTTTAATATTTATGTTTATCTAATAATGTTTTTTTTTATGTTTAGCTATTAAATAACGTTGTAAAATTACAAATAAATTGAGCAAAAAAAGCTAAAAATACTAATTTTTTAAAAAGAGAATGAAGAAATGTGATATATATATATATATATATGTATATATATATATATATATATATATATATATATATATATATATATATATATATATATATATATATATATATATATATATACATATATATATATATATATATATATATACAGTACACTCCCGATTATCCGCGGAATTGGGTGGCGCGGCCGCCGCGGATAACAAAAATCGCGGATAATCCGAAAAAAGCTAAAAACGGGTATAGCAAAAAAGGAAACAGTCATTCCAATTTTGAAAAATCGTTTTATGTACAATAAAACGTAAAATAAACAGCAGGAAATGTTTAACTAACGCTTAATATTTTAGTATATCACTCAAAACTAACTTAAAATGCATTTTGTTCATGAAAACAGAAAAGTGTTTTGTATTTACGAGAGGCGTCAGGGATACACAGAAAAATTAATACATATGTACTGTTTTAATACAGTAATGTATTATGTAATTACAAAAGCATAACTGTAAAACTACACCTTTTTGAAAAAATCAGTCAAAAAAAAAAAAAAACTTTGTGCGGCAGGCGCGGATAATCCGCACCGCGGATAACCCGCCCGCGGATAATCGGGAGTTTACTGTATATATGTATATATATATATATATATATGAATATGTATATATATATATATATATATATGAATATGTATATATATATATATATATATATATATATATATATATATATATTCTGGTTTCTTCACTCTTTGTTTTGAATCGATGTGCATTTACAATTATGCATTAAGTTAAAGAATTGTTTCTCAATTTTTGTTTTCTACAATTCTTAGCTTATGATTACATTTTCTTTATCATACTATAATGCAGCAGCAAATGATAAATCAAACAATATTCATAAAAAACTACTAGGTAACATAAACTCAACGGATATTTATCAAGACTCAGATCTTCATATATTGATTTAGATTCAACAGTTGCAATTGGTTAGAAATATTCATGAAAACGTTAACGAATCCAATTCATTGCCACAAAGATATACAGTCAATTAAATTTTCAAAAATAATATGAATAACATGAAATTAACGTAGTCCATCATTATAATAATTTGTTATAAATAAATTTATAGATAATCAAATTGATATTTTATTGAATAAACTGAAAATTATTCATATAACTAATGCACTTAATGGTGAATTAATTATATTAATAATTTTCAGTGAAGGGCAGTTACACTACCAATTAATGCATAATTACTTTTTTGTCTTATAGAAATATTTTTATTAAAATGAATGATATTAGCGAAGTCAAATGTAAAATAAAGGGTAATATGGGAATTTTACATTCGGAACTCGTAGGGTGTGGTAAGTTAGAGGTATGGCTTCGATTTTGAGACCGGAAGATTCCATGTCCTAAACTCAATTACCCCAAAGAATAGCCATATACGATGTCATATGCACTCGTTAGATACTTCGGTGCCAAATGTCTTGCCATTGAAGCAGTGTGTAACTTGGTGGGGTTAATTGATGATAAGATCTCGGATTTGTAATCGGATGATTCCATGTTCGAAGCGTTATTTCTCAAAAGAATTCTCATATAAGCTGGCCCCGTGCTGTCAGTACCAAATGGCCTCCTGTTGATGCAATGCAGAACATGTGAGCGTGGTTAGTTGGTTGTAAGGCCTAGGTTTTAAGATAGGAGGATTCCATGTTCGAAGTGCAATTCACCAGAGAATTGCCACATGTGTCAAATGTCTTCATATTAGCCGCAATGCCCGTAATGTGGTAATTGGTGATAAGATCTCAACTGTGAGACCGGGAGAATAATCCTTGTTTGAAGCCCAACACCACCAAAGAATAAGCTGATCCTGTGTTCGTTAGGTACTGCCAAATGTCTTCCTATCGGCGCAGTGCTGAACACTTGGGAGTTGGTGATAAGATCTTGACTGTGAGATCTGAAGAATCTTTGCTTGAAGCCCAGTACCACCAAAGAATCGACATATAAATTAATCATGTGCTCATTAGGTATTTCAGTGCCAAATGTCTACTTTTGACGCATTGTTTAACTCGTGGGTATAGGAATTGGTGAAAAGATCTCGGCTGTGAGAATTCTTCTTTGAAGCCCAAAATCACCAAATAATATTCAATGCCAAATGTCTTCATGTTGGCGTAGTGCAGAACCTATGCATGTGGCCATTGCTGGTATGATCTCGGCAGTGAGAATGGTGCATTCTTTGTTTGAAGCCCAGTACCAACAACGAAAAAAAACTGATCCGGTGCTAGTTAGGTATTTAAGTGCCAAATGTCTTTGCGGTAGCGCATTACAGTTTCCGGATAATGTGGCCGTTGCCGTTTAGATCTCAGCTGTGAGAATGGTTGTTTGAAGCTCAGGGCCACCAAAGAATAAACTGATATGGTGCTCTTTAAGTATTTTGGAGCCAAATGTCTTCCTGCGCTCTGTGGAAGTTTGCTTAGTGGGATAGCAGTTCTTGACTGTCCTTTTCAGTTGATCAGTTTTCAAGATTTAGGTGGTCCGTAACAAAATGGTTTCAGAGTTACTTAAAAAAGAACATAGATATATGTAAGCTGTATCAGTAACCGATAACAGCAGAATAACGGATTTGAAAAACGAAAATGATGTCAAAATATTCCTCACTCGAAATATATGAGATTAATACCAGGAATGTAAGAAATACACTAGAACAGTTAGAGGAATATTAGAGCTTAATATATTATGAAAACAAATTAACAGAGATTCTTGTATTTTTTAATTGAGTTTTAGGAAAGAAATTGTATGAGATGGTGAAGGAAAATAAGAAAGAGAAAATAACAGAAAGATAAAACATCCATAAGATAAACAAATTGAGCGAGCGGACGCATTAGAACCTTTATAATTTTCTTTCATTTGTTTTATTTGTCTTCAGTTTTGTGGCAACAGCTTTGTAAACGAATTTGTTTTGTAGAATAAAAATTCAGTTGACTGGAAGAAATCTTTGAATGGTGTTGTTTTAAATCTGATTAAAAAGGAATCATTTCGAAGCTTAAGGAATTGGTTAAATGTCTTGAAAGCAAATTGTTATTGTGGTCTACGCGGACGTGATTAAGTGTATAAGGTAAGATGTGCATAGAAATATAGTTTATTTTGAAGTTATGGAAATTTTAATTAAAATGCAAAGTTCAGGCAGAACAAATTTTACAAAGCGTTATAATAATTAACAAATTGAAAGAAACAATTTCTATAATAAAAAGATTATTTTTTATTATATGTATCATCAGTTTTCTGTAAATACATTCTTAGACAGGCATTTGATTTATTTTGATATTAAGATAAGATGAACTATAAAAATACTAGGCTTCAAACGATTTAATGAATTAGTTAAAAGCCGTAGAAATTCATTGAAAAATTTTATACTTTTCAGTTTAGTAATCATCATTATCAAACGGTGTTTATGAAACAAAATGTGTTAAAATTATAGAAAAAAACCCTATTTAGAGAGTTTTTAAATTTTTTTTCTTAGGTTCAAATTTACAGTGGAAACATAAGTCCTTATGCATTTATTTTAGTGTCAATATTACTAATGTAATTCTTAAAATTTTTTTTTTCTTCATGAACATAATTTCTATTTAAAATTGTTCATGACTGGCTTTTCTTTGTATATAAAATGTATGAAATGCAACATGCCTAGATTACCAATAAATATTATTTATAATTATGCAACGAGATAAATAAAGAAAAAATACGAAAGGGCTGTTATTCAGCGACAGTGGAAACCTTTATTTTTCAGCAACTTTATAATTCATGTCCAAAAATATTTACAGGCTTGCAAAAACAGCTCACAGATAATCTTCTCCTATTTATTTAGAATTTATTAATAATGCATATCTTATTGCATTTCAAAGCACGGAATTAAAAAGAGTTTTTTTTAAAAAAAACTAATCATTAATCCTTTTTATACTTGACATCTACTTACACCTTTTTACATTTCTTATAGACGCTTTTTCTTTTTTATCTTCACATATATATTATTTTAGAAATTTTATCTGAAATATTGTCTATAAAAAACATGAATTTATATTAATTATTTTCTACCTAACGAAATTAAACCTTAATTACTGAATCGTACTGGTTCACATGCCTCCTTACTGTTCATTCACGGATTCGAAAACCCTTCGAGCTTTTGTCCATGCACCCGGATGTTGATTTAGTCAAATTAGGAATAAGAGAAAAGATGAATAGGATGTTTACATTTAAAAATAAAATGAACTCGGATTATTCGAGAACTCAGAAAACCCCCAAAAATTACAAAAAAAAAAAAAAAAAAAAATCACGCTAAAATACTTTGGGACTTTTTATTAACTATAAAGGGCTTTAACATTAAATTTTTATGGTTAAATTTCTGTTCTTAAAATTTGATAATTCACTTATTTTGTATAATATTAATATTTTTTTATACTAAAGCATTTCTTTTTTGTTATTGAATTTTCCGATAACATATTGAAATTAACAACAATCGATAATTAGGTCATATTTAATGCTATTATATAAAATATTCTTTGTGCCACTTCTGAAATTTTTTTTGCCATTTTTTTTCATTTGAACCAGCTATATAAGCAATCAATACTATTTCGAGTTAAAATAATAGGATGAGAAGCTATACGATATTCACATGCACATGCGGGAAAAATTGAAAAAGTATCTAATGTGGCGGAAATCAAGGTCAAAGAATGACGAAGGATTCGGGAAATGCCCTCATACTTCCGCATCACTAACCTTAGCGAGGTAGAATCGTCAAAAAGTGGTAGTATCGGGATATTAAAACGAGCAGTAGTTGTAATATCAGCAACTTTAATTATTTTAAACTTCTTCCCAAGTAATTGTTTAATTGCAGTTCCTTTTTCATTCCCGAAATAGGAAGTCCTCTTCTGAGCTGCCAAAAATTTGTTACTTTCTCATTCAGTTTTTTCTGCCCCGTTTCTTCCTAATGAACATGGCTCGTCTAAATTATAATACCTGTCAACTATTTCAAAGGTACAACTTTAATTCGTCAATATTATATTAAATTCAATTATGACCTTTTTTTTCAGTAACTGCAGTTTCTTAACTTTATGGCAGGTCATCCATTAACTAATATTATATAAATATAAAAAGAAGAAAGTAAAATAAAATAAAAAGAAGCAAGCACGTAAGTTTCCTTTCAAAGTTTTGATCATTGAGAAAAATAAAATCTCTTCAATCAAGTGAAAATGAGTTATACCTCGAAATTAAGGTAAATTTTTTTTTAAAAATAAGGATTATACCATATATATATAACGTACACAAAGAGGGAGACTTATACAGAAGTTATAGATAGCATCTGCCATATATAAATCTTTAACAATAACATCAATATGACAATAGATAAACTGAATATATATGTTATACATTCTATAATTTATCATTAAATAATAAATTATATCTGAATATTATATAATTAATTCAACATAATTATTTATTATTCGACGGATAATATAATTTTGGTGCATACAATTTTCTTTTTGTGTTGAAGCAGTACAATAAAAAGAGTTGAAAAAATAACATAAAGCTTTCAAGATTGATCGGTTGTTTAAGTTAAGTTTAATAGAAAAAGGCAACTTTCTCCCTGATTTGCCAAAGATATTTGAAAAACCCATGCATTGAAATTTGTATATGGAAGGGATTAACTAATATTTTATTTTTCATATTTATGATACATTAATCAACCCATGATAATATATGAACTTGAGAATTACATGTAATAAACATATAAAAAATTAAATATCGAACTTGAAATGCGATCTCAGTGAAGAAAAATGCTAAACGATTTTATTCTGTAAAATAACAGGAAGTTTGAAAATTTTTATACAGATAATTAATATGTGCTTTTAAGCATCTCGATTGAATAAATAATATTTTCTTTTGTAGAGCGAGAACTTTTGTGTTGAATTCTAACCACTTCTTTGTCTTTTTAACAAGGAGTTTAAAACAGAACTATGAAAACCTCACTAAGATCATTTTATTCTATCGAATCGATTTAATGAAAGATGGATGAACTTTATAATTAATTATACAGTCTTAGTTAAATCAATGAGATGTACAATCAGTTTTGACTGTTTATTTTCGAAAATTTCTTGTCAAAATTAAATGCATGGAGGATCGGTTTGTAATTTAATAATGTTCTTAAACAGTAAATGCCCCAATCTATTTCCTTCATTTAATTAGAGATTGGATTAATGTACACAAGAGCAATTTGCATGTATAATGGAAAGATATTAGCATTTCGTATTAGCTGAATATCATTAAGAGGAAACTTGCTCAGTGAATTAACGCGTTTTGTTTAACGATTAAAAGTTTTGTTTGACATCTTTGTGTTTCTTTTTAATTTAAGGTCATAAAACATCTTAATTTTATTACGGGTAATTATAATCCAAGAAAACGAAAAGAACGCATTTGGTGAAGAAGGTATACACGAAGAATCGAACGGCCTCAATATCAAATGAAATGAAATCACGAACGCAGTGAAAACAAAACACAGTTGAATTGTACATAAGAAGAGAACTTACAGTACCCAACAACATATAAATAGAAAATCGGTGATAATCAAATGTAACAGCAGAAAACTCTCAGAAAGATTTCGCACAACTGTTCGTACCTCTCTCTCATCTGCTACTCCTTTGAAAAGAGAAATTTCACACGACTATTCATGCCTATGAAGCCTCTGTTAACCTTCACTAACTATTCATTTGAGTTAAACTCGGTGCCGGTTTATTATTGACTCAATACTTGACCCGGGAATGACTGGCTACACTGTGTACGACTCGTCAACTAAATGATGCCTTTTTATTTTTTCCATGACAGGGTAAAGATAGTTCTAGAAAGATCATCATACTTTGCGTCCTAATGGACATATAGCCAAAATTCCTATAGATTTTGATATCTTCTTTTTTTGTCGCTAAATAGTTGCCAAGACCAGGGTCACTAATTGGGCATCCATACAGCATCCATCAGAGCTGTTTTTTAAAACTGTCTTCCTTTCTAAGAGACCCACTGCTTTGAGAAGCCTCATTAAAAATTCATATCGGTATTATAAAAATATATTCCATCATCTTTCGCTTTCTTCAGTATGACTTTGAGATCATTCCAGTGTCATTATAATTTAATGTAAAGATATTAATAGTCAAATTAAAATAGGATTCTTTCATTTTATTATTTTTTAAATCTATATTTAAAATTTTATCGAGTGAAATGCAAAAGATAATCAATTAACAACTGATGCTATGAAAATTTATAATATATTTTTAATATAAATGCTATATATGTTTATGATATTACTGTATTTTACATTTTTTACCCTTATTTTTTAAGACCATTTATTTTAATTATTGCATGAATGATATATTTATCTCAGATTCAACTGCATTTCTTGAAAAAAATTATTTAAGGCAAAAATTGGGAGTGTATATCACAAATTAAAAAAAAAATTCAGAAAAATTTTGCAATATTTGACAAAAATTAATATTTGATTGTGGAGAACAGAAGATATAAAAAGGTATTACGCTGTTTTATTAACATCTTAGATATTTTAATATTATTCTTTTCAAGTTGAAATAGAAATTGAAGAAATTCCTTAAGTGTTGGAGAAAAAAAGCAATTAACATTTTCTTTTGCATATTGAAGAGAGTTTTAAGATGAGAAAAAGAAATCCAGACATTTTGAAACGTAGCATTAAAGGAAAACCTTTTTCAGTAATAAACATTTTTTTAAAAAAAGTCTTCAATTTATTTTCAAAGAGAATCGGATATAGATTAAAAATTTTTTATGTTGCTATAATAGAAAGTTTTTTTTCTATAAGTTCCGGAGTAGATACTTATGAGTTCATCATATTCAATAGGGAGAGATTATCTCTTTATTTTCAAAAAAGTATTCTTACAGAAAATCATAAGTCTTTTCATTTCTAAACTATTTTTAGTGTTTATAACAGTTCATTTTATAAATTCACGTGATTTTCTATTTTTTGAAAGGAAAGAAAATAATTCTTTTTCGCTTTCTACGTAGTAGTCATTAAAGGCTAGATGAATATTACTCAGTGTAATGAATTGAATAAAAAATGCAAGAGAATCATATTTATTTTTGTAAGTAAAATGATTTTAAATCTTGTTTGATGAAAAGAAAGCATGTTATAATAAGTCTTAATGAGTTATTATACATAACGATTATTGTACTTTAGGCAGAAAAAATAAATATTGGGAAAGATCAATGTAGATTTTTTTATATGGAAATTTTTAAGGAATATATAAACCCTCATAATGTATTCAAATACTTATTATTTGTTACTTTTAACTCTTCCTTCTGATAGCTTTGTTACATATACATTCGAAGAATTTATCTTCTAAAGTTAAGTTGATTGTTATTGTTTTCCTTGTTTACTTTAAATATCCTTTTATTTTCCTGGTATTTATTAATGCAAATATTAAAAAATATCCAAAACGCGCAATGATATTTATTCGAGTTTTGACTGAAAACGCTATGTTGCTGTCTGATAATATCTTCAATAGATATGAGGAATTTTATTACTTATACCTAAATTATCCATTTATGTATTCCAAATTAAATATAAGTTTTATATTCATTCCTGATTTTATTTGTTACTGATGAATAAATGTTTTTAAGGACCTATATTGCATTATTATATCATTTTAAAGCCTTATAACGCTTATTGGAAGATATATACATGGTAAGATCAAAGTATAAAATTTACAAATAATAAGTACTTCGTATTGAATTTATTTGAACAAGTAAGCAAACGGCGCTCAGAGACAAGCTGATAATTGACTTCCTTCCTTCATTTTTCTTTTACATTTTCGCATGTAAAAAGAAATGAATTCCAAAATATTTGAAATCTCAAGAACCATTGAAGATTTATTCCTTCCTTTTCATTTCTTAATACAATACTAAAATATTTTAATTCGATTTTATTTTTGAATATATAAATAACAGTCATTTCGTCTCCACCAATTGTTAATGGGTTGTTTTAATTTGTTGATTATATTTTTTGAAGTAGTACAGCTATCATAATTTTTCTTATACTTTTTATGACATGATTGATTAGATTCATATTCTCTTAAAAATCTTGATTTCCATTTATTTAACTATCGGTAAATATCATCTCTTAAATATCAGTAAGATTAATGAAAATACCATTTTTGTGGATTTTAATAAGTATTGAAGCAAATATATGTATTTGTTTTAAGCTACGATACGATTTGTATTTGTTTTGAGCTAGGATTAGAAATCATTTGTTGCCCTCATTAGCAATGGTGTTCGTATTAATTATTTCCTTTATTTTCATAGTTTTACGCAATATAATATAAAAATATATTTATTCCCCTGAGAATACTTTCTGGCTCCCAATATGTTCGGTTTTCACTTTATACATTAAAAAAAAATTATTCTCTGTATCCTCCGTGCGTCAGATTTTTAATTTTTTGGTTTAAAATTATTTAAAAACCCAATTCTAACATTAATCTGAAATGCATAAAATGCATTCTCTGAAGAATTTTCTTTACCTTGGAAATATTAAAATCCTTATGTCACAGGTTTCACCATCCTATAGCAAATGTAATTTTAAAGACTGTATCTTGAAAAGCCTGAAATTTTAAGAAAGATAACCGGCTAATTATGTAAGATTCCTTACACGATCGAATAATTTAGTTTATGGGGAATTTTGTACACAATTTTTTATTTCACTGTATTTACATTGAACTTTATAATCTAGCAATACTGAAAAGAATTTAAACTGGGTGTATTTTTAAACCCTGTTGCTTTTTTTCTGTGACGTAACTAGTTTTATGATGATATATTTAGGAAATTGATGAAATGTGTAGAACAATGAATAGAATGTAATGCATCTAAAACAGAATAATATATGTTGATCGTATTATTACTTGATGCCGATAAAAAATTGTAATAAATATTTCATTATTTAAGTATTGAAATTTCTCAGCAATGCTTATTGTTACGAATTTGTAATACAGCTTCCCTGCATAGTACGTTTCCTTGTAAGGAAGATAGTTTTATAGATTAAGTAACGGCAGCTGAATGGAATGCCAAGCAAACGCACCTTGGCCTTGGTGATTATTTGGCGACAAAAAGATGAGATACCGAATATTTGAGACTCTTGGTAATAGTTTTATTAGAATCCATGTTCTACAATAATTGATGCCTTGTCATGGGAACTATCAAAAAGATGTGAGTCAAGAGATCTGAGTAGTTGAGCAAATTCTCTATTTAGAATACTGATTTCTTTCGAATTCTCCTTGAGTCTTGCGTTTTGCTCTATTACCGTTATTTATTACTGATTTGTAGAATTATTGATGTTGCTATTTATTGCAAGTGCTATTTTGTATATTCTTCATCTTTGTTTCGCCACTGTGTTTCGTGTAGAATTAAGCGACATTGTCCATTGAGTCTGCTGGACTTTTCATCATACCCCTACAGGATGGATGTTGGATTTTTCGTAACAAAATTAAATAAACACATGCTAAAAATACAAAAATTTTACTTTAAGCCTATTAAAGGAATTTGGAATGTTATTTGTAGAATTTGTACCTAATTATAAGCATAATAATAAAAATGAAAATATACTATTAAAATTAATTTTTAATAATAAAGAATGTTTTGATGTTCTATAAAGCAGACTGTTAAGCTCAGAGTTACAAAATTCGGCGAAAGTATACTTTGGATGACGGACATTTGCATGTTGGATTATTTATTTCAACTATTTTTAATTAGATCATTAATTATTCAAAAAAACAAAAGATAATTTGGCTTTATATTGAATAGTACCGAAATAAAAGAAACCTGATTTTTATATAATTTAATATTTAAGAAATTGTACTTTAATGATATTAATTTTTCTATCTTTTTCAGAATGTTTGCAGTTGTTTAAAAATATTCATTTTGCCAACTTTTAAACAATGTTATTCAATGTTGCAATGAAATTTAGACCATTTTCAATATTTCATCAAGTATTTGAACGGTTGCTTTTTTCTACTACTGAAAGCTAGCTTATTGTTTGACCAGTTTTTAAAAAGAATAATTGAAGCTCCAGAATTATGATAGCATTCAAATATAAGATAGATGAACTAGATAATTACACTTTTAATTGGATTTCGACGACCAGATGTCAGGATTTAAACATGAAATAGAACAGAAGAAAAAGGCTAAAAAAACACAGCTTTAATGTCTATCACAGTTTGATACTTAAAAATGTGTTGTAATGAGGATCCATAGGCATCAATTTACTTAGAAGATTTAACTAAATTGCAGCACAATTGAACCAGCTGGTTGCCAAAGGTTCCTAATATCCCACCAAAGTATGTTTCTTTAAGCACTATTGAATCAGGTGGTTGCCAGAGTAGTTTTGTATTCAAATAAAAATGTTTCTTTGATGCCCTGAATCAAAACTACTTTATAAAATTCTATAGGCCAGATTAAAAGCAGTGAAAACATAAGGCTTTGATCTGAATTTTCTAAGTGAACTGGTAATCTATTTTTCAAACGTAATACATTGTAATTTTTCTTATAAATATTTGAAGATTTTCTTTATTAAACTACTAATTGTGGTGTAATCTTATCATTTTTTTTCCGATTCATGCATATATGAATTCAGAATTAACTTCAGTATTTGTATAAAAAAGATTCCTATTCGCTGTGCACTAATAAAATTCTGTTTTTATAAATCTATTTAGTTTCTTTTTCTCTCTATATTTAACGCATCTATTAATTTATAATTATGAGGATTTATAATCCGTTTTCTTAAAATACTATAAACTGGCGCTGTTTATAAGCGAATAATAGTAGTTTTAAATTTAAAAATATTATATTGCCATTTGAGAAAGCACAATTATATATAATTTCAGAATTTGAGCCCTTAAATAAGTTAGTGAAAAATGGATTATTAAAATTAGCTTTCACAAGAGCAAAACTTAGTAATTTCAAAAAATGCAAAGTGAATTAATGCTTATAAAAGGATCCAACAGCATTTATAGTTAAAATTGTTTCAGAAAAGTTAATATAGTTTTTCGGTATTGTTATTTTTGAAAAAGTTTTCTTTATTTTCTTATATAATTTGTTTTATTCGTGTAAGGTAAAATAGTTTGTGAAGGTATGATTATTTAGCATTTTGGCATGGAAATTTCTACAACAAAAAGCAATATATTAAACTTTGACAAAAAAGATTTTATTTTTTAATATATGCATCAGAAATTTTATAAAATAAAGAAATAATTTTAAAAAATGTATTTAAATTATAGTAAAGCATTCTATCGCATCAAAATAAGTTTGGAATTTCAATTTTACTAAAATTATTCTCAAACTAAAATAAAAAAAAATTAGAAAATTTTAAATCAGATTTTTAAAGAAAATAAAATATATTTTTGAAAATTTAAAGAAAGGTACTAATTTATTATAAAATGTTATTCCATAGACAATGCGTATCGTTTTTAGCCGAATTTTCCCGTTATTTCACGTTTACTTAAGGATATTAATTACTTGTTTTTTTTGTCATAATGTTATTTGTTTAACTGAATGCCTTACATGAAACCGAAAAAAAAAATCTTTAATTAAAAATTATTCTTAAAATGAAAACAAATTGCTATACTTAATTTTATTTTCACTTGCGTGCAAAGTGAAGTTCGTGTTTTTCCATTTCTTCTGCTATTCACATGGGGATTCATGAAAAAAAAAGGATTAGTTAATCCACATTGCTTCAATGTGCGTGCTTCATGCAAAAATTACCATTATTTAACAGCTTACAGTTGATTGCGCTAAAAGAATAACTACATCTACATTCGGAAAATCATGCCCCAGGGTCTCATTATTCTGTTCTATATAATAGCCGGGCTTATCATTTCACCACAGATTTAAGCAAGTCACGTTTTGTTTGTCCTTTTCTGATTTGGAAATGTAATATTTTCTTTCATGCAATCCCGTATAAATTAGCAATCGTTGATATTTATGTAGGACAATTATTTTTATTACAATTAGTTTTTTTAATAGAGTTCTGAACTCAATAGATTTCATCAGCTTTTAATAGATTCCTTATCAATTATCTATCTATAATGAGCTTGATATATGATAATGCGCTAGACACCTAAGTTCCAAATTGTAGTTTCAAGAACTGTACAAATAATTAAATTTCTAAGTGTGCAAACAAATATATTATAAAGATTAATGGCTCATAAAAGCTGTTAGAACAATTTTATTTTCTGTGTTATTAAAATGACTTATGACTTCATAAGATTTTAATAGAGTTCTTAACTCAGCTGAATTGACGGAAATCAATATAATTGTCTTAAATTGATAAATAAGGTGTAAGAGAAAAATATTATTTCATTATTAGCAATTTATAACCTTGGCTTATAAAAGATTATAAAGTCAATAATCAGACTATTGTATTATTTTTTAATCATATAGATTCTTCTATAAAGGATACAATTACGTAGAAAAAAATTTAAAGACAAAAAAAGTTCTAAGCGTTACTATTTTTTTCTGTTAAAAAAGACTCAACAAAGCTTCTATTGTTATGAATTTTCTAGGGCTTTCATGATTATTTGGTGCGTTTAGAGCTTGAAAAAAGGAACAAGGTCTGTTTTTTAATTACCGTACTAATTCATTAAAATTTCTATTAATAATTTCGAAATAATACGAAAAATATTTTATAGTGTGAAAATACTTCAATTAAAAAAACTTTTCAGGCCGTATTAGTTTTGTTTTGAAAAATTTCTTTTGTTTTTCTATCTATAGACAAATAAAGAAAATGAACCTATTAATTAAATAGAAAACTCCGTCCTGAGACATTATCGTAGTATGTTGCAAAATAAAATTCATTTATGGAAAAAAGTTTTCAAAGAAAAAGATATAAATTCATTTTGCTGAAATCTCTGTGTTGAAGATCAGGAAAAGATATATTTACACATCATAAAACCTAACATAACTACATATTTAAAAAAGCATTTAAAGATTAAATGAAATGTAATTATTGCGTTGTAGGAAGGAGTCTTAACTATGAAAATGGTAAAATAGATTTGGAAATTTATATTTTTTAAAGTTTTTTTTTTTGAAAAATCCTTTTTATGCGCAAAAAACCATTATCCTATTTAAATAGAATAATAACTAAAAAAGAAATAAAAACATACTTGCATACACATTTAAATTATGAAAGTAATTAAAGTTCATGTAAAACAATTTTTTAAAATTCTGTAGCTTTTTTCATTAAAAGTCGTATCATATTATTCATAGTAGATCGAAGCTTAAAACAATAATGGTGGTTAATTCGTAAATTAAATTTCGTTTCTTAATCATTCATCAATATATTAAAATTCTTAACCAACTGTAATTTAATAGCTTCGGTTCTTTTAGTGTGCATAAATCTTAAAATTCTGGAGATAATAGTTCTTTCTGTCACTTGAGAAAAATTGTAGAAACGTTTTGATTAATAACAAGTTCTAGAAGAATGACACGAAAACGAGTATTATTGCCCTAAAGAAAATAACAATTAAGAGAGATATATAACGCTCTGCAATGGGAGAATAACCGAAGGCTAGGAAATTGTTAATTATTTTGAACAATATCGTATCTGTGAAATTAGTAAAGAATGTCCATATTTTCCGTGAGTAACGAAGTCATTTATTTTAAATAGATGCATCTTTTCCGAAGGTTTTGTGTTAAAATTTATTTTCCGTATAAAGAATAGAGAAATAAAGAAATAATAATAGAGAAATTTTAGAATAATAGAATAATTTTCCGTAATAGAAATAATCTTTAAAAGCGTTCAAGATTTATTTTCTTGTTTAAATTTAACTTATGTTTAAAGTAGAAAATTCATATTTATTATCGCTAATAATAAAGACAAATGTGTATGTATCTATGTGTGTTCGCATGTTGGTGTTCTGCAGGCTAGACCATTAGACTTACATGAAATTTGGAGTACATACACGTTAGAAGATAGACATATTCACTTGGGAGCGATTTTTAAAAGTTTGAAGTAAAACTTTAATCAATAATTAAGCTGAAATTTGGCATTTCCGAAAATATGACTCCTCAACACTGATATAATTACCCGGAAAGGAAGAATCTGCTTACTGATATGATCGTAGCATTCAATCCCTTTTTAATCTTAATGTGTCAATAATGTATTTTTAAGACAAATGCAGCTTTAATCTGCATAACATATTTTAATCACTAAATTTTACTTAATGCTCAAAATTAATACAAAATGATTGATATGAAATAGTACATATTTTTAGATAATTCGCATTTTAAAATTTACATCATAAACAACATCATTTGCAAAATAATGTCTATTGGTTTATATATTTGCAAATTGCTTCGTGTAACATCTGGAAACGTAATCATTTCTTAGGTAGTATCTTTTAGTAAGGAAAAGCTATTTAAAATTTTAACTGGATCTTTAAAAAGTAATTATATAACATTTTTCTATAATTTTGGGGAATATTATTGCACAAAAACTTTAACATTATTTTAAAGCTCAAAAATGTCCTTCGCAATGATTTATATCGTATTTCTCTAGAATGGTTAATCTATTTTAATAAATTTTCAATATGTTTTAAAGTATATTTGACAATTCATTTTTTCAATTAATGAATGTGCATTTAATTCGAATTACAAAGATATTAGATTTATTATTTTCTGTATAAATTATGACGGCTAAATTTTAAAAATGAATGGAATAAAAATGATTTAAGCCTAAAGAAAGCTATATTGCTTCAGAGATTCTCGAATTTTCTTAATTTTTTTAAAGTTTTTTTTAAGTTAATTTTTTTTTAATTCGGAAAAATATCGCATATTTTTTTGTTAAAAATTTGTAAATAACTGCACTAAAATAGTGAGATTACTTTGGTTTTTAATTGGTCATCGAAATTTGAATTTTTTTGTTCCTGAAGTAATCAGATTCATTTAGATATGTTCAATGTTGCTTTTTATGACCAGTCTTGTTTGAATTATTCATAAAAATCACTTTTAATGTTTAAATACGAAGAAACATTCTTAAATGTCTAAATAATTAAATTTAATAAGAATCTCTATTACCACAGTAAACTTTATTTGCTAACGTATTGTAACGATTTCTATTTTATCTCGCAATCACCTCTTTTACTGATAGAATACAAATTTAATAGATTTTTTTTCGTTTTTACCGATATCAATAAATCCTTTAATTAGGGTATCAAACAGAAAGTACTTATTGTTAAAATAACTATTACATGTGCAGCTACAGAGTCGGAAAATGAAGATTTGGCAAAAAAGTAATTGTATTTCCAATGGATGCCATAAATAACTTCGAGCGATATGATTTTAACAGGCATTCCAAGAAAAATCCATCTGTGCTTCAATTGTGCAAATTTGAGATTATAAAACAATCATTGGGAAATAGCATTGAATTCTTCGTTTTAAGTGATAGTTATCAGTGAAGCCTTGTTATTGTTTTTCATTTCGTCATTAAATTTTCCATCTTTTTGAAAATTCTCAATTTGCGTGATGGAAGGATTTCTCCACATTTTTATTTCCATCAAAAAAATCGAAAGCAAGAATAAATATATTTTAATAAGAGTACTTTGGGCTTGAAAGAAGAATCAATCAATACTGAGAGTGTGGCATTTTATTATTTATCATTTTTTTAGCTTGTTTATTCATCATTATTTACCTTATTCTTGGATCGACAAATGGAGTAAATTTGAAGTTGATTGTTTATTCTCAAGAAATGAAAAATAACGAATTAAATCTTTTAGTCTTGTTTTCAGGAAAAATTGAGTGATTTCTTTTGGATATCCACTTTGAAATACGTCGAAAGATAAATAAAAGTATTAAATTGATTTGCGCTTACATAAACACATTTCCGAAAACTACATAGACTAAATAGTTACTGTAATGTTCAAAACAAAGATTATTTTCATGTTCAATGAACCATTCAAGGATTAAACTAAAATTGAATTCGTGAGTCTATAAATTTCTTTTCATTGCATTGTGAAATAAAAATTAATTCACTCTCTCTGTTATTAATAGGGTGGAATGTATGCTCCTATGTACATTATAAGACAAACTGAATATAAACGATTGAATTTGGTAAAAACACATTTTACAAATTAAAATTGAACAACTTTAAAATGATTTAAAAATTTATTTAATATAATGGCAATGACATTGCCATCAATGAGCAAAATACTCTATGTAACCAAAAAGTCATTGGGCACCTATGATAAAAGAGATGAACACAATTTATCCATATTCATTAGTTAGTAGAGCCTCTACCTGAGCTCTACTAATTACAGTTACAGCTTTAATCCTCCGGGTTTGCTTTCCACAAATGTTTGGATAATGGACAATGGTATTTTTTACCATTCGGCTTGGAGAATACATATAAGTTCTTTCACCGACTTTGAGCATTGCTAATTCGGTGATCCAACTCGCCCCAGAGGTTTTTTTTTTATAGGATTCAAGTCCTACTTTGGACATACAAGTTCAGTTAGTTCACCCCATTGTTCTCACACAAATCCACGGTGGACCTTGCAACATGACTAGACATTATCATCCTGAAAATGACCATGTTCAAACCCGTAAAATTGCCACAACGTAGAAAGCACATTGTTGAGGAGTAGAAGTCGGGATTGAGCGTACCATGAATGGGGGAATTGGATCAAGGCTCTCGGTCCATACCACGAGAAACATCTCCAGGCCGTAATTCCATCTCCGCCAAACTTTATTGCAGACACAATGCATTCTGGTAAAAGCCGTACGCCATGTATACGCCAAACCTAGGCTCTATCATCCGACTGGCAGAGCAAACTTGATTCGTCACTTAAGAGAACACGTTTTCACTCATCTACGGCCCAATTTCAACGTGTATTGCATAACTTCAACCGAGAAGCGTGGTTGGATTTTGTAATATAAAGCTTATGGACGACATCACGACCATGGAAACCAAGCAAATGTGCTTCCTTGCGGATGGTACACATATTTATTGAAACAGTTTTCTTGTTAGAACTCCTGGAGTATGCGGGTGGATCAGTTTGGTGCATTTTTTCACTTAATTTCTTTGGACAGCAGTCGTCGGTCTCTATCCCTTAGTTTCGTGGGTCTGCCTGGTTGAAGCATATTCTGACAATCATTACTCACCATCCACTTCTTAATCACAAAAGTCACTGTCGATTTTGGAATGTTTAACTCACTAGAAATGGACCTTAAAGATCGGACATTTCAATCATATCCGACAATTGTGCCTTTCTCGAAGTCTGACAGTTCTGAATTTCGTGGCATCCCGCATGCGACTGATGCCAATGATGTTTCCTACACGGTATTTAAGTACAGAAGGCGTGACGTAGATCAGGTCAGCAGCTATCCTCATTTGCATGTGTATCCAAATACTTATTGGTAGGTAGTGTATCTATCTTAGTGCAACAACTGAAGACATGTGGAACACATAATTTCCAAGCACTGATTCATTGGATTTCAACACACAACTCAAAAATAAATGACGTTTAGTTGTAAAAATTTTATATTCAAATATAATCCATACATTCTCTGAATTAATATGCTCAGAAATTATGTAATAAATTACTAAACATAAGAAATAGACAAAGAAACGAATATTAATAAAATTTTAATAAAATACTAGCTTTCAGAAATTCTTATGAATTTGCTTTTCATAAAGAAATGCTTTTATTAATCTTAGTTGAAAAAAAAAATGGTTTCTTTTTCAATATAATTTCTGTTATTAATATAAATATATAAAGTGAGCATGAAGTGTGAGATAATGCACTTCAGCTGGAAGTATTTTAACATAATATGAAAGGGAAGTTTAAATGGCAAAATTTCCTTTTATCTGATTTAGTAAAAAAAAATAACATTATAATTTTTCTATATTGTTACTTTCATCATTAAAGTAATTATGAATAATATAAATTTCCGGTCAATCTGAATAATTGGTTTTTATTAATACTAACCGGCCATTATTAATAACCAAACTGGTTATTGTTAATAATGTTGTGATGTTCTATTTTTCATCATTATTAATGACCAAACCGGTTATTATTAATAATGTTGTGATGTTCTATTTTTCATCATTAAGTTAATTATGGATAATATCTGTTATGGTTAATGTGAATAATCGGTTATTGTTATTACTAATCGGCCATTATTAATAATAACCAAACCGGTTAGTATTAATAATGACCGGCTAATATTAATAGTAACCGATTATTCATATTGACCGTAACATCTATATCACTGTTCCATTCTCAAAATAATAAAAACATGAGTTTAGCTGCAAATTTTTAAAATGAAGTATTTTTTTAAAGAAAAAAAAATTATATAAAACAGAAAACTCTTCGATTTTTCAGTTTAATATAGAAATTTTTCTGTCTTATTAGTTGCTGTAAATTTAAATAAAAAAAACAATCCAGAAAATGCTGAAACATTTACACAAATAATAAAATATAAAATAAATATTACATGCCTGCTTTTGACTGCAATCGAATGTTTTTATATAAATTGATTTGGAAAATTTCATAAGGCATTTTACATGTTATAGTTTTGAAAATAATGATGATCTATAAACCCATTTTTATTCCATTTTCCACCCCTCATTGATGGTAGTCTGAGTCTTCGATCTTTATATTAAATCATTTATTATAAGTTGAGATCGTTCTCTAACTATTACAAATTTCTTTTCTAATTTTTTTCTAAACTTTCAGCAAATATCTGTATTATTCTTTAAATATCTGCAAATTTTGAATGGAAGAAGATATAGAATATAAACTCTATTTCATTTGCTCTTCCGATAAGCACTACATGTAATTTAAAGATAACTGAAAAACGTCTTAGGTATGAAAATCTTAGAATCGCAGCAATATCTTAGAAATGAAATATTGTTTCCGAGTGCTTAGAAATGTTCTGAAGGCTTTTAAAAAAATATAACTATAATTATATAATTATAATAAGAAATATATTTGCATCGAGTATACTTAATGATTTGTGGCAAGGAAAAATATAAAATATTCAAGAAATACTTGTTACAAATTTCCAAATTTAATGCTTAGTCAGATTAACACTAATTTCATAAATAAATATATAAATAAGGAAAAATTCTCTTTAGAAAGAGATGATTTCTTATTGAATACTACAGAAATAAATATTTCCATTAGTTTCGATTAAAAAGACATCAAGATGGAGGGTTTACCGAATCTCGCTTATTTGGATACTTCCTTCATTATTTTGAGAAAAGAATTTATGCTAAGCCCGTTTGTATGTATAAATTTAACATTCTTTTTTATATCTACCACCATGATGCGTTTTTTTCTTTTCGAATGCTAAATAAAATACCCTATTTCACGGTGAACTTCTGAATGCCTTCTTTATTTTATTTATACTCAGTTTTTTGAAAAATAAGAACTTTTGAATTTGTTGCATTTTTTTAATCTACAAAGTGAAAGTGACAATTTAACTGCTGAGATTTAACGACCGTGAAAATCAATATAAGATTTGACTTATGTTGAGGATTTTTATTAAGGGTATCATAGGCTTTCCTTTATAATTAGAAATCAATAATTTTTTGGATCACCCAAATTAGAAACTGTAAGAAATTAACATTGCGATCTTTTTCTTTTATATCATTATTTGTCTTTTATTTTTACTTGTGATTAACACCTTTATCGCTGTATGTCATGCGTGAATTAAATTTAAACAAATTTGGCCTGCACATACATAATGAATATTCCAAAAATTTCGATTTTTATCGTGACCGCATAATTTCTTTTGGTCATTTGCTTCACAGATGGCAGTACATTGATTACACGTAATGGTTTTTAAAGTTATCTATACTTTTTGTTGTTTTTAATGGCACTTGTCATAGACAACCTTACAGACTTTAGAAGTGAGTGATTTTAAGCCAAGGGTGCGTCTCTTGTTTTTTCAGTTGCGCCATCTAGGGTGAAGAGTGCGACTTAGCTATCCACACGTCACAACCTCTTTTACGGGACGGATTTATTCATGCATTTCATTCACTCATCCACAGATCGTAATTTAGATTTCAATCGGAGAACGATCACCCCTGGTACAATACCCTCAGTGGTATTACTCTCGACATCAAGGACTTTGACCACGACAGATTTATACGTGCGCCAGACACCACACACATGGAAAGTTTTCTGCTGGTGGGGTACGAACTCGCAACCCAAGGGCCCACTATACTTATAATAAAGCTCATTGTGTGTGTGTTAGCGCTTTACATGCCATACCGTTGGCCCTACAGCATAAAATTTGGCATGTGTATAACTTGGAGGTCGGGAATGTGCACATCGGAGCGATTTTTGAATTTTTAATTAGAATTTAAATTAATTAAAAAATAAGCGAAATTTTAGCGTTTTTCTGTAATTACTTTCGAATTGCGGAAAAGTTCAATTGAAAGCTCAAAATTTATTTTTATTTAATGATGCCAATGCTTTAATCTATAAGTTAAATCTCGATATTTAACGAATTTTTAAAAAAATATTTTTCAACAATATATTTATCACAAAATGAAATTTAATCTGCACGAGCATATCAATGGGAAAAAAATTAGCTTTTATCAACGTGTCACCATCACATTAAGACAAGTTGAAATTAAAAAATAAATCAACTATTATTGCAAATTAAATATATAAAAGCTTGATTTTCAGCATAAGTCTGTATGAATTGAAAAAAACTTTGAAATATAATATTTTCTAAAAAGTAAATGGAGGAAAAGTTTTCTATGATCTTTTACGATATATATATTATTAGATATTGTAATTAGATATATATATATATTAAAACCGTTTAATTTAAGGCAAACGTGATTTTTATATATATATATATATATATATAATATATATATATATATATATATAATATATATATATATATATATATATATATATATATATATATATATATATATATATATATATATATAATATATATATATTATATAATATATATATATATAATATATATATATATATATATATATATATATATATATATATATATATATATTATATAATATATATATTATATATATATATATATATATAATATATATATATATTATATAATATATATATATATATATATATATATATATATATATATATATATAATATAATAATATAATATAATATGAGAGAGAGAGAGAGAGAGAGAGAGAGAGAGAGAGTAAGTAATCACTCTAATCAGTGCCCATCAGATAATTTGGGGCATACACCTTTTTAAAAAATGGTCTAAATGAACTAAATAATATTTTATGTAACTTGAGTCAATAAATGCTATGAATTTTAAATTTTTACATAGGTCATTTGTCCTTTGAATCATATTTAATAAAATATATTTGAGATACCGATATTTTAAATAAAAATTGTTGAACTTGGCAACTCACTGCGAAAAACTTGAACTATATTAATAAATTCTGCATTACATTGAAATTAGACAAATTGTTTGTATTAAATTTAATTTTAAAAGAAATTCAAGGCAATTCTTTTCAGAATCGACTTGTAAAGATCTTGAAAATTCCTTTAAATACAAAATTCCCAGAAAATGTGTGCATCTTTTTTAAGATAAAAATGTTCATTTAAACTCCTTCAAATGTAAAAAATCAACAATTCGTTATAATTAAATTAAAATGCTATAATCTTAAAATTTCATTAAATTTACTATTTTTAACGTTATTAAAAAAAAAATTAAAAAAATTGATTGAATTTGTTATCATTTTTGTCTAAAAGATGTGTTTGATGTACCTGAAATATGTACACTAAATGAGAACTTAAAAGCAGGTGATAAAAGGAACCCCCAAATAATTTTGTTTCATAAAACTAAAAAGACTGAAATTCATTACTGCAGTAATGAAAATTTTATGAACCTTTAAGAATTTCAAGAAGAAACCATTCAATCTTTCCTGGTTATTAAATTCCGGCTTAAAATAAAGATAGAAGGCATTCTACTGCAGCATAGCTGAAAGATCATTTTTGCCATTGAATGGACTGATTGAAACATAGTAATAATTATCTAAATTCGACATTCACTCTCTTCAAACGAAACTTTGCCATAAAGTAAAATATCTATTTCCTTTGTTCTTTATATTTTATTTGCTCTCATTTCAGAGTTTTGAAATATTGATGTATTTAAAGGCAATAAAATTTAGAAAACCTTTATGAAATTTCTCGTCTTTGTCACAATCTATTATACTTCTAATTTCACGTGCTCCGAATATTTTTGCAATGAAATTT